>NC_046633.1:17507465-18707465 GCF_900324485.2 Mastacembelus armatus | reverse complement strand
GGATAACAGTTCAGAGTTCTGATTTATTATGGTTGCACAATATAATACAATATTTTAAATTCAGACAGTATATTAAAAAGTGTCTGTGTTTATTATGAGATATGATGCTCCTATCTAGAAGAAACTTGTATGCTGTCCACTACAGTGACATAGTTTTTTGTGATTGTATGTCAATCCCTAACAGGGAAATCTTGTTGTTTTAACTTGCTCCCCTCCATTGGGAGGTCAAAGAGCAGGGTCAGAAACAGAGCACCATCACTGGAGTTGACAGCTCTTCAGCAGCACAAATACTGGTCTTTCATGGAGGCCTGGACGTGGACCTGTGGACTGAAGGTAGCACTGTCTGCAAATCCATTTTGAACATGAGGACTTGATCTACAATGTATGGGGTTCTGCTTACACAGTGACATTCTGATTACTGCACAAACACATAGTTCATGAATGTAAGTATAACTCCCAGATTTTGGCACTTCACTTAACATTTAGAGATGTTTGTTGATTGCAACACATCACCTAAATGCTTTAGTTTTAAGACATCAGAAAGTTTGCAAAGCAAAAAATGCAAAGTCTCTAACGTGAAGTACATTTGTGAGATTGTAATTAGTTGTGATGGTGTTTTCTTTGTTAGGTGTATATAATCTGTTAATTTACAATTATTTGGTAATGACCATATCAACTTTGTGGCCAGAAAACCACAGCACAAAGCCTAAAAGCAGCAATGCCACTGAGACATAAAATCTGGAACTGTTCAACAGATGAAGGAGTGACTTTGTGAGTCCTGAGAGTATTTATTTCTTTTTATACCCTGACGAGTTTTAGTCTGCGTTATTGGTAGTTATGGAGCAGAAAATGGTATTCCCAGAAAAATCACCCTGGGTGCTGTCACCCTGCAGGAAATCTTACAAGTCATTTAATCTAGTTAGGACTCTTAAAATATTATTTTCCTTAAAAGAAAGTTTTAAAAAAAATCTCTCAGCATGGAGAAGTAATTTAACATATTGCCATTGCAAATACAGGTAAAAATACTTTAAAATTTTTAAGGAGTTTTCTTAAACAAATGTCCTTATGCTACTACAGGAACAATGTGCTTTGTTTTATAGTTTCTTAATTCAACTCAATTTCCGAGACATGCATTATTATAGTGAGAAAAGTGATTTTACATTTTTAAGAACATATAATTTCTTGTGAGGACATACCTTTATATCACAGACACCTCCGACACCTTGCATAGTTAATTTATTTTATGGAGCAGCTCCAATTTTACATCTGTCTGACTGTCTAGACCATAAAATAACACATATGAATTTCACAAATTGAGTGGCATTCCCATTTGAAGTAAAGTGATCAGCTGTGTGTTTGCCAGGAATGAGTGAACAAGATCACTGACACTATTCCTGTTTTACACTTTATTTGAAGGAGCCACTAGATTTTGATGTTCTATATACTTAAAATAAATTCACCTATCTCCTCTAATATACATGTTACATCTTGTTGGTGGATCTTAATGATATCTTGGATTAGAATCTGACACATAATCTCCTGTGGAACAACAATTTGTGGAATATCCACCTCGGTTTTAACAAACTAAATATAATGTGTTAATTAGAGACGACCTTTTTTACTCTTGTATAGAGTCATGGTAGCTGTTTCCCCCCTGCTGGTTGTCATTCTTGTTGATAATCATTTGAACCTTAGGTTCACTATTCTCTAAGATGTGAACATTTAAAGTGCGGCAGAGAAAGGGTTAAGCTCTAGACTGCAGGAGATAGGGGCTGAAAGCAACCCATGAATCCTGCAGTCTCTACAGGCACAGCATGGTAAAATAATTAAGTTTGCCTTTGAAGGGGTCTAAACAAACACAACAGCACTCAACACTAACCCTGTCCACTCTCTTTAGTTTTTTCCTCCCTGCTTCAAAGTGGACTTTCCTTCTCTGCTTTCTTATTCTGTTACCTGCCGAACTTACTTCCTCGTGTTAGCCAACCAGCCTCCCATCGTATTTTTCATTCTTTCATATATTTTTTTAAAATTATTTTGTACTCTTGCTCTCTGTGCAGATCCTCCTGGGGAGGAACGGTGGGGAGTAGGAATGAGAAAGCAGAGAGCGTAGGGCCAGGTGATTCACAGGTCAGTTTTTTACATCTTCTAAAGTTGGCTTTAGACTGCAGAGTGAAACAGTGCTGCTGGAATACTTAACTACTAATCCATAAGTGTTATGATACTATTAAAGTCCCCTGTATTAAGTGGATTTTAAAACACTTGACAATAGCGGAATGGAAAAATGTGTGGTCTGATTCTTCTTGATAGTTAAAGATCTGCTGATGTTGAACTTGACCAAATGTGGACTGTCATTGGAGAGTTTTGTTGAGTGTAATATTTTTGCATGCCACGTAGACAATGAATATTGCTAACGTATGTCCACGCTTTATTATTTGTAATTCTGTCATGCATTTTCAAAGATGGTGATGGATATGAACAGACAAATACGGCATGCTATTCAGGATATCCTCCAGTCCTGTAAACAATGCAAGAGTACTATTAGCAGTAGTGTTATTATGATTAAGGGTCACATATATGTGGCCCTGTGATGGACTGGTGACCTGTCCAGGGTGTACCCCTGCCTTTCACCCAAAGAGAGCTGGGATAGGCTCCAGCTGATCCCTGTGATCCCTATAGATAATGGATGGATGGTTGGTATTGTGTTTCTAAGCAATAACCTAAGCAGTTCATTAACCATGGTCCTACAACAGCATAAACCTGGGTATGCATACTCAATGAAACCAATTAAAAATAATTGGAATTTTTGAAGAAATTGCAGAAATAGGTGAAGAGCTTAGCATCAAGACTGCAAGTATTCCTGTGCAAACCCTGTTCTAAAAAAATGTGCATTTTTAATGCTAAACTAGTAAAACACATTTTGTTTGTTTAATATAGATAAAAAAGTAAATGTTCCCCAGGTGATGTTTTTAGGTAGTGTTCACCTTTATTATCCAGCTCTTCAGAAGACAGATTCTACATTAGGATGCTAAACAAACTGCAAAGCTCTCTGCAGCAAGTTGTCATTTTGAACTATATAAATAAAACTGACTTAACTAAATAACCCATTCCCCATTTTTCATTGTTTATGCTAAGCTATGCTAAATTTACACTCAGTGAGGCTGCAGTACGCTTATATGCTGTACCTATACATGATGAATGCATTGTGCATGTAGAAAAAACATAAGTGGCTCACACAAGGTAGTAAAGGGAAAAAAATGGCCATCAGTAATAAGCACAAAAACCACACATGACACTTGTTGGCTAGGTTCAGCACACCCAGGAAAGTCAATTACACCAAATGGAGTGTCTATGTACTTGACCACTCTAATGCTTCCCCACCACACAGAAACACACACTCTGGCTAAAGATACACATCCTAAATCTCCGGACTGCCATAACTGCACACTTATGGCAATCTAAAGCAATCATGAACCCAGGTCACTACACTGAAACATCCCAGCAATCATAACTCAAGCCAACACAAATAAATCAACTAATACACAGTTCCCAGTGTGGCTGGTGAGTACAGAAAGGCAACAATAGGATTAGAAAGGCTAAAACTGAGCAGTTATAAAACAGATGAGCTATCTGAGCAGCATCCATGGGGATGGTACAGATTCTCACCAACTGCTCTTTTTTTATTATATCCCACTTCTTGGAGGAGTATGAGGGATTGTAAAAACCAGGATGGTGATCTCACCCCAGAGTGGACTGATGGTAATGATGCATGAGGGACATTACATTCAGCAACAAAACTCCCCTTTTTGATTTTTCAGAAGCCAGGACTGAAATAAATAAATCCTAGAGATGAGAAATGTGTCTATTGGTCTTTGTTTCATGCCACCATTAATGTGCACAGCAGAGTCCAAATCATTTTTAGTATTGCCATTGTAGTGCCACAGTCACGTGCCTGTGATTTACATTTAACCATCGTACAATGCTCAGAAATATAAATATAAAACTGAAATTTAGTTACATTGAATAAAATGTGCATTGTGCATTTTTCCCACATGTAAACACTAGAAGTAATCTGGCACTCAGTGTCTTGCTTAGGTGTACTGTACTTCAAACTACTAACCTGATTAAGTAAAGCAGTTATTTTTAACAACAACCAAAATGTGTCATACCATTTCAGTACAAAATGGCAGACAGATTAGCTAAATTAATCTCTGGGAAAAAAGTGACGCACCTGCAATTATTTAAGATGCTAAAGACCCACAGAAACCCCTCAGAAATGAATGAAGACCAAAACAGAGCTAAAAAAGAGAATAAATATTGGACCTATACATGATGAATGCATTGTGAACAAAACTGCAAATGGTGATGATGGTTTTTAAAACAAAATCATAGCTTAAACCTAGAGAACACTTAGCTTAAAAATAAATTGTACTAGTTCACAAATATTTAGTTTTGTGGCTTTTTTTCATGTTTGTGTTTTTTGGCCATGTACCATTTTATCCACAATTCTGACAAGGTATACAACTTCCGTTTAGGTTTATTAATTTTAATAGTTTTTATTCAGTTCCTAGGCAGATTAGACAAATTTTTGTGATAATGGATTCCCATTTTGTATATCATCTAAGGTCAAGTAGAGTTTAACAGGCTCTTGTTCAACTGGACATATAAAGTACTGGAGTATGATATTAATATGTGGCATTTTGGCAAAGCAAAGTCAATCTGAACAGAAAAAAATACCTGTTGCTTAAAAAAACTTTCATTTTTTGTCAGATTATTGTGTGTCTATAAAGGAAAAAGAAAACTTTACAGAAATACATAGCTAAGAAGATTGAGCAACAGAGTGAGAGGACGAGGGTGTGTCGAAATGATTTCACTTAAAAACAGGAAAACTTTGTTAGTGAGCAAGCAAGAGAAAGAAAGGCAAAGAGAGGAGAAGAAAGGTAGAGGGAAAGATGGTAGGAGAAAAAGAGCAAGAGGGAGGTATGGGGCAGTATGATTCCCAGAGGACCATTGAATTTCCTTTCTTTCTTCTCTGTGTTTTTCATGGTCCTCTCGCTCCCAGGTCTGCACAGCTGTTTCAGGGCCGAGGGCTTCTTTCTCCAGAGCCCAGATGAAAGGGCCGCCCTATAAGCAACCCTGCAGGTAGGTCTGGTAAAGCCATTTCTCTGGCTGTCTACTGCCCAACGCATGAAATAAAAAGGCAGAAAGAGAAGGCTGTTTAGAGAAAGGTGAGGAGGAAAAGAGGATGATATGAAAACAGGGATTACCAGAAGCTTAAAGAAGAGTGAGAACAGAAGTCACAAGGAGAAGAGACAGAAATGGAGAAATAAAGAAGTGAGGGGGAAACAGAGAAGGAGGGGAGGATACCTGCCCAGACCCCTCCCCTCCTCCGCCCCACCACCTCCTGATACCAGGAATGATGTCTGCTTTTATTGACTTTGTTAAATCGTTTTCAATGCTACTTCCTATGTGTTTACAAGACAGTAAATCACACTCCTTACGGGGTGGGGGGCTATAGGGTGAAATATGAGGGAAACATCTAAGTCGCTGGGAAGGAGGACTGCTTCGACCGAGCCAACGACAACTTTGCAGCTTTCTACCTCACTGCCAACACTTTAGCCACACACACATCTTTTCTCAGAGGGAACTGATGCGGATGCCACTGTGAGGCCCTTTGTCTTCATCACTTTCATTTTCATCTGTTCTGACAAGCGGAAAATGAGTAAGACTCACTGAATGATAAAATTGTTGTTGAGATACTTAAAACCAGGCTCAGCAAATGAAGTAGCACTACAGGTCTGCTACACTCAACAGTTGTTAAAAGCTTCAGCAGAGAGCTTTATTTCATATCACCAGGAACACCACTCATAGTCGTTATGCAAACACATTTGGGTTATGGCAAAATTGGGTCCCCTTAAGCACTTCTACACACTGGGGTCATTCCCAGACAGTCATTTCATCCAGTTAAAAAGTCATTCAAGCTCTCTGCTCGAACAGGAGTAAGTACTTTGAATGTCATTTGGTTGTGAGAACGCTGACTTTATTTTCCAAATTTTCTCACTGTAACAAGTTTTTCAGGCACTGGAATCGTGACACTGTCACATACACACACACACTCACCAAATCGTCACCGTGTGACTGCGCTGCTCCAGTTGACTGAAAGGTAGACAGGCGCACTCACCCCACCCTGATTACCTCATTTTAATGGCACAGCACACGACAATTACTGGCCCTCTCACGCTGTCACTCCATTAGTCCAAATCCCCATCGAAGAGGATGGCAGATTAAAAATAAGACAATAAGACAGAATCTCTGAGAACAAACCTAGAAGACATTTTTAGCTCGAAGGAGGCAATAAATGGATGCACCAACTTCATCATTGCTTGTTTTCATTGAACAATGGTGTCTTTTTGTCTATCCTCATTTGAATAAAAACAATATTATATTATGAGATAGAAAAATGCTCAGACAGTTCAGTATGCAAAATATTCAAGTTATGTAAGTAGCACAAACATTCAATCCCAGAAAGAAGAACATGTTTTGAGAATTCTTGCCACTCCAGAATGTCTCAAACACCTTTTCAATGGAGATTTCCAATAAGGCAAAATATATACAAGGTTTATATCTAGCTAATTTCTGTATTAATATTAATTACTTATAGATCAATTTCAACTTATTACTAACATGACGTTTTCAAGTTACCTATTTTGGTAAGTTATTCATAAATGATATTATTTTATTAGTTTGCAGTGCATGTTAATGAATGGTCAAGAATTTCCAAATGCAAGTGATTGAGTCTACAAATGTAAATGGATGTGCCTGTAAGTCTTTAGTTGTAAAGTTAAATAACAAACAAATAAATTTCAGTTCAGTTTGGCCACAGCTCCTGAAGGTTAGGAGTCAGTGACTTATTAAGTGTGGTATCCGTTTTCCTTGCAGCTCTCACTGCCAGTTAAATTTTGATTCAAATGTTAACAAAGACATGAGTCGTCAGTGTGATCCTTCAAACAGACCAGGAACAAATTGCAACGTTCAGTGATGTTTTAGCCGAGACACTCTCAAGCTGGTTCAAGGTAAGTTACTGGTGTGGTGATGTGATTACAGGCACAAGATTTGGTTCCCGTAGCTGCAACAAAGCAGCAGTGCATAATTACATCAGGTGGTGGAAGAGTGTTTCTTCTAAAAAACCGCTGAGGTTTGGGCGGTGAGCAACATTGCTACCAAATGACAGAGAGTCACAACATGTCACATTTTCTTTCCACTCAAATACACACTAGTACTCTCAGACTCTCTCTTATTCTGTCCATCTTCTTTGGCTGTTTTTTTTTCTTCTTTTATGGTGTCTACCTTTCCATTGGATCTGCCTTATGCAAGAGTGTGTATTTTTATGTCTCACATTAGCTAGAGGGAATAAGACCTCTCACTGAATGGTAGTCTGCTCTGGGGCCTTTTCAGACATTCAGTCACTTTTCTTCTAAGAATAACCAATGTGCTTCTCTGCCAAAAACATCCTGTCTCTTATTATATTTTTTCACAGCATCCAGTGATTGCTGTATCTCACTCTCTGATACAGAGATTTTATATCAGCAAACTATGATCCAAATGAGAAAAGCAGCATAGGGGACTAGGAGAAAAGGCAAAAGAGCTGGGATTTGGGGCAAAACTTGGACCTGAGTCAACTTTTCTCAAACTTATTAGGAGTCCAGAAAGGCTGGTCACTAGAGAATCTCAGGAGTGAAGTAGCAGACAGTTAGGTATGTTAAAAAAGTACAATAAAAAATGATAGCTTGTGATCATGTTTCAGAAGGAACCTTTCATCTACAGTCTGGAGAATTTTAGCCAAACCTATTTGACAGGTCGCCTTAGCCAAATGTCATTTAAGTTTGCAGAGATGGAATTGTTTCTAAATTGTAAGAGGCTGTTGTAGACTGTAGAGAAGTCAAAGAAATGCACTGACTGTACAGCCCTAAACCAAATGTTCTGCGTCAGTTATTTTAAGGCTGTAAAGGCTGTGGGGCAGATACTGTATGTAAGAAGACATAGCTAAGACTAGTTTGTTGTGTGTAAAGGTGTTGCTCATCATATAAGGAGACACACCTATATGCTTTCTTGTCCAGACTTGAATGAGAAAATTAATTTCATTCTTTTGTCTCATGTTTGTTAAATATAAGGTCCAGCCATCAGATGGTTAGCCTAGCTTAGTATAAAGACTAGAAACAAGGGGAAATCACTAGCCTGGTGCTATCTGATGGACAAAAATATATCTACCAATACATCTAATTTTCACCATTAACATGATATATCTTGTTTGCCTAATCATAACAAAAGCCATGCTGTTGCCAGGCAAACAGAACAGAACAAAGGTACTCTGGCCCATATGCAAGTGGTATCGATTTTCATAATCAAATTTTGAACACTGAAACAAATGAGCTTATTTCCCAAAATGTCGAACTATTCCTTAAAGAGCATAGGTCAGGTCAGATACAGGAAAGGTACCAGTTGATTTTCTGTATTAGCTCCAGTTACACAAAATCAATGCTATTTTTTCACTTGACATGACTAACTGCCATGCAAACAATATCTAATAACTAATACAAATCAAAATAGTGATCATATAGTAAATGAACAAGCCAGGCTAAATATTCACAAACAGAACATTTTATCGAAGCAAAATATCAAATATAGACAAAAGGCTAACCCAGTATTGTTCTTCATTATCACACATACAATATCTCCAACAGCAATTGCAATGATCATTAATATTCTTTGCATGTTAAATGAGTTGTCCTGTGGGAAATACTGTAGACTGCTTTCCTAGCACAGAACCTCTGTCATTGTCTGGTGCTGGCTGACCTGACTCAGCTGGCAAGTATCATAAGGAGGGAAACCCTTGCAATGTCATAGTGTTGTGCTTACCAAAATAAAAGTCTCAGCTGCCTGTCTGCAAAGGGAGCAATGAAAATTAAACATTTTAGGTTTTGTTCATTTATCTACATGTTTGATTGAACCAGTTTTCGGTCTAGTGTCAACTTATACTTTCTGCCCCTTAAAGGTTGGCAACAAAAATGATCACTATAGATTTCCAGCACTAGTGAGTAGTATCACATGAGCTTGATTTATCCAAATTTAGCTACAAACAGTATGATTCAAGATTGCAGAGAATAAATGTTTCTATGCTATAATACTGTGCATATTTAATTTCCCCCAGAAAACAGTTTAGTGTAACTCGACTGTTACAGTAGGTTTTAAATATACAGACACCCACCATCTGGAGGACTGCATGTTTCCTCTGCTTGTTAGTCATGTTTGATTTAAAAGACTTGTGAGTGAACCTATCTATGGGTGCAGACAGTCAAACATGCACTTTTGATGAGTCAAAGTGTGGTCTTCATAAAACTCAATCTCTATAATTATCATGCATGTGGATTTCATATTAGGATGAGTGATCATTGCTTCACAGGGGTCAAAAAATGAAAGAGCAAAGTGCTGAATTGTTCCAGGTGGCAAAATCACTTGTTGTAGTGTCCCGCTGGAACTAATAAGGCAGGTCTATTTTCACCCTCTAAGTCCCCTGCATTAGCTAAAATGACTGATTTACAGTTAGGATTCTGACCAAATTCACATGATTATATATATATATGCCACTCTTACACAGCTGCTCTGTGTGAAGGGTGGAAAGTTTCCCATACTGGTCACACAGAGAACATGGACTTGCATTTATGAACCCTCACAGGTAAGAGCTGAAGTCCAAAAGTCAGTTTTGGCTCATTAGAAAAATAATCTGATTTGAGGTTTGGAGTCAGTAAACCTATACTTTGGATTAGCACTTCCTTTTTGATTTAAAGTGCAGTCCTCAAGGCACTTGTGTTGCCTAAAATCAGCATTTGTTTTACTCATAGTGTGACAAGGACAGAGATATGCATAAGAGATTAAAAAAGAAGTGACTGGTGTTTTTTAAAGTATGTTTGTATGCTTTCAACCTCCTCAGTCAAAGTCATTTTTCAATTTGTGAATGACATGCTTAATGTTTATTTCATCTGTACGCACAGGAACACTGAATGCAAGATGAAGAGGGGTATTTCTTTAATGTTTCCATCCATTTGTTTAATCCTTATATGTCACTTAGGTTAAATTTGACTTAAAATGTGGTGGATACATCTTACATGTCTCTGTGATGAAACCAAATACAAAGACAGTGATTTTACATAGAAGTCTGAAAACAAACACTTTAACACAAGTGCAGTAAAATGTGACATCTTCAGTGTATGTGTATTCTGGACTGGCGTTATACGACTATTGTGTAACAGCCATGTTGAAGGAAACCCTGTTGTTTTTGTGTCACAATTAATAATTATAATATAATTGCACTGTGTAGTGTATGAAACCATGCTGTGAATGCAGCTCACTAGGCCCAGGGCACATGTCAGATAATCAAACTAGGAATCTGAAAAGTTTAAGGAGAGTGATTGCGAGAAAGAGCATGTGTATCCAAGGCAAAGGCTTTAGATGTTACATGAAAACCACTCTGTGTCATGTGTTCACATGGAATACATATTAGCTTACATATGTAAGATGAAAAAGGGGCATCAAGGACTGTCCTGAGAGACCACCAAGCAACCTCTAACCTGCAGTCGGGGAATAAGTTAATGTAACTGTAGATTTTCATAAGTACATGCCAGGGAATTTTTCCATGTGTATGTTTTTGCTTATTGAAAACCAAGCGCACTGTAATTTTATAGATGGAGATATAGTCGTGTAATGACATGTGCTGAATGAGATTAATGCGCATGACTGAATAAAGCAAAAACATTTGGAAGGCATGCTGAAATAAGATTCTTTTTGTGGCTCTAGCCTGAATAGTAAGCTCCTATTCTCATCACTGTGCCTTTTCAACTTAAATCCTACAGGTTGTTTAATTATAAATATTTAAATGATAGATGTCTTTATAGATTTGTAAGCAAAATGGAGCAGCCTACGTGTTTTAACGAGTATTTAGTTTCAAATTGGCTCCAGTCTGAAGGCTCCGCCTGCTCTTGCCGGGGATATTGACTTTCCCGCAAGTTAAAGTATTTAAATGTAGGGGGAGACAGATGCTGTATGTGGGCTGGAGGCAACCACAAGAAATAGGAGGAAGGTTGACGTTGGACTTTTACTACCTGCGCATCTTATAGAGAGACAGCTGTGATATTATTTTAACTGAACAGAAAACAAATAAAGCTCTGTTAGCTTTCGTGGGATTCATTCAACTCTCTTTTTTGAAAATCTAATCTCGTATTTTTAGTTAATTCACATTGCGCAAAGCTGATGCGTAAAGCTCCATGCGTAAAACAAAGAATCCACGCCACTTCAGTCCCTCTGGAGGATTTATTTCTACTTGAAGCGTTTCTAAATACTTCCATCATCTACGGAGAAAGTGACTGACACGAAGATTTGTGACACTGCGACTTTCCCTGTGCTTTCAGTTTTCATTGGCACCGCGGCGCCTTTAAATCCTTTGGACTTTTTAATGTATCAGTGGTGTGGAGATCGGATCCTTTACCTGCATGAGATCTTCGAGCTCTTAATTGTAACGGCTCTCGCCCTCTATGTGCAGCAAGAGGGGGGTCAAAGTGAGCCGCAATCTCCATCAGGAGGATCTTCATTTCGGATAGTTTCCAGCACCGCGCCAGTGGAGTATTCATGAAGCAATATTTGAACTATTACAAGATGAGGCTGAGAACATCGAGGTTAGGTTATCTGTAAGTACAGTAAAGAGACGTAAAGGTAATATAGCTTCATATGCAACTCACTCAAATCAGGTTACACCTTTTAACTTTTTCTTTTCCCCCGCAGGTTACTTCAGTTCACGGCGCTTTGTTTTTATGCGCAGGTAATTCACATTTTCACTTCAATAAAAAAAAAACATTAATGTTGCATAAAGTTCCATAATTAACTAAATCAGCATTAACAGGTACCGAGGCGCCTGTTTAGAGGATTATAGTGCACAGTGTCTACTTTAGCGAATGGGCTGCAATAACAATGAAAACATTTTATTATGAGTGCTATGGCAATTGGCAACATTTCAAACATCTTGAAAAGAGGTAAGCACCCGGCCTAAAAAGTGATGGTTTAAACATATGTGGGTTGAGAACGCCTGAAATGAGAAAAAAGAAGTCGAGGGGTGAAAGATCATCGGTGGTTAAAAAAAAAAAAAAGTCAAAACATCTTCAACAGTACATTTATTAAAAACACGCAAACAGAAAATTGCGTGATGGATTATTTTTATAAGATGATGACATAATGGAGTGTGGGCCAGCGGGGCCTTGGCTGATTGACGGCCAAGCTTTAGCCCCCTCCACAGTTGAGTCTAAAAAGTGATTTCACTTTGTCTGTCCTATACTGTCCCACAGAGCTCTGTGCAGTCTCCTCCTAATTTCAAGCACCATGTTACCGAGCAGAGCCGGGTGTCGGACCGGATGAGTCGCAGGTTGACCCGAACCTACCAGCTCTACAGCCGCACCAGCGGGAAACACGTCCAGGTCCTGGCCAACAAGAGGGTCAACGCCAACGGAGACGACGGAGCAGTGCACGGTAAAAAGACACATAGTCTCACACATAGCAGTGTGTGTTATCGCTTCAAATACCCAATTTAAATGTCCATTTCACCTCTATGGAGGAGGACATGGGCAATTAAAATCAGGAAATCTGCCAAATATCGCGATGGATACATCTTCTAATTTAAATATATATTCATATATAGTTTCATATATAGGTAGAGAAAATGTCAAAATCTGTTCATCCAGTTTTGGTAAAGTACTTTTTTATTGGATGTGAAACGATGAATCAACTGTAGCTACTTCTGGAAGTATTACGGCCCGAGGGCGAACCCAGCCAAAGGCCATCATTTCCAGTTTGAACTGCTTTCAAAGTCGAAATGAAACAAATCAATAGCGAAACATGTTCACCTGACAAACGTGGAAATGGTTTAAAGTCAGTGGTTCGCTGCTGAAAAGCAGTAGGCTATTTTTTGTTGTTTTTGTCAGGAAAAATAGTTTGAGCCAGGAGAAAAAGTAGTAGCAACAGTAAGTGGCATTAACGTTTCCATCTTTTATGTCCTTATGATGATAATTCTTGCGCTGGCGGTCCAGAAGCTGCTGGACACCTGTCCTGATGCACTTTAGCAGAGTCTTTTCTCTTTACCTCTGTCTTAACCCTAAAGGCAGCAGAATCCCTGTCACCAAAGGATTTGTGGTGTTTCTGGCCATCTCTCCACCACAGCCTCCACCATGCACTTCTCAGTGTCTGCTGCCTGCTTTTAGGAGGCTGGTTTTATGAGGAATTTTTATTGCTTTACAACTCGATGTATGACTCAACTTTTAAGGAGCGTGAAGTCAGCATCTTCACTTTATATCTTTTCCTGCCCTTGCCTCTGCAGTGTGCTCTTTTGTCTCTGCCTACACACAAATTCACACAGTCAGTCAGTCAGTCAGTCAGTCATGCGCTGGCTGCACATCCTAAGTGAGTGTCACTCTTGTAACTGGCCCAAATCTGACCACTGCTCTGTGCTTGTGGCTGTGTCCCTGACCACAGTATTCTCACTCTCCTTTATCCTCAGTCTGAACTGCATCACAGCACAGCATTTTACACACATCTGACAACAATCACATCATGCTAAATCGCTATCATGTGATGTTATTTCTGAAGGCTTGCATGATTTGTTTTAAGGTGACTGCCTGACCATAAAAAAAGAGAATTCATTTTGTCGTCTTTATGATTCTGGACATGTTTGTTTTGAATGATGAATGCAGTTTAATGGTGATATTAAGTGTTTATTACAGCTTCTGCTGTCCATAGAGAATACATCCAGAAGAAAGGAGCTTGTTTGTCTGACTCACTGTAACATTGTGATCTGCATGTGTGCAGTGTGTCAAACCTGTGTCATCTCATTATTTGTGATTTGTTTGTCTGTGCAGCTAAACTGGAGGTGGAGACAGACTCTTTTGGAAGTCGTGTCCGTATTAAAGGGGTGAAAACCGGCTACTACATATGTATGAACAAGAGGGGGAAGCTGATTGGCAAGGTAATCTGTTTTTATTTTTTTTCTTTTGTTTGCTTCATAAGACTATACCAACATCATGAAGTTTGTTTGTTTCTTGGAAAAGTTATTCCACATTTGCAGCTTATGGCAACTCATTGCTTTGTATGAAAAGGCCTTCTGAGGATTCAGTTTCTTCAGAAATATAGATGATGTCTTGCTTCCGGAAAATTGTCCAAATTACCTCAAGGTCTCATCTTTTTTTTTTCCTTTCCCAGCGGAAAGGACGAGGCAAAGACTGCATCTTCACTGAGATTGTTCTGGAAAACAACTACACGGCGCTCCAGAACGCCAAGTACGAGGGCTGGTATATGGCTTTCACACGCAAGGGCCGTCCGAGGAAGGCCTCCAAGACCAAGCAGCACCAGAGGGAGGCCCACTTCATGAAACGCCTACCCAGGGGGCACTTGCTGAGTGAGAAGAGACCGTTTGATGTTCTTCCTCTCCCTGTCCCCATGCACCCTTTCAGCAAGCGGACTAAGCATTCCCATCATCAGCGCTCAGGGGGCCGCTGAGGACTGAAACCACTGAGGGAGAACTGTGGATGAACAAGCAGAGAAGAGCCACTACATGAGAAAACAAGTGATCCCAGCAATATCAGCTTTTACAGCCAAGTGCCCATACACTTTTTGCCTCATTTTGTGGACGTAATATGTAATTCTGTGTACTGGATTGTATGTAAACATTGACTATCTAATCTGCTAGTTATTTCCAATTCAGACAGACATTAGAAAGATTTTTTTCTCATATTAAATCAGGGGACAATTAAGGGGCTCAACCACACTGACATGAATGAAACCTTTGGTTAGAAGTTAGTCAGCTCAGCAACGAAGAATGCTTAAAAGAGAAATGAATACAGTGAAGCTAGACATGGCAGCTATCTGTGGATTTTATTGTGGTTACAGCATTTAAGTCTCAGCTGACATTCTGTCTTGCATTTTGGAGGCCATTTTGGACATTTTTAACCTCTTTTTCTACATATATGAATATATTTTTTTTTCTGTAAAAATGTAAATTACATCAAATGATGGAAATATTTATTGTAGAGCGTATATTAAAACCACTAAAGAATCAGTTCACATGCTGCCTGTTTATCAGTTGTGTGGTTGTTTTGGACCAAAAGCTAGCATACAATGTTGGTTGCTCTTGTTTTTTTGTTTTTTTTTTCCTTCTTCTTCCTCAAGCTGGAGACCCAGATAACTAAGGGGCAATATCTGTGACAGGCTACTGAATTCAATGTGCTCAGCAAGTGAGACTTGGGCCTGAATGGTCTGAGCTATGCATTAAAAGCGATGAGGTCAGCCCACCATTTTGGCCCAAACAAAGGTTACCACCATGTAGTTGCATTTCTCACGATCGCACACCGTAACTCTCTGATCAAATGGGCCCTTTGTGAAACCTCATATAAAAGGGCATGTTATACAATAGTGGGTTCGAATAATAACACGAGGAGGGGTCAGTTATCAAAAAGAAGCCAGTCACACAGGGAGGGGTAAGGGGGTTGGAGGGAGGGGAGGGGAGGGGATGGGTGGGTGCGCAGAAGAAGTTGAGGGGTTGTGGAAAAAGTATCAGGGCATTTGTGGCAAAATGTGGCACTAGCTGAAAGAGGGAGAATGGCTGGGAAGAGGCATTCGGGAATGAAAGGGAGTGAGAAAAGAAACCCTCTTCCCAGAAGCAGTTAAGCATGACCATCAGAGGCCAAATGACAGGGGTGGAAGAAGACCCTGAACAGAAGGGACTTGGGGACTTGGTTGCTTTCACAATGCATGAGCTGGATGTCCAATTTGTTAGTCAGTGCTTTCTGTCGCAGGAATTTGTTTTGACAGCAGCATGAACTCTGAAGACTGTAAAGCATTAAATTAAATAAAGACCTCAGAATGAACAACTGCTATTTAATGCATCTGCAACAGGAGGATCAGAATCAGCAACACAACTCCTCCAAAACCAAACAGGCAAACATTATAAAATCAAGTGTGCATGAATGCATTTTCAACACAGCAAATGTCCATCAAGTCTCTCACAAGAATTTTCAAAACAACATGACAGACTGCTTTTAAAATGTTTTCTTGTATTCCTGATCTTTCCATATGGACAAAGACAAAGCACAACAGTGAAAGAGACCTGTGGTTTGTCTTTGCTTTTTGCACTTGCTCTCTGGGTTTGGACAAGTTGGAAAAAAATGCAAGGAATCACAAGCTTGAAACAATCCATAATTAAAAGCCATTGTCCCTTTTAAACACCACTGTTCTTTATTTATCCACTCTCTAAGTATTTCTGACAAGACAGTGTTTACTTTGAAAGAAATATGTGATATATCAACCATGGGTCTTAACAATTACATGGACACATAGAACTCCATATGCAACAGATGTGAAATGCTGTCTTCATCTACATTCAATATCAACAATATCAAATCAATTTAGAACATAACATTGGAAAAATTGCATCTATTAACTTGTGTCTCTTGAGTTTTTACTGGAGATCAGTAAGTCAGAGTGATCCTCTGTTTTGATGGGGAGCAGTAACTCTAGTTCTAGTAATGGCTTTCAGGGTGGCCCACTACATGCAAGGAACATGAGGGTATTCAGTTAACACAAATGGGATGTGCTTGTAACAGTGATCCTGGAATGAACAGGGACATGAGACATTGTGTGTTCTGAGTGTTTTACAAGGCGATAAATGAAAGGAGAGTTATATGACCCCCATCAAAACTGCTCTCTAGTCAGTTTGGTAAGAAAAAATAAAAATAAAAGTTGTTTGGATCAAAATACAAATTTTCAGTTTTACAAAGATTTTACAAATGAGCAAAAGAATTTGGAAAAACACTCATTGTAACTTTTGCAAAAATAATAAATGTAGTTGTGAGACTGAAAATCATGTGATAAAATTTACTGAATATAAAAGGCATGACAAATTTCAAACGAAGCAGCTCAAATAAATAGACCCCAATTAGTTAACACAATTAGAAGGCCCAGAACACTGACAAGGCACTGACAAAGGTCTCCTTCTTGAGACTCACATGGCTAGAAAAATGATGCAGTGAGATTGTGTTTTACATACACTGCAGAATTATTCTCTACCACCCACAGTCAGAATTTATTGAGTTTTGCAGTTAACGTCCCCTTCACCGGTCCCCTTCAGCTTCTTCAGCTCCTTCAGTAGCTCCTGCTCAAGGGTTATAATCTCTTTTGGTTTCTTGTACTATACAAGAAAAGAAAAATAGTTACTTCAACATTCTCCCTGACTCCCTCCTGCATATCATTCACTGTAATTGTTTAGAAAGAGAGTATAAATATGAATATCACAAATAGAGCACTTTCAACAAACAAATTAATTATCATTTAAAATAAATAATCACAAAATGTTTATGTTTAGTTTAAAACAACTTAGGCACCCAAGGATTAAGTGACAAGCGATGCACGAGAAAATCTGGAACACAAATTCTAAAAAGAAAATGATTTTCATCTCATTCTTTTGATATGCATAAAATACCATGCTAAAGCACACTGAAATATTATGGATATAAATACTGCTTTAAAATTATCCAATGCAAGTAAGGAGGGTAGTAGGAGGTGTATAGAATTTTGTCAGATGCTTTAAGTAATTCAAAGCAAATGACACTTTGTGGATTATGGAATTTAATATTTTAGGCAAGTAAACATGTCACAGAACAAGGCTTCAATTATATTTAAAGCTAAATAACACTGGAAGCATAGACCATTTTTCTTTATTGTATGGGACTTACACTGACAATTAGAGTGTTGTTGGCATGAGTGAAACTGAGGGCAGAGTTGTCCAATGGCAGCTGAATGCGGTCTATATCTGGAATACTGAACTTCTTATAATACCTATAGGAAGACATGGCATAGGTTTGTCACACTGTATCAACAAAAGTATTGTAAACAGTGCCATCTATAGGGAGGATATAAGGATTACATGTAACAGGTTTATAATACAGGAATGAAAGTTGGCCAAGGAAAACCAGTGCACTCATGCATATTTACTTTTTGTTAGAGGTTTTTATGATGATACATCTGTCAGATGTTTCTGCAAAAACACTATAGACATCTTTGGGGTAGGGAAGGTTTCGGATTCTCCACTGAAAGCTGGTCTGTGTGTCTTTACGCATGAACACAGGCTGTGGAAACAAAAACAAAACAAACAAAAAAATACTCCCAAACTCAAATTTATTTCACAGTTACAATTTTTTTTGTTGTTTTTTACTAAAAGTAAAAAATTAAATGTAGTAGTTCGAATCTGGTGCTGTCAAGTCAAAATCATAGAAAACGCAGAACACCCACATTGGAGCAGTTCTCCTTGATCACATCAGAGTTCAAAGAAGCAACGGGGTCTGCAAGTGGTTCCCCAACCTCTATCTGCCATTGGCCCTGTCCTCCAAGTGTGCTTTTATTACGCCACTTTCGCACTGAAACATACCGACATTTTCATGGGACACACAAACCTAACCAATTTATTGGAATGTATGAATGACTAACTCAACTGCGGCTGTGTAAATGGAAAAATCGGTTGCTTACCAATGAGCTCATCTGTTTTCAAGTCATACTCCTCTGCCATTTCTTTTCCATCTGTAAAGAGGTAGTGGATCTTCCGTTTTCCTGGAGGTGTAGTTTATTCGAGATTTATGACAAAATGATTAGTAGAAAATGTTTCTAGTCAAGCAAATCGCTAGTTTTACATCTGATCGTGTGGATGTGCTTTACTGATGCATTTTACTGTCTGTTTTCGTCGAGATAGCGTCTGCACAATTACTCGTTGCCTAGTAACATCAGCAATATTAGCTAAGCCTAGCGAATAGCGTTAACAGTTAGTTAACTTGCGTTAACAAAGACAAAACAAGTCAGACAAAACAATACTAAAACTGTCGAGGTGACAACTTTTATTTTTTCTTGTACTCACCATCGTGTATTAAAGCAGTTTTCTTGGATAATTTTAGGATATCGATCCAACTCTGCACAGCCATGTTTCTACAGACCCTTCTATTGCACAGAGCTACTTCCGGTCTCAAACCGTAACCACAGCAACTGGGGTCAATAACACAAATTAAATATTCACAAAATGAATCAATCTTTATCGTTGCAGTTGCTATTATAAGCGGAACATAATATGTATGTTTGGGTTAAGATTTAGATGCAATTTTAAGGGAAAAAAAAAAACAAACCAACCAATTGACCCGGAAGTGAAAGACTTGGACCGAACGATATATCCGTATTGCCTGATTTCTGGATGTATGGTTCCACCTGAAGTGGGGTAAGCTTTTAAAGAGCTTTCTGCTTAAATATGCAAATCTGCAATAATATATGGAAAGCCTGGTTTGACTATAAGCGAAGTGTATGTATTGAATCGAAAGTTTACCTTAAACACTCGAAATACTGACTGTTTACAGGTTATAACATTAGCATAAGCTAAGGGTCGCTAGCAAATAGTGGATTGTGATAAAGATGATTTCTCTTACGGAGCAGGATTAATCTCTGTGCCAGCTAGCTGGATATCTACATTGAGTACAAGCCGCAACAGCTCCCACTTTCGGTTATTCTCTGTGTATACTAATAGTACATGTACTAGTATAAGTATACACTAGGGTTGGCAGTGCATAGCTTATTTGTAGTAACGTTAAGTGTACGAGAACTTTACGAGTACTTTATTGTACTAACTACACAAGTAAGGCACTCTCCAACTTGCACTAGTGGGAGTCAACAGAGTACTTTAGGATTAGTGTAGTTTTTACTACACTGCATTGTTGTGACAGCTACAGGTTAATTCTGTATGTTACGTTATGTGTGTTATGAATTAAAATGTGTTGTAAAAGACTAAAATACCCATCACTCTTTACATCTATTAATACCGTGGTACCTATGAATGCTCTAATAGCAATAGTAATCCAGGTTTAATCATTAAGTTCAGTTTTCCAGTGTGCACCTACTAAATACAATTTGTAGTATTCTAAATTTGTGTGCTTTACTCTTCTAAGTTTCAAATAATGTCACACCTGTGCTTTGTGCTGCAGGCCTCTGGCTCCCCCTTTTAACAGATAAGATGGAGCCTCGTCATGGGATCATGAAAGCTTTCCCCAAAGTTAAAAGGGCCAAAGTACTACAGGGAAAGGATGCACCCCCACTAAAGAAGAAACCAGATGAATGTGGTGTCACAGGTGACTAGTGTGTGAGCATTTTGTGTGCATGTGAGATATTAAGTGGAACAAATGGAAGGTAGAGCTAGAAGAAAACTGAAAAATATATCGGAGACATAGATAAATACTGTTAACACCATGGTAGAAGCCAATGCAACACATTTGCCCATTGTAACCTGTTTATCTCCTCTGGCCCAGGAAACACTTTTAATGGTGTCACAGTGTATATCTTGCCTGCTGGAATAGGACAAGCCAGATGCCAGATCTTCCAAAGACAAATTCAGCAGAATGGAGGACAGACAGAGAGTTCACTGTGTCCTGGTGTCACTCATGTTGTTGTGGATGACAACATGGACAAAGACAGGGCTCTGCGCCTAATGAAAGTGGATTGTATGCCCTCAGGAGTCCAACTGGTGAAGTGCACTTGGTTGAGCTTGTGCATCAGTGAGAAACAACTGTTGGATGTAGCCAGCTACAGCCTTATTTTACCCAAAAGGTTAATGAGCTAACTGTATTTCTGTGTGTAAAACCTTATAGTTGTATCTTGTGATGTGTTTAAAATTGAAAAAGACTTGTACTTGTCAATACACTGCAGAAAACCAGGCATATTAGACAATACAATGAGTCACACTTGAGGCAATTCTTACATTTTTAAATTTTCTCTCTATGTAGGGTCACTGAAACTGAGCATGGAAATATAAAAGAAGCGTCGCTAAATGTCAAGCCTGCTGCAGAAACTACTACCTTAGAACCAGCATTTGATCAAACCAGTCAAGAGGACACCATAAACATGGTAGCTTGCTAGGTCATTTATCAAGTTTACAATGTTTTGGTCAGTAATCATTGTGTGCAAGGACAATTCCTAGACCTTGAACACTTAAAAGCAAGAAGTCTCTGTGTGTTGAAGTTTAATTATAGTTTTACATTACATCACACTCTCAGACAGTCCCAGACAACAAAGGTGAAGTACATGGAGAAGAAGATGGTGTCTCTCAGAGTGACCTGGAAGCTCTGGTCACTGGCCATCAACTCCAAGAGGAGACACCTGGCCCCAGTATAGATCCTGGTCCAGACTCAACTGCTCAGAAGGCGATCGCAGGGAAGTGGGTCTGTGCCCACTCATCTCAGTCCAAAAGTCATAACTTCAACAAGGACATTACAGACAAACTAGAAGTGCTGGCAAAGGCCTATACACACCAGGGGGACAAGTGGAGGGCACTGAGCTACTCTAAGGCTGTCAATGCACTGAAGAGTTACCACAAGCCTGTCACATCATATCAGGTAATGCAGGACAGATGCTTTTCATATTATGCTGGTTGGTAATGCCAATAAGACACACACATTATTTATACTGCACATGCAGAAAATATTTTGTGTACATACCTGTTTTAATCATAAGCTTTTTAAAATTTGTTTCAGGAGGCTTGTCAGATCCCAGGAATTGGGAAACGTATGGCTGATAAAATTGATGAGATTATGGAGAGTGGCCATCTCCGGAAGCTAGATCACATTGGGGAAGCTGTGCCAGTACTGGAGCTTTTCACTAACATCTGGGGTGCAGGAACTAAGACTGCACAACTGTGGTACCAGCAGGTGAGACATTCATGCACACACACGTGTAGACATAGATTTAATATGATGGTAATTTAGTATTAATGAACACATCAAGATGAAGGAAAATACCACATGAGCTTGGCACCGTTTTTTTTTTTTTTTTTTTTGGTACCTTTTTTTGTCTAGAGTTGTCTCTATCTTTTCTGTATTGTGACAAGACAATTTACAAAATAATTACTTACAGTGAAGTATATATTAGATAATAGATATACAGTGTATACTGACACTCGAATGAAAACAGTGAAAAATGTCCATCATAATATCTTTATCAAAGTAGTTGGTGATTCATTTTCTTTTGATCAACTGATCATTTAATAAATCGACCTAATGATTGTAGAATTGATTACATTAACTAAGGTAGCACAGTTATTATTAGATTAATCAATTAGTAGATTAACATGCAAGTAACCACCAGGCATTTTTAAGATCAATTAATTGTTCAAGTCAACATGCATAACATTGTATGGCTCCAGCTTCTAAATGAGAGAATTTGTTTTTACATGATAAGGACCTGAATATCTTTGGGTTTGTTAGTTGTCAATTGGACAAAACAAAATATGCAATGACATTATTCTGGGCTTTTGTCATGAACATGTTCCTTAAAGGTCGTCTTTAAAATGTTATCTGTCTTTCAGGGATTTCGAACTTTGGATGACATCTGCACAAAAGCCCACCTGAGCAACACTCAAAAAATAGGACTTAAACACTATGAAGACTTTCTAGACCGAATGCCTAGAGAGGAAGCAGAAGCCATAGAGAATGTGGTAATGCATCCTCATAGTGTTATTGTGATAGAAATATGTTTGCACCTTTCATCAATTCAGGGTGTTTAGTAAAGTTTACATAGAAGTGAGATATCTCTAAAACGTACCCCCCCCTCACCCTCAGAAATCTGGAGCAGAGGGCCTGAAGTAGGAAAAAGTTTGTGTCAGCCTAACTTGACCATTTGATAATGGGAAAACCAGACTCTATTCTTACAAAGTGGAGCATCCCAAAGGGGAAAACTAACTCTTGGAATTTGAGCATCTTAAGTTAGCCAGATACCTGTTCACTCTAGAGTGTTGAGTACAACGTTAGTTGTTTTCAGATAGTGTTACTAGGATTTTCCTTTTCCTTGAAAGCTGCCAGATAGAAAGTACACATAAGATAGATGGACAAAGCATGTGTACTCCCCTCAGACTTGTCAAAATAATATGTGATGCCTCAGCAAGCCTACCTCCCAGTACTTGGCAGGGAATAGGTAAAAGCTTACTTGTTTGCCAGTGGGGGGGGGGCGGCCGTAAAAAAGAGAGATCATACAAAATAACTCTAGGATAGAAAGGCCTCTATTTTACGTTATTTTTTCTGGATATGTGCAGGTGAGGGAAGCTGCACAGTCCATAGACTCAGGCCTGGTGGTGATAGCCTGTGGTTCCTACCGTCGTGGAAAGGCCACATGTGGAGATGTTGACGTACTTATATCTCACCCGGATGGCAAATCGCACAAGGGTGTTTTCAGCAAAGTCTTACAGAGCCTTCACAACAGTGGTAAGCTCCTTTTTTTTTTTTTTGGTAGGATTTTCTGAAGTCTTATTCATAGATTGTCCTACATAGAAATCAGGAAAAAAATGTTTTTTTTTTTTTGTTTTTTTTTTTTCCAAAGGGTTTTTGACAGACGACCTGGTCAGCCATGAAGAGAATGGAGACCAAAAGAAATACATGGGTGTGTGCCGCTTACCAGGACCCGGCTATCGCCATCGCAGGTTGGACATCATTGTAGTGCCCCACAATGAGTTTGCCTGTGCGCTCATGTATTTTACTGGATCTGCACACTTTAACCGCTCAATGAGAGCCCTGGCAAAGACAAAAAACATGAGCTTATCAGAACACTCACTGAACAAAGATGTGGTGCGTCAGGGTAGCTTGAAGGTTTATGGTGGCACTCCACTTCCTACACAGACAGAGAAGGATGTTTTTTCTCTTTTAGGCATACCATACAGAGAACCTAATGAAAGGGACTGGTGATTGCTTGCCAATCACAAAGTTTTGTCTGGTTTTATAGAAAAATAATCATGATTATTATGAATGTTAACAATGGAAACTCCAGTTATGTGAAATATCTAATTTAAAGAATATTTTACTGCTCCACCAATCATGTAAAAGGGCTGTTTGACTTGAATTCATATTTTATTCTACGAATTAAAGGCTTGAATGTACTCAAATCCCAAAACATATTTTCTTACTTAATCCTGCTCCTTTAGGTAGTTGTATATGCTGAAGTTGTAAAATGGCTACCTCTACTTCGACTGTGATCCCATTAGTCTAGAGTCTTTAAAGGTTTGATTTTTATTTTATTTTGTAGAGACTGGAATAAGGCACTTTGATAAGACTGGGAAACTCACAGCACTGTCAAAAGATATTTTACTGTTAGGTTTTATGAATGTCAGGGTGTAAAACAACTTGGATGGGGAAAAATTGGGATAGGAAAAAAGCGATTTTGTAAGTTGAGAGCAGTAGCCCTTTAAAGATGCTAAGAGGAGATGTTTGACATTATATATATTTAAAGAATAAATGAGTACTGGTAGTAAAACATACTCACGGGTAATACCAGATAGTGTCTGCTTATATTTTTCAAAATACAGTTTATTTACAGTTTAGCAGCGTCAATGTGAATTGAGTAAGACTTTAAGAAGGACAGTACATGCTTGGTCTGAATTTGACTTGTGGTTCAGTGTAACCCTCTCCCCCTATTTTTATACTGAATATAGTCTAATAAAGGCTGATAATTAAATGAAAAGGTTTAGAAGTTGGTTTTACGAGGAGCGACGTGTCTTCCTGAAGGTGTCCCACAAACTCGTGAAGAGGAGCCCGGGAACGTAACGAGGCCAAGCACTACAGACGCACCGATCAGTGATTGGTCAGCCTATTCCCAGTTGCTTCGTGCTGTCCAATCTGAGGTCAGTCCGCAAAACCTGTGAGGATCCAACCCGATGCCCGTCACGTTGCGCACATGGATCAGGTCGCGGCGATCACGCTACACCCAGCGTACCGCGGCAGAGCCTGTGCTAGGGGGCCGGCTTGTGTAACAGCTGTATCAGCCAGCGGCGCCTACAGCGACCAGTTGCGCTAGGACGGTGCCTGGTTGAAATGTCCAGTACGCAGAGGAGGCGGCGCATCCAGCGGCCTCTCAGCGCGATCGGGACAGAGAAGTAGTTGAGGATATACACGGACGCAGTTTGGGAACATTGTTTACATGCGTATGTTTTCTTCTCGGGGGAATGAGAGGCGTCTGTCTGGCTCTTAAAATGGGACTGTTTTTACAAACTGCTGGCTCTGTCACCCCCATCGAGACGGCAACAGACAGGGTAAGGTTGAACAGGCAAAAACAAGGCTCCCTCTCACACGGCTGTTAGCTACGTGCTTACCTGGCTAACTTACCAAACTGTCTTAACTAGACACTTATTAGCTTATTACACAACAAACCCAAACCCAGCAGCAGCACGGTGTACCTGTCGGCGTTAGATATTAGTTAACTCGAACTTGTTTTGGCTGTCAGTAAAGACGTTAGCCTACTGGCTAAGTTAGCTAAAGTCCCTAGCTTCGCTAAAGTGCAGGGACAGCCGAGAGTCAGGGCCTGGCTCTGTTGTGTTTATGGTAAAGAGCTGACATTGTAGAGCTGAGTTACATAAACAAGAAACGCAGCTCTTAAGACACTACAAACTAGCAGGCGACATGGTCTTTGAAAGCAAAACAGAAAACAACCTCATAGCTAAAGCTTCAACAGAATGTAAATGTTAATTCTTCGTCTGCGGACAATTACATCGAGCTTTATAGCAATGAGTATGTCTGAAAACAGTATTACTGTATTACTATGACATGCAGGAGCTTCTTATGTACTACAGAAAATGAAGTACAACCCTTATATCATTGTAATAAGGGTAACTAGTGTACGGTTTCAGCGTTGTGGGGGTTTTGAATATCATTTTTATTCCCGAATTGATTGTTATGTTGTTATTTTAGTGTCAGCTTCCTAGAGCTCATTCTAACTCTTATCAATAAATAGTTTTTCATGATGAAAAATAATCACACTAGCCGAAAGAGAAACGGACTGCAGTTGTTGCAACATTACCTTATTGTTTTAACTGCTCATATGCATGTATATGAGTGGGTGGGTTAATGTTATTAGTCAGTGTCTGGCTCTGTTTTCACATTTTACACAAAATATTTAGTCAGGAATTATTGTTAATCACAGAAAACCCCAAGAGCTTAAAAGCTAGGGAGTTAAGGTATTTTTATGTGCCAGTGGTTGAGAAGTAGCAGAACAGATGAATGAATGAACAGAACTGATATTTTCTTTTCGAACAGAAGAAAGTGTGAATATTAATTTCTACGTGTTGCTATTATTAATCATACATACAATAACAACATGTATAACAACATACATTTTCTTTGTCCAGGGAAATGTATCAGCTATCGCTTCTATCAGAACTTTTAGTCTTTTCACACAGGGTAATACCCTCTTTGTTTTATTAGTAGCTTATGTGCTAAAATATGTCTGAAGATTCACATGAGGGCTGAAGTTTAAAGTTCCTCAGGTCTTGAAGCAACTTATTTCCCCAACAACTGAGAATATACACTCTGCTGCAACAACAGGGACGCACAGGCATTTATTGTGTCATTTGGCCCGGAGGGGGGAAAATTGTATCTTGAGACCTTCACCATCTAAGATGGTCGTCAGAGAGCAGCGGCGGTTCCACAGCTCCTCCGCTGCTCCTTCTTTAGATTTAATTCTGACCTGTGTTTTTCATGAACAAACTTAATCTTTAAAGTTAACTGGCTTGATATCTTGTAACATGCATGACTTGTTAATGTCAAATCAGCATTTTTTTTCTCTATCCACAACTATAATGCAGTATTTCAGCATTATAATTATCAAAGTTTAATATTACCTCAGTTTCTACAGCCTTAACTTGGAGCGCATGTTCAGTTGCTCATTTTGGCCGAGAAACTGCATCGTCTCAAAACTGGGGTCAAGGCAACAGGCTCTGTGAAGAAGATTTTTCTCCTGCATGTTACTTCATCTCCTAGCCACATCTTTGTGGAATCCTTGTTAAATTTCCCTGACAAATGGCCACTGTGCATGCACTGGAGCAATCGTCATTAACCTAGGTGTTTGGTCTTCAGACCTAAATGTGGCTGCTTTCATTTGCTTGAGAGCCTTTGCCTCATCGTTTGCATTTCAACATTTGTTTTGGTGAATGTGCAAACGCTATTTGCACTTACTCTTACTTGGTGAGAAGGAAAAGTAGTACAAATGACTGGTTGCTGTTCAAGGAATCTTCAGTCGTGTTGATGGTGCTGCTGAAGGGGCAACTGCAGAAGCTGTTGTGTTTCTTCCAGAGAGGAATTAGTGATGAGCTGTGGTAGAAAAAGTCCAGGTATTTGCTTTATCTTTCCCAGCAGTAGTAACACAGACAGTAGATACAGAGTTGGCTGAGCTGCTAGCTTAAGTGTGTGTGGGAAACGCTGAAGGTGATGGTCATGTATCACAGGTGAGTGCTATACTTGTGGCTTCCCTTGATGCCTCTGCCACCTTTTCCTTTCTTTCCTTATATATTTGGGGCACTGGTGGTACAATGTATCTGGGCCATTTCCCACAACACTGGTCTGTTCAAATAAAAACAGGTAATTGATCATGTTACCTTATTTTCCTGATCACAATTAGTCTAAATTTTTAAGAAGTAGTGAGCTGTACAGTATGAACCCTCATTTTTGTTTTATTCCAATAATATTTCACCTCTTTGTCCTGCTACGTTTACATATCATATAATGCCAAGCTCTTTCTTTATAATTTCTTTCTTTATACATTCAGTATATTGTAAAATCCAAAACGTGGCCAGACAATGAATTGACTGATTCAGGATTAGGATTGTGATTCTTACATTAACCTTTTTTTTCACCCAACCCTAAAACAGAAGAATGCACTTCTTAGTGCATATAAAACTGACAGTTCTTGGCTACTGGAAGACATGAGCGTCATCAAATGCCTCAGAGCTTTAAGCTTCTACTTGTATTTACTCCTCTGAAACTCCAGCGAATAGCTGTTGAAAATAATGGACTCTTTCTGGCTGCTGTTTGGTGCTTGGCAGACGGCAGCCAGTGCATTTTTAAAGTTCGATGATTTGCAAGTTGAAATTTAAAAGACTTTCTTTGGGGTATTTTGGTATTTTGTTCTTCATGACCTTCATGATCATGAAAGACCACCTTTCTTTGTTGCAGAACAGGGTAATAAATTGGGGGTTAGTGAGGTTTCAATTTGCCAAGTCTTAGAGGCCCATGCTAAGTGGATCAACTCTGAGTGTCTAGTCATTTATCTCCAGAAACAGTATTTGATAGTCAGCAGGGGATTATAGAGCTCTTCTCATTGTCTCTTCGTTTCAACAGCTTCTCATTATTTAGGTTGATTATTTTGTAATGCTGTAATCAATCCTGAGACAGTAACAAAGTCAGGCAGTATAGCTTGAGACAAGTGGATTGTTTCATAGTTGCCTGTTTGCATGGGAGACAGAGGAATCTACCCTGTGCAGATTCTTTACTCAGTCACAGTCTGACAAGATAAGTTAAAACTAACAACTGGGAATGAGGTCAGGTGACCTAGATGTCTCATTGGGTTCGGCTGTTTGACATTCAGTCACTTCGGTTTTACAGCAACAAACATTAGTTTTCTCATGATTTACACATTAGATGAAGTTCTTTTGCTGTAGACATATTTGGAAATTCCCAGGCCTCTCCTGTGCTTGAATATCTTTGTGCAGTACAGGCTGAAGACCCAAACAAACTAGATGGTCATCTGTATCAAATTGCCAAAAGGGTCCAGCCTGCCAAGTCAGTAAAAACAGATGAAGTTATCAGACACTGTTTGTGCGAATAGAACATTATGCCCATGTTTATTACAGGAAATTTAATCTGTGTTGGGCTGGGTTTTTTTAAAAAAGTGTCAACGTTGATAAAGCGGAAACAGCTGATGAAAAATGATTAATCCATCAGGTTTGAGGTTGTGACCATGTTTAACGTTGGCAGTTTGGTTTGTGCTGACCTGTTGTGTTGTGTGTGACAAACCATTCCTGTGTTACTACTCTGTGTCTGGCTTTCCCAGTCCTTTTCTTTCTGTCCTTTCCCTGACTCACAGTTTGCACACACCTCTCTGCACTGTGTATGTCTTATTATCATGCAGCTAGGAGCCCAGCTAGGAGCTTGCTCCCCACTGCTGCTTGGAAATTTCCATAGAGCGATCCTTGTCTACTGTTTGGGCCTGGATTGGAGTGGAGCGAGGAAGTGTGTGTGTGTGTGTGTGTGTGTGTGTGTTTGTTTGTGGGTGGGTAGGGTCGACAGAAAAAGAGGATGTGTGGGGCAGGCACAGAGAGTGAGAGTATGTTTGAGAGCTGTTTGAGGTTTTTCTTCTATGGGATAATGATCCAAAAGGTGAAAGGGACTTGCCGGGGATTTTTGGACCCTGGATCATCATGCCTGTCAATCTTGGACCTGGACTGGTAATTTGTAGATTCTTCTTAAATAGAACTTTAGCTAGCTGATCATTAAGCTAATTTAGAAGAAAGCAATTCAGAGATCTGGGAAAAATCCATTGACCTTTTTCAGAAGATGTTTTTGATTACAGTGCTCCCTTGTCTTTTGGCACCACACTGATCTGTCTGATCTAATTTTTGTCTAGCTGGTGTCTTTTTCACAGGTGTGAGGGATACTGGTAATGCACTTAGTAAAGTCAACTTCTGACCAATTTGCTGTTTGAGCTGTTAAAATAAAACACTGCTAGATTATAGACAAAGGATGAAAGTGGACTGTTGCACTGAACTCCATCTCACATTTTCTAAGGTCTGATCAGACCTCAGCGAAACCTTTAAGTTGAAAGTAAGTATTAAATGGTGGACAGTGTGTTTAGAGTGGTTTTGTTCTGGCTGCGATTTAAAAATTTGAGCTTGATGCGGGTTTTTCACACAGATGAATTTCTATCAGCTTTCCAGCACAAATAGTTTGAACCTGTTAATAGCAGAAACTTTTAAATCAAAGATCAGTGCTAATCATTGAAAAAAGTGCAGTTTCTATACACAGAATGTTTTGTATACTGATATTCCTCTCAGCACTGTTTATGCCTTAGAATATGCTTATTTTATAGTTAGTATGTAACAATTTAACATACTTTATCATAGCAAACAGTTCTTTTAAAGATTAATTCCTTTTTGCACCATGTCCTAAATGTTTTGAGGATCTGAGTTGTGCCTCCATTTCCTATGCTCCTTGCACTTGAGGACAGTGGTATACATACTCATCACAAAAAAAATAAATAAATATGCACGGTGACTTTCTTTGACATATGGAACTAGGACGTGATGCCCGTTTCGACTGACTGAATAAACATGATGAACTAGCTCTAGAATTCCTACATGTTTAGCATCTAGAAAAAGCACAGGTGTAAATAATAAAATTAAAACTTTCTGAATTCCATTTAACTACCTTTGTTTTATCTGAGTGATGTCATAACACCACTGATATATCCTTCAAGTTGAGAATACATTCATTTTAAACAGTGTAACCTGTGCTTGTCTTACAGAGCCTGCTGCACTGTGAAGGTGTCAACAACCAGAGCTACATCTGTGAGTCCGGACACTGCTGCGGAGAGTCACAGTGCTGCAGTTACTACTATGAACTTTGGTGTACGTATCCAGCTTTTCTTTCATTTTTCTTTTTCCTTCCTCACCCTCCCTTTCCTAACAGGATTTGACGGAATAACATTTGTGATGTTAAACTGCTGTTATTATCTACACAGTAACTCAGTAACGGCGTAGTTCATAAGGGATGAAATCCAGAGCTGCAGCTTCCTGAATTGCTTTAATAAAGGCTGAGGGCAGATAATGTGAAGGCACCTGGTGCAGCTAATTGTAAAGAAGAATCTTTTCCTGTAAAATAGGAGAGGAATTTTAATTTCAGAATTGTTATTATCCTAAGGGTTATCGTTGCATGTTGTTCTTTGATTAGTACGATCTGTCAAAGATTTTTTCATGACCTGATGAGGTGGTTTGGTACATGGTTGAGATATTTATAATTATAAAGCAACAGTGCTTCTTGTTGATGTTAGTTAATTGGTAACAGTATTTAAAACATTAACATTTGGTGACATTGTAAAAGGCAAACTGCAATGTAGACATGGTTTCTGAAGTTTAGTAAATCTTGTATGGCATTCCTGAACTGCAGCTCCTTCATTTTTTTGCAGAAATAGTGTATCTGCATTAAGCTGGTAGGATGTCTCATAATATTGTTAGGTGGATTCCAGGAGAGATTGTGGTTAGGCTGGACAGTGTGATGTAAAATCTGACTCCTTGTCACAATAAAAATAAAAAGTGAGTTGCTGTAGTAATATCTGTAATTTAGACCTTTTTCAGTTCTGTATGGTTGAGAGGTCGGTCCAAGGACAAGGGCAAGGCAGATGATGTGGGCTCCTGGCCATTAGCATTAGCAAACTGCGTCCAGATAGATTCATATTACAATATATGGCTTTAATGAGGAGCACAGAGCTGCTGCATTCTCTTCTGGATTAAATTGAAACCTTTTTAAAGAATTTGTACATTTTGAAAGGCATTGGTAGAAAAACCTGTAACTACCATTTGGAGAATCTCCAAACTACTAAAGAACTAAATCTTGATTACTGCACAGCAGTAGCAGGGACACACCACACTGAGTGCCATGTTATAGATGTAGTTTACATTCTTATTGTCCTAAGACACAGTCTGGCCTGTCCTGTAGTCCTTGAAATGAAGTTCTCCACATTTTTGCACTGTATTGTCATTCCAGTTTTTTGAAATACAGTAAACACAAACTGGGGTGTTGTGTAGCATCACTTGCTCACTCACTCACTCATTCACTGTTGTTTAGACTGGATTTTAGATCATCATGTCATTTTACAAATAATTCCATTGTAGCAAATTGGGACTTCATATGGAAAAAGCACAAAATGTTCTTAAACAGTCACATTTGCCAGAATCTTTTCTTTGTAACAAAGAACTCCATCTATAGGTAAGTTTCCTCTAAATATATTTTATTAATGTTTTTCTCCAAGAATTCACCATTTCAAAATAAATGGCTTCTATTATTTTTTAGCAGTCATTCTCCTGCTAGGTTGGACTAAAATAGTCGAGTCAACTTTTACAAATTGGAACAAATGTCTCCAAAAGTGAGGAAAGGTGTTCTGAGAGAAAAGTGAGTTCAGTGTATGTTACAGCTGTTGTGTCAAATATAGGATTTCTCCATAGAGAAGATAATTGGGAAATTTGTTTGGACTTTGTCACAGATATAAGAAATGACTTGGGCCTCTTTAATTGTTGAGCTGAAAAAAAAAATGAAGTGGCATAAAATTTAATTACGGTGTTAAAAAGCATAATACAATAGATACTGTACAACACAGTGCACAGACTTGAATGTTTGACTGTTAGAAGCAGATGCTGGCAGTATTTGATCTGCGGTGCTATGTTTGTGTTAGCAGCAGGCACGCTGTCATGCGTCACCACAAACTAATAATGTTAAACATTATGGATATTGTTGACTTTTTCTTGTGTTAACTTACTCATTGCCGTTTTTGAAAATCTCAGTCAAACCTAATTTGTGCATTTTGTTGGAGTTTCTCTGTAAATGTTGACATGTCTGTTGATTTTTTTGGCCCCTTAGGGTTTTGGTTGGTGTGGGCCATCATCTTCATTTTGAGCTGCTGCTGTGTGTGCCACCATCGCCGCACAAAACACCGACTGCAGCAGCAACAACGGCAGCATGAGATCAACCTTATCGCTTACCGTGAAGCACACAACTACCCCTCTGTGCCCTTCTATTTCAGTAAGAGCTCACTGGTTCATGAACACAGACACACACTGTGTTGATCATTTTTATATAATATACAACTTATACATCTGTATGTAGAAGAATTCTTTTTATTATGACTGATGTCAAGTATTTACAGCTGATACAGGCAAAAGGCTGCTATGTTCAACAGTTCAATTTTAACCATAGATCAGATGACTGTGTATAGTGTGAAACATCGTTTACTGTAGTGACAAACCCACAAAGAATTGTCAAATCTATCTCCATTTATCCTCGGTGTTTTAGTGTCTTTCAGCCATTGTTTTTTATGTCTTGCAACTTGTCCTGTCCTGTTCAGTGTCATCATGTTAGCTGGCAAACAAATTTAGCCTGATTAGCTGCCACAGAGACAGATATTTTGCTCAGCAGTTGGTGGAGACCAAAATATACTTTAAGGATTGTGCATATAGCAAGTCCGATGGAACGGTAGTGTTGTTTTGCTAACATACTGCAACAATGTGAGGGAATATAGCATGTGAGTGCTGCGTTTAAAAGATGTTTTAGCAAATGGCCCAAAAAGAAGAAAAAAAAAAAAAACTGCTTTTTTCAATTGATCCTATGTACAAATCCAGGTTTTACTCTGAACATTAAACCCCAACACCTAGTACAGGCTTCATAATTACACGAAAAAGAGACTAGAAATAGAATGTATTTTTTCTTAAAAGCTGACAGTTTAGGTAAAAAAAAAGCTAATTTCTTCTTCTCAGAACAGTAATGTTAAATATATATTAATGAATACAGTAGAGTCAGTACAATACACTATTTGGCAGTGTAGTACAGAAACAGAACATCTTTAGTGCACTGTATTAGTAAATACCTAGTAAAAAGTGAATCTGCCCAGTTAATTGGTGAATATTGGTGAACATTTTTTTTCCTAAATTTGAGGGAGGTCATGTCCTCTACTAGCATTTTATCTTGGCTGAACTGGTTGTTTGCTTCACTAAGTACAAGGAATTGCCACACAACACACACTGTTCTTCCACTAGTAAAAAAGCATGTATTGCTACCCTAAAAGCCTTATTGCAAACCAGTGCATGTCAACTGATAATGTGTATATACACTGCTTGCACATTAAAGCTTTTGATCTGGCACTTGATCATAAGGCGTACCAGCTGCAGTGTATGTCTTACACCTTTGTTAGGTCTGGTGTAGAGTGCACAATGTCATGCTGTGCAGTAGCTTCTTTCAGTGTTACATGAAAAAAACCTGAATCTGAACTCTAGAAATGTACACTCTCATTTTCCATTTTTGACTTACATTAAACAAAGGAATAAAACACACTTTGGCAAAGCAGTGATCTCTGGCTCAAATGCAATGTTTGCGCTGAGATCCATTCCCAGGTTTCACACATCAGAACCTTTCCTATTTGCATGCCCCACTTTTTAGGAAATGGCCAGCATTGCTCTCCTGGTGCCTTGCCAGTGTTGCAATACATCTCACATAGTGTTGCAATGGCCTTCAGCAAAGAACTGACCCAGAAATGAGCTTGTTTTGTCCCATTTCCCTCCTACTACTACTAATTCTTGAAGAATGGTGCAGTAAGCTCAATAAGGCCACACTGAAAGTTGTAGGGGTCAGACAATCCTGTCTGTTTGAAAAAATAACCCATATAAATTGTTGATTGCCTTGCAAAATGCATTTAATTGTGTACATTTTTATCAATGCATATATAAAGTTAGGCTTATCCTGCATTTTTGTTCTCTTTTTTTTTTTTTTCAGGGTTTCTGCCAAACTACCTCCTGCCTGATTATGAAGAGGTGGTCAACCGGCCTCCGACTCCTCCCCCTCCTTACAGTATCTTAAACACAGGCCCATCCTCAGTGGCTTCTAGTCCACTGGCCTCTGAGCAGCAGGAGGGACACTGTCCAACCATCCAATCCACTCCAGTGCCTCCAGTCTCTGAAAGCGTGTGCTGCAGATCCACCATAGAGGAGCCACAGCCTCCCACTTCAGACTTGATGCCAAAGCCTGACAACAAGCCCACGCAGACAGAGCAAGATTCAGGTATGATACTGTTGTCAAGTGGGCTCAGTAGGGAGGGACTCACTAGCCAAGAGAAAAGAAGTGGAACTGGGGACAACTCCTGCAAGGATCCTCTCTTGAAAGACCTGTCAGATGGTTGCGCTGAGGACAAAGATCGACTCCCCAATGGAAGGAGGAGGCGATTCACAGGGGACTCTGGGATTGAAATGTGTGTGTGCGGCACACGTGGGAGCAGTGGTTGTAGTGGAGCAGGAGGGACAGGTCAGGAAGGCAAGGGGTTGAGGGAGCTGGAGAGTCTTCTGGGGTGTGAAGGAGATGAAGAGGAAGAGGAGGAGCAGGAGGAAACAGGTGACTTCTGCGACAGCTGCAGCCATCGAGCCTCCTTCAGTGTAGAGGAAGAACAGGCATTGGGTGGGATGGAGAGGCAAGCAGCCCGTGGAACATCAGGACCTCCTCAGCCAGCTCACCAGATAGAAAGTGGCTCACTCCACCCTCCTGTTTGCCTGCTCCTTCACACCATCAATGAGCAGGAGGGACCTCACCACAACACAAGCACTGAGCCACAAGGCTGAAATGGTTAACATGCTTTTTCGATAGAGGGAAGGACAGAACTTGAGACACGACATAGGGACGTATGCTTTTTACGTGGACAAGTCTTTTATGTCTAAGTGTTTTCTAAGTGAGTAGTTTTATGAATGTGTGCATCTTAGATAAAACAGGTGTGGGAGCAGGAGGTGGAATCTCAACTAAAAATGACTGCAATCCAAATGTTGAGAAATCCTGCTTCTCCCCATGCTGTAACAGTGGCCTTAACCTGTGTATTTTGGGTTATATTTGGGCAATATACTGCCCTTTAACAACCTGTGACAATTGAGATTTCTCACACAATGCACACACAGTCCTTTAGATGTCGTTCTCATTCAGTGGAGCTACTGACAGTCAAAAACATGATAGCTGAAGCTATGACATCAGGACGAGCCTAGGATGAATGCAACTCTTCTCATCGGTGCTTGCAGCTATTCTGTAAAGCCATCTTTTAAGGCAGGAAACGACGTAGTAAAAACACACACAGCAGGAACATTTTGGATGAGTGCAATGTGGAATTAAGACAGTGTGTGTTTATGCAAGCTGATACTCTACAGGGACACCAGTACAAGACTGTGTGGAATGTCCCATTAGACGCATGCTTCTAAAGTGCTTCTTCTACAATTACAAACCGCTCGTCCTTGTCTGTTTTTGTTGCTCTCTATCATTAGTGATAGAGGGAAATGAGTGCATTAACAACTCTTTATGTGAGCAGTTCCTATTTGCACAAAATGTATTTATAAATTAAGCTTTTTGCTAAGAAATCAAAACAGAAAATGCTTTTCATAAACCCAGCAGTACATTTGTTTCTGAGGCTTTTGTTGCAGCATCTGTAACAAAAAGATCTCTGAATTATTAATAGGGAATGGAACAGACTGACTTTATATACTTAAGCTAATGTAGGTTTGTAGTAGTGTCTACCCAAAAAAATACATTATTTTGATTAACAATGATATGCCTTAGTGAAACTAAGAGACTATTAGAAAGTCGGTACCAAAACTTAGAGAGATGACAGCAGGATGCAATGTTAGACCTCACACTTTCAATTAATTACCACCTTCACCAGCTATACAGTATAAGAATATACATTTGTATTAGATTTCCATATAAGCACAATCTTCACCATTCTTTAGCTTTGCTATTTATTAATTAGACATTGGCAAAAGCTTCTGGAATATTGTGATTTTCATCAAAATATGGTTTGTTAAATAATTTTACCAAACAGTTCTGCCAAACTTCTGCATTTGTACTAGTCAATTAGAGAGTAATTGCAGGGTATGTACCAGTCTTTCATTTAAGGGATACTCATGTCTTACTCAGCTTTATATGAAGGTAATTCATTACTCATATAATGGCCAATGTTGAGCGAATGGCCAGAGTTTGTACAAAATTTTTTATAATAAACGTTTTTAACCCAATGGCAACAGGAGAAAATAAAATTGAAACAATCAGATAGAGTAATAGAAAAACATTTTGATAGTTGTTATTCTTAATGCCTAAAAATCTATTATAAACAAGAGTTTGTACATCAGAATATTTATGAGAAGCCAAAAGAGCAAGCGTTAAATAGACAAAAAGTTACTGGCAGAGGATTTGGTTAACATTACAAGTTAGGCAATACGCATAATACTGCACTGCAGATAAAAGGTAATGCAGAAAACACATTAAAATTAAAGTTACGGTATCAGTTCCATTCATGTATTTCCTCTGGGAAATACATCAGTTTGAAAAAACTTTGGTAGGTTGAACATTGTAAATCTAAGATTTTACTGAAATGTTATAGGAGCTGTAATACTGTAAATCAACCTATGATGAATATGCCATGTAAAATACCACTGATTATATGATTATGCCAGTTGTTTTAAGTTAAATATTTGTTTGCCTACCCACAGAAATTAACTCGAACCAATAATGCTCCATGTCCAACTTTTTTTCAGATTTTCCATGGCGCACCTTAAAAATGTACACATCGCAGTGTCTGTTAAGCACAAATACAAATATTTAAGCCACTGTCGTTCTGTATTAACAGTTAAAACGAGTGAACTTTAGGCGTCAAAGCCAAAGCACTCTAAAATGCTACTAAGTGGTACATGCAGTACAACTGAGCTATTTTTTATATTGTCTGAATCATTTAAAAATGATCCAAACTGTATAAATTTCAAAACTGTTCTATATTTCTGAATTTAGTACAATATTCTGTAACAAATGTGTGAAACTAACAGTTGCTCTGTTTTTATGAAATCATAAGAATTATGGACATATTTTTTGTCATTGTGGGTATTATTTTTTTCTGTTGAGAACAGATTTCAGATCTTTTGAGACTTATCCTGAAGTTGTGTGAAGGGTACATTTGACTAACAATACTGTAGTTCATTTGTTAATGCCATCAGGGGCATCTTGCCAAAGACACTTACTCTTCATCAGAGTGTGTGAGGTGATTTTGCACATATTCTTTGAATGTTCTGATCATAAGCCATTTATTCCAACTACAAGATGGATGTTCAATAAATATACTCTTTGAAACTGAAGCTGAATGTTGTGTCTTTGTGGTGTTGTCAGTGCAAAGCTCGGCTGCCTTGGCTGAGGGGAGGTTGTTTATTGCCCGTACCAGGTGTGCTTCCAAGCAGTGAATGACAGGGTGTGCTGTTGACCAGGAAGTGAGCTGTAAACTGTGGTTATTGATTATTAATGAAAACGCAGACTACAGCACAAACCTGTCCTCTACAGATCGTGGACTTTGTCAGTACTAGTGATGATGGCTGGAGAAGGCAGGTAAGAATCTTAAACCATACCATATCACCTAATTTTTGTGGGTTAGCGCTAGATTCCAAGCCTCGGGTGTATCGGGAAACTGTTCTACTGTCCCTTAATGTGTACCAAAACAACCCTTCAACGTAAACCCTAACCAGTCGTGTTTTACGACCTTTAACCTGACCCCAATCTTACGGTTACCGCTGCCTACTCCCCAGCTTTGGGATCTAGCTTAACGTTTACCCGTTTTTCATATAGTTAGCCCTAGAAATAGAGCGAGTGCTATGTGTCAACTTTGAAACTTAATTCACAGCTAATGTTAATGTGAAACGGCGTCTAATATTTTATTATACAGTTGGTTAAATTACGTAACATTACATACAGAAGTACATAGAGCCTTTTACATGTGAAATACAACTTTATATATGCTGTATCTAGCTAATGTAAACAGTATGCTCCGCTAGCAGTGCAAGGACAGCTAGGCTAACTACGTGCTGTAACGTTAGCTAGCTAATTATTATCTACTTCTTTTTAAGTCTGGCTGCAAAGGGCTTCGTTGATAGCTCCGTTCACGCGGACGTCAAGGTAATATAACGTGTCTTTCATGATACTCTACATGCTGGTATAAGCTGCTTTCATTAGCTATTTTTTTTCAGCGATTTATTTCAGTCTTGACGACCCTAAAAACAACTTTGGGTCAGTGTTTACCTTGCGTACTGTTGACAACCCACATTGTGAAGAGTAGCGACCTTTGCTAGCTTGTTTCTGGTTCAACAGGATTATTATGGGAAGGTGCTGAAGAAAACCTCAGACCTGAAGAGCAATGCATGTGTGGCTCCCACCAAGCCCGTCCCTGCCTTCATAAGCCAGGCTGTGAAGAAGGTGCACCCTGAAGTCAGCGCCAGGTTAGCAGGCTGTTGTTGCACTCTGCTCTTGCATTCAGGCTGCTACCAAGTGAAACACAGACATGTACAAAGTATTTGCTTCTAATTCAGATACTATGGGTGTGGTTTGGTGATGCCAGAGTGCCTGGAGGGCTGCTCCATACTTGACCTGGGCAGTGGAAGTGGAAGAGACTGCTACATACTAAGTCAGCTGGTGGGTGAGAAGGGCCATGTCACTGGCATTGACATGACTGAGGACCAGGTACTGTACATCAGCATGGCAATATGACTCACTGATACATACACTACATATCAGTGCATGGTTATACTCAGCAAGCAAATTAAGCTTCAAATGCAACGAAACATATACTCTTTACACAAAGAACTGCACAAAGTCTGCCCAAAATCAAATGTGCACTAAACAGAAAGAGTTTATAATCTGTGCTCTCTCCTAGCTTGAAGTGGCCAGGACTTACACAGACTACCACATGCAAGAGTTTGGCTACAAGAAGCCCAATGTTTGTTTTATTCAGGGCTACATTGAGGCATTAACAGAGGCAGGTCTGGAAAATAACTCATTTGACATTATCATGTAAGACTTTTCTCGACTCTCTTTCTCTGTTGGTTTCAGATTTTAATTACATGTAGCGAAAATATGTTGAAGTGTTGATTTTCTGCCATTAGTTCCAACTGTGTGGTGAACCTCTCTCCAGACAAGAGGCGAGTCCTGACTGAAGCCTACAGAGTACTGAAGGTATGCTGCTTTGGACTTAGCTTTGGCTTCACTCTTTAATCAAATCTCACAAATCATAACAGGAAAATCTGTTTAATTAGAAAGTTAATCTGTGAGTCTTAGTTTGCATTAATATTCACCACATATACTGCTGTTTATCCTTAGGATGGTGGTGAGCTGTACTTCAGCGACATCTACAGCAGTGGAAAACTAACAGAGGAAATTAAAAAACACAAAGTGCTATGGGGTGCATCAGAGTAATATCCTACTACCATGAAAAAAATCACAGACACCTCAATATCCAGAATATCGCTGTGGTTTGTCTTGGCAGGCGAGTGTCTTGGTGGAGCACTCTGGTGGAAGGATCTGCTGCAACTGGCTGAGGAAGTGGGCTTCAGCCCCCCACGGCTAGTCACGGCCAGCATCATCACCGTGGACAACAAAGAACTGCAGGACATTCTAGGTTTTTAATTAATTCTAGCACTCAAGACAGTATAGGTTCTTATGTTCTAGGTTGACACTGATGCATTTATTAATTCTCTCTTACATCTTCTGGCAACACAGGTCTCTTCAAGTTTGTCTCTGCCACATACCGCCTCTTTAAGGTCCCTAAAGGCAGCACCAAGCCCTGTCAGGTCATGTATAATGGAAACATTACTGGAGCAGAGGACAGTTTCCACTTTGACTGTCAGTACACGTTCAAGGTCTGCCAATTCTGCAATGCAAAATCAGGCTGGTGAATGTACACATGCACTGTATGTTAAATGGTGTCAAATGTCTTTTACAGGTTGATGAAGTGGTTGAGGTGGATGGAGAGGTGGCCAGCATCCTAACTCATTCCAGATTTATGGAGGAATTCACTTTCCAGCCACCTGGAGGCCCCCGTGGACCCTGTGGAGTCAAAGCTAAGGTCAATGCCACTACTAAATTTGTAAATGTGAAAATGAAACAATGAACTCAGTGTCTCATTTTTTCTTTGGGCACTAGAGGTCAGTGGTATTTGTGATATCAGTTTAAAGTGTGTGACACACCCAGAGAGGCCAGAGTTGTACATACTCACACATCAGGACACATGCTGCTTGTTCTTGCACGCACACTCAAATACCCACTCAAACATACATGTGCACACGTCCACGCACACAAGGTCAAGCAGCTGTCTTGGAGTCATAACCAGACGGGGGAGTCATGCTGGGGAACCTTGAACAGGGAGGAATGTTCTCCTCACAGCTAATGGAATGCCATCTTATCGTTGTCGTTTTATGCACACACTCACACATGCATCTTAAGACGCCGTTCTTTTTCAATGACTGCCCTAATCATTTCATTACTTTTGACACTACCATTCTACTACTGAGGGATTTCCTTTAATATTCCTTGTGTGGAGCAAAGAAGCAAATAGAAAATCTCAGTGATTTAATAAAATCTGATCCATGGTTTTAACCTTTGGACTGATGCGCTGAAGTGAAATCGTCCAAGATACTCCAATCAACGTGCTAGGGAGTGATAATGGCAATAAAAAGCCTTTGGTCTTGTTCTTGAAAGCACAGCTACTGTGGAATGCTGATTTAATGAACAACCAGTGCCTGATAAAAAGAGACACTGACCTGTACACCAGGAGTGAACATTCGTTTTTAACAGCTGAGTGTACGTGAGCTTATGTTCTGCACTGTCACAGAATGTTCAGCATCTTAATTGATGTTTCCTCTTAGAGAAAATGAAAATCTAAGAGCACACTTTTTAAACTTATCTAGATTTCTTACAAATATTTTGCAAGAAATTCAGTTATTAATGCTTAAATCAGAGTGGACACACATAATGATTTCTACTTCATTGAACTGTTAATACAGACAGGCATTGTGGATCCTTTCGAGTTGGTCCTTCAGCTGGAGAAACAAAGTCCAGGTTCAGCCACAGGGGGATGCTGCAGCACACGGTCTCCTGCCTGCTGCAAGTGATGGTGGGAATGTCACATTCAGAAACAGAGCCATCATGACATAGTTGATGCATAATGACAGTAGTTCAAGGGTACTGGTTTATGCCTTATACTGTGTTGTGCATGTCTTATTAACATTTAAAATGAGATTTCAGTAATTGAAATTAATTCCTACTTCCACATAAACATGTGTCTTATTTGTGTTCCATGCACACTTAGCAATTTATTTTCTCCACTTCTGAAGCTATATGGACTATTTTTAGTCGTAAAAAATAACTTTGCATCAAGGCAAAATGTAAATATCCAGAACTGAAAACTTTAAAACAGTATTGGGAATTGCAAAATACCTTCATGACTCAGTCTCACAACTTATTTTTCCATGGGTCTTCATTGCTAGACATCCAAATCTCTTTTGCCTGTGCAGCTTTACAACTTCACCTGGACTTTTGGACATTTGCCTTAACAATTGAGGGTAGTTTATAGTAGGTTTTGTAATCCCTGTACTATTATAGTATCAATAATATTTTCATTGGGTTTGCATGACTGAATTTTGTCACAGTGTTCTAATTATTATTTAATTATTATTATCATAGCGATAATATGTGTTTATTTTGGTTGTAAGATAATAAATGTGTTAAATGTTTTCTCAATTTGATTTTTACACTATACTACTATATAGTGGTTTTTTTTTACACCAGTACTGTATAAAGTGCTTCTAAGCTAGGAACAATTGCAGAGATGAATGGAAAATGCATATTTAATTTGAAATAGGTCTTTAGTATCAGAAACTGATCAACAGACACTGCCATTGGAGCTATAAAATGCATGGCCATCCTTCTAAATGTAAAAATAAATCTGAGAGATCAAAGATGATTAAGGGCACAGTAAAAGCACACATACTGTATGTAACATAAAATTTTTTTGGGGGGGGGGGGTGAATAATGCTTTTGGGCTTCTTAAAGTGTTAATAATAAAACAGTAAGAGAACAAAATGGATTTGTTAGTTGGGCTGATTATAAGCCACCCAAATCCAAGTTATGTCTCTAACTTGTGATGAGGGTTAAGGGAAGTAGTAGTAGTACTTTTATTATAGGATGTGACATTTTGAGGTGTCACTGTTTGGGAAGCATAGCTCTAGAGAACAGAGTTTTGAGTCACTGTAGGGGAATGAATACATAAAATCTCTAAACACTAGAATGTAATGCAAAACCAATAAATCAATGAAAATGACCATGCAGGTGAATTAGCACGTCTAACACTCTCAGGATAAGTACAACAGCTATGCTGCATTGTAGTGCAAATGGTGTGTGTCCATCCCGCGGAAAATGTCAAAGTATAATGCATTTTAACTCTGTACATAATCTCCTGTTGTAAAATATATGATTTAAAAAGTCACGAGTAGATTCCTGTCTCTTTACATGAGGTGCACTTGTTTTGGAATTTGATTCGTCAAGGAGGCTGCGGACAGCCCGCCCCCTGGTCAGCGGTCCCTCCTGATTGGTCACCGCGGTCGGCCGTCTCGGGGACATCAGGGGAGGCACGAGTTGGCCCAAAAGCCTGCGCTCGCGAGTCGTCAGTGTCGGACACGTAGTGGGAACGAGCAGGTCCCGATGCACAAGTCACGGCAACCGACGGCGGAGATGAAGGCGGACTCCGACTGGCTCTGATTTTTAAAAGCCCTTTTCATTCAGGAGGTTGGTTGCCAAATGGTTATCAATATGGCAGAGCCGTTATCCCAGGCACCCACCGTTGCAAAAATGGCGTCACTTAACCGGGTCCGAGCTTTGGCGATGATTTTCTTAACTGTCACTGGCTGTTGTGTCACCCCGACAAGTGGCAAGGAAGGGTCCGAGGAGACCGTCATCATAGGGCTCCGACTGGAGGACACGGACGACATTTCCTTCATGGATAAGGGCTACCTGCGGGTGAGTGAGCGGACTCGGGTGAAATTAAGAGTGTACGGGCAGAACATCAACAACGAGACCTGGTCCAAAATTGCTTTCACGGAACATGAGCGGAGCCGAGTGGTAGGGAGCCTTGACAGCTCCTCTGGGGATAACCAGAGCCAGGAGGACTCGTCCGGCTTGCATCCCTGCGGTATTAGGACTTCGGATATAATTATATTACCCAACATCATTCTGAATCGAAAGACGTCGGGAATAGTTGAAATTGAGGTCAAACCTCTGCGAAAGACGGAGAGGAGTAAAGCGTATTACCTTTGCATCGCCACCTCCACACCGGCCGTGGCGGGAATGCACGACCCGTGGACGGAGAACACCTGGATCTACCACGATGGGGATGACACCAAAGTGATAGTGGTGGAGGAGAAAAAGTTTCTGTTGCCTTTCTGGCTCCAGGTCATCTTCATCTCCATGTTGCTTTGCTTGTCGGGTATGTTCAGCGGGTTGAACCTGGGGCTCATGGCTCTGGATCCCATGGAGCTCCAGATAGTCCAGAACTGCGGCACGGAAAGGGAGAAGAATTACGCCAAAAAAATAGAGCCGGTCCGGAGCCAAGGGAATTACTTGCTTTGTTCGCTTCTGCTGGGGAACGTGTTGGTGAACACCACACTGACCATCCTACTGGATGATATCGCCGGTTCGGGCTTGATTGCGGTGGTGATGTCCACCATTGGAATAGTTATTTTTGGAGAAATCGTGCCCCAGGCCATCTGCTCAAGACACGGCCTCGCGGTCGGTGCCAACACCATATTCCTCACCAAGTTCTTCATGCTGCTCACCTTCCCCGCTTCCTACCCTGTGAGCAAGCTTCTGGACTACCTGCTCGGACAGGAGATAGGAACCGTGTACAACCGGGAGAAGCTTCTGGAGATGCTGCGCGTCACGGACCCCTATAACGACCTGGTGAAGGAGGAGCTGAACATCATCCAGGGCGCGCTGGAGCTCAGGACTAAGACCGTGGAGGACGTGATGACGCCGCTGAGAGATTGCTTCATGATCCCCGGGGATGCCATCCTCGACTTTAACACCATGTCCGAGATCATGAAGAGCGGCTACACGCGAATCCCAGTCTTCGAGGGAGAAAGGTCCAACATAGCGGATCTGCTCTTCGTCAAGGACCTGGCCTTTGTGGATCCGGACGATTGCACCCCGCTCAAAACCATCACGAAGTTTTACAGCCACCCGTTGCATTTTGTGTTCAATGACACCAAACTGGATGCAATGCTGGAGGAGTTTAAAAAAGGTGAGCGCTCCAGCTATACTTTGTTAGTGTGAACAGACTAATTCTGATGTAAACTGAAAAGCCTGCGAGATAAAAGTGTCTCTCTTGACCCTCAAGTGACAAAGGTCGTTGAACAAGCAGGCTAGATTATCACCTGTCCACCCTCCCCCCTGTGGAAGAAGAATAGTCCTATGGGTTATGTAACAGCATATGTCAGGTATTATAATACTACAAGCGGCTTTTTCCTTCAGTCTACACTTTATCAAAACAGGTAAAACTGTGAATCCAAAAATGTCTAAAACTTGATTTTCAGGAATACAAGAGAGGAGGAGGATAGTTCTTGCCCCCCTACCAGATTTCACAAGAAATTCCAGATACTGAGGGAAATAGAGGAGGAGGAGAGTGGTTGTTTTGGCACTTCTTATCAGGCCTGCCTCACAAAGCACTGAATCAGCCACATTAGTATCTAGATGCACTTGCCCCAGTCTCACTGGTCACTTCCTGCAAGGAGGAAGAGGTGTTCTTATCTTTAACCATCGCTTCCACTGAATGTTAACTTTCACACAGTCTCTCTCTCTCTCTCTCTCTCTCTCTCTCCCCCCCCCCCCCCCTCTTGTCCTGCTTTTCATCTTGCTTTCCTCCTCTTACCTTTCTCTCATTCATTCAACTTTTTTTTTAAACTCTCTCCCCCTCTTCTCCACCTTTCTCTCTCTGATTTGTGAATGCATTAGGGCAATGTGGGAATGGTGCAGCGGCAGTGCTGAGGTTATCAGGTGGGGGCATCTTGTTTGAGAACCTGCTTAAATCCCTCTCCACCAGTCTTGTGCTTGCCTCTAAGTGATGGTGGCGATAACTCCTTTTGTCCAGTCCGGGAATGCAGTCGTGTGGATAATGAATAACAGCCTCTAACACCCTCTATAGCCCCGCATGTGTTGTGTGTGTGCATGGGTTTTGAGAAAGTTTACCTCACCCATGGTTTGCCCGATGTTTTGCCTAGCCATCACCGTCCCACCCTCTCTTGTTGACGGCATTATTCTTATCAGCATTTAAATTTTGTATAAGTCTCCTTTGAATTTATGTACGAAGAAGCAGCTATAGGAGTGATACACAGCTTACCTTTTGTAGAAGCTCATTTATCAGTATTTAAAAAGTGAAAAAGCATGATTGATGCATTGCGTGCTCATTGGAATATTCACTTTACTTTAAGAGGATTAGCTTGGGAGGATAGAACAAATCACTGGGCTCTATTACCAGAAATTAGATGTAGTTTTTCATGCCAAATTAGCATTGCATAATATACTAGCTGGGGGGGTGTTTGTTTGTTTTCATCACAGCTGACTATTTACAGACAGGCACTACTTTTCTAAGTAAGGGCAAGTGCAACAGAGGAAGTGTTACTTTATTATATTATTACAATAACAATGTTACAGAATAAGACCTCTATAGTATCTCTTGCTTTATTTTTACTATACATTTCTTTAATGTTGGACTTGTAAGCACTTCAACTGTTTGTTGGTCTATTTGTAACTGTGTTTGTGTGTGTGAACCCAATAAACCTAATATAGGTGGGTTATGGAGTGCTGCTCAGACAAAACTAGCACTATGAAGGCGAAACCTTGGACAATGAGAAATTATATTGCACATATTTGCGTAATCATTGACAACAGTCGACTGTAGATGTTTATCATTTGTTTTGTCCATAAATCACTCACGATACCTTGTCAGTTCACTGCAGTTCATTTGGTGTCCTTAGGGGTACATCTGTTTACTCAAGTTGGTGGCATTCTGAGAATTTTCTTTCCTACTGCTAAAAGACAAACGCATGATAAATTCACATGATAATTCATACTTTGTCATATAGGATCATTTGTGGTGTGTAGTGGCGGAGGGAGAATGTTTCTGCAGCTGGCCCTGTGCCAGAGGGAATTCGCCTTCAGCGTCTCATGTAAGTCATAAGCAACTGTTGTAGGGAGGGCTGCGGGGTCAAAGTTTCCGTCAATCTGGCTCTGTTCACAGCGCACACTCAGTTCAAAGTGCTTTGTATTGTAAGTCAGTGTTAATTAATTTGATGCCTCTTGCAGAGCCGCATAGTCGACTGAAATCTGTTACAGAAACAAAACGCACACGTGTTGTTCATATTAGAGACTGTGTTGGAGCAGCTGGAGTTGTAGCTTTGTATTGCACCTGAACTTTCTAACATGCTGGATTCTCTGTGCAATTCAGTAGGAGATTTTTTTGCTCACATCCTCAGCTTTATTACATGACATAACTTACTGTCATATTCATTAAGGTTCACAGTTTTCTCAGAAAGAAAGAACAGAAAGGAAATTTTTAAAGAAGCTTGTTTAAAGGACAGCTCTTGATCCCTATTGTGTGCCCATTCTTATTTTTTTTACCCTGCTTAACCCAGGCCCTAGGTCATGGGTTACAGTTGGATTCATGCCGGAGCTATTTAATTCAGGCAGACACCCTTCTGGAAACTTCTGACCCCCTGCGTTAATTGCTCTTGGTGTGCGATTGCAACAATTACTGTCATCCAGGGGGCTGCTTGTCAAACTGCAGGTTTACCAGTTAATGAGTGGGTCTGTGTGTGCCATTTAGGACCAAACCAAGTACTGGTAGCTGAATCAGAAACAGGAATTTAGCTCCCCATTTGACTTGACTTGAGGTTATGTCTGATATTCCTGAAAGTGAAAGTTACTGAGTCACTCACATGCAGTGCAACCAGCATTATAAGAGGAGGAAGGCATCTACTGTGTGAATTTTTGGAGTGCTCGACTCACGTTATGCGCATGTATGCCTCACACACCGTGCTTTTCGCCCCTGGGGAAGGCAGGCCACTCACCTAACTTGTATATAAGAGTCTAGAGGGCGACCAGGACTTGATCCAATAGAAACAAGGACAACCTTTTCTGCCTTACTATAATAGACACAAATAGATTGTTTGTCTTATCTCTAACTGGTAAACCATATGTGTACATTAATATTCCTATTCCACCGCTGGTCAGTGATGAACATATTGTTAAAAGTACTCCCTACTCATCTGAAAACCAGAATATCCTAGTAGTAAATGCCCAAAATTATATTCAGCTAGTGTGTCATAGCACAGGGTATATATACTCTCACAGTCTTGAGTGTAAAATCCCCAGTGTAAAAGAGCCTACATGAGGCCTGGCACGTCTTGAACTAGTTCCCCCGATTGGTGTAATATAGGCCAATCTATGCTTAATTCAGATTCAACGGTCTTCGCGGTCTTGTTGCTCAGTAGTTTGCCTTAAAGTGAAACAAATTTTTTTTTTCCTCAGTTGGCTTTGTTGAAATACTGACAGCAGTTTTCTGTTTTGCTTCAAATGGTTTTATTCTTTCTGGGTGTTTGTGTGGAGCGTATCATAGCAAATGTCTAGAAAGCGTGTTGGAGTGTTTGCCTAGTAACCCTTGGTGCTAACGCTGCAGCAAGTGCTGGGATTAAATGGCATCGTGTTGGTAAGAACACTTAATGTTTCCTGATGAGGGACACCCCTTTGAACTCAGCGAGCCTTCTCTTGCCAGCGTTCACTTTATCAGCACTAATTACCTTGAATCAAAGGTTCTGTGCATTTCACTATACTTTGTACAGGAGACAACATTAGTAGTAGTTGGTTTGCATTGTTTATGCTGTTTAAAATCATAAATAATTTACACCACTACCACCACTTTTTGTAAAGCATAGTTTTGCAGACTTGTACAAACTTTGTGGAAGTCCTGTGATGAACCAGCATAGTGAAACTGTGACTGTATTCATGTCACACAGAGCTCGAATGCTCTTTACTGCTGCTGAGTTGGATAATTCTTTGTGGGTTTATCACTATAAGTGAATTGTTGCACATTAAACACGGTATGGATTCTTTATATAATAATGTTGGTTAGTACAGCTTTAAAGATGTTTTAACAAACAGAATTTCTGACTGATTTTTTCAACTGTAAAAACCACAAATCAAATCAACCCTTTTAAACCAAATGACCTATTCACAACACCTACATTTGCTCATTGTTTGGCTTCTTGGTTTGATTTTGACGAAAACATAACTTAGTGTCCGTGAATGCACAGCAAAGAAAGTTTCCAAACACTCCTAGCAGTGGTCAGCACCACAATAACACAGTTCTACCATATGCCAGAGGTATTGTCATGTTTCCTGTTAGATTTTGACAAGCAAGTTCAGTCTGTACAAATTGATTGACATATAAATGAATGGTGGACTTGTAGGTAGGAAATCTATTTAACACAGCAGCCTTTATGAACTTCTTAGCAGTAAAATAATGCTATTTTTTGTTACTGTAGTAGGTATATAGGAACATTCATACAAAAATGTTTTATGATTTTATGATTGACTTTTGTTGTTGTATTAAAAAGACTTGGCCTACATTCTTCAGATTCTAGTACAACATGGAGTAGGCTTTTAAGACCTGATTAGTACAACAGTTAAGGAGTGTGAATCTAGGCACGGGGCATTCCCAAAGCCTGTCTGATCTGGCATTATGACTCCTCTTTACATTTATTTTCTTCCTGGCACCCCTTACTACAAATGTAACTCACAAACACCAGAGCAGTCTGTCTGCAACGGTCCTGATTTATCATTCAGTCTGATGTATTATAAGGTCAAAAACCACTGGCAAACCACTCTTCCACCAATAAAAGGTTCTACAGAAAATAGAACAATCACAACAATGTCCCTGCTGCCTTGAAGACAACATCACTTTGAAGAGCAAAATCTGTGGATTTCTTTTGATCCAAGCCTCTTGTCCTCTTGCCTCTGTAAGGCAGATTTATTTGTATCTAACAATGATGCTTATTGTGGAAGGGCAATGGGCGGTTATCATTGACTACTAAGATAAAGCCAGTTAAGAAGAAATCCCGTATTGTACCAAGGAAGTGAGCAGGATCAATCTGAGATGCTTAATACAGTCTGGTTTCTTCCACAGAAATCCTTAACAGTATCATGTATTGTTTCAAGAGATGAAAATATCTATATTTAAAGGGTGCTTTTCTTTTTTTCCTTTTTACTTCAACACAGTTGTGCATGTCAGTTCACATCATTTTCTTCCTAATAACCTGACCGTACCCTCATTAGTGACTCATTTCATTTCTGGTAGCCTCTGATGATGGCTGTTCCTTAAGGAAGGCTTTGAGAGTTTTGTGTTGTGGATGTAGTTAAGGAGGTGAGTCTGCTTCCAGCACATGTTGCCTAGGATCTGTAGCCACGCACTACTGAGCAAAATTTGTTATTATGCAATCGAGAATGCAACCACCCCCACGCTCCTTTTATTAGGCTGTTTCCCAAAACATCACACTGGACCTGTTTATGAAGGAGCAAGACGTTAACAGAGTTTTTAAACTTTATAAGTGATTACATAGATACACTGTTATAATAACAGCTAAAGTGTGGTGTATGTTTCAAGGCTTTTTGAGTTCTTTAATCAGTTTTTTTTTTTAAATGTATATTGATTGCATTGCAGACAGCTTCATTAGTTTTATGATTTAATGGTTTTTGGGAGACTGATCTTGAGTGTTGATTTAATGGTCTGAGGTAATTTCATAGCAGATCTTATTACTCTAAAGAGAAATCCAATTAAGAATGCAATGAATTTTATTGATGACCATTCAATCTGTCAAGATCAAACTTTCTCTACCAAAGCTAAAATCTAGAAAAACAAGAACTGTCTGTAACATAATCAAGATGAGACCGATTAAAGATGCTCACTTGGCATTTAATGGCAGATCTTGTCTATGTATTTCCCGTCTCTCTAGTCCTTAGTACAAGACTATATTCTTTTTGTCTCTAATTAGAGGAAACGTCATAGACATGTTTGTTTTCAGTGTAGTTATGCGTTTGATATTATCTTGGTAATTTGGGTGTTGTGCATTATATCATTCTTAAGAAATGAAGGGAAATTGCTGCAATTAGTGTCACTGTATGATGATTAGGTGGAGGAGATGAATGATGATGATGGTGATCACTGTGTTGCAAAGGTTGAAACGTGCTAATTTGTAAAGCTGCCTCTAAACTTGCTGTGAAAATCAGGCCCATTTTGCTGACAGTGTTTCACATTGCTTGAGTTATTGAGCTCCAGAAGTATAATACTGTAATGAAACAAGAACACAGTGATACTTTTCTTAATGAAAGCCATAAACATTGATTAAATGGCATCTCATTAACATCTTGTGTTACTGTGATGTACAATACAGCTGCTCCCAGCTGCTATCAAACACACTGTATCAAGTACTGCATACAGCTGCTGGTATTTCACTTGTTTTTCAAACCAGACACCTCCATTTCCTCTCACAGTTATTCTGCATTTGCATTTATATGTATGTGCACTCGACTATATCTATATCTACATTACGTCTAAGTCTTGAGCAAAAAGAAAAATAAGGCCCATTCAGGCTGTGCCTCAGAGAGGGACAGAAAGCCCTCCAGCTTGGTCAGCCTAGTAACCAGGCTCTGTGCAGCACACTCAGGGAAGCAGAGCCACTTGCTTGTGCAGCAAGTCCCATCCCCCTCCTCCCGCATTCCCTCTCTCCCTCTTCTCTTCATATTGTCCTCTTGCCCATTTCCCTCAGTGTTATAAATTACAAACGACACAAACCTCCAGGCCTAATGCCCTGCTGTGGACGCCTTCCAAGCTGCACTTTTTGGAGAGCCAAGAGGCTGGCTTCATTGATAACACCGGGCACACTGTCCGTCTCTCCATTTGCTGGCAGGAGGAAAAGCCCAAGACGGGCCCTTCACAGGCCCAAAAGACACCAGCGCTTTTCACAATCAGCTGATGGAGCCTACTTTTCCGAAGACTTCAGCTGTGGTAGTGTTTTATTTTAGCTGGCAATGTAAAACCCTTAAAAAATATATAAACAAAAGGGTTAGGCATATATTTACTCTTCCAGGCTTCCTTATTGTTAATTATTAAACTAATCAAAATCATTTTTGGGGACCTCTGGAAAATTCTCACACCATAGTTATGGCTACTGAGAAATTGGCAGTCCTAAGTGTTTATTAGCAAAAGCTAATGGGCCATGAAGTTTCATTATCATAAGTGCATGGGACCGTTTTAAGGCTTCACACTGACAAAGTGATATTAAAAGGACAATCCACCAAAAATAGACCCCAGCTGAAAACTAAAAATGCTCCATATTACAACTAGTTACCCTGCATCACAGCTTTCAGTTAACTTTCATTTTTTACAAAATAATAGAGCAAACAAAGTATATATTAATATGATAAATAACTTCACTGAATACTATAGGGTCACTCCTTCTTTCAAAATAAATAAAAACTATGGGTTACCAATTAAAATTTAAACCAAACAGACTCCTCGTTAAATTGACTCAATTCAGATTATTTTCTCACGTGACAGAGAGACGACATGTGTTATCTTAAGTATAAGTAACATAGAAAAAGCAGTTAGATTTCATTGTTTTGAGATCATTTTTGTGCTATATCCATACACAGAAATACCCTGGATAGAAACCAGATATCTCTTTATCTAATTATTCTCTAAATGCATAGATGCATTTTCAGGTCACCCATTTACAGTACCTTAGTGCACCTGTGCTTTTTCCCTCTATGTTGTCTCCTAACTAAGAGCAAAGTGGGGGACTGCTACTAGACCCCCACTATGGGCTGCAGGCCCCTGGCACTGCTATAGTGGCCTATCCAGACCCACATCCAGCCTCCATGCCTTTAATTATTATTCAACACAGGTGTTGATTTGGACGTCACTGTTTACAGGAATAGCATCTGATTTTTTTAACGTGTGATTTTATGAGTAATGGTTAATTAGTAATCAGTGGGAAGTAAAAGCTGAGAAAAACCGTGTTTATGGCCATTTGAGTGCTACAGGGTCAAGACCTTAATTGTTTGAGAAGAATCATTTCCGATCCTTTCCAGGAACACCATGTGATGCTGATCGACACTCTTTGCTCAAGGCTGCTCAGATGTTTCCACTGTTGCACTGTGGCAGGATTTTAATTAACACTTAACTTAGATGGACAAATAGATGAGCTTGTAATAATCATTAATCATTGCTATAAGGTTGGATATGTGTTGATTCTGACAAAATATTAATTAATAATAGTTCTTTAAACTACAATTTAACTACTAACTTACCATGTTAGTTGAAATGTTATATATTGTTATTATATTGTTAGTATGCTCTTAAATGGGTTTTTAAAGGTAAAACATAAATCAGTTTCACATCAGTAAATCTAGTCATCCACACCATAAAAAATGAAAAAACAAATTATATAATTGTTATGTGTAGCAACCTTATTCTGTGTGGATGAATAATGTAACAAAAACTTTAAGGAAAATAACATAAGGATGCAGGATGTTCTTTCAGGTTTTATGTTTTCTCCAACAACACACATTCACAAAGCTTACTGCACAAAGCACAGAGCTTTTTTATGGAGTACTTAGCTCATTGTAGCTTTAAGGATTTCGCCCCGGCTAATTGTTTTTATTGAGGTATTAATTATGAGTTTTAAAGCTCTAAGTACTTTATGCCAAAAATGCGTGTTTTCAGGTGTTTAATTAGCTCTTTCTTTCTGTGTCACAAGAGAAGAGTGCATCAAATGATTCAGTTGCACTAGTGAGGGTGCAATGAGGCATAATATTAACAGGTTTGTAGATTTTATAAAAGACACTTTGACAGAAGTGAGTGTAACTAGTTTTAAATGCGTCAGTGATTAATTGTAACCTTCATACAGTGCCACAGTATGGGCTTGCACAGGATTGACTAGAATAAGTGACTTAAACCAGCTTTGTATCTTAAATGACTGACTTGCAAAGGTGCTAAATATTGCGTTGTATTTAACTTTAAATGTCATATTTAAAGCAAATACACCAAGTTTGTTTCTTTCTATATCATGTCATTTTCATTAACTAATGAACTAATAATTGATGCCTGTTTTGCAGATGACTGTGATGTGAATATTATGCGATAGGGTCTAAAATGTGACATATTTTTAAGTCAAATAAAATAATTATATGGGGCATTTTAAACACACCTGTCAAAGATAACTGAAAGCTTTGGAGGGCTCCACCCACACCTCCCTCTCCAGTGTTTCTGTCATTTGGTCATTTCTTCATCATCTAGGCAGACGATGATGAAGAAATGAATAGAGTATATCACAGCCACACTCCTGGCAATGAATGCAGTTTTCTGGCAGCTAATATCCAAACACAGACATCCTATTTTATACTATCTAATGATCATGTATGGAAAAATATGACAGGGGAGGCTGGCTATTTGCCCAAATCACATACTCATGGATATTTTTGTACATGACCCCACATTTAGCATGAGTCATCAAAAATGTTTTGAAGCAGGAAAAGAGAAGTATTTTGATATAAAATTTAAAAAATGAATGATGATGATGAAAGTATAAAATATTATATATTATATATTTTAATGTTTTTATATATTTGATAGGTATTGTACCAATACAAATGTACACTGTTAAATGTATATTAAAACAGGACTATATATAACTGGCTGAACAGCAGCTGCTGTGGCTGCTCTATAACTGCACCAAAGTAGAGTCATGAAGTCAACAAGTTGACCTAGGAATATCAGTTAAACAAGAATATCTAAAGTTCACTGATAGCCACTTTAGCTAGATAGAAGCTACCTTAAGCTGCTGACCAAATAACACTGTAGTAGAAAAACAGCAAAGGTGTATTGAATTAAGATTTTGTTTTATTTCTTATGAATTCCACTTTTTAGACGATAAAAGTTTGTCCTTCAGGTATACAGTCTGGACTTAGTACATACATTTTGACAGGATGTGTTTAGCTTAGCATAAAGACTAGAAATAGTAAATAAAAGGGATATCAGTGTCTTTTTAAGATCACACACTAATGTGTATCTCTTTACTTTGCTAATGTTAAGAATGCGATCAGTAATTTTGTGCATGTTCAGCTATCGCATAGTTTACTACACATGGTAGGCGACTAAAGGCATTGTTATTTTTTCATTCCTGTTTGTACACATAATATTATATGTTATTTAGTGAGTGCTGTAGCTGTTTTAGTATGGGCAAGACTATGCAAGGTTTTTTCCCTGCTTCAAGTCTTTATGCTAAACCAGACAAAACATTACAGAATACCAGAATACCATACCTAATGTACAGACATGAGAATGAGCAATCTTCTTATCTCATTTTCAGAAAGACCACTAAATGTTTTTCCTAAAATATTGAACTTTGGGAATAACTTGGCCCTCCAGAACTGCTTATTCTATAGAGGACTGGATAGTAAAGTAAATGTAGTGGCATGCAGGTAGTGCTGCATTTTTAAAAGTAATGACTAGAAATGATAGAAGCCATGTTGTGATGTGATCTGCCAGCAGTAGGTATCACACATTTTATTGAATTTTATTGGTGAAACAGCAGACTCTGCATTCTGACCTTCTGTTAAGGGTTAAAACTACTGCATCACATTTTCACAGAGAGCTTTAAAGAGTAAGCATCTTTATGTCTGTCACTGATAGACCATATATTAGACTAGGCTCTTGTGAGTTTCTGTTAGGGTGCACAGTTCTCTTAAATACTTGCTACAGCCAGCGCCAACCTGGACAAAATGAATATAGCAGAAATCAGCATGAAACTAGTGAGTCAGTTCTACTTTAATATAATTTTGCTCCTTCAAAGAACCCCTGGTTCTGGTCAGTGTTTTGTGATGTGCTCACCGTTCAGCAGTTGCAACACTCACATAACAGAGCAGCACCTGACCACAGGCCCATTCATTTATCCCCACTGGTTTCCCATTGATGCCTCTTCTTATGACTGAGGCCCAAAGGAATCTCCACCCAGGGGACCTTTCAACAACAAACGCAGCCAGCTACGACAGCAAACTGTTTCTCTGAATGAACAACAATGTCATTCCAGCAGTGTGTGTGCGGCTGTACAGTATGTGTGTGTGTGTGTGTGTGTGTGGGTGTATAGTAAAACACCACTGGCTAGTAGCAGCAGAGTGATCTTGAGACCAGGGCCCCTTAATGACAGTCAGGAGCTGTGAGCAGACTTACTTCTCTGTGTTACTCTGATTAGTCCATCTGAAGCTACTGGCGAGTCGCTAACATGGTGCAGGAGAGAGCAGGACGCTGTCTTGAAATAATAAAGCTGCACAACACTTAGTGTACAGAATAGCTTAGTGAAACCAAAACATAACACATTCTATCACATTGGTAAATTATTCAGAAGGATCCTGTGTTTCCAGCCACCTGAACATCACTTGGGTATGTTCACTTACTTTCTGCCTCTTCCAGTGTTTGAAAAAATGCTTTGTGTTACTATTAGCACAAGGTAGACAACATCTTGTTTCATTTAGATTGTAGAAAACTGGATTTTCCAAACTTGGAGCCTTTACAGGTTATATCTTAAACGAAGCTGGCGAACACTACAAGGTGTATAAGAAAGATCTTTACTAAGTACAACCCAAATAATCCCAGGCATAGTCAATTAATTCAAGTGACCTCATTTCAATGTTTTCTCCAGAGGTTTACAGTCTCTGAAACAGCAGTTGTACTTCCCATATAAGTGATTCATTAGGGTTAATTTGTCCCTTTGTATTAACAGTGTGAATGGCTTTCAAGGAATTTCATTTATCTGTTTTATCTAAAATACTTGTGGATGAAACAGAGACACTTGTACACACAAGTAATACAGACCGACACACATTCCATAAATGTCTCTAGATAATACACATCAAAACAAAGAATATTATTTTATTAGTCGTGTATTCAGACTAAATGTTTATGTAAAAGAAGGAGCTGTAAATAGTCGACTTGTTATCAGCATCGGGGTGAAGATGTCCATGTCAATGGAAAAAATGGTCAGAATGGCTGGAAACTCTACTGTTTTTGTTTTTTTTTTTTCTTTACTGGAGGTAGACTTAGAAGAAACACTGTCTAATGGGTTCCCATCACCCTAACATTGCACTATATTTGTCAGTGCTCAAATATTTGGAAAAATAGGGGGAGAGCAAGATAGGGAGGGGGGCAATGATGAGTGTCCACAACAGATACTGACCCCTCATACTCCCACCCCAACTCTCTGAGCCTTATGTGACTATTTATAGGGGAAAACTGCGCTATGGAAAAATATGACAAAGCTACATTCCATAAATAAGCTGGGAATGGTGGAAAAGAGCACACTGCTTAGTCTCTGAAGGCCTGAGTAGTGGTTCTCAGGCTTGGCTTTGCAGTATGGATGGATGGATGGATTGTTGGTTTGACAGCTATCAAGAGTTGAATAGCCTTTGTCAGTGCTTTAATTGTATACTCAGTTGAGTATTTATTAAAGGCTGTTATGCCAATTATACATTAAGGCATTTTTTGATCTTCTGGTCCTTATTTCTTCTGCAACAATTACATGCCATATTTTTAACATCCATTACTTAAAAATAATGTGTAGGCTGGAGGTGAAGGGCTGGTTAGCCAGGTTTCTAGGTTTCTAGGTTTCAGTTTTAACTGAATTTCCAGAAACCCAGCCCGAGGAAAATGCTAATGAATCCACTTTATGTCTTTACAGTAAGCACACCTGCCGCATAATCATCATATTAGCACTTTTACCAGTTTTACCATGGTGGCATGATTCTGTTATTGCACCAGTGTGCTTAAATACAGCATCAATGGGTTGCTAGTGTAGCTATCCACTTGTAACCTTGTTTAAATCTTGCCCTTTTTAATTTGAATATTTTCAGGCCAAGGAAAATTAAGAAATACATAAAAGGATAAAATCAACAGTACAAAATTTTGGCCATAACTTTGCGCATTTTATCTGTTGTGGTCCTCTTTATCTTTGCACAACCAGAGTATTAATGAAAAAGAGAAACGCATTAACTGAACAAATGTGTTGTGGTCTCTGAGTGTCTCCTCAGTGAGATTAAGCACTTCCTGGAACCTTAGGCATCTGCTGCTTTGTTGTTAAGGGAAACAGAATAATCCTCTGTGTATGTGTGTTGACTACTCAGTTACAAATGTAAACTGATTTAGAGGGCTAATGAAACAACCATCATTCTCAGAAAGTTCTTACCAGAGCCTATTAATGACAAAGGCATTCCAGTTTTTGACCAAGAACACATGCTGCCTTAATGGATGAAATTGAAAGTGAATTGACCCCTGACCCTGATGTGTGCAGTGAGCCTGTGGGCTGGACTGCCCAGCATGCATTCAGTCTCAGCCCAGCTAGACAGCCCCAGATGTCAGGCAGCAGTGGTGGCTTATAGGACCCTAGACGACTGGTCTTCACAAGGACACACTCTCCTCAAGGCTCACTGCCAAGTTCCAGGCTCCAGAGGGTCCAGAGGGTCAGCCTCCCCACTCTACCTCTAGTTCCCCTTCACAAAATCCACTGCCATGACAGCAGCGAAGGAGCTATGAATAAACAGGCTGTCATTGTCTCGTGATATATTTATGGAAGACAGAAGCTGCATATTTTTATGTCACTTATGTGGTATTTTGTCACTGTGGGAAAATGGAAAATATGTACTCCTCTTGTGGGACAGTGAAATAGACTTTAGACAACATCAGAAGAAGTGTTTACATGGGTACTGTACAGCAACTTTTAGATCTTAATTAACACAAAACAGTAACAGTAAAGTTTCTGTCATTTTAGAAAAGTTGTACTCATAAAAGTTGGCTGAATGTTGGATTTTTAATAAAGTTGTTGTAAATTGCTTCAGATAAAAAAGAAAAAAATATAATTAGAGCAAGAAAGTATCCAAATCTCTAAATCTCTATCCATGTGACATGAAGTCCAATTTTACTGTATGACTGTAAGCTCGTCTCATTACTTATGGCCCTAATATGCACCACAGGCTGATTTGCTCCAGCTCTTAACGGACAGTTACTGTAAATTTCTAAATTTGCTGATTTTTAAATTTTAAAAATATAAATTTGCTTGGAATATACACTGCTATACACAATACTGACCAAACATCCTAAAATAATTGAAAGAATATCCTGGGCAACAATTAGTGGAAAAATAAGCCATGCTCACAGTGGTTGACGTTAAGGGATTGTCATTAACTTTTGTGTTAAGACTGTGTGTTAGTTAGACCATGAACGAGACCGAGAGTCTGCAGCAATGCACCATGTTAACGTGCCATCGTGAAACAGTATTAATGTTGTGTAGCATGAGCAACATCTTAGTTCAGAATGGTAACTCACTAACGTGCAACGTGCCACTAAACACAAAGTACTGCAGGAGTTGATGGGAATGTAATCATAAGTATGTATGTGTTAAGTATTGAACTTTTAAAAACTTTTAAATTTTTAAGTGATGAAGTGACTAAAATGAAAAATTAAGGTATCGTAAGTTGATTCAGTAAATACAATCGTCCAGAAATTTCTCCGTAACATCAACCTCACAGTGAGATGGTTCTGATCTTCTAGGAACCATGAGTGTCTGTACAATCCACCAGGATGACATTGACATACGTTTATAGAATAAGTGAAAATGTTGAACTCAAGGAAAACACAGAGAAGGATCAAACTTTTCATAAATTCAAAGATATGTTTGTTATTGAGGTCATAGTTAAAGTGTTATTGTACTTCACTGCACTATAGTTAGAGGTCTTCCTAATATTCTTAATCCAACATGTTTGAGTTTACAAATTTATGACTCTCTTTTAGCTTCTTAAAGATATTAATTACAGTGGGGTCCTTGGTGAGTGTCCATCACGGCCTGCACAAAATACTTTGACCTTATGGTGGCACTAGGGGAACTTTAAGGTGCCTGAGAAATTTCACTTTGGCCAAAGTCGCCAGCCGATTGATATTGGCATCCATGGAGCCGCAGCTTTCATGTGGCAAGGTTTTTGCTCAAAACATGTCTAATGATTAGCCATATAAATATACAGAATAGTTTAAAGGGAACCAGGCGTTTAATTTTCCTTCTGCTGTCTGTTCCATGGAATTTATGAAATTTCTGCCTCACTACGTTGCAGCACATGGGACAGGCCCTAGAATAAACACCATTAAACTTAGCATAAACATAGTTTTCATTTCTATCGAATAGCTTCCCATTCAGTATTTAACTAGTGATCTATGTGGCCTCTGTTAGAGCTCCAACAATGAATCGTCTCTAATAGTAAACCCGAAGTCTGTAGAACGGGGTGATCGTAATTGTTTCTGACGTGGACAAACATCCTGATTAGTTTAACTTGTCAGACAAGCAGCTTGTGCTGTTCCAGCTGTGTGTTTAGTGTGTGTTTACCCATTGCTGAGTGAAGAGCAAAACAGATTGTGTGATATCAGTGATGTCCTGCACCTTTTATCAGTTGACTTATTTAAAGGTCAGAGCTCAGACCTTGTCTTGTGTCAGAAATTTGAGGTTGTGTTGACACACACTCTGATTAGCTGTCCTGATGAGGTGGTGGTCTTTGGTGTTGTTGGATTATATTACTGTGTGTTGTACAGTAAAGTCGCTTTTATATTCATATTCATTCATTTCTCTTGAATATCAGTAGCTGTTTTTCCTTAGATATGAAATATTTAATCCACTTTCTTGGGGGGGATTTTTAAGCTTGAAAGATCATTTTTTACTTTGGAGATAGTCTCAACCCAGAGTCCACTTTCTAGCTGTTTTCCAGAGCTTTGAAGCACAGTTGTCATCACATAACCTGGAAATTATAAACTCAAGTTATACAGGTTATGACACAAGCACTGGTATGTAAACAGTAATAATGTTTAGTTAGATACAATAGTCAGGTACAGTAAAATCATTATGTTTCATCAGGAGCTGGTAAGCTGATTTTCTTACTTTGTGACTAGTCGACTGATTAATCGGGCAGATTTGCCATTTTTAACATAAACAGCACAGGCAGATGGCTGCGTATATTAAGATGATTAACTAGCGGGTGCATCCACGGGCAGCCCAGTGTTGTTGATGTGGAACAGTTTCATGTTTACATTAAAGGTAACACTCCACATGGCTAATATGCATACATTAACAGGAACACATGGCTTATTAGTGAACCACATTACTGTTGCAGTAGTCACATACTGTTTTATGATCAAATTACACATCTTTGCTATGCAGTTACATAAAGTATATTTACAGCACAATTATGGACAGTGAAATGAAACATTATGTACCTTAATTGGAAACGTGTTTATTATTTTTGTATTCAAAGAAAACAACCAGGTTTAGGTGAGAAAGTAGTTCACCCACTAATAGGGAACGTGAGCTGCTTCTCCCGGTTTACAGTCCTGATGCGGCCTGCTGATGGTAACTTCATCTTTACAATACAGACATAAAAGCGCATTTAATCTTCTCATCTTGGTCCCTGCATGAGTGAGAATAATTGCATTCCCAGACATCTCAAACTATTCCTTTAAATAACAAGGAACAAATAAAGAGGTTGTAATGTTACACGATACAGAAAGATCTTCAAACAAGGGCATTTGTACTGAAAACAAATGAGTTTAAATGTATTAAATTACATGAATCACTGAATTTACATGGTCAAGTCATGTTAAGTTTCCACTTTCCTGACATTAAGTTGACATTAAAGTCATTTTGAATCTTTGTTTATAAATCTGCTGTGATTGGAGTGGATGCCATTCATGTGACGGAAGTGAGCATTGATCTCTTTCACTGTGCTGTGCTGGACATTATATTTGCCATCCCCTCCTTGGGCAGTTTAGAGTAATTGCTTTCTCAAGGACATCTGAGGTCTGATTACTCTAGCCCATTTTCTCCATTTTTGTTTTTTCCTAGTTAAACCCAACCCCTCAGTAATAAAGCTATATGTTTCTAGATGTGTTTTGCATCTTATTAGAAACAGGGCAACTCTGCTGTTCTTAGATGTGAATCCTGCCTGACATATGCAGTCTTTGTATTAGTGGATTTCTGCGTTTACATTATTAATACCTGTCTTTTGGGATCTTACTCTGCAAGACTATTAAGTGTAACCTGAGTATATTTCTTAAAAGCATCAATTCGCAATCTAATGCTCACAACATTCTCACATTCAGACTCTGGAGCTGCATATTGGTGTGCTGTCATAGTGTTGTGAGGAAGCAGTGAGCTGCAGTGCAATAAAACACTCTTGGTGATCGGCCCAGAAGTTCTTTCAGCCTGTGCTTTCCTGCACCAAATCAGCCAGCAGTAGCTGAAACAGCATCTGAGCACAGACTCCGTGATGTACCTGTGCTCTGCAAAAATACACAACACACACATGCATTCTAGCGAAGCCATACACTCATTCAGACTGACACACGTGCACGCACACGTACACACCAGCACACTGGCGTCCTCCATTATTTACACTGAGGTGTATCTGCATGTAAACGGCCCATTCTGAGACAATCTGATCACACAGTGGAGGCTTCGCCCGGTCTGTTACTTCGCTCGGTGAGAATATCGCCGGGGCGGAATGGAAACTTCATTTTGCAGGGGCTAATATTAGCCTGGGCCTCTGGAAAATTCCTTTTAAATGATCACAAGCTGAGAAAAGGCAAAGAATTTGTTTAGTGTTTTGCCTGACAGTATTCTCTGCATACACAGCAGTTTCTTTTTTTTTTTCAGATGGTACAGCACACAGGAGGGTCCTGGGAACACAGATGTGGAGGGAGTGGGGACTCAAAGAATGAAATTTAAGACCGTTTAACTGTCTGTCTATTTTTTAGTTGGGTTTCTGTTGGCTCTGGTAGCACTTTATCATTTACAACTACAATGTCCTGCATACCTGCTCATTTAAGTGATACGCAGAACAGTTACTCCTTCAGATCACTGCTGTGTGTGATTTGGACTGTCATGCTGCTGTAATACATATCACAACCTGTTTGTTATAGTAGTTTACACTGACATGACTGAGTACATTATATTGTGTCACAGTATAATATACCAAATAACATATTTATGTGATCCATGTCCCAGCATGTTCACTCTCTATAACACCCATCATGTGTATATGTGTGTGTATGTTTTACTAGGAAAATCCCACCTGGCCATAGTTCAGAGGGTGAACAATGAGGGTGAAGGAGACCCTTTCTACGAGGTTTTGGGTATCGTCACCCTGGAGGATGTTATTGAAGAAATCATCAAGTCAGAGATCCTGGATGAGACTGACTTGTACAGTAGGTTCATGTCTCGAAGCTCGTAGGTGCTGACAGCCTGCCACTGTCAGTCCACTGCTCTAAAATCCATGACTATTTATGAACCAATGCAAGCCCCACAGCTGATCTCAATGTAATAGCACTGTTACATCAACCTAACGTAGACCTAAACTCAACATAACTATTTCACTATAGGTTTTGTTATAAACCAGCGACTACCTCTGTCGGCTATTATGAGAAGTTTTACGGTATCTGTATACCCAATATATCATAACACAGAAATGTAACAAAAGACATTGTTCAGCAGAAAATTGAGTTTATTATTAACAAATGAATAATTAAGTGACTTTTTAACAATGTTAGCTTCTAACTTGGGAGCATTTAGCAAATAAATGCTAATGATGCTCTGTGTCATGTGGCATTTACAGGATGTTTCTTTGTCCCAGATGCTTTACTTTTAGATTTTTTAAAAGTTTTGTCTCTGTCATACTGCAAACCCTGTTTCATATATTACATCAAATGTGAGCTGTGCTCTAAAGTTTACACGTCTAATGATATCAGTAAAGGCCTGCAGACATGGAGTACATGCTGGTTGCTGTTTCCCAAGTACATATAGTACTCCTTTAAGTAATGCTGAGAATGTAGTAAGCCAACAATGTAGTACCCTGTAAGGTAGCTGTGCTTTATTTATAAGAAGGATGCCACATCTATGTTTCTGGAAAAGGCAATAAGCTTTAGGTAATTCAAGTTTAGTCACCCTATGGCCAGACAACTAACTATCTGTAGAGTGCCATGGATTTACCTGTTGTTGCAGAAAATGTTTCAGTTTGTGTCTTATGTCTAACTTTTCATTTTCCCTCCTCAGCTGACAACAAGACGAAGAAGAAAATCACCCATCGGGAAAGGAAGCAGGATTTCTCGGCCTTCAAGCCTACCGACAATGAAATGAAGGTTAAAATATCACCTCAGCTTCTGCTGGCTACCCTGCGTTTCCTAGCAACAGGCAAGTGGGCTGCGTTGCTGCTTGACTTCCCCCAGTGTGCCCTCAGCCCCTCACTGTGGGGAAAGAGTGTGTGTGGGCTGTTTGTGTGTGCATGTGCCCGTTTAGGCTTTCAGATTTGGGCAAGTGAGTGTAGGGAGTAGCGAGTATGTGTGTAGAATGAGTATCTGTTGTGTGTGTAGACGTGTACCATGTTTTTGCTACATTGTGGGGATTGGAACCTGTTTACACAGTGACATTTGGGGACTTCCTTGTAGGGACAAAATCCAGGTCCCACCATGTAAATGACTGAATTTTAAAGCGACAACTTGCTTTAAAGTTACCGTCAGGTTAAGGTTACGTTACGGTTATGTTTGTCTGTGTATGCGTGTGTGTGTGTGTGCGTGAGGGAATGAGTTGTGTGACGACCACAACAAGCGTGTTGGTATGCATGTGTGTGTGTTTGTAAAGAAGTGTAAGGCTTCTCGGGAGCGCAGCACGGGATGTCTGCGCAGACTGCGTGCAGATCCCCCCCCAACTCCATCTCCAAAAAAGCAGCCATCTATTTAGTGCACTGAAGGTTACACGTCAGAAACTTAGCGCACAGCTTCACAACCCCACCCTGTCTACTTAAACTCATTCCTCAGTGACATCACGTCCAGCATTTTTGGCCTATGACCAGAGTTCTCACACAAGTCGATATACTTAGTGTAAAATTTGAAATATTTCATGTGCTTTCCCTTGGGAAATGGATCTCTGAACAGGCAGTAAAATATCCAAGTACTACTACAACAGTATAAGCAGTTGACTATTGCTCACTGCAGTTGGATTTGCTTTAGAACTTTGACCTAGCAGCTAAGCATTGATTAAGTTCCCCTAAAGACTATTAGGGAGTTTAGTTCCTGGTGGTGGAGCCAGCTGACACCTATCACCCCCACTGAGTTTAAAGAGCTGATTGGCCCATTGGGTGGTTGAAGAGGACAAGTCACATTTAGGATATGTCTTTTAGAAGATTCAAATGAGTTTTTGGTCAGGTTTGTATGGTTTACTCCAACAGGTGCAACAAGGATGTGACATTAGAGCAGTAACAGAAAAAAGAGTGAATAGTTAAATGCTTTAAAGCATCATTTTTAAAGAACTGTTGTCCAGGACTTGTCAACTGGATTTTCCAGTCATGCAGACATTACGAAAAGAAATGTCACAAAAGGAAAAAAATCTGCTCAAACACAGGATTTCCACCTGGACAGCAACCTGCAGTAAGATCCTGAGGCTGTTGTCAGAGTGGGGGAAATTTTCCTAAATACTGACCTGGAGCCTGGAACTTGTCTGGCCAGAATATGCCAGAAAATAATAAAAAGAAAAATTCTTGTCAAACATCCCTGTGAATTGGAAAGACATGATAGAATTTGCATAGATTTAGTCAGATTATTTATCCTGCAATGTATTTAAACTCCAAATTAATTCACATTAAGGTGTTATAATTTTGAAGTCAAGAAAGTGTTTTTTCTCTGTAATGGCAGAGGGACAACTAATGACACTTGACTTGTACAACAGGTCTGGGCAATTTGTTCATACCTCAAATTCTTGGTATGAGATTGGTGGATGCCACAAATTCTCCTAAAGACAAATCTGTCTCGACAAGTGGTCCTTACACAGATCCCATTATATTGAGGAGGTGTATAAAATATTGGAAATTTGTGAAAAATGTTCGTTCTTGTTATTGTTGAACAAAATGTGGCATCTTTAAATTCCTTGTCCTCAAAAAATAGTCCAAAACCTAAAAATGTGTAAATTACAATGATTAAAAAACAGAAAAGCAGTAAAATCTGCTAATGACTGGCATTTAAACTTGAACACCAATCATTCATAATGCAGGAAATCGACAGTATGTCTCTAGATATATTCTCTTTGATTTTGATAGTTCATATCAGCCTCACAATCCAGTATCTGTTGGGCTGTCATTTACACGTCACATTCCTCACAGTCTCCCTCGCTCTCTGTCTCCTCAGAGGTTGAGCCATTCGCACCAGTGCAAATGTCAGAAAAGATTCTGTTGCGCCTTTTGAAGCACCCGAACGTCATCCAGGAGCTGAAATTTGATGAGAAGAACAAGCGAGCCCCTGAGCACTACCTCTTCCACAGGAACAAGCCCGTGGACTATTTCATCCTCATTCTGCAGGTGTGTGGACTCACCAAGGTACACAGTACAGGATCTAATACAAGATTTGTTGTCTAACATGAGACCTACTAAAGGCCTTCCACAATTATAATGATTTACAGCTCAAAATGTATTTTGTCTCTAACTGAAGAAAACTATTTACCGTATTTTCTGGACTATAAATTGCACCGGAGATTAAGTAGTTTTTAGCAAAACCTTGTTGAACAGAAAAAAAACATATATAAGTCTCTTCTGTGAGTACTTGACAAAATGACTGTAATTTGAAAGTGACTGTGAATTTTGCTCTGTCTCTGAACGTTCTGTGTCCACAACGTAGTTTTCCTCTTTGGTGCAAGAGAGAGTAGTTCTTTCATTAGGTTTGAGATGAAAGGAGGTTCCAGATCTAAAGTGGAGCTGAAGCTCTTTATTGTGTATATGTATGTGGAAGTTCTTCATATTTCTCTTTCTAAATGTGTTACTGAAGAGCAGACTGGGAGCTATTTAAAAATATTTGGATTTTCTACTAGTAAAAAGAAGAAGAAGAAAGAGGGGGGCAGGGGTGGATTGGTGAAAGCTCACAGGCAGAATGATTAAATATATTTGAGCAGGAAAAAGAATCAAAAGATGTATGACATTAAATGTGTGCTCTTACTGTCACAGGGGAAAGTGGAAGTGGAGGCAGGAAAAGAGGGGATGAAGTTTGAAGCGGGACCGTTCTCCTTCTATGGGATGATGGCGCTGACAGCCTCACCAGGTGTGATTTCTGACATGTTCTGTGTTAGTCTGCAAGTTTAACATTTGTTCAGTTTTGCTGAATGATTCTTTAAATACTTTTAAAATCCAGTGACAAAACATTGTTATTAATTTTTAAGTAAACTGAAAATACATGTTTGAGGCCTAAGACTCTTCTCTATTTTATCCACCCATCTATTCTGATTATTTTTACTGCTATATTGCTATTTACATAAAAAAGCAACTCAGTAATAGGTGTAAAAAATCTCAGTATTTTTTGGCTGTCAGTTAAAATGTATCCACAGCATCAAGTATCAAAAACTGTCAAGTACCAAACATTAAATTCCTTCTTAAACTCTTTTTGACATATTCTTCAGTCAAACATTTTCTGATTAGAATAATAATTTATCAAGATATTTTATCTTTATATCTGTTATATTTTCTCAAAGCAAGAGAGCAAAACAAAATATTGGTAAAAGTATCAACAATATTAACTACTATCCAGTCTAAGTTTTTATTGTACTTCAGTGAAATTAATACAATGGCCAAATATAGTGTGAAATCAGTTTTAATTGTGTTTTTCTCCTAAATCCTGTGGAAACAGACCTGTCGTCCACTCTTCATTTACGTTTGGAATCAGGTTCTGTCTCTATTTTGGTTATTCGGTGATTGAAGGCCTATTACGAGGCTTTTCTGTAGTGACATCATGAGAAACCGTCACCTAGTGATCCACTCAGTCCCTCGGTTCATTCATAAACTACAATGCTATTCTCAGCTTTTCTCAACTGTTTTGATTCACTTGGGTGGTGGGATCTGAGAGACACCTACTGGTGGAAAAGTAGAATAACCTCCCTCTCTGTGTGCAGGCTGTTAGTCAGAACTCAGTAATCAAATCCTTCATATGACAGAGCAGTTATGATGTATTTTCTTTGAGTTAACCTTTCAGTACAAGTCAGCAAGTGGCAGTTTAGCTGATGCCTCTTCGCCAGATTTAATCCAACGTTATTTTTTATGTATGCATATTGATTATTTCTCGCCCATGACAGACTTTTCTGCTCTTTTTTTCCTTCTTTGCATCTTTTGTCTTGTATCTTCCCTCTCTCCCCAAAGTCCCTCTGTCCCTGTCTCGTACGTTTGTGGTCAGTAGGGCTGAATCATTAGCAGGATCGCCAGGTACAGTGGCATTTTATATCTTTTATATAACACATATGCCATTTTCAAACACAATAGCACATCTTCCCCACATCCCATCCACTAATTAGACACAAACAAGAAAAAGTTGTAGATTGTCTGCAAATTTGAACTTGCATGCTTTGTGTGAATGTAAGAGTGTTTTATCATTTTAATCTGCATGTTCTGTTTTTATGAACAAAAACTTGTGTGAAAGCCTGTAGTTGAATTAAACATGTACTGTAAATTCATGTGTGTAAAAGAGGAAAACAGATTCAGATTAAGACGTAACACCCTCATCCCCTGATCCATTAGTCAAGTGGCTGAATGGTGTTGGAGACTGGAGGCCCCAGAGTGGACCCAGGCTCCGCCCCGCTCGCCCCTAGCCTTTAACCCTCCGACTACATAAACAAGACCGATAGCTCAGTGGTATCCAGCCCCCTGCTGGACACCACACTGAGTGCACATACAAAGACACTCACACATACTGTACATACGTTCACACGCACAAGCACATGTACACAGAGCACACACACTCCATACATAACTACAGATATGCTGCCATGAACACAAACACACCCATATGTATTCGGAAACACAGTTCAAGAAATACACTTTCTTTCTGTCTTTGGCAGTGAACTGCAGTACACCTCTTAATGTGGTTTTTAGCTGAGTTGCGCCATCACACATACGTTTGAGTGTGTATCTGTGTCTGTGAATGTGTGTTTCCTTGATACACACCACCATTTTTTTGTATTGACATGGTCCCTGCGGCCCCTAGAAAGTAGAGTACTAATCCGCAAGGGTTCACATGCCAGGTCTTTGGCCGACTGTGCTGGGTTTGCGTGCACACACACACACCTACACCCACACACACACACACACACACCGTATGTCTCACTGTCTGCCTCTCACACACACATATTCCAACATGGGATTACATACATTCCAGTCAGCGTAGTAGCATTAGCGTTGGCCAAGCAGTTTCCACTTTGTTGTGTGTGATTTTCACTAGGCTTCTTTAAGAAGTGGAAAACATAATCTGGCTTTAATTAAAAGTGTACAAAAAAAAACAGGACAAGTCTTCTGCGTGGTAGCTCATAGAAGGACGCAGCATCACTGGAGACCACTGACTCATTACATGCTGCATGAAAGTCCCCTCACCTAAAGCCTTATGTAGAAATGAGATTTCCATACAGCTTCACAGCAAGCATCTCTGCTAATATCCAATGCTTGAACTGGAAAAATGTCACCAGTATACAAGACCCTAAGCATGGCTGAAGCTATTGTACAGTTAAACTCAATTCAGAGAAAAGTCTATATACATGCAAGTACATCACAGAGCTTTGGTTTCTCTAAGCATCCAAATGTGATTAATACTTTTGTCAAAGTAGACAATGTACTGTATTTATAACTGTTTATTATTATTAGCATCTAACCAGACTGAATATCAATATTGATTTATATAAAGTGTCATAAACTAATAAACCTTTAGGTAGATTAGAGCAATAGTCAAAGACTGTTAACACAAGTTTGTTAAAAGGTGATTGTAAAATCAGAGCTCAGAGCTAAGTAAGATCAAATTCACAGTCCCCACAGTTCTTTTCAACTCCACTGGTAAGAAATCATCACATGTGGTGTTGGTGAAGATTTAGTTTCACCGAATTCCTTTTTCTACCTCATGTAACATAATTTATCTTGTTTGCCTTGGATTTTTGTGACTGGCAGCACAGTCAATGAGAAAATAAAAGACAGACCAGCTCATCACGTCTCATAATGGGCTCAGGATGTGACAAAAGGTTAAAGGTTGAGGTTAAATCAGTGACATTTCTACATTACATGGCTTTAGGTTTTCTTTACATATATTTTCTATTAGTCTTCCCTTAAAAACAACTCAGTGGAGCAGCAGTAGTACTTCATTGAGTTGGACTAATTTTGCACCCTAGATATTGGAACAAAATGGAGCAATATCGATGTATATTCATTATCTGACCTCCAGTCAATTAGTCTTTGGCCTTTAAAACATGTTGTCCCACTCTGTCACCTTTTTACAGAGAATAAATCTCCTCCGCGGCCATTTGGACTCAACCACTCAGACTCTCTGAACAGGAGTGATCGTATCGATGCCATCACCCCGACACTCGGCAGCAGCAACAACCAGCTCAACTCCTTCCTGCAAATCTATGTTCCTGACTACTCAGTCAGAGCGCGCTCAGACCTGCAGTATATAAAGGTGAGAGCACATGGCTGAAAATAATACACACGGCCCCAATGGGGCTCATAAGGGGTTGACCAATTTGATTATTGTCTTGAATATTCTCGCAGATGGTTTGGGATTCATAAAAATGTCTAATAAAAGATCACATGGGAAGACAGACAAATGTCTGATGAAATAAATAATGAACGTTCAGTGTTTGAATTTACTTGGATAGTAGAACAACAGCCAAAACAGCCAAAAAATGTATGGAGCTTTGTGTTGTTTCAAGGTGAAGGTAAATTTCAAAGCTAGCTGTTTTATCAGTTTGTATCGTCTCCCTTATATTGACCTTCAGCAACCTAACTAGTCTGTTTATGTGACAATCTGGAGACTGTAGAGCTCTGATTGTCTAAAATCTGGCACGGTTGTTCTTTGTCCCTGCAAATTATGTCATTATTCCTTTTTTATTGCCTAATAAAATAAGAAAATACTTAATGATTATTTGAAATGCTCCCTGGGTCATGATACTTTAACAAGTAATGCTGATCAGGATAATATTATACACAAATACCTGTTAATTACCACACCACACCAGCGCAGCCAGTCACAGTACATCTGTGACATTTGACCAGACAACACCTTCACTGCTTCCTAGGTAACACGCCAACAATACCAGAACGCCGTGATGGCATCGCGGATGGACAAGACACCTCAGTCCACAGACAGTGAGTTCACCAAGATCGAGCTCACGCTGACAGAGCTCCATGACGGAGTGGAGACGCCCGCTGTCGTCACCACCACAGCCAGCAGCACTATCACCACCTCTGCAGTGGCCATAGCTGTGGCCAACGAGACGTCCCACTTGCTCAACCAGCAGCAGAACTGTGTGGGCCTGAGCAGGAGCAACCACAGCGCCCACAACGAGGGACCCATTTAGCCCCCGCAGAGCCCGGTGGAGACCCAGATCCTCCACCCTGTCTCATAGACACAGAACGCGGTGGCATAGATGGAGATGAGGGAAAGTGGGGAGGCAGAGGTGGGTGGAGTGAGGGTTCTGCTCCAACCAGTAGCCCCCACTCAGTCAGTCAGTGTGACCCTTACTTGGAGGGGCAGTGTGGAACATGGGTGCTGCGTTGCCCTGAACGCCCCCACCTGGAACGCTGTCAGAATCCCTGCTGTACTCACACAGAGGGTGCACTTTTCTGGGACAATCTGACATTTTCATAGCGGTGACTTGGACCAGACGATGACAGAGTGCATGCAGACCCCATCCATTTACACACACACCACACACACACAATTGCACACACGGCAAATCGCAGTGCTTGTACTTTCTCCTCAGGCCAAAGACTTTGGTCCTCCTTCTTACACTGGACGCAGACTGTCTCTGCACACATATGCAAACACATCCATTCCTTCCCACAAGCTCACAAAAACAACTCCCCACCCATGCATCGTTCAGGGAGGCTCAGTCGACTGTTGATCCCATCAGTGAGGACTCAAACCCAGATGCGCAGAAAGGAACGGTTAGTCAAAGACTGCACCAAAAACCGCTTTGAAAGAAACCGTTAAACCACGAACCAAGAATGTTTTCCTGTATTTATTTATTTTATAATATTGTATATATATATGTATGCGTGGAGACATGATATGACATAAACTGGCATACGAGCATGCACGAACATGTGCACTTAGGTGTGCATGGGCCAGACGTCATATCGATAAGAACATGCTACATATATGGAGATAAACATCCATTCATGTATATGAGGAGTGAGGGTCTTTTACAGAAACAGTATGTATATTACAGATCTTGTTATTTTTACTATTATCCTAAATCAGGCTTATGGAACACTATCTTTTTCACCTTTAAAAAATCACACTATTGCCTTTAAGATAAATCATATGATTAATTATTTTAACAAAGTGCAATGAACCACAATTTATTTAAGAGATGATTATGAATTTAAAAAATCACTGTATTATAAATTGACAGATATATTTGTATGTATGTACTGTATGTATATGTATATTTGTTATTGAAAAAAAGCTAAACTGCAGCCATCCACAAGCAAAATTATCTTTTGTCAATCTCTTTCTCCTCGTTTCTTTCATGTTTTTGCATCCTTGGACCTCAAATGTGTCTATTATAATTTTCAAATTCCAGTCATGACGCCCAGACATGTCCCCACAGAGTAGTTAGGGGAGGGGGGTTAAGACGGGGTATGTGAAAGTGCAGGCATGGCACCTATGCATGTGGAGGTTATATGTCCTTATTTGCCAATTTTATGCATAATCAAACTTGATAATTGCACAGTATTAATGACCTCATCTAACATGTTGAGCATCATCAACATCACAAAACGCAACCTCGACATTAAACATGTCCATGAAAGATACACAGCTATGCTTTTCCACTGTTTATGTGTGTGAATGTGATTCTTTTGTTTTGTTTTGTTTTTTTTGTTGGTTTGTTTGAGTGTGTGTCAGTCATGTGTTACAGAATATAGCCCGATGATTCAGTTCATAAAGGTTATTTTCTGACTTGCTTTGGGTTAATACACAAATGTAGATTATAACCCAGGCGTAATAATTATTGATTTAATTCAGAGCAACATCTAAAACATTCTTCACAAATGTTGGCTGCTATTAAATAGAGATATTTATATTGTTTTCCTTATTAGCTTTGCTTCACTGTACCCTTATATGTTTATTTCACAGTTTCAAGAACACACAAAGAATGGTTTGAGTTTTTGGGAAATACATATATTCACTTTCTTGATGAGAGGGATGAGTTTGGTAGATAAACAGATGGCAGCTGCTTAGCTATTCACAAAAAAAAAAAAAACTGCTTGCACACTGACAAAGCAGCAAAGGCTCCTCAGATGCCAAAAAATTGAATGTTATACTGTGATACTGTGATAAGTTGGAAAATGTCACAAGACCATCGTCAGTACAACTGCTTAGCTCATTCAAAATCAGGTGCTAGCCTAGCTCTGTCCAGGGGTTAAACATCTGTCTATGAAAAACTCTACAGCAAAGACAGCACCCAGTAAAATGCAATTTGTCATTTTTGGACATGCATCAAATGGTATGTCTTGATTGTAAGTGTAAAGAAGTAGTGATTTTTACTACTTAATGTCAGGTCATTTCTTGGATAGTGACTAAATCAACTATTGAGCTTCACTTTGGACAGAGCCAAGCTAGCTGCTGTCCGCTACCCACATTTCCAGCCTTTACGGTAAGGCATACAGATGTGAGAGTGGAATCAACTTATCCAAGTCTCAGCAAGAACGTAAATTAATTTCCCTAAATGTCCAACTATTCCTTTAAATTTCTTTCTTTACTACTTGCTTGCCCTTATTTTATTACCTCATAAAGACAGGAATGACTTTTAAGATACGGTACGTGTGCTTAAAAATTTTCCTAAAGCTACATGAGAACAATAATTCTGTGTATTTTCTATCTATTGAGGTGTAGATTTTAACTCTTTAACTCTAAAATTATTTTTGATTCCACTTCCAGGCCTGTTCGTTAACATGAGATGTACTGTATGCTAGCAGGTTGGTTGCCACTTTGCTGGCAAGATAAAAGAATCCTAAAGCTGAATTTGTCTTTTAACAGTCAGTTGTACTTTGCAACCACTGGTGGTCGCTGTTTCGTCACTTAACTCTGCGCGTGTGCGTGTGTGTGTGTGTGTGTGCGTGCGTGCGTATTATTAAGCCACTAGAAACAGCACACATGAACAAACAGCCTGTCCTTGTTGTATGACATAGACTATGTCTGCATCCTCTGCATCTGTTTGCTGTTGTTATTGTTTACTTGGAAGTGCTCCTTTGCATCAGGCCCACTCTGCTCTGGAACAATCACTCCTCAGATAAATCAGTGAATCAGATTGTAAGATTGTGCTTGTCACATTCATGCTCATACAAGCTGGGGGATCTCAGTGCCTGACGGAGGTTTAAGAAGCACGATGACATTTCAAAAGTCCAAATGAACAACAGGAAACACCAGGGGAAGCGTCCTCTGTGCCTGAGTTATTTTAATATTCTGTCAGACAGAAGATAAACACATTCTCTCTGTTTCTCTCACACTTTCCATCCTCTGCTGAGAATCAACATTAAATTATGTAAATGCTTTTCAAGCCAGCCTTTAACTGTTTTTTTGCCCATGTCAATGCTGCTATTGTACCTGTGTGCTGTGCATAATGCTTCGTCTACCTGATGACAACATTCCCATTGCCTCCTCCAGCTGGTGGTTTAATAAAAAAGTGAATGATTAACAGACAACACAGTCAGTGGCTCAGTGTACTCAATCTAAAACTCTGCCGATGCTTTGTTTTTCTAAGAGGCTCCTGGTATGCTTAACAAAAACAACTACTAAATATAGGAATCAAACTGGGACTGTGTGACTTTTGCATGAAGAAATAAGAGTCTGCCTGTTACAGATCCAAAGTTGAGCTCAGACATTTCGACACATTTGAATCCAACATATTTGTATGTATATCTCCAGCAATCATTTAGTCAGTACTGTAGGTCTGCAGCTCTGCTGGGCTGACTCTGAAAAGCTACAGCAGCACACACAACCTCCAGCTCTGTGTGACAAACGTTATGTAATAATGTCATTCAAGTCTATTGGCAATGAATTAGGACTGTGTCTGAATGGGTCTGAACATTGACTCCTGATTTTTATTTTTTTATTAACAAGTAACACATGCTACTCTCAAATCATAATCATAACTCAAGCAGTACAAAACAGTGTTTCTCAGTCCACTGGAGGCTTCACTGATAAAGTCATGATTGGTCTGCTGTGATCAATAGCAAACTGCAGAGATACTATTGATTAAATACATTCATAAACTCGTTCACTGACTTAATGACACTTCACTACTGCAAGGCCAGATTTTAGCACTTCTGTTTCTGCACTCCATCATCCTGTTGCTCTAAACCAAAGTTCACCAAAGGTGACATATAGTTCAACATTTGAACATACAGTTTTCCCCTTATGTAGTTTAAAGACAGTGTCACATGCTGCATCAGCTCATTCCTGCTCCCCATCAAGACCACAGTGGTATAGCATCCCCTGTACAGACTGTACATTTACAGCCTGTAAATGTCTGGGAACCGAGGAAACCCTTTGCTGGAGTTTTGGAAAAGAAATGTTTTTTTATTATGTAAGTGTTAAGTCAATAAAAACATTAAGTTCTAGATACATTCAGTCTTTCTGTCTTACTGGTTGGATTGTGTAGGCAAGCAATCCCACGATATTCTATATTCAGCTCAGGACATGCCTGACAACTTTTCTCATACTTTTTACAAAGCATTCAACATCCATCCATCATCTATACCCACTTATTCCTCTTTAGGCTCACGGGGATCTGCTGGAGCCTATCCCAGCTCTCTCTGGGTGGAAGGCAGGGGTACACCCTGGACAGGTCACCAGTCCAAGACTATTCAGCATTTTCTGATTAATATTTTTTTTCACTGAAATCAATGCATGTAATTTTCAAACCTAACTACTACCTGTCTAACGCTAAGCCTTACCCTAACCCTAAAAATAACCCCAACCTTTCACTAACTTGACACTCAGTCATCCCCATAACAATTCAGGGAGTTACATGGTGGGACGAGCATCTGGTCCCCACACTGTGAGTGTGTAAGCAAGTTTAACAGGGTGGCTGTGACTCAGGAGGTACAGCAGGCTGATGGGTTAGTGGGTTGATCCCTGCTGTTTGATCATATCTTGAAATGGCAAAGACACTGGACCCCAAGTTGTTCCCAGCAGCTTCTCCCTCAGTGTGTGCAAATACTGTTTGGTTCCCACAGTGTGAGTAATACCAAGTGCATGCAGACATATGCGTGCCACGACACACTCAAACATATGTCGACATGCAAAACCTCTCACACACACACACATGCATACATACAGTGTGGTCCCAACATATCACCCATCCAGACGAACTGCCTTTATTCAAAGCTTTTCTAGTCGGCCATTATACTTGTGGCTATACATGCAATTTTAACTCTCATTACCATTATGAAGCACTGTAGTTTTACTACTGTATTGTGGACTAGTATGAGAGAAACCTTCCAACTCACTTGCCTTCAGCCTTGTCTCACCCATTCATACATTCAAGTAGAAACTTTCTAGCATTTCTAACTTTAAACGGTTCACATCCTTTAGTCTTTTTACACATCAATTCAAAGCTTTCACACATCGAGTCCCCTTTAATCAGCTTTTACAGTATACATTTTACATTCTTTATCCAATTTCTTCTTTCTTAATATTAAATTATATCTGTGCAGTTTGCAGTTCCCAGCTCCTCCCACTGTTTACAGTAAACTCAAACCCAGCTGCTCATCATGCAGCAATGCAGTTCAGCTCATGCTTTTTTCCACAGCCCCATTCCCAACACAGTTTCTTCACAAATTTCATTTTCTAAAGGTTCCTCGATCCACGGCATAAAATATGAACAGAAGAACTAGAAAAGTATGAAAAACTAACTTTATTCTACATTTTATGTAATTTACCCCAATGTCAGTTGTGTAGGACAATTTCTGGAAACAAACAAAACACTTCAGCAAAAGATAAACTAATAAGCATAAAAACAGAAGATTACTATATTTTAAAAAACGGAAAGTTGACTGTTTCTGCACCGACTGTTTGTGTGGATGCAATTTGGGCATCACAATGGATAAAAATTTCCCAGCACTGCTCTCCAGGCTTTGTTAGTTCTGAGCAACGCAATCCTGTGGTACTATATAAAAATGAGCAAAAATGCTATTCGGAAAACGGTAAATGAAAATTAACAGGTCTATTTACAGTTCTATAAACCAAGACCATTAAAAAATACTATGTTAGAAAAATAAAAATAACCTCATGGGAACATTTTGGTTACATACTTAACATGCTACTCACATTCCCTTCATTGTAAGCTTTTTTCTATTTGTAGGTTTACAATTTTGTTTTTGTAGTGTAAACTACAATGGCAAAAGTCTAAAAAGGTTTTCCTAAAAAGTAAAACCAACACTACCATAACCTCCATGGTAGGACAGATATGCTTATTTTCACATGCATATTATGTAAAGACAGTCGACCATTTCTTATGCAGCTGCCTCGTATAGAATATCCAGTTATTCCAAGATCAAGAAACAAAAACACAGACTGAAAATACAAATATATAATTTGTAAAATAAAAAAAAAAAATAATAAACAGTTGTAAGTTTTCTAATGTCCTACAAAGTTTTATCCTCTGAACCATGGCATAAAGTTTAGTCACCTCTTTCCATTCCATATCAAGCCAAAGCAAAAATGATGCACAAGGTAGACAGCATGTTCCTTCCCTTTGTGACCTAAATCAACAGGCTGAGCTAACACAATATGTCAAGATTTAATATAAAGATGAGAAAAGTTAACATACAAGACACACTGCATATCAAAAAAAAAAAAAAAAAAAACAGATCAAGTAATCGTTTTTGCTCTCTTGGGGTCCTGGATATCTACAGTGATACCTGGGCTAAAGGGCCCTAAACTCATCTTTCTCAATCAGATCTGTAATATGAGTAATGGAGTCCTACACAAACACACTTTTCTGACAAAGTTGCAACAATTTTAGTTACTTCAAAAGTATTTTTTGTTTTGTTTTTTTCCCCATGCTGATTTGTTTTATTATTGGCATACCAACTATGCCACCTCAGCCAAGCAGAAAAACTTTTTTAGGATATTTAGACATTTTTCTGGTATTTTCACCAAGTATTTTGTGCATAAACAGAATCATAAAAACTGATGGAAATGCACAGAATGCAACTGAAACCAAACCACAACCACATGGGTTCATGTGCTAAAAGCTACATCATGTTTAACTCTAAAAAAGCTCAAAGGTCTTTTTTTATTTTGATGTTTCTAATGTATTCTTTAATATTTATCATTATAAGGAAGTCCTTAAAGATCTGAAGTTGTTTTTAAGGGTAAAACAAGTTTGTCAGTTGTTGTAAAGTTCAAAGCAAATGCAAAGTCAAGTGCTCAAACCCAGCAATCTTCATCCAGGTCTGAACTAGTAACACAGCAACAACCAGCTCTATGATGCGATGGTCACTTCACAGTGTTCAGAGGCCCAGCACAAGAATATGATACACCCTCAGCTTCACATCTCATGCCAACATGACCCCCAATCCGAGGATGATGCCAACAACTCTGGGTCAGAGGATAAACATCACAACATCAAACAAAGCCCCAGCACCAAAGAGCTAAACAAAGCAAAGCTAATCACAGTCTGAAGCAACGCAGACCTACTGCTCTGAGCGTACGCTGTGTAGCCTAAAAAGCCTTATTAATTTTGTTTGCATAAGAAGGCTGCTCTCATGCTTCTATTACAAGTCACACATCTTTCTTTGTTGCTGTTCAAAACTTTGTTGTATTGTACATCCTCATTTTCAAAATAAAACCCTCTCAAATAGTCAAATGTAATCTACCTAACCAGCCAAGCTGAAAAAATACTGCAAGTTACTGTAACTGTGGCATTAACCCATGTGCTCATTACAATGGAATAATCATTCACCTTGTAGTTTGTTACAAAAACACCACTGTAGCTCAGGGTTGTCATAGAGACAATCGGCATAAAATACTGTTACATTACTGCGTCAACAGCCAAGCGGGTACCACAAACATGTTCTCTCAACCAAACAAAAAATTCATCTGGTTATTCAACAGTGTAATGCCACTTTGTGCTTCATCTGTTCATTCGTTGAGGATGCTACAGTCTGAGCCTACTTTTACAGGTGCACATACACACACACACACACACACACCTTTGCATACAAGCAAGAACACATTGCTCTTCTATAATGATGAGAACAGATGAAGTGAAACAAAACAGACAAAAAACTCAATGTTGTTCCCATGTTGCATCAAAAAATGTGAAAAAGTCTTCATTTGTTTGTAATGTGCATACTGCGTCAGCAAGGCAGGACTGTTAGGATTAAAACTAGTTTACTGACCGTATCTATTCACTCCACCAGCAGGTCTTAAACATCAGCTTATAAAACATGTTGAAAAATAGTTTATGATTTTTACGTTGTGTTGTGTTTGTCTGATGGGGAAGTAATAGCAAAATTAAATCAAATCAATAGAAGTGTTTTTCATAATGAAAGGAGAAGAGGTTGGGTTTTGTTGACCAAGCATGCATACAGTCTTCTTCTGTTCTGCTACTGGTCCTTCCTCAGAAATGTCCAGTATGTGTGCTTGTGTGTGTGTGGATCACCTTTTGCACACTTCATTGGGTGTAATTTGAAATACTTCTTTTAATTAATATTAGGATGTGGATACAGTTGGAGTCCACCTGTTCAGCTAGAATTAAACCTTCATGATCGATGGGAAAATATCATCTTTCATAAATTTGCCAAAAAGTGTTTCACTTATTGAGTTAAGTGTACCATGACAGCCAAAAAGGCAACTTTATGAAGTATTGTTTATACACACACACACACACACACACACACACACACACACACACACACACACACACACGAGATATTTTAACTCCCTGCCTCATTTAGAGTGGGATCACTAAACATTCAGGAAAAAATAAGAAGGCAGGAATGGGAACATGTCCCTCATCTCCATTTCAAGCTTATTACTCTTCTTCCTCTTCTTCTTCTTCTTCTTCTTCTTCCTCCTCCTCCTCCTCCTCCTCCTCTTCATCATCATCCTCATCATGGCAGTGAGTGATCTCCTGGGGGGTCTGGGGGAACAGGTTGGGAGGTTTGATCTCGCTGAAAGAGCGGGTCAGCTGGTTGCGTTTGCACTCCAGGTCCTTGCAGTCGCTGCAGTGGGTGCGGTTGCGTGTGGCCAGTGGTGACTCTGTGTCGATGTCCACATGGGTGTGCTCCACTGTTGACTCGTGGGGCATCTGGGTTTGGACGAAGGACAAATTGTCAAACAAAATTAGCAAAATTACTGGAAGAGGCAGTTAATTTAGTCAGTGATTTTTGGCATAGGGCTTTTGCCAGTGTGTTTTAGAAAAGCAATACACACATATGTATGTCAGTTAACCAGTGAAATCTAAGAATAGTGGAAAATGTGTCCTGTGCTGGCATCTACAGATGCAAAAGTCTTGTCAAGACTTAGAATCTTAAATGATATAAGATAAGACGTTCATGTCTGTATCAGTGAAGTGAAGTAGTGGCTGTAACAGTGGATGCATGTGGTTTTGTTCCACTTCCCCACTTTACATTCAGATACTCACGAGTACATGAGCAGCTCTGAAGAGGTAGCTGAAGGGGTAGTACAGCAGGTTGATGAAGGAGGCTGCGTACAGGTCGGCATAACGCATCACTTGGGAGGCAAACAGGGTCTGTCGGGAGCCACTGCGGAAAAGGCTACCCATCATGCCATAGCACATGTCCATGTCGTGTGTCACTTTCTAATGTGCAAAAAGAGAAAAGGACAAGTCACTGGTGAGCTTGAAAAACTGTGGCGAGGATATGTTACCCACTTTGAAAATGATTTACTATCCTAACCCTAGAAAGTACAGCATCTTTACCTGGGATTTCAGGACGGTTGTTTGTTATATTGTTGGTTATTAACACAACTATGTCAGCAGTTACCTCACCACAAGTAATACAGCACAACCTGAAACAACTGAGTGGGCTTTTTGAGGAGATGATTACTGTTAATGATTAGATTATAGCAGACACAATGTAAATACAGGCATTGATAACTGGGCTGTTTCTGAGCACCAGTGTTAAAAGACTGGAGGACAGGTCTCCTGGGGGGGGACATCTAAGGTCGTACCTTGACTCTTCTCTGAAGAGTGCTGATGTCAGGCCTCTCATTACTGCTGCTGTCCAGATGTCTGAGTAAGGACAGGGGAGAAAGACGGTGAGGATGACAGAGAAGGTGGGGGAAGACAGGATTTGAGATCTGTGTTGTTTTGGAAGGAAATGTTTCTGTGTCTCAGTATATCTCAAGTATAACAAAAACGAATAAGTGCCATTAATCCTGATGATCAGGCAGCCTATAAGAGTAGACCCTTTAGACTTTACTCTGTCGACCCCGTTGTGCTCTCTCAAATGTGCTCACATGCACACAAACAGGCCCTGTTACAGCACAGAGTAAAGTGCAGCAGAACCAGTGACAAGGAGGGGGTGGGATATGTTGAAGGGAGTGGAAAAATGAGGCTAAAGGTCACTGTACTCACTTATAGAGTTCAGCCAAGAAAATGTCCAGGCCCTGTAGTTCCTCGAATAAGGCTGGAAAAAAAGAAAAGGATGAATTCTTGTGCCCTCTGTACTCATGTGCAAGAGTTTTAGTCACATTCTTACTGAAACACTACATAGACTATCAAATGTCTAGTTTGGACTCTCTGATTCTACGATCTTTGCTACTTGATCATTTACAACATCATTTACATTTCCTGAAACCTGCAGTTTTGACAATGCAGCTGCTTTTCTAGGTCAGGTCCCTGATTGCAGCACTTGGAAATAGAAAAGTCATACTAGTATTTCGACACTGTGTCTCCAACCCTGTGTTCACATGTCAACGTGTTTGTTTTGTGCCTCACAGCTCTTGTCGGTCCACACATGCAACTCCTGGGCCAGCTCAGGTATAACCAGGAACGTCCTCCAGCCTTGACGTTTCTTGGACTTGAGGATGTCTCCAAAGATATGGTCCCCAATGTAGACTATGTCCTTCCCCTTGGCCCCCAGCAAGTCGCACACAATGTCTGATGAACCTAAAGGACAATGATGTGACATTACTCTGGCTACAGACAGCTAAACACTTGATCAGTGAATGAATGGTCTTACCTCCAGAGTAAACTATCCCATGCTGCAGAGGTCCTGTGTAGGTTCCTATCTTCAGACGTCCTGTTGTCTGAAATCAATAAAACATACAACAGATTGGTGAAAAGAACCCTGGAAAAAAGCACCAGCACAGTCTGTTTCATGAACAAGAATGAAGCCATATGCTAGAGCACATTTTCATATATGTACTCCACTGGTTCTTCTACATGTATTGCATGAGACTGCCAGCAGCTTAAAACAAATGCTACAGCATTTCCAGCTATGACAGTCAGGTTTTGTTCCACTATTGGTAACATCATCTACCCAGGATGTGTGCTGTCTGTCTGCTCACCGTGTCAACTTGTCTGAGCACTGTGCCCTCACCGAAGAAGAGCGGCTTCCTGGCGTCTACCAGGATCAGATCAAAGTAGGACTGCCAGGGCCGGTGTGAGGTCCCAGGCTGTGTTGGATACACAGAAAGTGAATCACACATTAAAACAAAAAAAAAACATGTCTTTCACCTTCATGTCTATGATCAACAGATTTCAAAGTATAATTAAAGAGAAGGAAAGTACCTTGGGGCCATGGGGGAAATCAAACAAGTAGGTCATGATTTTCTGTGAGAACACAACAAACAGACTGAAGGTCAAGTCAAATACAGCAGTGTTTTAACCTATTACATATTCTACCACTGCCAACGGACTGGAGAAATTCTGTAAAAATGATCTTGAGAAGAACTCCTAATCATCTCGTCTTATCCCTGCATTGTCTTAATGACCTAATTACTGTTTTTCCCAAAAGAGTGAAGCATCTACTTAAACTGCACACATCTACTCACATCAGTGTATTTGTAGTCACTGTTGGTAGCCAAGAAAACCTTGGCTACTTCATTCATTCGGCTGAGCAGAAGAGGCAGCTTCCCCTGGTGGGAACAGAGAAGAAGAAAAGAAAGAAAAAAAAAACTGCTCAAAGCATCTTTACAAACCAGCCTCTTCGCAAAGCACAGCAAGAATGTGTGATACTCTGTGTGTGTGTGTCCTCTAACGCAGTACACTTGTAGCATCCTTGATGAATACAAACTACTTACATCTTTCACTACATACTTCTCCAAGTTCTCAACTGTCTTCTCCTTCAGAGTGCCCTGAAAGGAGAGAGAGAAAAGTCAGACTTACCACTGAAATTCTAAATTTACATGAATTATCAACAACAACCAGTCCAGTGAGTGATGGTTCAGTAGAAATTATCAGGCACCACCACCCCAACCGAACTCCAAGGTGGTGGTTTATTCAAGAATGAATATGAAGTCCACATAAAGTTACCTTGGCACATCAAACGTGTCTTACCTTGAAGTGGACCCAGTCGACAGCATCACGGACGTCCTGGAACATGCTCTTGTAGGACATGAAGAGGTCTCCGTCTTTGAAGCCAGTTTCACAGCTGGGGGAGAAGAACAGAAACACACACGTACACAGCCGTCGCAAAGGCCACATCTTTACAGAAGGTTTTCAAAAACATGGCATTTGTTTTTTGTTTGCTTTTAAATGGGATAGCCTTCCCTTGTTGGAGGGGTCCCCAGCCAAACAGGAAAGCAATCTCCCCCTAAAAGACCAACAACCAGGTTTCAGAGGACAAAGGACATGCAGCCATTCCAGATTACATTCTCAACAAATTTACAGGCCATTATTATAGCTCCTTATGGTAACATTTAAAACATTATCTCTTAGTTATATTAAGATTTTATTCTCTATAAATAATTAGTGAAAATATTTGTAATCCCTATCTCCTTCTGAAAAGAGTCCATGCTTTTCTACCATTAGTAAAGACAGAGATGAATTAATTGTTACAGAAAAAGACAGACATACAGGTTCATTGACTGAAATGTCATTTCATTTCCATTTTACAACAATTAGCTGAGATTAGCAGCTGAGACACCTGCACCCTCCCATGCTGTAGGGCCTGCTCTTGACCCCGCTTGGCTTGCAACTGTCATTGTGTCACCATGCGGTACCCAGACACTTGTTGCTTGACAGATTGTGTAACTAAGAGTTTTTTACCTTGTGTATCTGTCACAGTTGGAGAAGAAATCCACCAGGCAAGCAAAGAGGTAGGTCTCTGTGAAGAAAGACAAAACAGACGACCTGTCAATGACTGGATGACACTTGTCTTAACCTTCCATTAAAGTACATTCATTTTTTCAACGGTCCCATTGTAATTTCATCAGAGTTCAGAGACCTTACCTGGCAGGTTGAAGAGTGTGTTGAGGATATAAAATCGCTCTGTGTCATCTCTCTGGATGAATTTGTTTGGGTACCGTTCACGGATCTCGGGGCTGAGAAAAGTGAAGACACTTCATCAAGACAATGTCAGAAACAAATACATTGACAAACAGTAGAATTTGCTGTCACTCACCCTCGGAGGAAGTTGAATCCATGCACACAGACCAGAATATTACCATAGGCATCAACCTTCAACAGGTTTCCATACATAGTGTCAAACACAAGGCCCCTGAATATAAAAGAAATGATTGTATAAGTCCAGAATACAAAATTAGCCTAATGTTTTTAATTTATGTCTTGAGCATAACATCTGGCATTTAACTGCTGTCATCTGTAACAGGATTACATTTAATGTTAGGATAAACTGAGATGTATTTTCACTAAGTCCCTTACACTGGCTGAGATTAGAAGGTTAAAGCGACTAAAACAATAAGAGATGAAACACTGGAAGCAGCAGTTGGCCAGTAGCATAATGACTATCATCACCACTGTGATGCCCACATGTTGGGCAGTGTTTGGCCTGACCTGGTAGGAAAAGATGGGTCGTAGACGAAGCTAAGCAGCTCCTGGGGGTAACCAATGGAAACCAGACGTTCCACCGTGAGCTCAAATCCTAGTGACTCATACTCCGGTGACTTGTACACTAGAAACAAAAGATGTATTCAAAAAGTTATTCAATTGACATCACTTTTCAAACTGCTTTTATTTAGTTACTTATGAAGTAAAAGGAAAAACACAATTAATTTTAATCTTCACAAATATGAGAATTTGCTGTTTCATAATGCTGCAGACCAAGTTTGAGCTGAAACAACAGTGTAATTAATTATTCTATTTTCAGACAGAGCAGTCCTTTCAAAATTGTTTTCTGTGATGGGCATGTCTTACTGTCTACTGCCATTACATAGATAAAACAATTGAATTATAAAACAAAAAATAACCAACATAATATTTGATAATTAATTAAATGTTAAGCTTTAAGCTGAATATCTTTGAACAAATTTATTATCTAATGTATAAAAAACAAGTCAATAACATGGCAAACTACATATGTCATGGTTTTGTCCAGATGGATACAACTTTTTATAAAAGGTGAAATCAAAGCCACAGTGGGACCTTGTTTTAACCTTGTGGAAAATTAACTCTATGTACTGAGTTATCAGCCATTAAACTATCATGTGGCACACATGTACATTTTACATAAACGCTGGATGCATGCGACTGAAGAACATGAGCTGTGGGTGTAGCCTGTGATTACATAGCAAACATTTCATTAGAGGTGCCATACAGTCAGTGGAGTTCGCTCATGTTACACAACATACATATGTGACTTTACTTAGGCTACCTCAGTAGCACAGTAGTGTCGTCTCAGTATTTTAATAGCATGTTTTCAGTCTCAGTGGACCCTCACACCACCCAGCCAGCACAACCACCACCCACATAAATGCACCCAGTGCCCTTCTCTCTCCATTCTATCAACAAGGGCCTACATGTTCTGGTAAACCTACAAAGAAACTGGATCAGGTGTGAAAATAAAAAAAATGCTCAACTTTCAACAGCAGCTCTAATGTGCCCCCCTGAGACTGACAAGCCCCCTCTATGTCACTGCCAGACCCAGATTTCTACCCTGGGGTCAAACCAAGACCAAGTAAGGGGTGGGCTCTCACAGTAAACACAGGTTGATGCTAGGCTAACAAAAGCCTGACAGAGGATTAAAATGATATTTGACACCAGGAAAACAATATGCCAGAAGTTATAAATATAAAATGAAAAATGCACTGGTGGTGTTGCCTGCTCTCTACACTCCCAGTGGGGTGCAAGAGGCCCCTGGCAGGGAAGTAATGCTGGCTGATTAAGCATAGATAGAGGACAGTTAGTTGGGGAACAACACTGCAGCACAAAACAGGAAAACATCTATGTCCCACGCTGCAAAATCTGAGTATGCACTTTTGTCTAGTGCAATGTTATATGTAGAAACATAATGTGTATGCACTGAGTTACAGGAAGAGCAAAGCTGATGAATTCACAAGGCTTTGTCCTTTTGTTGACACCCCTACTCTGAAAGCCTGAGCCTCTTTCTGCATTATAATCACGTAACGTCTTGCAATTCACACTTCTCCCTTTATTCCCTCTTTATCCTCGCGCTGTGGTCTCCCAGAAAGCTGAGGGTTTGGGCCCTCTGCCCAGACCAGTAGTGTATGTCAAATAAATTGCCCCCTACACCCACCCACTCGTCATATTCCTCTTTAAGCTCTGAGGCATTATAAAGAAACCTATTTTAGGAGCAGTTTCCAGTCTCTGTCACCTTTGCTATCATCACCATCGCTGTCTTTAGTTCAGTGGGTGGCTCTCTTTACGTGTTGACTTTGAGACACTGGTGTGGTTCTTCCACCCACACATTCAACTTATGACATAACATATAAAATGTATCTAATCTATAGGTTATAAAAAAGTGAGTCAGGCTTGTCATTTAGGACCAGGAAGTTGTTTTGTTACATAATAATTAGACCGTAGTACAGTCAGGCTTTAAAGGCCACAGTTAACTAACTACTCATAACCAAGTCATGTGTAATTAGTGAGAAACTAAACTATAAATATTTTACTAGCAATCCTTAAAGCCATTGAAAGCTTGGTTTTAAACCTTAAGTTGTTAAATGCACGTCTTAATAAGCAAAAATAAAAGGTAAAGTTAGAAAACATCATGAAGTATTTAGTTAAGAAAAAAAACTAAACGAAAATGATCTTATTAACATGCCTTTATAGCCCCTCAAACACTGACTTCAAATGTTAAGTATTTTTTATCACAAATGTTCATATTGAATTTTGAAGAAAAAACATCTTGATATTATTTAACAAGAGTTTAAAACTAAAAGAAAAACTTAACAGTTTGCTCTATCCTGCTAGTCCTGCTCTATCAGGACTTGTTTAGTTTGACCAGCGGCACTGCTTTGAAACGTCACCCTACACGTTTCACGCCCTTCACAAACAGAAAAAAAAAAAAAAAAAAGACAAAACACAGAAAACATTACATGCGAAATAACCTCGCTTCTGAATTTTCAAATAAAACACTGACCATAATTGCAAACTCCTGTTTTTCTTTTCAGAGAGGTGACTTCTGAACAACAGACAAGTTCCTCTTCAAAATGCCACACAAACACGACACCATGGCCTCACACGTAATACTCGGTGCCCTTACTATGTCAGAAGTTTGAATGCTTGAGTAGTAGCCTAGTACTAATAGGTCTGTAGCTGTGGGATCGAGACTACAGTCATGTTTTAGTAAATAAGACATCAGAGCTAATATTATCAACAGATGTTATTCGAAACGTATGTTTACAACAGTCTGAAAATTGTGTTATTGTTGTTTGCTATGACCCTGACTGTCTTGCCTGTTTGTTTGTTACTGGTCCTTGCCCTGCTGCTGTAAGTTCGCTCTCATACTGTATATCTCATGCTGTCAGTATGCACAAACACAAACACATATGATCGTCTACTTAGAAGTGAGACAGGAAATGGCCTTAGCTTCAAGGATCTGTTACCTTGTATCCCTGAAGAGCTTGCTGCCAGATAATAATATTCCTGCTGATCCAAAAGCTGAGATGTGTGGTGCCGTTGTGGAGTTTAGAGGGCAGGTCACTTCGGGCCCACATGAAACATACACCCCTAATACAGGGTAAACAGCCTGCACCCCACTACTAATAGACCACTAAATCCAAATCAGATTAAGTGTCTCACAAAGAAGGACATTATCTGAACCATGTCACACAAGAGTCTTCATTACAGCAAACACCTTAACTGTCTTAATTTATATGAGGCCACTAACATGCAAATGTAGGCTTCTGTTACAGATTAGCACTGCATTATCAAGCATATTGTGGAAAAATGAGAAAACTTCAGCACAGCCTCAGGGACCTACATTCCAGCCAAAAGTCTGCTGTAAAACTAGGCCAAACTGTATCATATGATCTCTCAATGCAATCTGGGCCTACATGTGTGCTTGAGCAATATGTTCTGCAGGCTATTATGAGTTCCCTTTAGGAGAACAAAGAACAGATGAGGCAATATTGTCTCATACAATGTTGATTTAGTTTACAAAATCTTACAAATGTTTGACATGTGAATGTAATAGTTGTAGATGTTTCACTACTAGGCACTTGAAACTGAGAAACCTAACCTTGGACTTTTGTATGTTTGAGTGTTGAATTAAAATCGATAAATTTATCGCAAGCGCATCAGTGGTATAAACTAATGGCATTTAATGGTGGGTTATGTCCTTCTGACCTTTGGACACAGATATCAAGCTTTACATCTTGCACTTGTGAAGGTGGCAAGCAAACATACTGCTCAAAATATCAATATTGAATGAGACTGAAGCTGCTTTTTTTTTAGATAATGCAGCAAATTACAGACATCATCACATTGATGTAAGGGGGTGAAATATAATTTTGCCCACAGTATTATCCTTGATGTGTTTTCTTACTATGAGCCATAGACACCTACATGAACAAAAATACCATATGTGTCTGGTTTCATCTGAGCTTCTCTCTTTTCCAAACTTTTAACTCTGCTATTTATTATGCTCCTGAGATAATTTGGGATAGCTACTTTAGTTTAAATGACACGGAAAAATCCCCAGCGACTGACTGTACGCAATGTAAATGTCAAACATTTTTGAAAAATTCATACTTAAAGTACTTAGCATATCTGAACTCCCTTTAATGCCCCTTAAAAACTAATTCTACAGTCGGCCGGGTGCAATGGTTAAGCAGGAGTCATTCTAAAGTTGATGAAACATGTCTGTGGTCAAAACCTGAACACCCTCCAAAGATACATGATAGCCACACTTCAGCAAACATTAACACTTGGTTACGAGCGTCCATAAAGAGGGCCATGTCAACAGCTGAGCGTCCGTGAAATCTTCCACACTCTGAACGAGGATAGGCACACAGAGCCTGACGGGGACTACGAGTGATCCCCCTCTTCTCCAGTGAACTCAATAAACAAACGTAACCTGCTTTAGAAAATGAGGATAGATTTATTTATAGTGATGGAGAGACCATAAACTGGGGCTGAGTCACAGAACAAAGCTGCATTCAAAAAAAAAAAATCAGGATATTTTTGGCCTGGTTACTGGTCAAAAAGAAAAAGAAGATGCTGTGCTTAACATTTTGTTATCTCAGTGTTGCAGTGTGCTCAGCATGTCACCAGCATTGACCTAAATAATAGTTTGTGGATGGCAAGTGACAGTTCTGGGGGGATGGTAACGTAGAAGCTGAAAACATGAGATACAGGAGACTTTACCATTCACACCAAACACACAAGTTCAAGGAAAGTTTAAAAAACAAAAATTGATTTATTATGTTGAAATAACCTGTTTAATATAAAAATAGTACCACAAAACTGTCTTAAAAGTAAAAAAAAACAAACATTGAATAAATAATCAGAAATTTATAAAAACATTTAAAACCTCACATTTAAGAGACAAGAAACTAGCATGTTTAGTACTCAATCCTTAGCCTTAGTTGATGACTTTATTGATTACTTCATTACCCAAACAATCCTGAAAATTCCTGTTGATCAACTAAAACAGTAAAACAAGTGTTTGGTTTCAGCTCTAGTGGTGATAAGGTAGATGAATGTGTTTCAACTTACCTGCTAAAGTGTAATCCATGTCAAAGCCAAAGCACTTAATCTTCTCCATTGCCAAGCTTCTATTGACAAACACTCTACAGAAAACAATTTGAGATCAATGTTTTAGATGGAATACAATCACTGACAATTTGATTAGTATTTATTTGAGCAGAATCAACAAGAAGATACTATTCTCCCTGCTATTATAATATTTACTTGAGCTGTTTCTGAAAGGTCCTATCATGGGGTATAGCAGGGCTGTTCAGTAGCTACAAGAAAAGGATAATTAGATAATGTACCACAGTGCTGCTACTATTCAATGGGTGACTCACGTAATTGATGTGCTTTGTTCAAACCAAGACAACACAATGAACAAAGATAGTTTAAAGTAGCTTTGAGCAATGTGATTATCTTTTATTGTGCCTCTATATACTTTTGTCAAAATGTGTTGTAACATGAACAAGAACCCGAGGGAAAAACAGAAACTATGTAAAACAATTCATTTTACCCAATAATGTATGTGAGATTATAATTATTTGGCCTCATATCAAATTAGGAGGACATCCATCCGTTTTTTGCTATACCAGGGTTGTGTTTTCAATTAAAACAACTTTGAGAAACACATCCTCTTTAAAGCACAATGTCGTTTCGCATTACAGAGAACATTGGCATGTGTTTACTAATGCCTCACAGGGCTAGATTGGTCAAATCCAAATTGTAACTGAATGCTCAGCACATATTTCTGAAACTACTTTTTTATAAACGTATTTAGCATCTTATTGTATACAATATCAGGACAATACATAGCATCACCAAAATATTCTGCCACGACAACTATTTGTAGATGTTTTTCTAGGCATTCACCGGTTGCTGGTTGTAGAGTGCTTGTTTACTCAATGACACATATGTTAGAACTTTTTTTCTTCTTGCTAGCATGTTTTGTCTTAAAATTTGGATGGTGCTTCTCTGAGCTTAGGAAAAGTAAAATGAATTGTGGTTTATAAAGCACGGTGAAACACGTTGTACATTTTTCTTAAATATATAGTACTGACAACATTCTGAATAAAAGGTTTCAGTGTAAATAAATATATATATATATATATATATATATATACTGTAAGTAAGACTCTGGCATAGCATTGCACAACTTTGCAGCACAATAAATAACTTTTACTAATAGTGGCAGATTAAACCACAGAATGTTAACAAAGCTGCAAGAGTAAAAACCTACAAATTTAAGTTTAAACATGAGAATCTTTCTGGGACCAGCTCTACTATCCTGCCTCGTAAATCAGTCAGGAGGCTGGGGGTGCACTGTGGCCACAGCAATATACAGTGTTTACATAACGCTGGCTAAACTCTGACTGCTAGCACAGACCGATATAACTTATCTTCACCATCTGTGACTGGGCTGAATGTGGGACTGTCTTCCTGGATATTTCCACACAAGTAAATATTTGGTTATACTAGAAATAGGCTGTACATCAGAAAATGGGAAATCAAAAATCCCATACTGAATGAAAAACTACCACAATAATCCAGTGCCCAAGCTCAAACGTGAGATTCTCTTAGATGTAACTTGACCTGTGACAATGACCTACTCATCTTCACCAACTTCTAAATCAGTTGTTAAATACCTGGCTGCAGATCCATAGTGAACAAGCTCCCATTTAGATCTTTGTCCAGCAGATGACTGGCGATGCATTCTGTGCAAAATTAAACCTCAGTTTGACTCTCTGCTGGTCTGCCCTGCTCCAGCAACACAGAGCAGCTCTGGCGTACAAACAATGCCCTCCCTCCCTCTCTCTCTTTGCTTTCTTGCCATTCAGAAATTTTCTGACTTGTTGCAAAAATGATTGTGGCTATTCCGCGTCATTCTCTGTTGTTGTGTGCTGTCAGTCAGGGTTGTTGTTGTGCAGCATGTTTGTGGGCCCTCAAAGACATCCAGAACCATCACAAGTCAGGTAGAATCAAGCACGCCCCCAACCCCAAACAACAGCTGCTCACATTGCTAAACACTAACAGTAGGCTGACAGCTAATGATCAGGCTCATTACCCATTAATCTGCTGATTAGTTTCTTCATTAATCATTTAGCCCAAAAAAGCTCTTAAAATAGTGACAGAAATCAACAATCACAATTTCCCATAACTGAAGATGATGTTTTCAAATGTCTTGTTTTGACCAACAGTCTGAAACACAATGATATGATAATCATGTTAGTCTCACAGAAGACTAATAAAACCAGCAAATGTTCAGAACTGGCTAGGATTTTTTGCTCAATAATGTCTTGATCTACTCATCAATTGCCAAATATCAATTAATCAACTGAACTGTTTCAACTTTACCCAGAAGTAGGCCATTTGCATCCATTTATTTAAATGACATCCATTGGATCCAATGGATGTCATTGACAAAAAAAGGCAACTAACTACCAGTTAGTGAGAATGAATCTCAACAAAAATAGGTATCAAAATTTAAATATCACATTTACAACACTGAATTATTTTACTTTTCAAAGGTTCAAAAAAGAAAATCCCAAAAAGTTTTTGGGGGTTGTTCAGACTGAATTGGTTAAATTCACCCATCAAAATTAAAGGCGAAAAACTCAAATCTGTGGGCTTCCAGTTAACAGCATATAGATCCTTCATATGACCCAAGCATGACAAGTTCAAGCACAAATTAAACTTTTTTTTGTGAACTCAAAACATGAATAATAAACTGGCATTTAAAATTCAACATTAAACATTTAGTACTTAATGCTTGTTCATGCAGGTAATCAATTATCCAATTTTACCTTTCAAAGGCTTCTGCATCCATAAAATAATGACTTGTTTAAAGATGAGGTACCGCTGAACAAATAAAACAATTGCACATCTTCACTGTCAACAGCAGTGAGCAGCCATAAGCCTTGTCCAGTGAGAGCTTAAAATCTCAGTCTTTTCTATTTTGTTGTGCTGTTGTCATCTGACATGTGATCTTTTGCTGGATGCCTGTATGTCATACATGCAGCCATGAATTTAGAAACCCTGTACCTTTCCTGAGTTCAGCCATATTGACAGTGGGTGTGACTTCATTACTGTAGTCAACCTCAAAGTTGATAAACAGATTGCTCCAAATAGCCCACATGGGCCACCTATGAGAGAATCCCTTACAGCTTTTACTCCATCAGAGTGCAGCTGTGCAGTAATCTGCCAGATTTTTTCCACTGCACTCTAATCTCATGTAGACAGTGACTCAACTCGCTGTGATAAAAAGTTTATCTCTGCTGGGCAGAGTTCTCAGCCTTCAGCTATGTGACACGCAGCTCGCCCCGTCACTGAATAGTTTCAGCAGAGCTCTTACTTTGAAGGAATGCTCTTTGTCCATGAGATGCGAGCTCCATGATGGACTGGGTGACTGATGTTGGCGCAGCACACATACAGATAATAGATGAGTGACAGTTTCATAAACTCTGAGCACGTTAAACAATGGTGTGGAACAGCAGTTGTACCCAGTGGATAGACAAGCCTTAGGATAAGGCAAACATTAAACAACAGCATGGTTTATTTCTCTGACACACTCCTGCTTACACCAGCATTTCTGCAATTTCCAGTCAACAAATGCTAAAACACAGGATTAATGCCTGGAGGATTAATTACCATTAACTATTAATGGTAATAGTTATAATTTTGACTAAATATTAAAGCCTTATATGATCATTTTTAACATGTCCACACACTCACTCTCATGACTAACAGTTTGGTGACATTTTCTACATGAAGCAGGAAGGAATTTTGCATAACAATGATAAAAAAAACACACCCAGTGGACAATCCCATCAACCTTGTATGAAGAGAGAGACCTTTCAAGTGCTCTATATCACCAAATGAGAAGGAATTTGAAATGGGAGCAGCCATTCATGAATAAGCACAAAATGCGATATAATAGAAACTCTTGTTAAGGATTGATTAAGTGATTTGTCTTTAGAGCAGTACAGGAAATTAAACTTAGTATATTGTTGGGTTGATGTTGGTGACGTAAACTCCAGTAAATGCCAGTAAAAGTAAAAACTGTTACAGGCAAGTGATCTGATTGGTCAGTGACATTTCACCATGTTATAATAACACAGCCCCAGTACAGATTAAATGTTCTAGGAAAGCAGCGACAGTTATGCTTTAAGTATCAGTTTTCTGCCCTAACAGTAGGTTATGCAGCTTTTTTGTTTTGGCCTTGGGTAAAATAAATCACTGAAAGGCAGCCATATCATAATTATGGCTTCATTTAGCTTTTTTGAGTCTTTCAAATTCACTAACATGGCAATCTTTGAAAACAAGAGGCTGTTTTATGTTATACTTTGTTCTGTTTAACTTTGCAAGTCATCCTCCTGCAGAACAGTATGTCTTTGTATGTTTTCTGCAAGTTTAATACCAACTATTTAAGCAAAAACTTTAGCTTATATGACTCACTTCTGTAAGCTTACTCTGTATTTTCTACTTTCCTTCACAGTTGTGCTAGAAGTGACTGAAATATATATACCATATATGAATAGTAACTGAATCACTGTTAAACTCCTATTGTATTAACTCAGGGAACCACTGTCCAAAAGTGGTGACTTTAATATCTCAACGTCTGAAGACAGGTGTATGATCAAGTGTGGTTACTGGGATTTGTTCTTCAGAGAAATAACATAATGACCTTGTGCTCATTACAGGTTGGTGTAACAATAGTTAAGCAGGTTCTAATGATGGAGTTACTGGTGTTTAGTTTTTGTACTCCATGTTTTTTGTGCCTCACTCTTGAAAAGCCAGTTTGTTTGTTAAGCTGCACCGCCTATGGCAAAAAATGAAGGTGTGTCTCATTTGCATGTAGTTACTGTATTTAAAAGGTTGGCAGTTTTCCCTTGAACCTTCCCATGTATTTCTTACCTGTGGTAGGGCTCTCTCCTGTATTTCTTCATTGTTAGGCCATCCATGTTAGCAGGCAAGTCTGCATAGTTCTGCAGTCTGTCACTCCAGGAAGTAGTCATTTTTAAAACTTTTCAGTGTCTGGGGAGAGGAGAAGCAACACATATGGCATATGGCTCAATGTATGCCACTGAATGTCAAGGTAGAAAACAATATATATACACACAACAGTTAAAAATGACTAATATAGTGATAAACAGAAGGTTAATTTTGGATATTTTGGTCTGAAGAAACAAACAACATTTACTGGATGACAAATAAGCTCCAGCCATTTTAAACCATGACTGTTACAAACTTTGAAGATGTTAAAGCTGTTATCTAAGCAGCCTGTATTTCTGCTGCTGAGTAAATCACAACACTATAAGACCTAACAGTGTAATTATCCTCAGTCAGTTAGGAATCTTTCATGCAGAGCATGTGACATGTGTAAGGGGCCAGTTTACTGAGGTCACAAATCAACAAGATGCAACCTAGTCTAATGCATCGTGTTATGGTAACACAGCCTGGCACAAAAACACTACCGCTCACTCACAAGGCAAAGAGCTAAGCCAGAAGCAAAACCAAACCAAAGGCCCATCAAAATGATTTAACATGGGATTATGTGACTGAGCCGTATTATATATACACAGACAAGATGAAATCCTTAATTGGTAAATGTATTGGATCACACTCTAACAAGAAGAGACTGTGGAATATGGGACTAGTCTGGGTCTGGTTTTTTAGTTTTAACAGACAGTGTTGTGTCTTTTGTTAATCCCATGCCAACAATCTGTCACTCTCCTACTGTCAGGGGGGGTAAGGGCAAGGTAAACTGGTAGAAATGCAAATGAGCCGCACACGTAGAGACAGGGGAGAGCTGTCAATAAGCAAAGCATAAAGTCATCTTACAGCTTGACAGGAGAGTCAGAAACACATCAGCATGTTTATTTCTTCACATTCAGGAGAATATGTGCAGGTACACTAGAAATAACACAGCCAGCGGCTTGTAGACTCTGTAGTTTATGACACCTTGGCCCAGGTATGAATGGGTCCCGTGGGCTCTGGTTTGGTAGGAGTCACTGCTAAACATCGAGAAAGCCTGCGCAACAAACGCACTGCAAACGACATCCGGAAAAGGAAAGCTGAACATAACTAGAGGCTTTGCGGCCAGCCTTAGGAGAGAGTGGGTGGATGTCTGCTGCAGCAGCACCACACGTCTGTCCCTGGTTGTCAGACCGTCATTAGTGTTGAAGTGTTATCCGTCTGTGTTTATGTGGAGATTTACTCAGCTCAGCACAGACACTAGCTACTGTAAAAGTGCATTAACAAGCTAAAAGCAAAGGAAGCCCTTGTTCACGGTTCATTCCATACTGATAACTAACAGGGTCGGTCATTGTCGGACATGTAAACGCTAACAGCCCACACAGACAGCCTGCAGCCTGTCCTGCTGCTTTTATATTTCATATCTTTGACACGAAGGGCAGCCAGAGGTGGTGCGGGCACAGCTAACGCGTTAGCACAGAGACAGTCCGGGTATTTCCCGGTGTCGATACGTGTTACTCACCTCAGCTCCTGAACCGCACTGCACCGTCAGTCTGAGCATGCGCCCTGGGGCTGGAGGTAAAAGTCAGAAGAGCCCTGTGCTGCGGGTTTTCTCGCAGGATTGATGTGTACTCTGTAAAGCCAAGCAGCAGACGTCTGCTCCGCTCCCCACTAACCGTGCCTCTCTCTCCTCTCTGCTGCCAGCTGTTGTTTTGAGACGTCCGGGGGGCGGGGTTTACATCTGTCTGTCAAGATGAGGTGGGGCTTTGTGTAGTCGTGGCGCACACACGTGACTCCAAGACGTCGTTATCAGCTGACTGCATCAAGGTACAGATACCAGGAACAATGGCGTTAATTTATCTTGCTGCAAGAAATAAACAGCGCTCAGGGGAGATCGCTCACACTTGATCAGCCCAAGCTACACTAAAACGTCAGATCAGCATGTGTGGAAACTACACAGTGAAAATGAGTCCTGATCTGGTCTTTGCTGACTGCACGTTGTACATTCACATCTGCTCAAGTGTAAAGACAAACATATTTGTACTGTGTGATGGATACCGTCAGTGCTGGAAGAAGGCCATGTTTTCTTATAAGTAAAACTATCAGTGCAACTGTGTAAAAAAAAAAAAAAAAAACTCCATTACAGCAAAAGTCCTGTCTCCAAAAACTTATTAAAGTACAGAAATAGTACACTCTAAATGTAAATGTACCTGCTACCATGGATGGAGGAGGAGACATTGGGCCCCTGGGCACAGAGGTAAATCTTCACAGACATGTAAAAGCAAAACAACAACAACACCTCTCCTAAACGTTTTGAAAAAAGACTTGCAGGTTGAGCAACCACATGACTTCCAGTCAGTTCGTGGTTTGTTGTAGTTGTTTTGTGTCTGTTATGTCAACTCCTACTCCTTTTACATCTCTTTCTAGTCATTTTTGCCCTGTGATGGACTGGTGACCTGTCCAGGGTGTACCCCTGCCTTTCACTCCTAACTGTGACCGTGGTTAGGACCGGGTGTAGATAATGGATGGATGGATGGATGGATGTAGTCATTTTCTACTTATTTTACTTGTTTTGTGTTTCTTTTGGTCATTTAGCATATTTCCACAGGTTTTTTTCTCTGTTGCTGTTCTTTGGAGTGAGTTATTTTGTATAATTTTGCATATAGTTTTAGCATTATGTGGCTTTTTGTAGTCATTGGTTAAACTTTCCAACAGAAAGGTTAAGGTCCCTCTATGGTTCTCTGGTCTAAGGAGCCCCTGACCCCTTTGGCCTGTGCCCAGTAGGCCCATTCAATAAACCATCTATGATTGCTCACAGACAAACGACCCCTGTATGTTATTACTGCTTATCACAATATTAGAGTGTTAAAACTTATGCAGCAAGGCAGACATATGTGATAACTTTCTCTCATTGATGTTTTAGAGTGACAGTAAGTAATTTGAGCAAGACTATTTACACTGTAGTTCATGAGTCTTTGGACAATGATGGATTTATTCTTTTAGATTGAAAATGAACCAAACACTCTGAGTGGATTTAATGTGAAGTAAACAGTAAACAGTGCAGACACTGTAATTGTCCTGTCTTGCTGTTTTTCAAAAAAAGGAGATAATATCACTTTAATTTCACCCATAAGGTATTTTACATACATTATACTCATTTAAAGTACCAACAATGTTGAGTCACTGTCAAAAACAGATACAATACAGACTGTATTGTAAATAAATGAGGATGTGAAAAATACTCAAAAAACTTGTACTTGTATTTCTTTTTATCAGCACAGATTTTGAGAGAAGGGAAGAGAAGACGTGTTTGGGCATCCCAGCATCTCATGGTTTGAATAAACAGCAGTCTGATCATAACATTTAGACTAATGATAGTGCTCCTCAACTAAATTATGGCAATGATCTTTAAATAGGCACATAAACCTGAATTGCAAACCCCACTGAGTTTTGCCATCATATTTTGATAAGAATTACATACAGTGGGTACGGAAAGTATTCAATACTTATGACCATGTGATATTTCAGTTTTTCTTTTTTAATAAATTTGCAAAAATTTCTACATTTCTGTTTTTTTCTGTCAAGATCGGGTGCTGAGTGTACATTAATGAGAAATAAAATGAACTTTTTTGATTTTGGCAAATGGCTTCAATGACACAAAGAGTGAAAAATTGAAAGGGGTCTGAATACTTTCCATACCCACTGTATATAGATGCTTCTTTTTTGGGAAATTGATCCATCAGTTTGTGAATCTGTGTATTTTCAAATGCAAACACACTAACCTCCAGAGGCATTCATAATGTGAGTCACAATCATACTCCATAGTTCATGTACTTCAGTACAGTTAGTAGTCCTAACCCACATTTTAAATCTTGACATTTGCCTGTAGAGTCCGGTAGTTTGTCAGCAGATGGCAGCAGAGGCCCGTCACTGGAAGTCCCTTTAGCTTTTCACTTTAAATACGTCCAACAAAACTACAAAGCCCAACTTTGAAGTAAGATTTCAAAAGTTTTCTTCTTGATGAATTAACTATAAAACTATACAGCGCAACGTATTCATAAAATGAATTGTGTTGTGTTTTTATATAATATGCAGTTTGTGGGCTACAGCTGTAGGAACAAATGTGTCTTCAAAGAAAACTGAATCAATATTTGGCACAATATTTAGCGCCGATTCACATAAGCACTGCGCGTGACGCATCTGGAACAGCTTGGTCCGGAAGTTACCGATGGGAATTAATTAGTGATAGGGTGGTCCCCCTTATAAAAAGGAGACGCGCCCACTGCTCTGCTCTGTCCTTGTTCAAGCCAAGATGAGCTACGGATCTGATGTCTTTTCCTCCTCCTCCTACCGTAGGATTTTCGGGGAGTCGCCGCGTTATGCGTCCTCTCCTTCGCGGACGGCGATGAATGTGTCCTCACGAGGAGGTTATCGGTCCTCGTCTCTATCCCGGAGCAACATTTCATCCGTGGGCTCCTACGGCAGAAAGTCCGGCCGCTCCTTCTCGTCTATGCCACTGGAGACCTTCGACCTGACACAGAGCAGCGTCCTCAACAATGAGTTCAAAATCATCCGCACCAATGAAAAGGAGCAAATGCAAGGTCTTAATGACCGCTTTGCAATGTTCATCGAGAAAGTGCGCAATTTAGAGCAGCACAACAAAGTGCTGGAGACGGAGTTGATCGCTTTGCGCCAGAGGCAGACCGAGCCGTCCCGCCTGGCTGAGCTTTACCAACAAGAGATCCGCGAACTGCGCTCCCAGCTCGACGAACTTAACGGGGAGAAGTCCCAGTTGATGATCGAGAGAGATAATATTGAAGATGACCTGCAGAAAGTCAGGGCCAAATATGAAGAGGAGTTCCGTGCTCGAGAGGAGGCGGAGGCCACCCTCAAGGCTTTTAAGAAGGATGTGGACGATGCCACCATGGTGCGTCTGGACCTGGAGAAGAAGGTGGAATCTCTTCTGGACGAAATTAACTTCCTGAGGAAGGTGCACGAGGAAGAAGTGGCCGAGCTGACGGACATGATCCAGGCTGCCCAGGTGTCTGTGGAGATGGAGGTGTCCAAGCCGGATCTGACCTCCGCCCTCAAAGAGATTCGCGGTCAGTACGAGTCCATGGCGTCCAAAAACCTGCAGTCCGCTGAGGAGTGGTACAAGACCAAGTTTGCGGACCTGTCCGAGCAGGCCAGCCGGAGCAACGAGGCCATCCGCGCCAGCAGGGAGGAAGTGAACGAGTTCAGGAGGCAGCTGCAGTCCAAGACCATCGAGATAGAAAGTCTGAGGGGAACCAGTGAGTCTTTGGAAAAGCAGCTGCGGGAGATGGAGGAAAGGCACAATGTGGAGATCGGAAATTATCAGGTAAATACACTTGAATGACTTGTTAAGACCTTATAAAAAGATTAAATACAAAGACACACTCAGCACATTATATACAGTCTGATATAAGTTTATTTAGCTCGAAGCATATAGTGGTTTTTTCTCTGGAGAAGTGAAATGTCATGCAGGACAATAATAACATCAGGAGCATCTGTTGTCGGCCGGGCTCTGTCCGTGGTGCTGAAACTGCTGCCCCTGGGACAGCGAGCTCAGCAGCTGCGTCTGGCAACGCCCATGTTCTAAAAGACTAACTACATACAAATAGTGCTTTTTACTCGCACTCATAGTGGGAAAAATGTTATAGGTCAAACATTTAAACCATTTAAACGAATTCCCAACAACACAGTGCACAGTTTAACAATAGGTGGTCTTTGTATGTGGGTGCTGCATTTATTCCTCTGCCAGCAGTGTAGACTGGATGACGTCTGGCATGTTTTCTTTAGGATGGCATGGCAGAGCTGGAGAATGAGCTGAGGACCACTAAGAATGAGATGGCTCGTCACCTGAGGGAGTACCAGGATCTGCTGAATGTCAAAATGGCACTGGATATTGAAATAGCAGCTTACAGGTAGGTGTTTTTTCTCAGACACCACACATAAATCACAACAACATCTCTAATGTGCAAGAAACAAAAAAAACACTAAATTTAAAATAGTAATATAGAAATTTTTAGACAGGAGAATTCCTTCTGTTAAGCAGCTGTACCATTTGTTTTTTTGTTGTACACTCCCAACGCCTTATTTCCTGTCCTTTCTGAACCCTTCCTCATCCCGTCTTCTGTGCAGGAAACTACTGGAAGGGGAAGAGACTCGCATCGGGACAGGCATCACCTATCCCAGCCCCTCCATTAGCTCCGGTGCTGGGCAAGGCTACACCTACCAAACCCGCATTTACACCGGCTCTGGCAAGAGCTCCAAGAAGGAGGGAAAGGATGAGGACCAGCAGCCGCAGAGCAAATCTGGAAGCAAGGTGTCCCAGCGTGAAGTTTATGAAGAAACAGTCGTCACCACGAAGAAGATTGAGAAGCAGCAAGACGACGATGCTCTAACCAATCAGAAAAACTAAGAGTACAATGTAGGCCTGCTCTTGAACCCTGAATCCTCCCTTGATTCCACAATTCATCTCCTCTTCTAATCTCCCACCCTAAAACAAACCTTGATCCTTTACACTTGGATTATTTGAGGGTATTGCAGATGATAGGCCTTGTTTTGTCTCATTATTATAAGCATAGCAAGACTGTCAAGGTTTTGAACATCTAAAATACAGTGCAGGGTCCAGAGGTTTGTTTTATGTTGGTTTATTCTCCCTTGTACCCTTGGTTCCCCAAAGGAAATCCATTCTGACTCTATAATAACCATCACTTAATACAAAACCACAGTTGATCTCTTCTCTCTATTTCTCTTTCACAAACTCAACAGTAAACAGTAGCAACCACTTAGTTAGCATCTCTCACAGTATGGTCCTTCAAAGTAAACTATTCAACCGATTATTCCCACTAATGTTAAAATAAAGGTGTAATACTGACACACAGTAGATAATAACTCTGGTCCTGCACTTCCACTCTCAACACTTTCCAATTTAATCATGTGTTTGCAAGTGTTACAGTTGAACAAAAAGGAGAAAAGATTTTAAAAAAACAAAACAAAAAAAAAATCATCCATATGCACAATGATTCCTGACAGTTTAGAAGGAAAGCACAGTCTACAATAAAGAAACCAGCTAAAATTAACCATCATATAATTGCGCCTTACTGAGCCATTGCTTGAAGTCACCTAAGGAAAAAAGGAAGTTTCTAAATACAAAGCGTGCTTAAATCTCTTGCACAATATTTCTGATCATACCCGGTGTGTCAGTGGTTAGGCTCTGCATGATGACCATCCTCAGTCGAGCACTGATCGATTTTAACTTCTCAGTGAAGTTTACTTAACAAACATGGATTACCGTAGCATTTGAAATGAATTCAAAACGTGAAACCAACAAGTAAACAAATGTATTAGTGAAGCATAATTTGCATGGTGTAAGTAGTTGTCATGTTTGCATGGAATCCATCAGCCCATCATTCATTGTTCAAAGGTCAGCCACTGCCTTCCTTTTCAACATTGACAGTGCTGACCATCATCACGCCCACTCATCAATGACTGTAATAGAAATGTGCTTGTAGGCTAGATTTGAGGGTACTGATCGTGCTGTGACGACCATGAGGAACCCTCCTTTTTAAAACAGATGTGTAGGAATGGAAGCTAATTTGGTAATGACGAAGGACACAGGGCAAATAGGTAGTTAAGCAGTTAAGCAAAAATGCTATGACGGAGACAGAATGCAATCCAGTCAGTTAGAGACTGAATTGTAAATTATGCCTTTGTGCAAATGTACAAGATTCTGTATGAGCCATCTGGGTGTGATGAATTGTATGCATATTTAACACCATTCCCAATGTGCCATCGATGCTGCTTGAAACACATTTAAGCCACAGAATCCATACCATATCAGCCCACACCAGCTCAACTCACAATACATCACAAGTTCAGTCAGAACCTGCCAGACCACATTGTGTTTAAAACAGATGAACCTCTTTATTTTTAACTGTGGCCATGACTGGATAAAATGCCTGTTGTAGTACAGCCTCACCACTACAAATGATTCAGTATGAGAGACTTGTGTCTTGTGTTTCTGCTTGTGCACTGCCAACTATAACACAACTATCTTATTCTCTTGCTGCTGGTCATGCTGATCCTTGTCCTGACAATATGCACTTACACCAAGAATGAAGACAGAAAATCCTGATTGTATACTGAATTGTGTTCCTCTCGTCTTACCTGGGGCTTGTGATAATTGTATTAGTACTGTAGTAAATGTGTTTGTATCTCTACAGAGCGGCCTATCGTTATTGGAATTAATTGGGAAGGGGTCAGTAAATTTGAAAATTGACATTTAGATCTGAATTTTTGAATTCCATTGTTGGGCAGAAGAAAAGAATAGCTAATAAATATAGATAGCATGGTATAGTAACAATGGATGAATGGTTCATGGTTGAAAATGTCAAGCCTTTATATTTCCACTGTAAACCAGAAGAGCTTTCATTGCTGTCTGAAAAAGATGTCACTACTATTTCTACAGCACTGCCAGACTTTTCTATGTGCACATGCAACATGCATTTCTGAAAGTACAGCACACGACCGATCCAAAACCAACAATCAAGAGTTTGCCATAGAACAAACACTGTAGTATGTAAAATGCCTTAAAGCACCAGCAGCTTTTTTATGTGTGTCATTCTGTTCAGTGGGGTGTTCGATCTTTTTTTTTTTTTTTTATCAACGCTACCATAACTACAAAAGCATAGGGATTGAATGTAGTTGACATGTTATTCTCTTTATTGTTGTTACTACTTATGTATTACTGTGTGACAGTGTATCAATAAAAACTTGACATTACTGAGGCTGCACATGATTTCATTGTGTTTCTTTTGTATTCAACACACACCTTTCAGGCAGTATGTACTTATATGAAAACGTAGCTATTTTTTCCATGTGATAGATATGTAAGGTTATCATTCATCTATAAGTGCATGCATCCCATTGATGCTACAAAATGTTTAGAACTGGCAGTGGAATAGAAAGCATTTACCTTATTTACCTGCATTTGAGTACAACTTTAAATTACTTTAATTTTTTGTCTCTTTATACTTCTGCTCCAATAGTAGTGGAGTAATTTTACTTTTGTTACATACTTTTTGTTATTAGTTAAGTACATTATTGACCTATACGAGTTTTACTTGTAATAGGGTGTTTATACACTGTTGTACTGCTACTTTTAAGTATAAGTTCTGAGTACTGAATGTCAGTGTTTTTGTAATAAACAAACTCTTCTAACAATTTTTCAGGCCTGGGATGAGGAAGCATCTTTAAAAATAAATATTGCTTTGTGAAGAAAACAATATCACCTTGACCTCTGGTGTTATAAATTTGTTTATTTATTTATTTATTGGTTTTCAGTGCCACAGTGCAGACATATATGACAGCAGTATGATGGATTACCTGCTGCTGTGCTGTGAATTGACCTTTGCACCTTGTGCTGCTGTTCCATACACTTACCAGATCTTGAGACCTTGGGCTTGGTGGATTATGTCTGACTAGCCCATCTCCACTCTTGCCCATCAACTGGGTGGGACAGCCTTAGAGCTGGGTGCGCATGTGTGACGCAGATTGCAGCTTTTCAAAGATTTATACTGCTGCATTGCTGCTGAGTCGAAGGTGTGGTGAGGGCCATGCATAGAAATGCCACTGTAAAAGCCCGGTTATGAAACAGCTCTCCCTCCCTTGCTTCAAACTTGAAGAGGACTTCAACTTTCTATTTTAAGTCTCATAGCCTTAACCTCAGCCACCCTGTCCCTCGTTCATAACTATAAGAAACACACGGGAATATTATGGGGCTATAAAAACATATGAAAAACAGTATTGATTGCTACCTGTATAAAATATCACCTCCTGTAATAAACTCTGTCCAATCTGGGATTAATTTCAAATTTACAACTGATGAAAGCTAACAGAGCACGTTTAGCCTTCAGTCACAATGCAATCAGCGTACTTTGCAGTTGACTGATTTCTCAAGTGTGTCATCATATGGTTATTGCACATCTGCTTGTCTTAACAAACTTGCTCTGTAATGTAAAAATTATTTTTGCTCTTTCTGCTTGAAAGGGTAGTAAATATCTGTACATGCATGCCCTTCACTGACTATTGCAATCCTACCTTGTGATTTCTTCCCCTTTATTGTCTGAAGGGATAAAGGAGGCTATGTTGAGGGAGAAGTATGTTTTATGTTCTGTCTGGTGATAAGTGTGGGGCTGTGATGGTGGTGGAAATGAGAATCAGGCTGTGGAGCGAGTGGCCTGTAAATTTCACCTTTTTGTCAGCGTCTCCGGATCAAAGCAATTGCTCCTCGCTAGACTGAGGCATCAGCTCTGCAGGCATATTAAAGTCTGAATATATGTGACCTTATTCAGACACACACACTCATAAAGACCCAGCACTAAAAGAAACCAATATGGTGAAAAGACTTCATCCTCCAAACAAGTCAAATAGTCACAGGCCTTTTCCTTCTGCATCTAAGCTTCTTGAAGTCTTAATCTGTGTTTGGACAGAACATGAGACAAATTTTAGACACGGCCCGATTGCATGTAAAGTTAATCAAGCTAATCCAGTGGTTTAATAAACTGATATGCGCATCATATAGAGACATGAGGGAAAAGGAAAAAGACAAATGGATAATTACAGAAAGAGTCTGAGTTTTCATAATGTTTTGAAATCAGTTAGAGGATGAGTTGAACATGAAATGCAGCACATTACCACACATAGGTCAATGTGTATGTCAGCAGCTAGCTTCTGAACAGCATGTTGGTTTAATAAACACAAATTTAATGAAAAAGTGCACAGGATGAAAAATGTCTTCACTTTCTGTCTGAACGAACCTTTAAAGGAATACAGTGACAGTTTCGGAAGTACATTTGTTTGCCAGCTTAGTGGGATTTACTGCTCCGTGAAAGGTTGAAGGATGTTTACAGAGAAATGAAACCTATTTTCTTTATGTATATTTCAGTCTGTGCAAACAAAGTGTTAATCAAGTTGCTGCTGCTGCTGTTGCCTTGGAATCTGTTGCCAGCATCCTGCTGTGGTTCGGCTGCCTTGGGGAATGACCACTCTCAGAGAGACAGCTTGCTCGCTTCCAAAAAGGCAGACAGAGAGGTCTGAGGAGAGGCATGTACGCAGGTACAAGCAAGGGAATAACATGAATACGCAAACAGAAAGCAAAAATGATGAGGGCTGTTATATTCACCTAAATATGGAAGTGCAAATTAGATGATCTTAAAACTCTGTGGCAGCTGTAACTAAAAACAAATAGCTGTAAAACAACATAGTGTTCTGTGGGGGGAAACTGCACTGAATAGTGTCTTCACAATAAATTTACCTCTGCCTGGCAGAAAGTGCTGAATCATTTGGAGGTAGGGTCCATGTGTGACGTGGCGTTGGCTCTGTTAACCACCCCACCACCATGTTTTTTTTCATTGCTGCTAATAATAGCACAGACAGAGGCAGCAGAACCAGACAGACAGACTGAAGGAAGAGGATTTTTTCCTGAACAAAAGGGGAAGGTCTCATCCTGATTCTTGCTCCTGACTAAGCATTTCTAAAGCTGGAGACGATGGCAATGGGTGTATACAGTCTAAGAAATACAATTACATTGTAATATTATCCCCACTTTAGTTTCAGTTTTGTGGAGAATTTGTGTTGAGAGTAAAATGTATTATACACAACAAAGTCTGACTGATTTAACCCATTATATAAATGCTCATTGTTTGTCTTTTCAAAGGTTAGTGGTTGCTTGAGCTAGAAACTAGACTTGATTACATTTCACATTCATATTTGGTAAATGTTCATGAAATATAAAAAAAACAGCTTCAAACCAAATTCTCTTTTAGTGTAGAGTTTTGCAGTTTTGTATTTTTAAACACACCTCAAGAAAAGGCAGAGTCAAACCAAAGCACAGTGGTGGAAAAGGTGTGCTTGTGCAAAAATGTTAAATTTAATGTCTTTGTTAAGCATATTTACTGACTTTTTGGATTTGTATTTCAGAATTTTCTTTAAATATATAGATGAAGATAAATCCTATAAAAATACCCGGAAACAACAACGTCAGACTTCTTTTGACTTTGAAGGTGAAATTTGAATCCGCCCACGTGTGGGAAAGTGTGCGCCATCACTTCCTCCTTTGACTAAACCAGGATACGTACCAGGATGAAACGTTAAAAGGGAGGTATTTTTGGGTCTCAGCTTGTTGCTTGAAAAAGGTAAACGAGGACAAAAGTACATAGAAACTGTTGTGAGCATCAGAAGGAGCAGAATGGAAGCTCTGCAGACTGTAGCTCATGCTGCACTGCATGAACTGGAGGCACATAGTGTCACTGGAGATAAAGCTGGTAAAAAAAAAAAAAAATATTGTGGAAATTCTCGATTTTATAACTACAATCTTTTTTTATACATTTTGTTCATCACACTCACAATGAAGTGTTCCTCAAAAATATGTTTCTCTCTGATATTAATTCAATGCATCTAATGGCCCACATCTATAATGCAGTTGCTGTCAAACCTTTGCAAAGGCACAGTCACTGACTTGAAGAAGAAGCGATGTTTGGGTCCTATTCCAACGGGACTTGTTATTTTGGAGGAGACCAGGGATTGTGCAGGAGGGCTGCAAAACAAGTTCAATCTACAGGGACGTGTCCTAAAGGTAACCTTCTCCTGCAGCGTGACAGTGACAGTATTAATACTTGCAATTAATGCAATACAATTAATCAAATCATAAATAATCAAAACATCAGTTTGATTGGTGACATTCTGGTTTATAGGTCTATGGCAAAGTATTATATGGCAGTATCCTGATGAAACCTAAGCCAATTTCAGAAATATTCTTTCTATTGACAGTGTCAGTGACAGTTTAACACTAGTTTAAAAAAGTAAATAAACTATGAAAAATGCTGTGTCAATAATTTGCATCTTCTCTTATTCGGTCATGCCAAATGCATTTGTGATACACAAGTGAATAACACGCAAATTCATGTTAAATCTGACTCAACACTGACAGTGTGCCACTGTGTTATAAAGGGTGAGAGGTGAGTGCCACCACTGTAATCACAATAGAGGAGCTGAACCTATCCATGTAGCCTGCACACCATGACAAAACAATCTGAGAGAGAGGACAAACGGAAACTCAAAGTATAAAAATGTAATGAATTCAACCTGCATGTTGAAAGGACCCTTCTTCAAGGCATCATAAGGGACTAAAACCCTGAAGTAAAAAGTAGATCATATGTAAAATGGAATAGTTAATGATCAGAAGCTGAAAGAACTGAAAAAGAGTGATACCTCACTTTGGTTTTAGATTATTCTGTTTCAGCAACCAGGCTTAAAAATTCCCTCTTTTAACCATGTTACAGCTTCAACGACAGATGTAGCCTGATCATTTGAAATATTATTATACATAACGAAGGTTTTTGGGCAGGATATTTTTCTCAGCTTCTTCATTTTTGGTTCTTGTTCCTCAGTGATAAAATATTAAAAATACTTTGTTAATTTGCATTAATTCTGTGATGACATGTATTGAAATAAGTATCCACTTATTTCCAAATATATTGAGCTTTTTTTTAGCTGGATTAGGCCACATCATTGTGACCAATGATTTTTTTTGCAGCTGAACAGATGTGATACTGAGAGAGGTCAGACAGACCTCATTAATCCTACCATTAATCTTCTTGGCATGAGAATAGGGCTGGAGGTAATGCACCTTTAAAAATATACAGAAAGATATGGTATCAGGGCCACTGATACTATATCACCAGGTTCTCAATAAATGAAGTCCACTCTTTATGAGCCAAACAACCCCCCCCCCCATTAGCAACTGATCCATTCCAGTCAGGGATCTGTGAGATACAGTGTGTAAAAAAGTTTTATTGGGAAAAAAAGTTGAACATTTCATATTTATGAAACTTTTGGGACATAGGTGAATCTGGAAGTGATCAGGTCTTATGCACTCTGTAACAAAAATAACATCAAAAATTAATGGTAGTTTTATAAGTCAGCCACTGCCATACTAATGAAAAGGTCAGCCAGCAGCCAGTTAGCTTGATGAAGACTGATGCAGGGGGAAACAGCTGCTCAGATGGCTTCTCAAAATATTACTTTAAACCTAACCATTTTTTGTGGTAGTGGAACAAACTAGAAACAACTATTGGCCTAGTAACACCACAGAACATTGCTATGGTGACAGTGTTATAGTATGCATTATTACAGTAAACATATAAATGATTGCTGCTTTAACTAAATCTTCTGCATTGTCTCCAGCTCACCCATGTTATCTTGTTTAACTGCAAGGTGATTAGTGTCCAACCTTGGAAAGCCTCTCATTATATTATGAATGCTATCTACAGTACAAACAATATCACCATTGAGGGTGTCCAGTCTCACACCAAGAGCGAGATTACTGAATGTGATGTGCACTGGATGGATGCAAAAACTAGGAAAAGCACACAGGGGGACACTCCCTCACCCACACAACACAGTGCAGGCTGACAGGCTGGAGGAATAAAGATTACGTGCCTCCAGAGGCCAACTTATTGACAAATCTCCTATGCTACACACAGAATGTGGCCTTCAAACATCACAGGGCAGCAGGGAAGGGGAGTGAGTGGCTCGCTGAAGGGGGGAGGTGTTGTCCATATTTGCCTGCCCCTCTGCCCCTCACCCATCCTTCTTCTATCAGGTACAAGAACAATAGCGACAAATACATCTAAAGAGACATAAGGGTGGGGTGTGGTATTCTCTGCTGCTGCAAGCCAACCTACAATTGATTACCGATCAACACTGATTAATCACTGGAAGCAATTGATTAAAGCATTTCCACGTACACAGATGTATGGGATAATTTGAAGCCATTTTTTTTCAACACTGCATACTTGTCTTCCACACCTTATTCTTTCAGTTCCTTCCTTTGTTCAGCGCCCTGTACTCACGTGTCACCTGACTCTGGCAGGAATTACAACATCTCTCAGTGTGTGTGGAGCTCCATCAAAATGCAAAGCACACCCACTGCTTTTAGAAGCATGAAGGTCATTCGTGTCAGGAACATGTTCTCTCCTTAAAGTAAATTACAGAAAACAGAGTAGAACAGTAAATAGTGATAATAAAAGGTGTATTACAGTATGTGCACACAGTATTGCCCACATTGCATTAAGGTTAGAAAAATTAGTTTTAACCAAAGGACCCTTAGAGAGGAGGGAATCGATGTGCTTGTTTTTTTTTTCTTCACAGGAAATGCAAATTGCACAAAACAGTGTGATCCTGAGCGTTTTAGTCACTGCGCAACAACTCACAGTCAAATTTAAACAGACTTTTCAATAGGTAGGCAGTTTTAAATCAGTGTTTGCAAGGATTTAAAATGTAAAATGACCACTAACATCATAAATGAGGACTAATTTGAATTAAAAGTCATTAAATAAGTCATTTTTAAAAAAAAAGCCATTTAAATGAATAAATCTATTTATCTCTTCTAGATCCAAATTAAAACATCAAAAATTAAAGCAGTGAAAAATCCTGCTGTGCTGGTGGGTAGGTGTTTAGGTGGGTGGTGTTAAAGGTTTGAATAGTATCGTCATCACATTATCCCCCTGTGCCCATTTGTGTAGCAATATCTATTTCAGCCTCAGAGATTGAAGAAATGACATTAAGATTAGCTATGGGCTGCTGCTCAATGTTTTTCTGGAAGTGAATCTTTGTCTAACCTGCTAGTCATGGGTGAGTGCACGGTAATTACAACACATCAGTCACAATCTTAGGGCAGCAAAAACTGGCTTAATGGTGTTATGATTTTCTCAGATTGTCGCTCCATGGAGGGAAAGAAAATGTCTGGCTAAAGTTAACAGAGCAATTGCTCTCTAAATAAAAGCTGAGACAATTATGGCAACATATCACGCTAATAGCTTTTTTCATTAATCAAATGTCATCATTGATCAAATGAACTGCCTTGTTGACAGCAGCTGCATGACAGAAACCTTCAGACAGACGTTAACTCATCGATTCAATTTGTTTTGGCAGTACACCTACCACATAGGTGTGACAGCAACAAAAAAAAAAATCTGCACTTGACAGGCTATGGATGACAAACTGTGGAATAGTTTTAATAGTGAGCACATCACATTTATTGCACTTATCTCAAGTGCAGTGTGTGCTGGAGGGTTTGAGCATCAATCAATGAGGAGCCTTGAACATCTTTATTCACCACCAAGTCATGCAGATCAAGCCCAACAGAGAACCAGCTGGTGGCTTTAGACCATCTTAGCATGAAATAGGAAACATGCCCAGAAATTTATTTCATTTAACTTTTTACAAACTGTTATGACCCTAGGGGTCAATATGTGTGGGTGGTTGTGTGTTATTGGAGTGGGCGTGGACGTAGGAAGCCCGGGGATTGGACTTCCGGGATTGGTCCAACACTTCCCGGAAGAACGATAAGAAGCCCACGGACTGCTGCTCAGGAGAGCTATTCTCCCACCTTTGCCATTCCCAGCTATTTTGATAGAGATTTCGATCGCGTAAATTAGTTAGTTAGTTAGAGATGAGGTTTTTGTTTCGATTAGAGGATTTAGTATTGATAGGATTTTCGTTGTTTAGATTAGAAATATTTAGATTCTTAGGTTACGTTTGTTTTGTTTTAGGAGTTTCCAGGCTAGCAACCTGTGATTTTGTGTTATTTCTTTTGATTAGCTATTATAGGGCTGTTTAGCGTTTTCGTTATTTGATCTTTTGTTTGATTGAGATCGTAGGGCTATTGTAGCGTTTCTGTTATTGATTTTCGTTTGTTTGATATCGTAGGGCTCACGGAGCGTTTTTGTTTGAGTAAGGCTAAATTAGCGTTTTGTTTGTTTTGTACATTCTGTATTTTATTCTGTATTTTGACAGAATAAATATTCTTGTTAATTGTAATTCGATTATTCGTTCGTGTTTGTTGAGAGTGGAAGAGGTTTGGAGGAAAACTCCACAATCGTGTTACGCTCCGGCAACCCCTAGGCTGGGGCGTAACATAGATTTGGGGGCTCGTCCGTCGCGTTTTGCGTGCCGTTCCCATATCGTAGATTTGGGGGCTCGTCTTTTGTGTACTTCTCTATACTTGTCTGTTCGGCAGTTTTTTCTTTTGTGGTGGTGACAAAATGAGTGAGGAATTTAAATTGGAGGACTTTACTATGGATCCAACTTTAGATAAGTTGGATAGGTGCCGCAAGGCCGATTTGGTGTTGATCGCTAATTTTTTTGACGTGCATGTGCCATTAAATGCAAAGAAGGAGGAGATTAAACAACTCCTCATATCAAAGCTGACGGAAAGAGGGTCAGTTGGTGGGCCAACTCCTACAAATGGAGTCGGGCCGGGTGATCTGGCTGGTATTCCTACCCCACCTAAGGACCTCCCAGTCCAAACTGGACGTACAACAGAGGAGTTGGAACTCACTCTGAGGATTCGGGAGGTGGAGCTGCAGAACAAAAGGTTGGAGGTGGAAGCCATGCACCTTAAGGTAAGGGTTCTGGAGTTGGAGCAGGGAGCTGCTGTCGCTGCCATCGCTGCCAGTCCCTCCTTTCAGTCACCTGTTTCACGACCCCACGAAGGCTTTGATGTTAGTAGGCACATTGCATTGGTACCACCATTTAGAGAGTCTGAAGTAGACTCGTATTTCAGTGCATTCGAACGTATAGCTGCCACCTTAAATTGGCCACGGAACGTTATGGTCTCTATTGCTTCAATGCAAATTTGTTGGGAAAGCCTAAGAGGTATGTGCATCGCTATCTATAGACGATAGTTTAGACTATGACAAAGTTAAAACCACAGTCCTCCGTGCTTATGAACTAGTGCCAGAGGCTTATAGACAAAAATTTAGAAATTGTGAAAAAACTGCTACACAGACATATGTAGAGTTTGCACGACAGAAGGGCGTTCTCTTTGATAAGTGGTGTGAGCACGTAAGTGTTTGAGCACGTCATTATTGACTGTGTGGGTCCGTTGCCTAAAACCAAATCCGGAAATCAATACATCCTTACGATAATGTGTGCTGCCACTCGTTACCCCGAGGCAGTGCCACTCCGAACATTAAAAGCTCGTGCCATAGTCAAGGCACTTGTGAGATTTTTCTCCACATTTGGTTTGCCAAAGCACATTCAGAGTGATCAAGGTTCTAACTTCATGTCGAAGGTTTTCGCTCAGGTCATGGCAGAGCTCACACCGCACGTCTAGTACATATCACCCCGAGAGTCAGGGTACACTGGAAAGGTTTCATCAAACTCTGAAAAGTATGTTACGGAAGTTTTGCTCCGAGTCAAGTCGAGATTGGGACGAAGGCTTACCATTGTTGTTGTTCGCTGTGAGGGAAACTTGCCAGGAGTCGCTAGGATTTAGTCCAGCTGACTTAGTTTTTGGCCACACTGTGCGTGGACCATTGCGTTTGCTGCGTGAAACATGGCTCTCAGAGAAGCCAAGCCCTGAACAGAATATTTTGGACTATGTTAGTTCATTTAGAGAAAGACTACATCATGCTTGTGATGTAGCTCGTGAGTCCTTGTCAAAGGCACAGTCCAAAATGAAGGACCGTTATGACAAAAAGTCGGTTTCACGGACTTTTCAGCCAGGTGACCGCGTGTTAGTTCTGTTGCCCGTTGTTGGTTCCGGTTTACAAACCAAATTTTCTGGCCCTTACGTAGTTGACCGAAAGCTTAGCGAGACTGACTACGTAATTCAGACTCCAGACCGAAAGAAAACCTCTCGTGTCTGTCACATCAACATGCTGAAGCAGTATGTTGGTCGAAAGGAAGAACTTTCGTCTCCTAAACCAGTTCCCGTTACCCCCGTGTCTGTCACCCGCCCATCATACAAACCCAGTGATGACGGGTTAAGCGACAAACATGACTCTGTCCCCTGTGTACGTTTTCAGAACTCGGAAATTTTGAACCATTTAGACAGTCACTTAGCGTATTTGCCAGAACCCGCCCGAGCTGACATTCATAACCTCATTAACAATAACCTAGCACTTTTCAATGACATTCCCACCCAAACTAACGTGTTAAGTCATGACATTGATGTTGAAACCCATAAGCCCATTAAGCAACATGCTTACCGTACTCACCCAGAAAAACGTGCAATAATGCGTCAAGAAGTAAACTATCTTCTAGACCATGGCTTCGCTATTCCAAGCATTAGCCCTTGGAGTTCGCCATCTCTGTTAGTTCCCAAACCTGATCAGACTTTCCGGTTTTGTAATGACTACCGAAAGGTAAACGCCGTTACAAAACCAGACTCGTTCCCGTTGCCACGTATGGATGACTGTATCGACCGTGTGGGGGCCGCGAAATTTGTCACAAACCTGGACCTGCTAAAAGGTTATTGGCACGTTCCTCTGACACCTCGTGCTTCAGAAATTTCTGCGTTTTTGACTCCGGACCACTTTCTGCAATACACAGTCATGCCGTTTGGACTTCGAAATGCACCAGCCACTTTCCAGCGGCTAATGAGCATCGTACTGTCAGGTGTGGACAATTGTGAAGTGTACTTAGATGACATCGTGGCATATTCTGACACCTGGTCCGCACATTTAGAAACGCTAACAAGAAATTTTGAGAGGTTAAAACAGGCTTCCCTTACACTCAACTTAGCTAAATGTGAATTCGGCAAAGCAACAGTTTCCTACCTTGGAAAACAGGTTGGCCAAGGCCACGTTGCTCCCATTGCTACCAAAGTGCAAGCAATACTTGATTTTCCAGCCCCTCTGACACGTCGTGAGCTCCGCCGATTCTTAGGAATGGCTGGATATTATCGAGCATTTTGCAAAAACTTTTCTGAAGTAGTAGCTCCTCTCACGAGCTTAGTAAGTCCGAAAACTCTGTTCCAGTGGTCAGAGAAATGTCAGTCTGCTTTTGAGGCCGCCAAGGCTTTACTTTGTAGTGCTCCTGTTCTGGCTGCCCCAAACTTCACCCGTCCATTTAAGTTGGAGGTGGACGCTAGTGCTCTTGGAGCAGGTGCTGTACTCCTACAGGAGGATGATGCGGGCATAGACCATCCAATCAGTTATTTCTCAAAGAAATTCAAAAAACACCAGCTACATTACAGCACCATTGAGAAGGAGGCATTAGCCTTACTGTTAGCATTACAACACTTTGAGGTGTATGTTGGTTCCAGTTCACAGCCGACCCTCGTCTTCTCTGACCACAACCCTCTCATCTTTTTGACTCGGATGCAAAACAACAATCATGGTCTTATGCGCTGGTCCTTATTGTTGCAGGACTACAATATGGAGATCCACTATAAAAAAGGCCTAGACAATGTTATGGCAGATGCTCTGTCCCGATGTTAATAAAAAAAAAAAGACAAACATTTTCTTAAGAGAAAATGTTTGACTTTGGGGGGGAGGTGTTATGACCCTAGGGGTCAATATGTGTGGGTGGTTGTGTGTTATTGGAGTGGGCGTGGACGTAGGAAGCCCGGGGATTGGACTTCCGGGATTGGTCCAACACTTCCCGGAAGAACGATAAGAAGCCCACGGACTGCTGCTCAGGAGAGCTATTCTCCCACCTTTGCCATTCCCAGCTATTTTGATAGAGATTTCGATCGCGTAAATTAGTTAGTTAGTTAGAGATTAGGTTTTTGTTTCGATTAGAGGATTTAGTATTGATAGGATTTTCGTTGTTTAGATTAGAAATATTTAGATTCTTAGGTTACGTTTGTTTTGTTTTAGGAGTTTCCAGGCTAGCGACCTGTGATTTTGTGTTATTTCTTTTGATTAGCTATTATAGGGCTGTTTAGCGTTTTTGTTATTTGATCTTTTGTTTGATTGAGATCGTAGGGCTATTGTAGCGTTTCTGTTATTGATTTTCGTTTGTTTGATATCGTAGGGCTCACGGAGCGTTTTTGTTTGAGTAGGGCTAAATTAGCGTTTTGTTTGTTTTGCACATTCTGTATTTTATTCTGTATTTTGACAGAATAAATATTCTTGTTAATTGTAATTCGATTATTCGTTCGTTGAGAGTGGAAGAGGTTTGGAGGAAAACTCCACAATCGTGTTACGCTCCGGCAACCCCTAGGCTGGGGCGTAACAAAACATCCTGACAACACTCTTTAATCATTGTTCAAAATTCATTTATATTGATCAGTTTTTTTCTGGATTCCTTTTTTGTTCTTCTTTTGTCCATCTCATGGTCACACTGCGGTGCTGCAGTTTGCAGATCCACCAGTGACAGCTTTCAAATCCATGATCCATCAAATGCTGGCACCTCTGCACCCTTGGCTCCACCCTCTTTGCTTCAGCAAATACATGCAATCCCAGGGCATCACATCTCTAACGTGAACATGCATGCATGCGTGTGCTTGTTCCTTCCTCCTCTCCTCCCTTTCTCTCCCATCTCCCAAAGTGCTGACTGGAGTCATTCCCCACGTGCTGGCAGTCCGCCCAGAGGCTGATATACTGTGTCACTGTACACACATAAACAGCTATTGATCGGGTAGAAAACACCAAAAGCATTCCATTATTTTTGCAAGACCATAATTAAATTTGTCAACTCATTCTGAGCCTGTGGGACTTGAGGCCAGAGACTCATTCAGGCAGCATTTCTTTTAAAATATTAATCTCCTATAATGAAGTGCATATGTCTGGCTGAGTGGTGTGGAAGTATGCCTGAGTGTGTGTGTTTGTGTGTGTGCGCCTGAGTGTATTTGTGTAGATGGTTTTGAGCATGTGTATGTGTATAAATTGCAAGGACAGCCGATCTATAGAAAAGCTAACACCTCAGAGTTAGACACCAGATCAATGGATCTGGATAAGCTATTAATTAAAAGCAGTTTAAAGCAGGTTACAGTTTCTTAGGCCTGTCCATGTTTTAATTTGTCTGTTTGTTTGCCATGTAATTCAAGATTTAGACAACTTTTAGCTATATTCCTACGAGACCAGAGGGCTGTGAGAGTGTAAGCACCATCTTACACGCTGCAGTGCCTGTGCTGCGACCCTCCATAGATGTATGGATGAGACTGTTATCTAACAGTCTAAATCTGGCATTCACTGTACTTGTTTTTTTTTTTTTTCATCAAATAGGATAATTACAGGCTCTCTGTGGGTGAAGACACCATGACATTGCTCAGGGAGATGGAAATGTCATGTTAATTACACTGAATAATTTGCTGCTCAATTCTGATTCCTGTCCCTGTACAATATAACCCCACATTAGACTCATTAGATAAGTTCCTTTGCTTTATACTCAGAGGGTAATTCAGGATATTGCTTAAAATTTCCACTGTATTAATATTTAATTTAAACCACTAGCAAAGTTAATTCTCTGTAATGCTTTTTAGCATCTAATACATGGTCAGTTTCCATTTTTAAAAAACTTTTTCTAACATATTATATTTATATGCATTAATATATGCAGCTCTTCTTTTTTTACTTAAGAAAATAACACAAAACCAAATATATATATATAAATTTAAAAACTTGAAAAAGGAAAATGTAAGCTATAGAAAATGGATGTATTTTAAGGGATTACATGGGTGTACACTCAATTCAAAAGTGAAAAAAATGAAACAACATATTTAGAAATCTAGCTAAAGACATGTTTTTCTGGTTTGTGTAAAACTGAGGTCAGATAAAAATGAGCGGCACATTAGCTCCTAAGTGATTAAATATACACATTGATTAATGTATATGCATGTGTGTGTATGTGGCATCATGGTATTTTTATCTTTTCTTGTGTGTATACCAGTCTGCATATGCCAACGCTCATCTGCTGCTATGTTCGCACATATTGGTCAGTCCCCAAAGACTCTCCCATCACCCTGTCCACCCTCCCCTCCTGATGACATCAAATGATTGTAACGAAGGAAAAGCTGGTCCACCCCCATACCCTTTTTTGTACCGCACACAAACACACACCTTAAGGAGAACGAAGAGAATTGCTTTACTCTGTGCATTTGCCAGTTTGTCTTTTCTGTTGTACATGCCTATGTGTTGTGGTGAAAGAAAGAGAGAGTGATTGCATTACATTTTCACCTTGAAATGGGCCTCGGTTCCTTACCTACCTGACGTCTGGCCATTTGGCTGATCATCTTCTATTGTCCTGAATGTCGGAGAAGATTTCCTGACAGTGTGCACAGTGTGGCACCACACTACCCCCCCCCCCCCCCCCCCCCCCCCCATACCTTTATTATAAAACAGCAGACAGTGGACCTCCACTGTCCATTTACTCAAAATGGTACACCTCTCCTCAAAACTTTAAATCACCAAATGATGTCTGAAAGTTGTTATGTGGCCACTGACTACAACTTATTGATTCAGGATTTTTCTAAAGATAGGCTTTAAGTAGTGGGGTTGTGACCTGTAACAAATTAGAGAGGCCCCACTTTTATCTTACCCTCACACCAGCTGTCAGTGTGTGTGTGTGTGTGATTATCTTTATACATGTTCACTGGACCGCAGACAAGGCTAATTTGGTAAGGAAGGTTAGGATTGTGGGGACAAAGGACATTCATGCAGTGAACAGCTTCATTGTGTAATAACACCATGTGGGTTGATAACAAACACCAATAAATTATAATGGCAGTAATGATGATGATGTAATATGTGACACAAGCATTCAGTTGAATCAAAAGGCTTCAATCAACTTTGCATGTTTCTTGGCTTGAGTTTGTTGTGTTGCCTCACTGTGTCATGGTGCTATATTAGTTTGAGATGGAGCCTGCATTATTTATAGTTATAAAGAAACTACGGTGCACAACATTGTGCTGTGGGGAACCTGCTGTGGGGAAGATGCGGGGGGGGGGCTGTTTAAGTGCCTGGTTAGATCTGTACTGACACAGGATGTGTGGGAGGGAACAGAGGGAATCAGCACGCACAGAGAGGAGAGACTGAAAGTAAAAACAGCTTCTTAGAAATAAGATTATTAAGATCAAATACACACTATACTCCCCACCACTGCACATAGGAGTGGCAGCAATCTGCATAAGTCCTTTCCTTTAACAATGCAATCTCTGCTTAACCATTGCATCACTCGATCTCCAGGAGGGATACAGACAAACTCAGGTACACTGCCAAAAAAATGACAGAGAAGAAAACATTTAAGCAAATTACATATCAAGATATGTAACTTGGATATAATGTGTTTGATTAGAACTTCATGTAATTTGTAGTGCATAGTATTAGGTGTCTTTTTTGTGGTTATTATTATTGTTCTCACCAAGTTAATTGCTCAGATTTCTGAATGTAGTGACAAGAAACATGAGAAGTAAGAATAATACAGGTTTTAACCAGACATTTAGGTCAAGGAGTTGTTAAAATTAATAAGTAAAGCTAATATAATGACAGTAATATATACTATAAACATCACCGTGCTGTGCTAGCAGGCTGATGGTTTAAAACATATAACTGAGACTGTTCATTGACAGGTGACTACATACTGTAGTTGACCTATATACAGATTTCCTGCAAACTGACAGTTTGATACCAACATTGCAGGTGCACTTGTTTCTAACCTTCTCATTTTTTTCAGAGGGAGTGGTGTCACCAACACCAATTAACACATCAGATATAAAACTCCCCAGGAATCTCATCAGAGGACATTTCAGGAGCACACAGGCAGAGCAGCTTGATGAGACATTAATAACAACACATCTTCTCCTGATGGGCAGAAACACTGGGCGGGTGTAAACACTGAAATAACCTTTTCATTGAAGTCACTGATACATGTCATTGAATCCTTATCAGCAGTTTTACCAGCACCCTGCTGCTCAGTATAATACACATTTAAGGTTTTATAAACATTTGAGGAAAGTAACATTGCACATGCACATATATTTGTTTTTTTTTCCCAAATAAGGTGGTTTATACATAGTAATCTGACCAAACTGTTGGTTTGTTTACTACCTGGATGATTGCTCATGTTTCTTGGCCTGTTAGGGCACTTTGACAAACTAAAGAGTGTATTTCATCTACTCACCTATGATCGATCCTCTCTGGAGATTTGAATGAGCTTGACTCTGTGTAGGTGCTGCTGGCCTTCCAAGGCCAGCAGAGCTGACAGCTGCATGCAGCTATCCAGTGAGGTCAGTATTGAATAATGCAGGTCCCCACATTTCATCCTTCTAAAATGGAGCTCTCTAGCGCCACGACTCTGCCTTCACACCCATTATTCCGCTCAGATGGGCAAAAGGCTCTAAGATGCTTCCACACACACAGGGACAGACGAGAAGCTAAACAGAAGCTAAACACAAGTACTTCGACTGTGGATCCTTGAGTGAGCTACCTTAACATAATCTAGGATTTAAGGGCAACTGGTGGAAACCTATGATAATCTATATGTATTTTCATGTGAAAAGAGGTTTTAGGATTTGAGTTAAGTTGTAAACCAGAGTTGTACCAGGGCAAATTACAGCTAACTCTGCAAGGTAAAAAGTCTGAGTGACATTTTTACAAGTCAGCTGTAATATATTCAAGAATGCTGCCAGCCTTTCATTGTATCCATCAAATAAAAGAAAGAAAATAAAGAAAGACTCCAGTTTTTTTTTTTAATTGTTTGATTGTGTTTAAATATATGAAGCTTTGATTTGTCTTTGTTGCTAACGGCAACTCAAAGAAAAATATTCCTAATCCATCCTTTCCCATTAGAGCTCATTTACATCCCTACAAAAAACTGCTTGGCTGCTTGCTCTGCTTGCCATTTAATTGCTCACGTTTTACACCTTCCTTTACACCCTTTTTATGTCATCTCTCACATTCAGAATCTCTTTTAAGCTTTTCGCTTTGCTTCCCTATTGTCCATACAACCTCAGAGTTAAAGGTACTATCCTTTCTGTCTTGTTACAGCCCACTTGCACTGCCCCACCCATCATGCTGCATACCTCCTGCACCCTCCTTCTGCTCCATTTTTTTCTTTCCCTTCTTCCTTTCTCCTCTTAGGGCGTTTTCCACCTTTTCTGTGAATCACACCTCATAAATTATTTACTCGTGTATCTCAGTGGGGGGTTTTTGCAGTGTTTCCTCACATGCACTGCTCAAAGACCGATAAGCAGTACTTTCCAAATGTGTATCCTTAAAATTAGATAATAAGCATAACAGGTCTTCTCATTCACACGTCACTCTCTGGCTGACTGCAGCCCATATGCATGGATGACAATAACACCATCATTAGAAACCAAGGAAGGGCAAAGACTGCATGCCAGGGAAAGCAGTATAGAAATATTAATTTTAATATATGTGTAGGAAATAATGGCATCCAATGCAGTGTTATCTTCAAGAATCAGCATCTTTGATCTTTCAAAGAATTTATGGCAATGTGCCCCTTAAAACAGCAAACAAACCAACAAATAAATAAATAAATAAAATTATAAGAATAAGATGTATAAAAAATAAAGACAGCATGTGAAAAGTATCTTGGAGCTGAGGAAAAGCAACCCTATGAGTGCATACATTGAAAACAAACATAAAAAATACTGAACGCGACTATAAAACTGCCACACCCCATTGTGCACTCCTCAGGACTACATCACCCTCTGTTGTCTCACACAGAAAAATGCACATACAAAATTCCATTTAAAATGAATCTCTTTGGAACAATAACTTAAATCATTTTCTCAGTGTTGTTATTCCTTGGGCAAAGGTAAAAGTGATACAAAACATCAGTGCCATCTTTTAGAAATGTTCATTTGATTGAATATTTCAGTGTTGAGAAACCTGTTCATTTTGGCTGAGACATTTTGGCTGGCGCCACAAATACCAATTAGCACATATACTATAAACCACCCCAGCAATCTCAAACACAGGACATTTTTACTAGCCCACAGGCATAGCAAGTTGAGAGGATGTTCACTCCTGATGTGCATAAAGCATGTAAATACTGAAATTAAACCACTGATGCATGTCAGTGAATCATTATTGTTAGCATTTCATGTACCGTTCACTTTAAGGTTTTATAAAAAATAGAGGAAACTACTTTTCATCAAGATGACAATGACATAAATGAAATTCTTATTTGCAGGAAATTCTGCTTAGAAATGCATGACAGCACTACCTACAAATGCATAATTGCAAACTGTACTGCTTTCCAACAGTAGCCTGTGTTGAGGCTCTGCAGCAATATGAAGCCTACATAAAACATTTTCTTTTGCTTTGAGGATCTGTGTGTGCTCCGGCAAAACAGTCTCTGTTGGGTAATGCCACACCCTGCTGGGAGGGAGAGACAGAGAGAGCAATGGGGAAGTCCTCTCACACACACACACACACACACACACACACACACACACACACACATACGCACAATCATCACTGACATGGGAAAGGAGGATATGACTAAATGTGTGTCTCATTTACCCATTTTCTTATAATTGTGTACATAAAACTGAATACAACACCACACAGACACAGGATTTTGTGATGGTGAACCTAATTCAAAAATAAGTACTGCAAGGTTGCAGCCATGTACTGTAGCAGTATGAATAAGGGTGGGGCTGAAAAGGGGCATGCCTTATTCATGTGAATTAAAGAACACATTTACATTTAAACAGATCTAGATCTTTTTTGGAATGCACCACGTTAGAAACCAACTCCCTTTTAATTGTGAGCCTTTATTGTGCAAACAGTATTAAGATGTTATAAGGTTGAACTTAATATTTTGGATGTCTTGAGGTGCATGTATATAGCACCAATAACTTAAAATATTACTTTAAAACATATTTTAATGTCAAATTTTAAAAACAGCATTGAATTCTTACCTCGTCTTACAAAAAACTGCAGCTGACTGCTGCATGCAACCACTCACCATGTTTTCTTTCAAATCAACGCCAACACTGGACATTACAGCGACTCAAAAACAGATTTTATCTTTAATTATTCTGTCATTTCAAAAATAAAGCATAATAGAGGCAGGTATTACACTGAATTATGCTGGACATGACACTGTACAAAAGGTGTTTTTAAAGTATAGTATATAAAGTATATTACTTTATATACTAGTAGTTTAATAAGGGAAAACAGAACATAGCTCTTACATTGATAATATTCAGTCTGATATGTGTTTCAGTCCTGATCACCTAGGTCGGAGAGAAGGTGAATACAACATATATATGTCAACCATGTTCAGCACAACTGAATATATTAGTATTCTGTATCCCACATACAGGGGATTGTTATTTAATGCAAAAACACAGATGACAGTGATGTATCCTTGCTCCATAATTAGCAGCTTTTGAGTGAGCCTGCGCAGATGCCCATGCCAAAATGCTGACGTTAACATGTGTCTCACACACCAATCAACCAACCCCACCCCCATGCCTTCTCCACACAGGGCAATAGAGCTGCAGCGTTACACAACGCCCTGCTGCTTCTGCTGTGGACTATTTTATTCCACCAATTTGCTATGAACCCCAGCCTACATATTACACCTGCTCCTGATTTATCACTATCAAGGTGTCCAATGTGGGTTAGCTGGACCAAGACAGAAAAGCTTCTGCACGTGCATGAGCACTTGAGCAAAAATAGGTTAATACTATGTACATTCAGCAAAAAGTCCTTTCAGTTTCTTAAAAATATACCAGATTTTTAAAATCTTATTTCATCGTCTGATATAATTGTACTTTGGATTGATATAAAGGTAAACACAGCAAATTCATGAAAAATACAGACAGTGAGTACACATGACTTCAGCAGTTTGAAAGTAAAATAAAATGAAAAACCTTTAACAAAGCTGATCTATGCTGATGTGAGAGATGCACACTTATGTGTATGTGTTGTCTCTGATAAGGAGAAGGTGCGTTCTTCTGCATAGACAGATATCCAGCTGCTGCAGAATGCAATGTTGATACTGCTGACACTTGTATGTACAGTATTTTATCTCTCATTCGTGCATAACCTTGCTTAGTCTACAAGGTATATAAGAAACATAGTATAGACAACATTTGTTCACCAATGATAATGCTACAATGCTGCGCACCTGCACACGTTTACAGAAATAAATTCCAAAAATGCCCTATCAAATTAAACTCTAAATGATTTAGAGATGGACGCTCTTATGCTTAAAACAAGCAAATTTCACTGCCAGTGCAGTAAGAGATTTTTACTTGAGAGCTCTTAGAATAAGTGAAGATTACCTGGTGATACCCTCCTCCCAGGAGGACAAAGTAAGAAAGTAAGAAAAAAAAAGAAAAAAAAAAAGACTTATTTCAAGCAATTCTTGTTTGGTCTAGTTAGTGTAATAACAAGCCAATTCACACTTAAAACAAAAAAATCCAAAGTTCAAATCAGTTACAACAGCTATTAGGAGTTTGAATTAACAAAAGTCACATTAAACAAACAAACCCAATAGCTACATGAGAACACAACACAGTAATTACATTTAAAAAAAAACTGAAAACACTGAAAATGTGTCACGGGGGGTGTTGGTGGAGTGGTGTGAAGGAGGAGAGGTGAGAACCCAAATGCAGGACAAACCAAGGCTTTATTTCCCCCCTGGGACATCCAGGGCTCAAGACAATGCCAAACTAGGGAACCCGATTACACGGTAAGACTCGAAAGGACCGAGTGAGACGGTCACAACGCAAAACACACTTCAGCATACGAACACCAACTAAACTATAACAATAACTAATGCTGGGGAAGGAAATGTGATGATGTCACGAAGGGGAAGGTAAAGTGATGATGTCATGAAGGGGAAGGTAAAGTGATGATGTCATGAAGGGGAAGGTAAAGTGATGATGTCACAAAGGGGAAGGTAAAGTGATGTCACAAACTATTGAAAAAGGACACAGAGCACATTGGTACATTCTTGGTACAAATCTTTCCTGGAGTGTGACAAGAGAGAATCCTGATCTAAAAATGCCTGCAGTTAAAGAAATCCTTTTTAACACCAAGAGGGAAATGTCTTTACGTAACATTGAAGAAGAAGTTAGGATGGCCAGATTGAGAGTTGGAAAGCTGGACAAGGAAGCTGCATTAAAGAGGCAACAACTGAAAAAGCTTGAAAACATGGCGCAGACAAACCTGGACCTCCATGAACACAGCATTATGCGGTTTGAGAAGAAACTTTCAGATAGTGAAACACTTTTGGAAAAGCTGTGTCAAAAGAATGAGGCAATCAAATCAAAAACTGAGGAGAAACAGGGTGAATTAGAGTCATTGAAAAGTCTGTTCACCACGACTGAGAAAGAACTAAATAAGTACAAAAAGTACAAAAACAAATTGGACAAGGTGACACCCACTGCGATGTCGGTTACAGAAGCCTATAAAGTTGATAGAGACTGCTCCTCTGAGGCCCTGAAGACAGAACTCACCAACAAGCTACTGACAAACATGACAATGCAGAACCAGGCCCTCATTGAACGCATTGGCAGGAGAGAGCAGTTATTGCGAGAGCAACAAAGTTACTTATTGACCAACTTAGAGAGACTTAAAAAGGAAGAAGGCAAATTTAATTTGAAGGAAAAAAAAATTGTAGAAGAAGTAGAAAAAGAAAAGCATAGAGCCAACGATATGAAAACGAGGATTCCGTCTTTAGAGTCAGTAAAAATACCTAATATAGATCTTGAGCTGAATGCGTTGGACAGGAAGATAGCAGAAGTGCATAACCACTCCACAAGAAGCTTCTTCACCTTGGATATGCTTAAAAGTATCGAGGACCAAATCGCCATGATCTTAGAGGTAACCGATGAAATGCCAGAGGAAACCTTGAAGGCATTCAGGCACATGAAACGATCTGAAGCGATAGCCAGGATGCATGATGCAAACCTTAAACTATTAGAGGAGGCACACGCAGAAAAATTAAAGAGGTACAGGGAAAGATCAATGGCAGAACCTTACAAGAAATCTGGAAGAAAGATCCTGCCCAGAAGCATGCTTGTAAAGAAAGAGGACACACTCAGTCATAAGCAAGATGAGAAGCAAAATAAGGAGACACCAGAAGAGATAATTTGGCAAGAACTGCTACCAAAGCCGTCCTTAAACCCCGGGGACAAGTCGCAATATCCCAGGGTAGAGGTTAAGAAAGAGGCTGAAAGGCAAAAACAGCAGATGGGGAATGAGAAGATGAGTGGTGTAAAGATTCCAAATGTCCATGCCAACAGACACAAGATATATGAGAAAGAACGGAAGGAAAAGGCAGAGCTCCACCAGGATACAATCCATCTCCCACCCATTTCCAAAGCAGCTAAAGTCACCTCTGCTGCAAGTGCATCACGGATCAAACAGCGTGAGGAGCACATAATCCTACCAGATACTTTTAGAGAGACCAAAAAAGTCCACAACATGACAATCCATCTCCCACCCATTTCCAAAGCAGCTAAAGTCACCTCTGCTGCACGTGCATCACGGATCAAACAGCGTGAGGAGCACATAATCCTACCAGATACTTTTAGAGAGACCAAAAATGTCCACAACATGACAATCCACTTACCACCCATTTTCAAAGAAGCCATTGCCCAGAGATTCCCAAAGTAAACTGAGGAGTTAATGTGGTGTTTCACATGGGGGGGTGGGGGGGGTGTAGTTTAATATGTCAATTTATTTTGAGATCTGTTTTTTTTTTTAAACAATCTCAATTTATAATCTAGAGTTTGATGTTTGGTAGGTAAAAAGTGATCTGATCAAATGTTAGTAATTGATGATTTTAAAGAAAAACATGGGATATCTGTATACTATTATAGATTTGTTTTGGCCACTTGGTTCTTATAAAAACTGTTGCATATGCTGCCTTTTAAAATGTTCTACAGATTTATATGAACCCTTCAGAATGTGTTGTTAAATGCATTGTGTATAAAATTGTATATGTGTATGCATATAAAATAAATGGCATGAGAAAAGGGAGACACTTGAAATTATTTATTTTGTCAGAGACCTTACTGTATATTATGTAATGAATGATCTAACATGCGACTTGAATTTACCTATAATACATTTAAAAATGACATAATCCATTTTGGACCAAAAACAACTTAGATGAGATAAAAAGATTGCACATTTAGCTGTGTTTAACCAATGTTTGTTTTTTTTTTTTTTTTCAAAAGTATGTGTAACTGCATTATTGTGTTATTTTTATATAGTATATAGATACGATCTCATTCCCATGAGTTATTAATGTGTGTCCACAAGACAGTATGTGTGATCCTGTGCAGCAGCTCCCCTAAACTTACATTGGCATCATGTCACTTTCTGCAGGCTATATATAAAGTAAGTTAGGGTTTTAATGTCTGTGTAGATTCTCAGTCCTCCAGGGATGGTTATCTAGAGGTTGAGTCATGGCAACTGGACTTTCAGTTTCTAAGGCCTTACACTGTATGGCATACACCTATGTCATTCCCTATGTAGCTGTTTCTGAGAGGTTTAAACGGATTTTTGGGAAACATCAGATACCACTTCACTTCAAAGCCACCAACACACTGAGACAGAGACTGGTTCACCCTCAAGACCAGATACCAAAACAAAAGAGGAGCAATGTAGTGTATGCTGTACAGTGTAAGAAAGAATGCCCAGAACTCTACATTGGAGAAACCAAACAACCACTCAACAGGAGGATGGTCCAGCACAGGAGGAGCAGCTCCCTCAGGACCACAGACAGCTGTGGACCTCCATTTAAAGGAAACAGGACACTCATTTGAAGACAGTGAGGTACACATTTTGGACAGAGAAGATAGATGGGTTGAAAGAGGAGTCAGGGAAGCTATATATGTCCAAGTGGAGAAACCCTCCCTTAACAGTGGTGGAGGACTCAGACATAATCTATCTTCAATATACCAGGCTGCCCTTTCATCTGTTCCCAGCAAATTAAGGAACATACCAAATGTTTCCCAGGAAGGACGGGACTCTGCAGACAGGTGGGGAATCAGAATGAGTCCACCATTAGATCCTAATGCCCCTCACCTGAGCTCACGCCTTTGTTCACTTAATGAGCCTATTCAGACCAGGTGTGAAGTGAAACCAACTCAGGAGCGTGGGTCTAACAACTCTCACCTGATTTGCTTAGCTCACCTAGTGAGCCTATGGGACTAGGGGTGGAGTGACACCAACCTGGGAGATAAATTTGGAGGCTCCAGTCCAGCCTTTCTCAGACTGATGAAGCCACTTGGATGGGTGGCAAAATGTTTTAGCCTTAAAAACTGAAAATCCAGTTGCCATGACTCAACCTCCAAAAATAAAAATGGGCGCATCAACTCTGCTCATTCAAAGCTTTGATTTGAATCATAAAATAGAAAAAAAAATGCTTATTTTGTGAAGTACGTTTAAGGGTAAATTAAAACAAAAAAGGCGTTTTTCTTTTTCGTTTTCTGTGTTTTAAAATGAAAAACAACTGAAGATCAAGATCATCAAAAAATAACTGTTGCAGCTCCATTTTACGTTTCATTATGGCAATATATTATCCAAGAAGGTTGTCAGGTTTGGACACAAGAGTGCCACCACCCGGTACAATATGGTACAGACTGTACTTCTAAATGAAAAAGAGGAGACGTACGTGTGACTAAAACGATTAAAAGTGATTTATTATAGCTGGTTTATTGTTTAATTCTAGCTTCAATCAAAATGCCAAACTTTTGCATTGCGCATCTTAGTCTTGATTGTTGCCCCCCCTTCGGATAAGCGGAGGAGAAGCGATGGATGGATGGATGTGATTTAGAAATTAAGGTTTATTAGTGGGTGCTGCTCCTGCTGCAGCAGAGGGGGCGGGGCTTCTGGATGACGCTGTAAGTAAGCACCAATCACGCGGCCTGATCTTGCATGGTTCGTGTTTTCCTTTTCTTACACCTCGCACATGCGCGTTTCATTTTGAAGATGGCGGCCGTACAAGGTGGTGTGGTCGATGCGGACGAAGAAAAGGAAATAAAAGCAGAACCATCAAACGATGGCTCAGGAAATAACAATGCAAATGATGGCAGGCTGCTTTCTACATCTCCCGGAGCTTCGTCCGGAGGTAACAAAACGACGGCGGGATCCTCGGAGGACCAGCAGACGTTGCTGGCGGTCCTGCAGTTTCTCAGGAAGAACAACTTGAGCGAGTCCGTCGAGGTTTTGCGTCGTGAAGCGGGATTACCGGAGGATTCACTGGAGCTCAAGGGGGCTGACTCCACCGGTGCAGGCTCCGGGGGCGCTGCGGGCAGTGCGGATTCGGAAGGCGGGGACGCGAACGCTCTTCTCAGCCGAGTGACGGTTTCATCCTCCGCTGGAGCCCAGGGGCCAACCAAAAGTACGATACAAACCTGCCTGTGTTTAACTGTGAAGCACTGTTGCACGACAGTGTTTCTTAATAACAATAACACAGACGAGTTTCACTACTGTAACTGATGCACTTTATTTTAGTGAAAGTACTATTAGTCAAATAGCAATAGCGTGTAATGTTATGAAGCACTGCAACTATTCTTTATTAACAAATGAAAAAACTACAATAGGCTCCTCATGACAAACTAAGAAATCACTGCTAAGCTACATGCAGTTTTAATGATGGAATTACACATATTGGCTATGTAGTTACACAGAGAAGTTATTGACACATCTATGGACAGTGAATGCAGTCATGGGGAAAGCCCTCAATTGCTGGGAAATCTGTTCTTCCATAGGTGGATATACTTTTTTTTTTTCAAAGAAAACAAGGTTCAGGTGAGGAAGTGAGATCAAAATGACATAACTTAAGAGTATTGCTCATATCAACCCAATATTCCATTAGTATAATGTTATAAATCAGTATGGATCAATTCATACTGCTTATTAAGTTATAGATTCTGTGACCGGATGTTAATTTGGCTATTTGGTTGACAGCACAGAGAAGAGAGAGGAGGACAGTGATGGAGACAAGGGGAGAGAGCAGGGTTTAGTCCCCACATAGACCCCTGGGCATAAGGCCCTATACAAACGCACATTCTCCTTGGGGGCTGAGCAGCCCTGAAAGTCTGATCCTACAATCGCATTATACTTTCTGGTTCTTTTTGTCTTCTGGTCATTGAGTGCAGTTTTCTGACATATTCATTAGTTTCCCTGATGCCCTGGTAAAGGCAGTGATGCTCAGTGATGCCACTAGTAAGGATTTTCCCAGTTGTACCCTGAGTTTAGCTGCAAGCAACAGCAACGCATGCCAGCTTTTTGACCAGACTTTCTACCATATCTCACACAGTCTTTCTTTAAAAAAAAGAAAAAAGTTTTAAATGATATTGAAATAAATTGATGTAATGTTGTAATAGCTGTAAATGATCAATTCCAATTATACTGGTATAACTGGGTGTCTCACTGGATTTAAACACTTTCAGCAGAAGCTGGTGAGGATCAACCAGATGTCAGTGTGGTGCTGTCAGCTTACAGCCAGCAGGGAGACCCAGCTCTGTATGACGTTTACTATAGCAGCCTGAAGAGGTTCATAGAAACGGTTTTGGACTGTCACAAGGCAGAACTGTCCCAGGTCTTCTACCCACTGTTTGTCCACATGTATCTGGAGCTGGTGTACAACAATCATGAAAATGAGGCCAAGGCTTTTTTTGGAAAGTGAGTCTTTTTAATTTGTTGCACTGTACATTCTTAACACATAAAAAAAGCACTGTTTTACTTTCTGTACATCTCAATAACCATGAGTTCTGCTTTTCTCTATCTCAGGTTTAGTGGCGATCAAGAGTGCTATTATGCAGATGATTTGCGTGTTTTGTCCAGCCTGACCAAGAAGGAGCACATGAGAGGCAATGAGACCCTGCTGGACTTCCGCACCAGCAAGTTCGTCCTGCGCATCTCTCGTGACTCTTACCAGCTACTGAAGAGGCACCTGCAGGAGCGTCAGAACAACCAGATCTGGAATATCATCCAAGAGCACCTCTACATTGACATCTTTGATGGCATGCCACGCAGCAAGAGCCAGATCGATGCCATGTCTGGCAGCTTGGCAGGAGAGGCCAGACGAGAGGCCAATAAAGCTAAGGTTGGAGTTATACACCAGTACACATATAATAAGATGTGTGTTTTCCTTCTTCCTTCACACTTCTTGAAATCATGATATGACTTTGTTTCATTGCCATTCAAACTGCTGTAGGTTTACTATGGATTGCTAAAAGAACCGGAAATTGAGCTGCCACTTGATGATGAGGATGAAGAGGCAGAGAATGAGGAAGGTAAACCCAAGAAAAAGAAGCCCAAAAAGGACAGCATGGGCTCTAAGAGCAAGAAGCAGGATCCTAATGCCCCTTCACAGAATAGGTAGAGTTTTTTTTATGATTCTGTATACTGTACTGTATAATGCTGTACTAAACTGTTTTACCAAGTAATCACCTAAACAGTTGGCTTTCTACTTCTGTTACCACCTCTACAATTTAGGGCACTTGCCAAAACTGAAAGTGTGCGCATGTGGCAATGACTAAAACTGGCTGTAGAGATATTTTAGATATTTGTGAGTTCTTTTGGAAAATTCTTAAACTTCAAACTTATTGGTGAGTGATTCTGTTTTCCATTGCTTAGGATACCTCTGCCAGAACTTAAGGATTCAGACAAACTGGACAAGATCATGTACATGAAAGAGGCCACCAAGAGGATTCGCCTGGGACCAGAAAACCTCCCCTCTATCTGCTTCTACTCTTTTCTCAATGCCTACCAGGTAAAACGTTACAATCTTGGTAACTGACCAGGTGTTTATGTTAGACAGTTAAACATTTGGTACAGACTGATCATTTAAATCATTTAAATTGCAAGTGTAAACTACAGTATAAGTCATTTCTGATTGTTCTCACATTATGCCCTGCAGGGTCTGACTGCAGTGGACTTTACAGATGACTCCAGCCTGATTGCAGGAGGCTTTGCCGACTCCACGGTACGAGTGTGGAGTGTCACACCCAAAAAGCTCCGCAAGGTCAAGTCTGCAGCAGGTGCAGTATATAACTCAGAATTAAGACATCTTGTTAACAAATAGTTGAGCTAAAATTTTTTGTTTTCCCCCATGATTCCCATTTTCTCGTAAGACTTGAATCTGATTGATAAGGAGTCAGATGATGTGCTGGAGAGGATCATGGATGAGAAAACGGCAAGTGAATCAAAGATCCTCTATGGACACAGTGGCCCAGTGTATGGCATCAGCTTCAGCCCGGACAGGTATAACACCTCTATTTCACCCTGTGTTATATAAAGCAGAGCTTGTGCAGAAAGAAGGTGGATATATCATTTCATGACAGACTTAAACATAAATTTATAGAGGTCACACTGAAAGTTTTTGCACATAAAATAGGACAAAGGTAAACAACAACTTGATCTGAACTTATTTTGTTTCTAGGTAGTTATTGTTCACTATCCTTTTCAGAAACTACCTGTTGTCAAGTTCTGAAGATGGTACAATCAGGCTGTGGAGTCTCCAAACCTTTACTTGCCTAGTGGGTTACAAAGGTCACAACTATCCAGTGTGGGACACCCAGTTTTCTCCCCACGGGTACTATTTTGTCTCTGGGGGACATGACAGAGTTGCCCGGTAAGAAACTGCAGCACACGTTTGAGAAACAAATACTGTTGACACAGCAGCACTGTTTTACAGATGTGTTTCTTTGTTCTGTGTTGTGCTGTCTCCAACAGTCTGTGGGCGACAGATCACTACCAGCCTCTACGGATGTTTTCCGGTCACCTAGCTGACATCACTTGCACCCGTTTTCACCCCAACTCTAATTACGTGGCCACAGGCTCGTCTGACCGCACCATTCGCCTCTGGGACGTCCTGACTGGAAACTGTGTCCGTATATTCACCGGTCATAAGGTCAGTCGAGTCACAGCTCTTTGTTCTGAAGTCTCCTATTCAATCAGTCACATGGCAGCGGCATGTTAATTTCTCTCTGAATCTGAATTGTTGCATGGTTCATATAGTACATTGCTAGTATTGTACACCAATACAAGGGATATACCAATGAAAAACACTCTGACTTACATCAGTATTTGATTTGAGCAACTGCTTCCTAGTGATGGATGCTGTGTGAGTTTCATTACCTAGAGAATCTTGTGCACAAGCCACAATTAAAGATGCACATGTACATTATACTGCCATACAGCTGGCAAAACTGGCTGCTGCAGAGACAAATACTGAGCCAGAGAGTTTTAACTCTATTTCCCAGGGTCCTATCCATGCTTTGGCCTTCTCTCCCAATGGGAAGTTTTTGGCTTCAGGAGCTACTGATGGCAGAGTTCTTCTGTGGGACATTGGTCATGGACTGATGGTTGGAGAGCTCAAAGGCCACACAGATACCATCTACTCCCTCAAGTTCAGCAGAGATGGTGAGATCCTTGCTTCTGGTGAGTATTTCACAACATTTCTTTGCTTTTCAATCATTTGAATTTCATCAAATTAGAGAAAATAAAATGATTTCAGTTAAGTTCTGCATTTGTAACTGCAATGACATTGTTTCCATCTAGCAAACCAATCATCTGGACATTTTTTTTTTCTTCTAGGCTCCATGGACAACACAGTTCGTCTGTGGGATGCAATGAAAGCATTTGATGATTTAGAGACTGATGACTTTACAGCAGCTACAGGACACATTCATCTACAAGATAACTCTCAGGAGCTTCTGCTGGGAACCTACATGACTAAATCTACACCTGTCATACACCTTCACTTCACCCGGAGGAACCTGCTGCTGGCTGCTGGGGCCTACAATCCATAAAGTAACTGAAGGGGTTTCTCCAGTAGAATAAAACAAACTATTGTCCATTCACTTCCAGTGAACATCTTAACTGTGAATGATGACAAATTTGGTTAAGCCACTTCTCTCCTGGCCCCCTTGTCCAGAAGATTACAGGCTCCAAATCAAGTTCATCTATTGCACATATTCTTTTGCCATGAGGAAAATGCTATTGGTGATTGACTGTTTCTAAAAATCGTTGCCATGAGCACAGCGTTTCTCACCACATGGCTTACATTTCTGTATCATAGTCTTTTATACTGGTGTAAACTGTAAATAAAACAATGTGTTTTCCATGTTCTGAGCATAAATGTCCTTTATTGTTAACAAACCAGTTTTATTTTATTACAAGTCCAGCAGCTCTCTCCAACCTCAGCTGTGTCAAAATGGAGACCTGTTAAGGAGGAGACAACAGCCTTAAGTGAATAGTCTAATACTTTGAATAAGTACAATGGATTTGCAAAACTAATAGTATGAAAAGATTTTAATGAACTTACATTATTACTTTTCTGTGACAGCAGGCTGTTTCTTGGGCTTCAATTTGAAGAAGAGGGCAATGGCTAATATGCTGGCATAAGTTGCCAAAACACACTGAACAAAAAAAAAAAACATGACATTTGTAATGGTATTAGGCTGTCTGACACTTTAAATGCATAGTGTGAAATGTATTTTATTAGAGGAGACATGCACATAACTCACATTCCTCCTCCCTGTGATTGTGTATGAATTAAAGTACTTGGCGATCCCAGTGAACTGGTGTTGGGATCCGGCATCATGTCCTGCCATGTTGGATAGTTAATGGTCCTTCAACAGGAAGAACAAAAGTGAAGCAGTGATTAACATTACAATTTATGAGCAATTTTGTGTCTGACAAAATAAAATCCAGAGATGAAAGATGAATCCACAGACAGAATATTATTCTGCAACTATAATAAATAGTTTAGGTTAATGAACGAAATATCTGACAAAATATGCCACCTGAGAAATCACCTTGGGCTTTGAAAAACTGATAAACATATAATAAATCAATGAAGAAAACATTTGCTGTCTTCATCACTATGTGGATTTTGACAACATAGATCATTTTTGCACAGCAATCATGAATGTTTCGATAGTGGAGAAACTGTAGCTAAAACAATTTAAGAAACTATTCATAAATGAAATGTATTTCATTTTGCTAAAAAACATCTTTCATATAGTTACAAAAGTCAATTTGTATATTTACAACTTTAACGTAAATGGTAGCTGACCTAGCATGCATTACTTTAAAAATACGTTATGTCACGAACTGGTTTTAGCACAATGCCCCCATTAAATGATTTATAACTGGCCGGTAAACCCGCTTTAATAAGGAGGCTGTAGACAGCTGCAGTGAAAGTATTTTATTCAGACTTAGCTACGTTAGCTCGTTAGCACAGGCAATGGCTAGTTAACGTTAGCTTGCTAGGTTAGCCCATTAGCTGCTTAAATTTTAGGTCGTTCGCTGACTAATACCTGTTACACGTGTTTTAAAGATAACATAAGTAATACTCAATGTTAGAAATGTAGAAATAAACCAATGTGACTGGGCTGATTCTAAATGCCTCATGTCTTACCTCTTAACACACGACCCCGGTGCAAACACAGATAGACAAGTGCCCTTCAGCAGAGGCCGCAATGCTAAACACATCAGGAAGTCCCGCCCACTCTCAGCAATCCAATAATGCGTCCTTATTGGTCCAAAATATTGTCAATCAAACTTTGAGCAGCTAACGATCACCAAATGGCTAAATTTGACGCCAATCATTTTTTGCTGTCCGTGATTTGACGCGAAGTGAAACGCCCATTTGAGTTTTGTTTCCGGGTTGTGATCATGGCGTGTTGCTGAGCAGCATGTGAGTTTGGAGACGGTCCTACAGGAGATTTAATGTGAGCAGATCCTTCATGATAAACAATACAGGTGTTTTTTAATGTCTGCGTTCGTTGTCGGATAAAACTTGTTACGCGAGTAGCACGTGGTCAAACACGGTGCACTGAGATAACAGTTGTCTCATACGCATGTGTGGACTGCTATTCATTTTGATAAACAGTGAGCGGTTAAAACGCCAAGCCTCGATTTAAGTCATTGTTTTTACGTTTATGTAAAATCACAAGCTGTTTTAAGAAAGCCAATCTGTCCTTAGTGCCTGCTTGCATCTTAACTATCAGCACATGTTTAAAGGTTTGGCAATAATCTGTTCATCGGCAGTGAGCCTAACTTTCTCAGACGTACAACATGGCATCAGTGGATGAGGACTTCCCCAGAGGAGGAGGAACAGCAAAGAAACCCACTGAGAGTAAAATAGTGGTGCAGCGGACAGAGGTGGACAACCTGTTTCAGGTAGAGTTCAGTGCCTTTTTCTTTTTCAGCATCCTCATGACTGAGCAAAGGTTTTATTTGACATTATGGGCCTGACTGTAATTTATAGGTATATTCTCACAAATAAGCATCAACACGCAGTATCATGTAATGTGATTTTCTAATGCTTGTAATAAATTACTAAAGTGGACATTTTTCTTTCCCATCATATTTCCCTCTCCTCTCACAGACGTTGTAGTTAACTTTGGATTGTGCGCTGTATAGTCAGTCCCATACTCGTATGTGTCTGTAACGTGTCTTCCAAAGTTAACAGTCTTACTTTTCTTTTGAAGTCACGTGAACAAACAGAAACTAAGAAAAGAAAGGGTGCTGCTAAAGATAATGAGAAGAAACTCAAGAAGCAAAAGACAGGCAAAGAAAAAGAAGGTGGTCTGATGCTCAATGCATCAGCGAAGTCTGTGGAAATTCTACATATCAAGGTATGAAGCCTTGTTACATGTGTTCAGCAGACCTATTTTCTCAATAAATGGGATGCTGTTATAAGTGGGATGTTCAGTGCAATTTCTGACTTGATGTGTGTGTGTTTTCTTCCCCCAGAATGTGAAGGAAGGGATGCTGATGCTGGGTTGTGTGAAAGAAGTAACAGACTTTGAGGTGATGGTCGGTCTGCCCTGCGGCCTGCAAGGCTTCCTCAGCATTAGGAATATCAGTGACTCGTACACCAGGTTGCTTAGTGAGCAACTGGGCTCAGAAACAGAGGTATGCCTGTGAACCGATGATCTCTGTTATGTAAAATGTGATGGTAAGGCTTATCATAATGGACAATAATAGTTTATTTTCTGTATACCATCCACATTAGTTTTTGACAAAACTACAGACATCCTGGGATATTTTAAAATATATTTCAGATATCTTCTTCTTACACTTTACCACACAGGAGATCTGCTCTCTGCCACACCTCTTCCACCCCGGCATGGTGTTAAGGTGTGCTGTTGCTAAGCTGGACATAACTAAAGGAGGTGCTCTCAGCATCCAGCTGTCAATTAATCCAAAGCTGGTCAACAAGGCTCTGACCTCCAACTCTCTGAAACCTGGCATGGTTAGTCTGGAATATGCAGAATCACTTAAGAAAATATTCAGCTTCAATTATTCTAGCTTAGAATGTTATGAACTGGAAATGTTAATGTGTCTTTTGATTAAGGTCTTGAGTGGGTGTGTGGAGAGTCTTGAGGATCATGGCTGCATAGTTGACATTGGCATCAGTGGGTCCAAAGCCTTCCTGCCAAAGAAAGCATCAAAAGACAATCAGAACAACACAGATGGTACAGTGTGACTGAGTATTTTAAATTGCTTTGATTTCCTGAGGAATTTCAGTCAAGTACAACAATCCAGGTGATCGGTAAAGCGCCGGCATTTATGTCCTGTTCTGTGTTGTCATGTATGCAGAACTGAAAGTGGGTCAGTTTGTGATTTCTCAAGTGGAAGAAGTTAAGAACGATGGCCGTGTGGTCCGGCTTTCTGTCAATCCCCAGACCATCGCCCAGGCCTGTGCTGAAGTCGAGCAGGGCTGGAACCTCACCAACCTTCTGCCTGGTCTTCTGGTGAAATCCACCATCAAAAAGGTACACACAACTATTACAACAACAGTGACCTTCATTCTGTTTTTGTATTATTATATTATGAATACTTCACTGGTCCAAATAATAGGCCCTGCTAATAGCAACATATTCACTCTACTAATTTCATTGTCATCATTGCAGGTGACCACACATGGTCTCATCCTGGAGTTCCTGTCATCTTTTTGTGGCCAGGTGGACTTCCTCCACATGGAGCCAGGACAGGTGTCTGACTACACTGAAGGAACTGAGGTAAACTGACTTTCCATGTTGATACTGTCTGATGAATGCATTTGGTGTTATCTGTTAATGTCTCTTCATAAACCTCACATCTGAACCCACTTTCCACCCAGGTGCAAGCTTGTGTACTGTATATAGACTTGTCCATACGTCTGGTGGGCTTGAGTCTGCGCAGCTACTTCATCAAGCCTGGAACCAGAGTTGACCCGACTCCTGCAGGCGGTGATCGCATTGGTGAGGTGGTGAAGGACTGCAAGATGATCGCCATGCACCACATGTCTGGAGCTATGTTGGAACTTCCTGGCAAAACACTGGCCTATGTCCACGTGAGTTGGATTGATGATTAGAACATTTAAAGAAGAAGAAGAAATGTCTTCTGTAAAAATTGTGATGAGTCATACTTTGGGTTGATATCTTCAAAAGAAAAACCACCTGAAAGAGTCAACTGAACCAGCTAATGAGAACAGACTGCTGGCAATCCCTGAGCACACCTGCCGCATCCTGGACTTCAGCCCCATGGATCAAATTCATTTAGTCAGTCTGCGCAGGTAAGTGCTGCCACATTCTTGTCTTACCCCATAGTCTGCACTGATGTCAGAATTCCATTTCAAAATACCAACCACATTGTGCTGCTGTGTTTCTAGGAGCGTGATTGAGAAGCCTTTTTTCAGATACCATGATCTCCAGGCTGGTCAAGTTGTAGAGGTAACAATTCAATACCACCTCCTATTTATAGATGTCCTGTTGTGCATTTGTTTTGAATTGAACTCTTTGAAAATCTGTTGAAGCAACATCTGTCAGTTTCCAATTTCAAAAGGCTGCAGTGGTAAATTGGTCTGTATTTACTAAGCTGTACACAAACAGCATTCTTTCTCTTACAGGTTTCTCTCTCTTCATGTTTCTGTTGTCTGCCTCACATCTTCCATGTGTCTTTCCCTCTAAGGGCACAGTGTCAGTCCTGCTGAATCATGGGATGGTGGTACATCTGTCTGACCACATTAAAGGTCTGGTGCCTCGGACCCACCTGTCTGACATCATCCTCAAGAACCCAGAGAAGAAGTACACGGAGGGCATGAAGGTCAAATGTCGGGTCAGTGTAGTTTTCGAACTGGTTTGATAGGAACTGTGATGACCACTGTTCTCCTGACAGATTTGCAGGAGAAATCTTATTCCTCTGTGCGAATGTTTTCCTGCAGGTGCTGTCAGTCGATGCAGAGAATAAGAAACTGTACCTAACTAGAAAAAAGGCCATGGTTGAAAGCTCCCTGCCGCTGTTACTCAGCTTCAGTGATGCTCACCCTGGCTGTGTGTCCCACGGATACATCGTCTGCATCAAGGACTTTGGCTGCATTGTTCGTTTCTACAACAACGTCAAGGGTCTGGTGCCGCTCAGTGAGCTCAGCTCAGAGCCCGTCGTCAGTCCTGAGGAGGTTTTCTACGTCGGGCAGGTGAGGAGATCAAATTACATGGTAATGAGAAACATGTCTAGTTCAGGAAACGTTCTAAACAAACCTTTGACGTGCTGCGTTGTTTTTTTCCGTTGATGTTCCAGGTGTTAAAGACTAAAGTTCTTCAGTGTGACCCCAAAAAGGCAAAGATGGTGCTGTCATTTAGGGCTGCAATAGAGGGAGAAAAGGAGCAAGTTGCCAAGCCCCAGTTTGACTGTGAGATTGGGAAGGTGAGTTGAAGACTTTTCTCTTCATTTTTGTAATGGATCAAACATTGACCTCAACCTTTTACTAATCTAACATCTGTGTTGTGTATGTATTGTAGAGGCTGGAGGCCAGGGTGCTGAAAAAGTCAGTAAATGGTCTGGAGGTGGCGATTCTCCCTGATGAGATACGAGCCGTACTACCCACAATGCACCTCTCTGATCACATGTCCAACTGCCCTCTGTTGTGGGAGAGCCTGCAGGAGGGAGACAACATTGCAAACCTCATGTGCTTCAACAAGAACAAACAGAATATTGTATCCAGTTTTTCCAGTGGTTTTTGTTTTTCTTTTTCTTTTTTTTGCAGTGTAAAATATTCTTTGTCTTTGCTTGTTGGGAAGTTAAAATCTCATATTTCCCAAATATGAAAAGCAGAAAAGTTTGTCAGTTTTCCTTAGCTGCTCTTCTTTTAAGAATCTTACCAAGAAACCGACAGTGAGGTGGTCACTAGAGGAAGGAGTTGTAGCCAAGGATTTCTCAGAGCTCACAGTCGGCATGCAGCTAATTGGCTGGATCAAGAACATTATGTCCTATGGCGTCTTTGTAGAATTTCCATACGGCCTGATCGGCCTTGCACCTAAGTCGGTGAGTAAAGTGCTTTGCGTTAACAACTTCTAACTTGAGTTTCCCTTCTAAAATTTTTCCTCTGTTCTACTCCCAAGGCCATGACTGACAAGTTTCTTAGCGATGCAAATACCGCCTTCCAGCTGGGCCAGACGGTCATCGCTAAAGTGACAAACCTGGATGAGGAAAAGCACCGTTTCCTGATCACACTGAAGATTTCAGAGGTTATATCTCCAGAGAGTGATGCCCAGACCAGGCTCATTAATGGTCTTCAGGAGAGAAGAGCTGTCACTGAAATGTTAGCTTTAAGAGGTATGCACGGGTTGCGTCTGTTAGTTTCAAACAATATCTGTTCTTCATATGAACTCCTACCACATAGTGGCTAACCTCTCTGTATCTCTACCTCTCAGGTAACAGTGATCTTGGCCAGCAGCTGGCTGCTCTGTCTGTTGGTCAGAAGGTGAAGCTGACAGTGGATACCGTGAAAGACACAGGTGCAACCTTTAAGTCTGATGATTTGGTCGGTGCTACCATACAAGCCAGCAAGCATCATGTCATGGGTGTGTATTGCATGTTTTACTTCTTAGCAAAGCTAGGTGGTATCAAGTAAATAATTAAAGACTGCATTTTTTTTCTTTCATAGAAACATTTAATGTATTTCCTATTGGCTGTGTGTTTTACAGGTGTTAACCTAACCTCAGGGCAGAAAGTCACTGCGGTCATTCTTCATGTTGACATCCTGTCTAGTTGTGTCCATGTTTCCATCCTTCCCAAGCTGGTGGCAAAGAAGAAATCAGTGAGTGTCAATGACCTCCATGCCATTTTACCACATATTCGAATTTACACAAATTCAAATGATCTGATCTTAGTCATTTTGTGTAATTAGTGTCCCTTTTATTTGCAATATTTTGATTTGTATTTTCACAGTTGATTGAAGGATCAAAGTACACAGCGATGGTGCAGTACATAGACAAAGACTTTGCTGTCATCTCACTGGATGATACGGCACAGCTGACCATTATCCAGACTAGCTGCCACCTAAATGAGATGGTCCTTTCTGAGCCGGAGATGCTGAAGGCAGGGATGTGTTTAGCAGTCGATGTTATAGAACTAAGCTGTCAGGAGCTGCAAGGGCTCCCCCTAGTGTCATGGACACGCACTACACCAAAACGACAGCGGACAACCTCAGAAAACCAGGCAGGCTCTAAAGGTCACTGCTTTGGGGAAATCCTTCAGGGGAAGGTACGGACAGTGAAGCCCACCTGTATTCAGGTTACACTAGAGGATGGAAGCACAGGCAGCGTGCACGTGTCTGAGGTAGTGGAAGTTGCAGAAGTGTGTCAGGGATCCTTCCCCACATCCTCAGTGAAAGTGGGCAGTGTAGTAACCGCCAGGGTCATCGGAGGACGAGAAGCATCGAGTCACAGGTAAACACCGTTGTTGCACAGTATTTTACACACAAACATTTGTTTTCCCAAGTTCTTACGTTGATGGTTAAGTTTTTCTGTCATTTACTAAATTTGTCTTTTTTCAGATTCCTGCCATTTTCTCATCCCAAATTTACATATACCATTCCTGAGCTCACACTCATACCCAGGTATTACACAGTATACAGCATGAATGTAATTTCAAAAATCCCTAAATGCACAGTGTTCTCTTTCTCAGCAGCCACCTGGACAGCTGTTTTTCATACAATGTACAGAGATGATAAATGTATTGAGATAATATAAACCTGCTGTATTGTTATGGCTGTCCATTTTTGTAGGGAAAAAAAATGATGCATTTTCTGAACTGTCTGATTTCTGATTTGTTTCTTTTTCTCTCTGCAGCAAATTGGACAGTAGTGTAGATTTCAAAGCAGTTACAGCTAAAGAAAAGCTAAATAGCTATAAGGTCGGGGAAGAAATTACATGCTTTGTATCAAAGGTAAATTTTAATGATTGACATGGCTTGTTTTAGCTGTTGCCAAAAAAAAGCACTTTTCTGACAGAATTGTTCACAAATCAAAAATAAATCGACTTTAAAAGAACAGACCTGCAGACTAAACCACTAGTGTGGTTTTGTTTCTGTCTCCAGTTTAATTCAGAGAAGAAATCTTTCGAGGTCACCACTGATCCCTGTGTTACTGGGACAGTTGAGCTTCTGGCCGCGATCACCGATCCCAAAGTAAGTTAAAAGCTGCACCCACATTATGTTTCACGTGTATTTGGTGATAACATTTGATTATTTTTAACATTCAAGTGCTGAAAATGGAAGAAAAGAGAAAATTAGGTTCAGTGAACTTCCAGTCAATAAATTGGGTTTATTTTTAGGATGTGAGCCACCCAGAGAGGCTGTACAAGCTAGGCCAAGCAGTCCGTGCCAAAGTGGTGGAAGTGAGCTCCAAACCTCATCGCTTTGTGCTGTCCCTTACAGGTAAAAGCAGCTCATACTGAGTTAGTTTTAATGTATTAAATATAATTGGGGTTGCCTATTCCATGTTGTAGTCGACATCACTTCCTTCATATATAGGAGTTTAAAAAAAAAAAAAAAAAAATTTAAAAACAGGACGCAGTTGAATTCATTTCTGGGTTCCCGTTCTTTTCCAGGTGTCCATAAACTGGACAAAGGCACCATTACTTTGGGGATGGTGACCAATGTTCAGCCACAACTTGGTCTCCTGGTCAAACTACCCTTTGGTGGCATGGGCTCCGTTGCTGTCACTGACCTGGCTGATGCCTACAGGCCAAACCCCTTGGACGGCTACAGCAAAGATCAGCTGCTCAGGTCAGTAAATGTTGTGTCCCCATGTGTCCCACACATAACGTGAAGCATACTCTAACAGTCATGAACTACAAGTGAAACTGTGTTCAAACCTTTGACTGGTAGTATAGTCAGATATAGGCCTTGTAAACTGAAAAGGCTGTTTTTCTTTTTCTGAGAGGAAATTTGTTTTGCCGCCTCTTTTATTTCAGGTGTTTCCTCCTAGAGAGTCAACAAGGCAAGTGGCAGTTGTCTCTCCGTCCATCCAGGTATGACAGGGTGTCAATGTAAAGGTCTGATGCAGGACTTCATGTAAGAAATTCCATGCTTAAGACACCAATTTATTTCACATTGTGTTGCTGATTGACTGTTCTCCTTCAGGCTGAACCCAGAGCAGGCTAAACCAGTGAAGGACCCAGATGTTTTGTCTGTGGACAAACTGAAGACAGGCCAGATAATTAGAGGCTACGTGAAGTCTGTGGGAGAGCAGGGGGTCTTCATCAGGTAACTGGGAAATTCATCAGGCTTTAATTTCTGTGGCATCAGACTGGACAACTTCCTCTGTAAAATGTAATTTCAGGGGCTCTCCAGACATATCCTCTCTCCTGCTTATTATTTCTTCTCACTGCTCTCCGGCCTTGTTAAAGCTGTCACTTTTTGACAGATGACAGTGAAAGCATCTTCACCCTTTTTCCATGATTGCTCTTTAGGTTGTCTCGGAGTATTATTGGAAGAGCCCAACTTCAGCAGTCCACCAAGTATTTTGTTAACAACCACAAGCTTCTCTTTGAGCACCTGTCTCCCAACACCCTGCTCACCACCAAGATCATCAGGTGAAAAAAACACACTCTGAGTTTGAATGAATGAACCTACAGAAGTTGGTCTTTTATAACTAAGGTTACACTGATTCAGCAGAACTGAATGGGGCTAAAATGCATTGCAATCCATGAAGGAAGTGTGAAAGAAAAGGCGGCAACATAGCAAACAGAAATTGATTTGGCTGAGTGGGAGATGCTGATGCTGAGGGCATGCAGTTTTAGGTAACAGATCTTTCCATCCTTATCCTCAGTATCGACAAAGAAGAGGAGTTGGTCAACCTCTCTCTGCTCCCCCACGACACCGGGAAGCCAGACGTCCTTCCAGAATCTCTTGGTCTGCCACTGCGTCTGGTTGGAGATGAAAAGAAGAAACATGATACTAAGAAGAAGAAACGCACTCTCTCTGAGAGTGAACAGGTAACTGACTGACTCCCACTTCTTTCACTGTCTTCCTTTCTAACTACTGATTTCCATCAAATAAAACATTGAACGTTACCCAGTATTAACAACTACTTCCACATAGTGCCGCCCTCAGTTGTCATTCATGTATCATTCTTTAGTGCGGCAGTAATATACACCGTATGGATTTTTAAGCTGTCTTTCTGCAGCTTTATTTGCAACCAGATGGTCACTGAACCACTTGAATGTAAGTATTGTGGTTTGTGAAGTATGTGATAGTACTCTTTGTTTGCCAGAAACAAGCAGAGTCCCAGGTCTCGAAGAAGAAGAAGAAAAAAATAAAGAAAGGAAAGACGGATGACAGTGACAGTGGAGTGGAAGTGTACTTCAGGGAAGAGGAGGAGGATAATGAAGATGGAGAACCCAGTGCTTCTAAAGTAAGGAGCTGCTCAAGCCATTTTTTGATTCCTCAAAATCTTTATCCAGAACCTGAAATTTTTGTTTTCTTCTCCTCTCAACAGGTGACACCCAATTCAGCGGCTCCTTCCAGACTGCAAGTTGCAGCTGGGTTCTCCTGGGACATGGGTCTGAGTTCCCTGAAACCTGCTTCTGCAGCTCGGGATGGGGACTCCAGCGACGGAGAGGACCAAGATGGAAGCAGCAAGGTGAATTAGAAAGATTTCTACATGGAAAACATAAAGCCATTCTGTTACCTTTTCTACAATCTAGTAATCAAACTATATCTAATGTCACCACTCATCTCATTTGCATCCTCTCTTCCGTCTTGAATCTGTTGTCTTCATCCAGCAGCCCCAGAAGAAGTCTCGCCATGAACTGGAGCAGGAGAAAAAGGCAGCAGAGAAGGCCCTGGTGCAGAGAGAAGCTGAACTCATGGATCCAAACCTGCGTCCCCAAGATGCAGCTGCCTTTGAGAGACTACTCCTGGCCTCACCCAACAGCTCTCTGCTTTGGCTCCAGTACATAGCTCATCACCTGCAGGCCACACAGATCGAGCAGGCCCGTGCTGTGGCTGAAAGGGCTCTCAAAACCATTTCCTTCAGGTGATGGATGCACCTCCTTTGTTAAGCTTGCTACTGAAAGGCAGAACTTTTCAGAATACTAGTTTAAAATTTTTAAAATTCAAATATGGAAAAAATAACTCTCTTAAACTCTATGCAATGAATAAAAACGTGCCTGTCCCTATAGTGGTGTGTGTGTGTGTGTGTGTGTGTGTGTGTGTGTGTGTGTGTGTGTGTGTGTGTGTGTGTGTGTGTGTGTGTGTGTGTGTGTGTGTGTGTGTGTGTGTGTGTGTGTGTGTGTGTGTGTGTTTTAAGTGCAGAAACTGGTGGCTGTTATAAAATCCTGTGCTGTGTTTGTCCAGGGAGGAGCAGGAGAAGCTGAATGTATGGGTGGCCCTGCTGAACCTGGAGAACATGTACGGCACAGTGGAGAGCCTAAAGAAAGTGTTTGAGAGGGCACTGCAGTTCTGTGAGCCTATGCCTGTATACCAGCACCTGGCTGACATCTATGCCAAGTCCAACAAGACCAAGGTACAATCTGTTGAGCTTTCCTTCATTTCAACATCTAGCCCATCCTGTGCTCAAATATTGTATGAACATCTGCATGTTTCTCTTTGTGTGTGCTCTGATTTACGGTTGTACCAGGAGGCGGACGCCCTGTACAAAACGATAGTGAAGCGTTTCCGTCATAATAAGGAGGTGTGGCTGAGCTATGGGTCCTTCCTGCTCCAGCAGGGTCAGAGCGATGCTGCTAGTGCTGTCCTGCAGAGGGCGCTGACGAGCCTGCCTGCCAAAGAGAGTAAGCTGGCCTGATTAGAGACTCAAGACAGAGTTGATGTCAGTTTAGAGTTTTTGACACCCACTACTCAGTTCTCAGCCCCTTGACTGTGCAGTGGAACTACAGTCCCAGCTGTGTCTATCAACAAGTCTTAACCTTTCCATGTCAATACCCTTCCTCTCAGGTGTTGATGTGATCGCCAAGTTCGCCCAGCTAGAGTTCCGTTACGGAGACGCAGAGAAAGGTCGCGTCATGTTTGATAAAGTCTTGACGAGTTACCCAAAACGTACAGACCTCTGGTCTGTTTTCATCGACCTCATGATCAAACATGGATCACAGAAGGAAGTCAGGTGAAGAAAAACTCTTTGGCCAGTTCAGATTTCAGTTTGCTTTTTTGTTTACAACAGACATTCCTGATTAATTTTTTTTGATCACACATAAATAAGCTTCATGGTGTTTCCCAACTTTCTGTCTCCTGCAGGACGCTTTTTGATCGTGTGATCCACCTGACCGTTTCAGTGAAAAAGGTCAAGTTCTTCTTCAAGCGCTACTTGGAGTATGAAAAAAAGCATGGCACACCACAGAGCATCCAGGAAGTCAAAGAGAAGGCCATGGAGTTTGTTGAAGCTAAAGGCACAGAGGCTGCCAACTAAAGACGCACACATACACCATTGTGTACATGTGCAGACAGCAGTATGCTAAACCCGGTCTGCCCTTTGTACCTGTTGGGAAAACATGTCTGTGGCTGCAGATGCTCACACAATTTTCTCATTAATTGAGCTTTTCTTTTCTAGTCATGGACTGGGAACTGTTGAACCAGTAGGTCTGTGTTTTATGCTATAATGTGGCCAAACACAAGAAACCTTTGTGCTATGGGTATTAATAACATATACATGTGAAAATCAAGCTAATATACTTAACATTTCATCAACTTACATTTTTAACCATTTTGTATGTAAATGAGTGTGACCTATGAGGAGAATAATGATCAGTTTACTATGTTTTTGAATGGATTTATAAAAAGCTCCCTCTCTCACTTGGAACATTTTCTATTTGTTGACTTTTCAATAAACCCAACACCATTACAATACTTTACGTGACATTTTATTTAAAAGCAACAAATACAAAATAATGTGTGTGTGTATATATCTATATCTATATATAGATATAGATATAGGGACACGTTTACATACAATACATACAGGCAAGACTATTTCTTTTCTACCAGTCTGTTTTTAAAAGGAAAGAGCCTGGGACACAATTGGTAACAATATTTTCTATTTAAATCATGGTTGTAATCCCGCTGGTCTTGTTTCAGTCAGAGGTGGCTATCTCTGACTGTTCGAGCATTTTACCTACATTGGCAGTATTGAAGATGCATGTGTGGCACAGGGTTATAGGGCGACTGACATGGTTTGTGCTGGCTGTATTGGTAACACCCCTGAGATATTAGAGGTATCCATACTGATGTCCTGCTGAATGCCTGTAGTGTTGTTTGTCCCTGGCAGTGCTGCACTAGTCGTCCAGTGACGGTGGCAATGATATCCTGCTTTCTAAGGTGGCTCCTTTTCCTGGCATGTTATTCACCCGCTCCCTCCCTGACTCATCTGACCACGTAATTTTAGTGTTGTCAATATCCAATTCCCCAACACGGCATATTGCTCAAAGGTCAGCAGCAAAGCGGTCACTTGGGATCATTATCATTTCCTGTGAGATGTCTTAAATATGACCACTGTCCATCATCACTAGTGTATTTTTAATGTGTGTGTTTTCTTTAAGGGGAGTCTGGTTTTCACTTCTTCACTTCCCTCACACCTCCTCCGGGTCCATGGGACCCTCAGCACCCTGAGGAGTGTCTGTGTGGAGCCGGAGAATGGGTTTGTTACACATAGGGCACACGCTGCGGATTTCCAGCCATTTAAGCAGGCACCTGACAGAACACAAACAGGAAGAGTCAACTTTAAGATATATAATACTGCAATATTACAATATTCCCGTCCTGGGTTATGAGAAGCATCTTTGATTTGCTTCTCTGCTTTTTTGATTAGTAGTGATCACATTTGGTACTTACCAAAGTCACCACTTAAACTAGTCACTAGTACAGGTGGACTCAGTGGTCCTCGAGGGCCACTGCCCTGCTTGCTTTCCATCTATCCCTGCCTTACGCACTGACGTTTACATGGATCAGGTGTGTGGCCAATCAGAATCTACTCCTGAGTCTTGGGGTCTAAATCCTTGCCAAAATGGGATCTTTCTGTTTTGTGTCTATGCTAGACTAATGTTTTGTTAGTGAAGCAGACATTACAGAGGCTATTTACTGTACAACTATGACATTGATGCTAATTTCATATAACTCTCTGCAGCAAAGGGAATAAGCTGAACAGTCTGTTTGTGTAACTGTTTTTCTCAAACCATTCCTTTAAAGGTTATACTTCAGGTATTCAACACCTACTTCTTGTGAAATGCATGTGAGCATGGGCACACTCCCAACTCATCTCTGGTCCTGAACTCTTCCAGACACACTGCACAGGTTTGCTGCAAGAACAGAAGTACAGAAGTTAGTTTATGTGGGACTTCTCTTTTATGCTTGTATTTAAATGAATGGATTTGATCTAGAGCTCAAAACAAGACAGTCATCTGGGATAGTGCTTTTATCTTCACTGTTTCCAAGTAATAAGACAATGTTGGCCTTTCCTTGTAGAACAACAAAGACTGGAGATTGAATTCAAAACCACGTAACCACCACAGCCTTTCATAACTAAAAAAAGCCCTTTTTATAACACATTTTTTTGGACTTCTAAATTCTGCACCAAGTCGAGAGCCAAGGCATCACTTTTTTTCCTTTTTTTTAGCTAAGCACATACTTTTTGACGTATTTGATATACAAGATGTGTTCAGGACATTTCTGGTATGAGTGTGCGCAGCATTTTAATCACATCTAAGAAGAGAAATGGAGTTAGCCAGCCCAACCCTCCCAGTTAATGATGGATCATCAGAGTCTGCGGACAGAAACCTGAAATGTCTACAGCTGTCAGGTTTTAATGTCTACATGTATGTCAGAAAGATCGACTTACTCCGAGAAGGCTCAGTTTCTTGCTTGCTCCCTTCAGCACCACCTGCAGTGGAAAAGTGGAAGGAAAGAGGAACGTTGGGTCATGTGAGTGATGTCAGCAGTATAACAGCATGGTGGCAGAAAAGCTGTGACGTAAAAACAAACACTTCAGATGGGTTCAGTGTCCTGAAGGGCATGTACTCTTTGTTTTTTTTTGCATCTTTTTTTTTTTTTTTTAAATCTTTCTGATAACGCAGACGGCTGCAGCTGGTGGTCAACCATCCCCAAAGCTGAAAACAAACTAACACTGGCCATCACCACGTTTGTCACACTCCAATACCTGCTCACCATATCAGCCACTCTCACACTGCAACTGCATCAACACTAAAAATCATTGTGATGACACATGGATGCAATCAAGGTCATCTGTAAAGAGAGGTGTTAGGTTTCATAGTGTGAAATGCTATAGTAGTATTTATAGCTTTCCTCAGAAGCTGGTGTTACATGTTCACCCACAGTGACAGATACTGGAGTGACTTACCTCATTGTAGCTGAACTGCTCTCTCGTTCCTTGTTGTTTCAACCTGAGAGAGACACAGAACATCTGTACAGTTAGACGTGACTGTTTTGACAACCCTAACATCAGTCAGGCATGCTATCATTCAAAACTCCCATTTCCTGCCACTGCAGTAGTTCAAAATCCTCTATCCTGGTACAAGTTCTACCATGTCAAAATATCCACATATACCTTGAAATGGTGAGGTTTCTATAAAAGATATTAAGCATCTTTTTGTGGAATGAAAAAAAAATACAGGTGCCAGTATCAAGGTCATCAACCAACCCCTAATCATATAAAAGCCCAATATCACCATAAAGCAGTACTCTTCATTGATTTCCTATATTGACCACCCTGCAGCTTAAAGATTGGAACAGGGCAACAGCTAAGCTGCTCTGTCTGTAGACTACCAGCTACTATAAAACTCACCAAATACATACATCTCACTGTTTCATTTGCATAAAAAAACAAACTTAAAACTATTTCTCACATTTTCAGTTTTTGAGTTAAGTTATAAACTAAGGTAATACATTGGTGGATTTACTTTCAGACTAACAGACTGAACATGTTAAAGAGGTATCCCTTTTCTCACCTGAATGTCCACAATAAATGAATAAGCATAAACCATAAAAGTCAAACTATCATCTTACACTTTATTGTGAAGCAAACTGCTGAGTATATATAGTGAGAGGAAGAAAAGCTTATGAGGTTTATGTTTTATACTTACTCCTCCAGCAGAATCAGAGCAATATTAGCATTTATTTGGAGTCATGTTTGTGTCCACCTGATGAATGTAAGTCCCACATTCCCTCTGATTTTAGCTATTTTTGGTCTCTAACAAGTCCTCAGAGACATGTTGGGCAGGATGTCTGTCTAATTGGCTCGTCAGCCAGTTAGTCACTAACTTGGGCTGCAAGATGTTACTGGGCAGGTAGCAGTTAGTGGGTTTTGGAGCCCTTAACTGAAAACAGCTATAAGCAGTATCTGAAATGATACTGATTAACAGCAGTGAAAGAGAACCCAAATAGTTACAGGAAGATGGTGAACTAAAAAAGCATTAAAATGGCCCCAGAGGACTCTGGGGAAGTGCAGAGTTTATTCTTTGGGTTTAGCAACTTTTTGACATTGCACATGGTCATTTAAGCCATTCATCAATATACAACTATTGATCCAGCCAAGATGTACATACAAAGCAAGATGCTTTGCAGTAGAAAAATACGTTTGTTAGTGTCTTCGCTGGAGAAGATAGTACTCCAAAAATATCTTTGAGATCTCTGTAAAGACATAGGGGCCTATGTGGTTTATCAGTCTGAATCAGTGGTGAGATTTTTGATGAACTGAAGTGTCTTTGATCCTGCAGTATACACAGCATGAATGCTCAACTTGCGACATGCATACATAAATACTGGCACAGATTTAAGGGTGATTACTTCTATTGTCACATATTAAGATCTTAATACCAAAGTAGTTTTGATTTCATTGTAAGCTGCTATTGCAACACTGTTCTAAAAAAAAATCTCTAACTAAACAGGCCCTTTTTGCTGTAAAGTCATGTCTTTATTTGCACTTTTCCATATTTCTTATGTACCTTTCTTACATATTACCCAGATTTTCACAGTCATCAATCTACTTACCTGAAAAGGTAGCAGCAGAAGATGAGGCTTAGCATGAAGACAAAGAAGCCGACGCCCAGCAGAATTACATACACGTTGAACGGGTGGTGATAGATGTCAGACGTCATGCTGCAGTAGTGTTCAGAGCGTTGAGGACCCAAACCACACACGCATCCTGCAAACACAGATTACATACTTGACAAACATTTCACTGTTACCTTTCTGACTTATCACTCCAGCGTGTTCGCTTTTTAGAAATCGTAACCTTTCCTCATTTATTATGTGGTTAACTTTTTAAAACTGTCATCAACATGTCAACTATGACTGCTCAGCTTTTGTGGGCGTGGCTTTTCAGGACCCAATGTCCTCAAACCAGGAAATAAACATTCTGATCAAATTATCTCTTTATCAACTGCTGAGACATTCATTTTGGTCTGAACAAAAATAAATGAGAACATTCGATTCATTACGAAACCACCAGTCTGACCATGTTGAGAAGAAAAAAACATGCGTGCTGAAATGGAACCATTTTCTAAATTAGATATAAAGCACCATAATATAAAACCTCACAGTTGGCCAAGGTGACAGGAGATTTCAGACTGAATAAAAATAAGATACTTTATTGGCATATCAACTTACAGTTGACTGGACCTTGTCTCAGTGTTCCCACCACACAATGCAGTCATACTAAATAAATCAAGTTGTATATGATATACACACACATTCATACATGAAGCGAACCAGTATATGCAACAGTCCTGTAAATATACAGGAGATAAACTCTAATCCCATAAATAAAATAAAATATAAAAGCAAATACAATAAATAACCAATTTTAAAATAATAGGATTGTTTAAACTCTGTTTAAAAAAGAAACTGGTGATACATAAGTACTATTTACAAGTCTCATTGTTTATGAAGGCTGTGATCTGAGCCTTTTTCCTGAAGGCAAAGCTACAAACAGGTGGTTTGCTGGATGTGAGGAGTCTTTCATAACTTCGAAGGCCTTTTTTACCAGCTGGGATTGTTACATTTAATTTAGTGCAGGCAGTGTGAACAAGTTTTCAAAGTGCTGTAAAATGTAATATAAACTTGAGTCAAACAACTGACCTACCAGTCCTGTACGCGAACTGCTAAGGATCCAAACAAAGCAAACTAACTTCTAAGTTGGCCAAGCTCAGTTGTTTGCTCTCTGAGTGGATTCAGTTAAGTACTGGACATTCATTTAGGATAAATATGATTTATGAGAGAGAAAGAGAAAGAGGGAGAAAAGGAGAATTTTTATGGGTTCCCCAAAGGGCAAAACTGCTGTGTCCCCCACATGGGCAAACCCACAGGGGCCCATGCAGGATTAATGAGGGTTTGCCCATGCCCACACTGCTCACACTGCCCACAGTGGGTCCACATGGGGCATGTTTTCTGGGTGAATAGAAGCTTCATTATTTATTTTCCATTATATCTTGAAACCCCCTCTTAAGCTCTACAGTGTAGTTAGAATTGGTGTAACTCTAAATTGGTAGCACAAACATTTACACTGAACTTTGTACAGTCAGTTGCTCTGTTATTAGCCTAGAAATCAGGTTAGCTCATCTCTTAACTAGAACGTGGCCCTGTAGTGCTGTCACAGGCCTCGAGTCTCGGCTACATACAAATACTCAATCATAGCTGTGCCTGACAGCATAGTCTTAGGCGGCACCATATTCATTTACACAGAATAGGGAGTATTACATCAAATATCATAAAGAGGAGTCAAACACAGCAGTTGGTGTTTGTTTGGATTCAGGTGTGTCCAGGGAGCCATGACCGGCACTGTTGTGGCAACTGAGGTGCTCGTAGAACTGCGCATTAATTGGCTGTGAGCGAGACAAACATGGAGGACAGGCATCACTTCTGCCACACCACCATCTGTTCCACAGACTCTATAGAGGTTAGTGGAGTGTTTGGATATGTATGTGTGTGACAGCACTGGGGGGTGGACATAGGGGCGTGTGGCGTCTGTCATTAGGACAGAAAATGTGTCTGTGTTGCAGGTGGTAAGGGGAGGGGGTATATTGAACAGAATGAACTCTGGGGACTAAAGGACCATTTGGTGAAACAATAGCAAAGGAAGCCCCACTTCCACAGGCTTGTTCCTATTAATTTGCAGAGAGGATGCTCTTTGCCAGCCTGTAAACGTCCATGTGTCTCTCTTTAGAGTGAATGAATGGGTACAGCTTGCTCACTGCGGGGGGTATGGGTTGGATCATTTGCCAGGGCTGGGGGTTGGGGGATTTACAGGCAGGGGTTGTGTAGGAAAGACCTAGGGTAGCATGACGAGAGATACGATTATGAACCTGGCAAAGACGCGCTCCACAGAAACAAACAATTCCCAGAATATATGGTTAGAGAATAAAACAGAAAAACTAGATGGCACACTAGTCAAAACAAACACGACCTTGAATGCAGCTTATTTTAGGCACCCTCATCCTCCTCAAGACACAGTCTGAGGCCTTCGCTATCTCACTGATTTGCCATTTCACAAGCACTTCCATTGTGTATTATGTGTCCCTGTGACTAAACAACTGACTTTATGAGACACAAGTAGGCACATGTGTTGCCCCCTCTCCTGTGTTTGGCAGACAGCAGAAAAATCCACTCACTTACCGTTACACCATTGGAATGGTTGCATGAAATTTGAGTCGGACGGCAGCAGCAGTAAACCAGGCCCTGTCAGGAGAAGGATGGATGAGTGCCAAACTCGTGGGCCGGACCTCTGGACGCCCAGATTCAGTCACCCTGTGCTGGTTCTCTCTTTTGTTGGGTTGTGTTAGCTCCTCCAAAAAACAACCATCAAGATTTTCAGATTTGCTCAGATTCCATATATTCTCAGGAGGTGCGTTTTTGTTGGCTCAGCAGTCGTTCCTGCCCAACATACTCAAATCTGGATTAAGCACGCTGTGTAAAGATTGGCAGATTTGAGACTGGGGGTTTGGACCAGGACCTGAGTCCTCGTGTGCTGCTGGGACCCAGTGGGAATGATGTCATCACATGAACGAGAAGAAGAGACAAAGAAATCTTGTTGACAAGAAGTGAGTGTTTTTCAGATGCCTCATACCATGTGTTACTCAGGAGTTGTTGTTGTTGTTGTTGTTGTTGTGCAAAGCTGAATCTCACTCTCAACAACGCAGGCTGCTTGGTAACAGGAAGTAACATTCCCAGCAGAAAATGCCTCTTTGACTCAGCTGCTTCAGCAGGATTGTCCCTTGAACAAATCCAATGACGTCCACTGTTGAGAATGACAGCTCTGGTCCAGTGAGGGGAATTATCTGCCACTATCTGTGCTTTGTCTTCTCCCGGCTGCTTCTTTAACAGAGGATTTTCACAGGTCTCTCCTCTGGTCTGTGGTCTCCTCCTCCACTCCTCCGATCCTGCAGTGGGTATTCCTCCTCAGTGTACAGGTCAAAGATGTGCTTCCCCCTCCAAAACCCAAACAAAGTGAGGACAGCTCCACGCAGTCCACGCCAGTCCTCCAGCTGGGTTTGGTATTTTGTTGCTCAGTGCATGCGTGTGTGTGTGTGTGTGTGTACGCGCGTAGGGAGGGGGATCCTACTCTCCCTCTAACCATCTGCTCCTTCAATTGAGAAAAAGAAAATAAGAGACAAAAGCTGCGTGCGTGTCGCATTCAGTCTCTCCCACCTCCAGCTGGCTGTGTCACGGCAGGCGACCCCTCTTCCTATTTTTCAATCCCTAATGCTACTCAGACGGATCCCGAGATCCTCCTCTCCCTTCCTCCCTCAGCTCCTGCTCCGCTCTGCCTCGGGTTTGTAAACAGATCTCTGCTCATGTGATCAGCCGTTTTGCCTCGCAACTCTCCTCTGCCTCAGCCCTCCCTCGATCCCTCTGTCCTCCAATCCGCGGGCAGGAGGGAGGCAGAAAGAGCCAGACGCCGACGAATAGGGCGCCTGCAAACATGCGCACGTGTGTGTGTGTCTGTGTGCGCACAGCCCCGTGCGTGTATGAGAGAGAGAGAGAGAGGGAGAGAGGGAGACGAGACACCTGCAGCAAAGTCGAGGGAGGCCCCCGTCAGTAAAATGCGCAGGGCTGATGTCCTGACAACCACAACAAAGCCATTTGTGTGAAGGGGAGAAGAGATGACCATGTCCTTCCAGAGATGATCAGTTTTTTCCTTTGCTTTGTTTGATCTCTATATAAAAGCTGTATCTCTGCACATGAGATTCGAAGAGAGATAATATTTAATAATAATCATAAATAATGATGATAATATTTTTTTTAAAAAGGGGGGGAGTCAAGGGGAGTGCTGCTTCTCTAATCCCCAGGGGGAGGGTGGCAGGTGGGGGGGAGGCTTCGTCCTGCTCCAGTAAAGACGTTACTGCTGAGGAACAGCTGGATTGACTGCACAGCTGCATGAACCACTAACACCATCCTTAATACCCAGCATGCATTGTAGGCTGTGCGGGGCTCAGGAGATGATACGTGTTCTGCAGCTACTGCTTTGTCTATTCATTGTTGGCATGTGAAAGCTGGTGGTGTTGGTAACAGCGCGCCCTCTGGTGAAATATGGTGAAAACTGCAGCTTCGTGATACATATACCCTGTATATGAAAATGTGCACGGGTTATTCAAACGGTTTACCAGGAAGCGACCGATAAAACTGGGAACTGAGCAAGGAAATGAGGGAGGGAATCAAATGCTGACCTTATTTTCTTAGCGATATGCAAATAGTTTCGACTGTCGCTGCCTTTTGTTTTTGCATAAATCATAAGTTTGCCTGATTGGAAATATTGTAGATTGTTCTTGGAGAAGTTGCTCTTATTAAACAGCTGATATTTTCACAGGATTCTAATAAACTCTTGTTACATGACCGGTACAGATAAATCATTTCTGTGAAATCCATCAGACTGTTTAGTTTGACTATGATATTAAAGTGACTCTACAAGGGCCAGTGAAGATAATAGTTAATGGAGTTATTCTGTGACCAGGGAATATTTATAATGGTCTGGCACTTGAGAGCAACACAAGCTTTTATTGTTGTTATCAATGAGAACTCTCCAGTGTGCTACAGCAATTACTTCCTATCAGCCTGATGCTGCAGCTCTACTTCTGCAGACTAGACTTTAGATTTTTTGCAGATTTTTTTTTTGCCAAACTCAGTCCTCCAGAGACTAAACTGGCTAAGTGTGTTTTCAACAATAATTCATAGCTTATGAATGAAACAGTTGTGACAACAGCAAAAGCTAGTTTGTACCAACCCCAGCTACCAGACATCTTCATCGTAAACTGAACTCTACATGAACCAGAGGTATGTTGACATTTTCAGTTTTTCCCACTTTGTGGTTATTTTGCTCATTTATTATACCATCAAAAATATATAGCACTCAGTTACTTTTATATCCATTCACAAAAGGTTATGTGCATTCAAGCAAATTCACATTAAACTAGATAATGGTGTGTAGTTTTAGCTCATTTTGATAAATTCTAAAAAAAAAAAAAAAAATAAGGATGTGATTTTTAAAACTTCTAAAAGAAATACAACTGTCTGAAAGCCAAAAAACATCCTCGTGCCTTTGAAGTCTTCAGACCTTACTGTAATACACTGCCCATTCCTTTTTTTCCACATCATGGGTGTGTCCTTTCACAAATCCATTGAGTGATCCATTGGCTTCTCCATTCAGTCTGCCATTGTTTTCGTCGTCTGTGTGGTCCTTTTTCAGAGCCAGAGCTGGCTTGCAGGTGTGCCAGTTCCACAAAACCTTATTCATATCATCCTGGGCCCTGATACCCAGAAGCTTTTCCTCATCGCTTTTCTTCTTGTCTTCATCTTCATTGTCACTGTCATAGTTGGGGTGATGGTGGAAGTTGCGCATCTCTCCACTGATGTTCTCAAAGTATTGGTGGATGCAGACCTTGGCAAAGCTTTTGGCGTGTTCTTTACAGGTTTCATCAAACAGCTTGCGTTCAATGTCAATGTAATGAGACCAGTACTTGGTCTTGAGGAAGGCGGCCTGAGTAAAACATGGGCGAATAGCTCGGATCAAGAAGGCTGCAAAGGTCATCATGAGCAAAAACATCCATCCACATGCCTGTGAAATATAGACATGTATCAATATATTAGCACAACTAACCGTTAATTCTGTGTTCTATCTGTCTTAGTAATCAGTAATCTTATTATTCCTTCTAGTGTTCCTCAGCAGCACATATAGCATGGTTTTATGCTTAGTTAAAGTCTAACAATTGAACATGTGATAGTAAAGACACGTCTAGAAGCTTCCAGACAGTTTCATAGTTCATAAAAGGAATCTGACTTTTTTGTGACATTTTGCTTTTAAGCCTTCGGCTGTGGGTTATATGTGAAACAGAATTTAGTCATCATTCATTTTTATTTACACCTGCACAAATTGGGCCTTATGGTGCTAAAACCCTGATGAGATCGGACTAAACTACATGAAGTACTGTTGCAACAGCATAAAAGAGTCTAGCAATGTTGTCACTGTTAGTGAGCTTGCTTCCCAGATTTCCAAACCATCATGCATGCTGAAAGCTAACAGCAATATGTATTGGCTATGCCATCAAATGTGCATACGATCTGAGATATTATTGATCTCAGTGATCTCCAGGTCTACTGCTGCCAAAATGTAGTCAACAAATGCTCTCATAGTTTAAACAATTTGTAAAGAAACAGAATCACCAATTTACCTGTGATATACACTTGATGTATCGTGACGCTGCCACTCTTATTTCCTGGTTCTCAAACAGATCTTTACATGGAATCCTTGCCAGCAGCTTCATCTTCTCGGTCTCTGACATCCCCTTAACGAGACTTTGATTCCCAAACTTCTCTATATCCAAGTTGATGCTGAAAGCACAGAGGAAACTCTTCCCATCCATGAGAGTGACAGACACCCATACTGCAGGTGCTATCAAGGATCTCTGTGTTATTGAACAAAACATGTAGCGAAGGATTGATGGATCCTTACTCCGTCTCCCTATGGGTCTTTTCCACTCCTCAGCGAGCACCGACACATTATTGTTCAAAACAAAACCCAACAAAAAGAACCATATAGGTGGAACAACAAGCAGTCCAATCCCATAGCTGTAGTTGTATTCTGGCATACAGGGGCAGCTGAACTCAAAGGCAGAGTACATCTGGGCACTAGCTAGTGCCATGATACCACAGATCCCGTTCATAAAAGATTCCTGGTTGGACTGGAGGAACTGAAACATCATACGAAACTTATCCATGTTGGCAGGTGTGGTGGATCTTTTGTTCAGACGAAGTTACACCTATAAAAGAAGAAGGAGGCTTCAAATATGGTGTATATATATATATATATATATATATATATATATATATATATATATATATATATATATATATATATATATATATATATGACTCACCTTAGAACCACTGTGCTAAAGTAATAGCTTTACTGATGAGAACCTCTTTATAAAGTCGTAAATAAGTTGTAACTAACTGCTTTATCATTATTTAATAAATGCTGAACAACCTTTGGATCGCCACAGATTTAAATGTCAGTTCATGAGTCATTAATAATGAATGGTAAGTAATTAATTATGATTAATAAGACATACTAAACCAGCAGGTCAGCAATCATATATGTTACTAAATACTCAATAACCCATAAACCTTAGGCCACGTCCTGAAAATCCAAGTCATTCTATGAACTGTAATTGAAAAATGAAAATCAGTAAACAATTTATAAACCATTAATAAAGGAATTGGAATTATTTAGAATTTATAAACTTTCTAAAAAGTGGTGAAGAGAAGCTGGTGCTGGAAACCCATTTGCTCATGTGACTCTTATTCTCAACCAGTTGTAATGCAGACCAAGCTTTATTTAGAAATAATAATAGAAAGCTATCTTTAGTTATTGTCAGAAAGTAACAAACCACACATACTTACCTGTTTTTTTTAGGCGTGGTTGAATAAAAGGAAGGAAAAACTTCATATAATGAAAATGTCCATAGTAAATAAGTTGCAGTTCTTAGACACTGTAGGTCTGACTGTCTGATTGTTGTCTCTCGAACTCTCTGTGGTGTTTTTTAAAGCTGACCACATCAACTCTCATCATGCCCCTCCCTGCACAGACACCTGCGTTTGGTGTGATGTAACAAAAAGCTCTCACTGAACTCATGCTTTCTCAAAGGCAGAGCTAAAGCACATAGTTTTCTATCAGACACAACTCACATGAATGTTTTTGTTACTTAAATGAATGCAGTGTGAAGTCGTATTAACTCAAGGTACTTACACCATGACAGTGGTGTCTCTCGCTACTGCTGTAGTCAGTAGCAATCCAGACATGCAAAAGTGGCCTCGAACCATTCAAATATCTGTGGCTTTGGCAGGAAAATTTGGGGCTGATTTGATTTTCGCTTGTTTAAGAAGAACCATATACATCAAGGGGGACAGTGTATCCCATGTAAAATACAAGCACTTGTGAATCTCTATCTTATTAGTTAATTTCTCACAGTCCTTTGAATTCATGGGCACCTGCTGAACAAAGCAGAGCTCAACAAACCAGCCCACAAGAGCCTAAAAGGCAGTGGCTTACTCTCCTATTCAGGGATACAAACCATTTTCTACATAGTATCTGGCATAATGCTTAATCTTTCCCATCAGGGTGTAATGTAGTTGCATTTAGACTGCTAATGCTGAAAGCTCAGACTTACAGGAAGTCTCTACAGTGTATTGCACAGGAAAATGTCATAGCACAACACATGGGCTGGGTGTGCAGGAAATAAGTCACGAAAGACAACCTACAGATAAAGTAGGAAGAGATAGCTGAGCTGGTGGCTGTACAAGGTTACACTCTAACTTCCTCCTTTGTACCTATTCACACGTTACTGGAACGTTGCACCGTTGAGATAATCGGTTTCTTGTGGTGCGTATTTTTTATTATTTTCCTTTAACACTATATGTGCAGTGATGAATGATGTTTCATATAGAATGCATTCACAGAAATTAGTAAAGAGGATGCTTCAAGGCCTTCAAGGAAGTAACTGCTTTCTTGCTTTGCATCACTGCGAAATTTGCCAACAGGAACATTTCTCAAAGTATTCTACATATAATTGCAAAGGATTTTATTTTGTGTTTACATATCTTGAACATATTTTAATATTACTGGAATTATATGTAATGATTTATTATGCTGTTTGACTTATTCTCAGGCAGTATTGACAATGCAAGACATTCTGCTGAGAGTGTTCATGGTGACTGTGGGCCTACTAACGTATCCAAAGGTGAAAGAGGAATGGGATGGAGTTAGTATGCATAAGTATGAAGAGAGGCTGCTGAGGGAAGAAGAGAAACTGGACCAGGAAATGACACTTAGTGAGGAAATGACAAATTTTGCTGATAGACCCCAGGAAGACATTAGAAACGGTGCAGAAGAAAAGCCAGATTCAGAGGAAAAGACTGCTGATCCCAAATTCCAACAAGGGGAACATTTTATTGAAAAATTTGATCCAAATTGTCCACAGAAGTCCAAGAGTGAACCTGAGCATGGTCTGAGGGCATCACAAATGCACCATGAGCAAATGGAAAATATACAGGTAAATGTGAAGAGGAATCAGGGTGAGGACAACACTGATGGCATGTCTATAGATCTAGATGGACAAGGGCAAGATGAAAAGCCAGAGAGTAAGGACGTGTCTGTGCAAGAAGTCCACACCAAGACAGTAGAAAACGAAACCTCCGAGATGGCCACAGCTACCTGGGAAACAGATTACCTCTGGTATATATGGAACACATTCTCCATTATATCCATGATCCGTTTCTTCAGGAAATACTCAAGAAAAAATTCCCAAATAAAACAAGACAAATTCAGGACCTTCCCAGTGACATGCATTACCGGGGAACTGCAGCTACCAGACAGTGACACACTACAGAGTTTTCATTCAAAATGTGTTTCATCCAGAAAGAAATGGAGGGAGGATGTATTTTTAGATGGATTTGCAAATGACCTGCTGGAGGCCATGAAGACAATCTGTGACAGAAACGGTGGTATAGTGATTGAGGACTTTCAGATGATGGACACATGTGATATAACTGTCTACTTTAACCCACCTGAGCAGTACAGTTTTCAGTGTCTGCTCTGGAATAAACAGGCAAGTGACCTGCTGCCAGATATGCAAGTCGGCGGTCAAATAAAAATGCTGGCAAATAAGAAAATACAAAACTGCTGCCCCTGTCAGTCTTCTGGCACAGAAGACATGGTTTGCCTGCTGCATTGTGAGAATGAGAAAGTAAAGACAAAAGTTTCTGCTGTCTGTGAGGACCTTCTTTGCTTGAAGAACACACCTTTCCTGTCAAAATCACAGGTTACCAGATGGTTTCAGAGTACTATCAAACAAGCATGGGCATTGATTTCACATAAATATGAGTTTGAACTCAACATTCGCTACATTGACGCTCCAGGTGCTCTGGTCATTCGATTCAGATCAGGGAAGAAGGTTAGTTTTAACATGAATCCTGTGGTTAAATTTAACCGTGATGCCTATTTTTACATTCCACCTTGCTCCCCAACAAATTTGGATACTTTCTGGACACTCTCGCTAAGCAAGTACGAAGATCATCTCTTAGCACGTCTCTCTAAAAGCCTGCCTGAAAAATCCTGCCACATCCAAACTCTTGAAATTGCTTGTTTCCTTCACAAGACACAGACATCACTATCAGGAAGCAGTGCTCTCAAAGATTTTCATTTCAAAAATGCATTAATGCAACTGCTTTTAACCAAACACCCATCAGAGTGGAAACCCAGTTGTCTTGTTTATAGGCTTCATGACTTACTGGACTTCATGGAAAGAAGCCTGGAGAAAAAGCTGCTGCACCATGTTCTTATTGGGAACCCTTTAAGACAAAGGATTATTCAGCTGCCCACCGAATTCACTCAAGCAAAGACGGTGAATCTCTTCCATCCCCTTGTGGTACATAACTGCATCTACAGAAATGCAGTGATGCATTTCCAAGAGATGCTTAGGAATGCACACATGATCATTCATGATTATCTTTAGTGCATTGACTGTGCCAGAAGTTGCACTTAAACAGTTTTAATCTCTTTGCACAAAGAACAAAAACACCTTTTTCCCTCCAATTTCTTTTATTTAAAAGAATCAATCTTCAATTTTTTTTTAAATTATGCTCCCAGACATGTGTATCCACAACCATGTCAGAGTCTTCCCAACTGAACATGTCAGGGTCAGGGGTTTTCATCCGAGGGTCAGCCTCAACAAAATGATCCTCATCCTTCAAGTCAACTTTCCACGAAGGACTTGAGATTGTTGTCTTGAAAGCTGTCAAAGAAGGACAAGAGTTACAAACCCTGGTTTGTAGAAGAGTAGCTCAGTTTTGCAGTTAAACGATTGTCAGAATGGATAATCACTGGAATTGCAAGATTGGCTGTACATAACTAAATGCTTCTTGAATTGACTGATGTTTCACTTTGTACCAAACAGGCTCATGTGTAAAACTGCATTACACAGGTTTTGAAGTTACTTTTCATACTGTGGTATTAAGGGAAAACTTACCCCTAGGCTGTGCAGAAGGGCAAGTTGATGAACAGCAGGTGCACACAGGATCATCACTGTACAACTCCTTCCACCTAAACGGTTATTAGGTTTTGAGACACCAGCAAATGTGATGGACAAAACAGACAGCAATACTCAAAATACCAAAGTGTTGACAAAAAGCTTGTCATGAAACACTGCAACCTGAGGGCCCTACTTTAGCCAGAGTCAACTCACTTTTTAGTAGCTGGGTCATAATTGCAGGCCTTTGAACTCTGAGTTGGAGTAAGTTTTCCAATAAAGGCCTCACAGTGCATGTAGAGTTTCTGGGGGAAGGGAGAGAAAAAAAAAAAGGGATTTTAGTGTATCAGATTAGAAACCATTTCAGTGTGCAGCTTTGTGCCACTTATGACTGGTAGTACCTGTGATGAGGCAGACGAGGCATCTTTGAAGAAGAAGGCACTCACACTGAATCTCTGTGCCATCTTTGAGGATCCAGTGAGGAACTTTGACTGTTTAGTCATCATGCCATCAATCATGCAGCTGCAATTAGAGAACATGCAAGTTAGCCTCTAACCAAATGAAAATGAGTCAAAGCATTTTAAAAACTTACCCTTTGTTATCAATGACTGGATATTTGGGATTAGACTTTGGGTCTCGGGAGCGTGTCATGAAACACTTGTTAATGTACAGCCTCCAATCTCCAGAACTTGCAGTGTAGCCAGATTGCTTGGCCTCAAAGTACATTGTCTGGCCCAAGACGTAGGCATCACTTCTGAGTTTATTTCCTGATGCTGAGGCAGTGAGGAAATGGGGTAATCAAACAATTTTGGACAAGAGGGTTTGCTATGTCAGTGATTCAGTACTTAGTGTAAATTGATGCTGAAATCCTAGACTAGGATTGTATGTTTGCATATACAATACAATTTATAACATTTAAAGACAACAGATCCTCAGAGTAAATAAAAATCTATATAAACTAAACTGTCACATGCTTTGAATCATTTCTGAAAACACATTTTACTTCAAGTATGTTAAATATTTAGATTTTAAATTCATTGCACTCAAGATGTATGTCTAGAGTTTAAGCAGCAAATTTCTAGACAGGTTTAACTTAGCTCATGGGTGGGCAACCCATGTTCCTCAAGGGCCACTGTAACTTGTTTTCAAGGACCTGTCCTGCCCACTGCTGATTACCAGGATAAGGTATGGTCAGCCAATCAGAAGCTGGAAGATACTAATTCACTTTGTCTCCCCCACCCACCCCACTAACTCACTCATCCAAGAAAGCTTCAGCTTTTGATTGAACACACATGATCCTAGTTAATCAGTGGGAGTTGTAATCCATTTTTGGTGTTAAATCCTCTTTTGCAAAACCTGTGCTGAGGGCTTTGCACTGGAAATAGTTTTGCACATGAAAATGAGCATAAAAAAAATAAATAAAATAATTGCAACATACCATCTTGAAGAGTAAGGGCTAGACTAATGCCAAAAGGCATTGCTTTGAAAATGGTGCCTCCTTGTAGTAAGGGATAGAAGCCAACTTCATAGCTGTAAAACGTTCTGCAAGAGAAAACTAAATGAAAACTAGAAAAGCATGTCATGGGGGCTGACAAATTATTTAGATCTAACATTAAATAGTGGAAGCTAAGATGGTGGAAATTAGTTCCAACTTAAACCTAAAATACTTTCACAATGTGGTTAAAACTAAAGCTTACCTAGGAAATATACACTTCAAGGGAATCTCAAATGGCATTTCCCTCAAAACTGGAGTGGTTGGTTTGTAGTGGAGCACATTACTGATGGTCAGCTGATCTGTATGGCTCTACAACAAACATACATTTTGTATTGTAATGTCTCAATGAAATGAATATATAGAAAAATCAAGAAGTAAAAGCACATTTACCAACCTCTCTCTTGAATCCACAGTCAGTTCTCAGAAGGTACAGGAGGTAGTAATGGGTTTTGGTACTTTGGTTAACAGGACAAGTACCTAGTTTTAAATATTTGTATGCATCTATAGTCTTAAACACACCTTTCTTTATTCTTACATAGATTCTATCAACATGACACAGGACTTCAACCAAACCAGTTGGGTCTCTTACTCGTCCAATATTAAGAATACTGGGAGGTCTACCAAGTAACACTGCCTTGGCCCAGTCACTGAGGTGTCCTGTACCCTTTCCTGGCTTGAAAACCTCTTTCTGGTCCTTGGAGGTTGAAACAACCAGATATTCAGGCAACGTCTTGGTTTGAGTTTTTGAGGATCCACTATCTAACGGACTGAATTTGGCTCTGGGCATTAAGACCGGCATATTTTCTTCACCTGCCTCCGTTTCCATTCTCAACCATTCTGCGTCAGGGTCGTCTGCAAACAGGTAATCTCTAAACTCAGTTTCAAGCTGATAACTATAGGCAGAACAAAACAGCAGCAAAAAAAGCCCCATATCCATCAGTCCCATTTTCACTCAGGCAGCTGACTCCCAGTACAACTAACCCCTCACATACACAAACTGACTGACAGTCAGTGTTTCACCTACCTTATATGGGATTACCCACAGATGGTGCAAATTCCAATCAAGAACAACCAATGAGACATGACAAATAATAATCACCACTTAAAAACCAAGACCTTTCCTTTAGTCTGCCACACGCCACTGTTATTTTATTATTAGCATACCATAATATGACATTTCCAAACATAACATTTAAATAAAATCTATTTCGTCGAACGCCTCACCCTAAATTTCAAGGAACCATTCATCATAGAACGAGTATGAACCGGGAAAATTACATCATTATTATTGAAAAGTAATAAAATTACTAATTATATAAACACGTGAGACTCTCTTACGAAAATAGTTTAAATATTTCTCGTAGTAGATTAATCATATCAATACATTTCACATTACGGAAGCCGATAAGCATAATGTAACACCCAATGCAATTTCCAAAAAATCAATTCATTTGAAATAAAGGGTGATATTTAGTTTGCTTGGATTAATACATGTAAATCTAGCAACCAATATAGGAAATTGATTAAAAAAAAACCCAAAAAACTATATATATATATATATATATATATATTTTTTTTTTTTTACTTTTTTTAATATATATATATATATATATATATATTAGAAAAGAACAACATTTTGGGGTTCTTTTATTTTTTAAAAATCACACCGGATGTTACGCAGACAATGACATATGCACTCGGAAGTTCCAACGGAGTCTCCTGGACTGGACGTTGTGCTCCAAAGCTGAATATGCTTCGCAGGCGTTTTTGTTTGTAAACAAAGCGGAAGAGTCGTATTTGCTGTGTCAGAGTGTCGCTTTTTGTGGGATTAATCAGCCTCGTTTTTAACTTCTGCTGTCTGTTTGACTTACAATGCGCTGTTATCGTTGGTGTTAGCTGGCTAGCTATCCAGCAGCTAATGTTAACTGCTAAGGTTGTTTTGCTCGTCAGTGTGAACCTTAACATTAACATTAATTGACGGCGGTGACACGCTACACACTGCTAACACAGTGGGCATTTGTGCACATAGTCCAGGAAAGAAGGGAATAATTTAATGTCTGAGAAGCGACGAACTGAACGACCAGTTTGATGTAAATTGTGAGCGGTGTGCTAGCTAGCCGGTTAGCTAACGTTAACGTTAGACGGCGTTGAGACTGTGGGGCCGCCTGATTCGGTCCTAACCCCAAAGGTGGACGTCTGGCGAGCTTAAAAAGCTCTTCGTGAATCGGATCCAATGCGCGGAATGATGGGGTCCCAGAGTAGCCCTGTTAAGAGTTACGACTATCTCCTGAAATTCCTTTTGGTTGGAGACAGCGATGTTGGAAAGGGAGAAATCTTGGACAGCTTGCAGGATGGATCAGTAGAGTCTCCCTATGCCTACAGCAGCGGTGAGTCTGTGTTTCTGTAGCTGGCTATTTCTATGACTTCAATTAACGTTACCAGCATTCACTAACGTTACGTGTATTGTGTGAAATCTTAGGAATTGATTACAAAACTACCACGATTCTACTGGATGGGAGAAGAGTGAAATTAGAGTTATGGTGAGTGTTTCATTATCAACTCAGTAGAAGCTGCCGAAACGGACAGTCCTACAGCATATTGGTTCACTTACATGCTTATGTGTATTTTCATCAGGGACACATCAGGGCAGGGCAGATTCTGCACCATCTTCAGGTCTTACTCTCGTGGCGCACAGGTAAGGGCTTGGATAGGATCCTTGATCTTTTTTCTTATTCTTTAAACCTGTAAGTATGTCAACATGTTCGGCTTCCACTCCAAAGGGTATCCTGCTCGTGTATGACATCACTAACGGCTGGTCGTTTGATGGCATTGACCGCTGGATCCGGGAAATTGATGAGGTAGTCGCCTTCAACCTATATCTAGTTGAAATATAGGAAGAACATGTGTTATGTGTATCTTCCTCTACTACACTGTCAGTAGATAAAAAAGATGGACAATTAGAGCTGATCTTTTCTAAGCCTGTCTAAGTATTAAAATATTGTAACCAAATATTTTCATCAGCATGCCCCAGGTGTGCCCAGGATCCTGGTAGGAAACCGACTTCACCTGGCTTTCAAGCGGCAGGTGCCAACGGAGCAGGCAAGGGCGTACGCAGAGAAGAACAGCATGACATTTTTCGAGGTCAGTCCGCTGTGCAACTTCAACGTCATCGAATCCTTCACAGAGCTTTCACGCATTGTGCTGATGAGGCACGGCATGGAGAAATTCTGGAGGCCCAACAGAGGTGAGTTGGTTAAAAATTTGTTATCTCCTGATTCTCTCAGTTAAAGTTCACTCTGTTTAATGGGTTTATTTTGTGAAGAGGTGCTAAATGGATGGCTGACATTAATGCAGTGGCTTCTGGAGAAGGATTTAGATGGTTGACTGTTAACTTTAATCTTGCAACTTGTTTTGATAGCAACACAAAAGAAAGTAATGTACATGTTTCTTCCACATCCATAGCAATTTAGATTATATTATCTTACATTCTTACCTCTTAATGTCATTGTTCTGCCTGAATTTTCGTAGTTTCTTTTTTTTTTTTTTTTCATGAAATTAACAATGCTCAAGATCCGTTAAACTTCATAATTTATTTTATTACTCTGACTCATGATAGCCACATTTCTGTCTTGTTTTGTCTTGTTCTCTAGTCTTCAGCCTCCAAGATCTGTGCTGCCGTTCGATTGTCTCCTGCACACCAGTGCACCTCATTGACAAACTGCCCCTCCCTGTGGCCATCAAGTCCCACCTCAAGTCTTTCTCCATGGCCAATGGTATGAATGCAGTCATGATGCATGGACGTTCGTACTCTGTGGCCAACAGTGCAGCATCAGGCGGTAGCAGCAGCGGAAGCAAAGCCAACAGTCTCAAACGTTCCAAGTCCTTCAGACCTCCACATAGCCCTCCAAAGAACTCATCATCCTCTAAGGGGAATTGTAAGATTTCATAGTGAAGGAGGGGGCTAATGGTTGCCTCCATAAGGCCACTATTCAAGGTGTCGTGGCTCCAAGAGGTCACAAGGCCACAGAAGAGCATGGAGAGCTGCCAGCAATCTTCATCAGAAAAAAAGCTGTGAACCTGACCTGTGGGAACTGACTTGAGTGGTTGGATTGGTTTTTGTTCCCTTTCGCCTGCCATCTTGCGGATGTCCGTTTATGTGTAGTCTTTACTACAGAGACTCACTGTGATTAAGTTGAACAAAATTTCCCGTGTACCACCAGATGTGAATCAAGGATTATCAGTCACCTGCTAACACTACAAATGAGTGCAGGGACATTAGCTAACTTTTATTCGGAAAAAAGATTGTATATTGGTATTTAAAGTTGGACTTGAAGTTGTAAATATAGTCTATTTGCTGTTGTTTTGGTCTGTGTCAGTTGATTATTCTTGGAGAGGAACTTCTTCTGCTTGTTTTGTCTGGAATGTTTTGGAAGCTTTGATGTACAACTTGTGTGTTTACTGCCCTGCGTCTACTGTACAAAATTCCCTTTGCAACCTCAGGATGCTTCTTATTTAAAACATCTATTGGTCAAGTTTTAGATATGACCGGCCTAAATTTCATATCGTGTACATATGGCTCCTTTTCCCTTTGAAAAACAGTCTTAGTCTAGTGCTGATTTACCTGTGGAAATGTCTAGCAACGCCTGTTCGTCTTCCATCAGGATTTCCTGTGGCACAACTGAATTTTACTGCAAATCACGTTACCCTCCATCAGTCATAGACTCAGACATTTGTTGACATTCCCAGGCCTTTTATGCCTCTAAAGCAAAAAAAACATATTTTTAGTTGTATCATTTCTGTCAACAGCATGATCAACCCCTGGGGAAATGAAAAGAAGGCTTGGTGCTGATGAGGAAACCTTGTACAAATTCACTTGTACATATTGTTTACTCAGTTGTGGTATTTTGCCTTCAACAATTGTGTCTTGGTTGTTAACAGGAATTTGTAAACTCAAAACATTGGGGAGAGAAACATTTTGATTGCCTTTTGCATATTTTATATACATACAATGTATTTATGAATGTAAAGCAATATGCATCTGCTGCTGTTTTGCAGCCATTTGGTGATATGTGTGTCTGTGAGAATCAGGGGTGCAAAGTCAATGGGGATACCTGCTACTGTAACATTTTTACTGAGTGTTGCTGCTTGTTTGTGATTTTTAAAACTTACATTCATTCTTGTGGCACAACCTTCAAATGTAACTGGAGGGAAAACAATACAGTTGAAAATGTATGGACACAAGGTAAGAACTATGAAATGTCATACGATTTTAAGGCCTTCAGAAAAAGGGTCATGTTCTTGTTTTTTTTTTTTAATCAACTATCGACTGTGAATAATCAAATAATCTACACAAACATGTTTTTTGACAGATGCTTATTTTCTTTCCACCTCTGATTAACATGTGCAGTATATTCACTTTAACATTCCCACTGTCATGGCTACATGTATGTGATAAGGCCATTGAGAGCATACAAGTGGTGCATGTTTCCTTCAGGCGCCTGTTTAACGTGCTGTATGGTGTCAGACCAGTACTCCTGCGAACATTTATAGCACTATATATAAAAGTTTGATAAGGACACCGCAGCTGTGTGGCCAAAGGTTTGGATATGGACTTCATTATAATTTTGTCTCCATTAAAACGCCCCCCTCCCCGTCAAAATAAAGGATAAATCTTCAAGGTTGCTTTGTGTTTTCATCGACTTGTGTGCTACGTGGAAATGATTTATTTTTTTTCATGTATGAAGGTCATTGTGCAAATTGTGGGAATATTTTTTTTGTTCCCTTTGTCCGCGGGGCCCACCGGTGCTCAGTGCAATAAAACCAGTGGGGCGGGGGTGCTGAATTGATTAGCTGCTCTGAGGGTATTGGCCGGTTTTGGATAACCGGCACTTCGCTGCAGCTCATGAATGCAGCGCGGTCAAAAGTCATCTAAAGGTTGCAGGGTCACTTCCAATGAAAAGATCAGGGGAGCTGCTTCTCATCGCCTCCAAGCTGCGTCGAGACAAAGATGAGTTGCACCCTATTGAAAATGTGGTGATTTGCGTCTTCCCGCCTGGCTGTGGCATCTCTGAGCTCCGTGTGAATGAAGGTCGATGGTAAACTGACCGACGTCTAGACAAGACGGACGCAGCCAAACGAGTTTTGCAGGACATGATGTGACACGCCCCGTGTTTGGTTTCACGCTTTCCGCCACGGGCGATTTGTTTTTAAAGAAGCTGCTGTTTGATTTGTGACAGAAAACATATATCTGGAAAAGTTTGTGCTGCGTGAAACGCCTGGAGAAATCTAACCTCAGACAGAATTCTAACCCAACAACTACCGCAGCTGTGAGAGAGAAACTGGCTCATCACGGTCTTTATAGATGACACCTCCATAAACTGTCTGGACACATCTAAACATTCTCACCGGAATGTGCACCTCCGTGCGCACAGCTCGCCACCACGGCCCCACGTTTTTCTTTGATGTTTTTACAATGTTTGTCCAGTTGCTCCGCTCATGGCGCTGCTTCATAAAAGTTTCAGACACTGGACGACCATGTGGGCGGTCAGAGGGGTTTCCACCTCCATTCACAGCCTCCCAGACTGAAGTTGCGTCTTTCTCTCATTGTGTAGTTTCGTTCGCTTATTTTGCTATTCTGAGGAATGGACCACGATGAGATTTTGCCCATTGTAGCAAGCGTTTGGTTTGTAGTTGTTCCAGGAGCATGTTTTTTTGCAGTCTAAATGCATTTTCACATAATTTCTGGAATGTATTTTTGCATGGAAACTCGTCCAGACCGTTGAGAACACAACTTTTCTCCCTGCTCACATGCAGCAATCTTATGTTTACGCACAAAACGGACGGCGACCTTTAAAACCAGACAATAGTTTTCTTCCTTTTTTGAAGATCTGGAGGAGGAATGGAATTACTCGGTGAGCGACTCAGGCATAAAAGCAACAATGTATGAAATCCCCCCACAACTCTTTGAGGATATCTGTATAAAGGATACACGTTGGCACAAAGCACTCAGTTCAAATAAATTAGGATCAGGATGGATACGTGCGTATATTTTACTGCAGCTCTTGGTCTGTGAATTTCCCGAACTTTCTTCGTGTGCAAGTGTGGCAGGATCCAAAGCGGAACACGAAGGATTTTGTCCCAACAAGTTAAATTCCAATCTGTGGGTTGATGCGCAAAGCACCTGCGAGAGGGAATGCAGCGTTGATGAGGTGATGTATATGTTAATACCCTAAGTGATCTAATGATTGAATAATTATCACTGTATTATTCTTTTCATTTAGTCTTTTGTGCCTTTTCCATAATTTCTGTTTTTTTTTTATTTTAACATTCCGTGTGTCCAGGATTGTGCTGACTTTGAGAAATGCTGCACCAACGTGTGTGGCCTCAACAGCTGCGTAGCTGCACGTTTCTCTGATGGAACCTCTGCGCAGCCAGACGGGCAAGGTGGGGGGAAAGGAGATGCTGCCCCAGCCTCCACAGCATCCTGTGAGGGTTTTATCTGCAGCCAACAGGGAGCGACCTGTGACATATGGGATGGGCAGCCCATCTGCAAGTGCCAGGACCGATGTGAAAAGGAACCCAACTTCACCTGTGCTTCAGATGGTCTCACTTATTTCAATCGGTGCTACATGGATGCAGAGGCCTGCATCCGTGGGGTGACTTTAACTGTAGTCACCTGTCGTTTCTACCTCGCCGGGCCCCACACCAGTCCGCTGCCTCAGGACACTACGGCTTATCCCACCCCAACATCCTCTCAAGAGGAACCCATGCCCCCAACACTGTACTCCAACCCCCACCACCAGTCCATCTATGTCGGGGGCACGGTCAGCTTCCACTGTGACGTCATTGGAGTGCCCAGACCTGATGTAACATGGGAGAAACAGAGTGGGAGGCGTGAACGGCTGGTCATGAGACCTGATCAGATGTATGGCAATGTGGTTATCACCAACATCGGACAGCTAGTCATTTACAATGCCCAGGTGTGGGATACAGGTATCTACACCTGCATCGCACGGAATTCTGCAGGAGTTCTTCGTGCAGACTATCCACTGTCTGTCATTCGCCGGGCCGATGTTGATGACTTCTCTGAAGATCCTGAGATGCCCATGGGACGGCCCTTCTCTCCAGCTGACTGTCTGGCCGAAGTCGATCTGAGAGTGTGCAGTGGAGAGCGTCACATGGACTGGTATTATGACAGCAAGATCGGCTCCTGCCTGGCCTTCAGCAACGGAGGATGTGATGACAGCCGCAATCGGTTTGAGACTTACGAGGAGTGCAAGGCCTCCTGTCAGAGGGAGGGAATGGGCATCTGCTCCCTTCCGGCTGTACAGGGCCCCTGCAAATCTTGGGAGGCACGGTGGGCCTGGAACTCCCTCATGAAACAGTGTCAAGCTTTTGCCTATGGTGGCTGCCATGGGAATGCCAACAGCTTCCGCACCAAAAAGGAGTGTGAGGCAAACTGCCCACAACCCAAAAAGAAACCTTGTAAGACCTGTCGGGTGAAGGGGAAAATGGTACCCAGCTTATGCCACAGTGACTTTGCTATTGTTGGGCGACTGACAGAGCTGGTTGAGGATCTGGACTCTGGGTTAGCTCGCTTCAGCTTGGAAGAGGTCTTGAAAGATGAAAAGATGGGGCTGACTTTCTTCAATACCAAACACCTAGAGGTAACCATTGCCAAGATAGACTGGAGCTGTCCCTGTCCCAACATCACCGTGGAAGAAAACCCTTTGCTGGTGATGGGTGAGGTGCAGGACGGTATGGCCATCATCCAGTCTGACAGCTATGTCAGAGCCATAACTGAACGCAGGATCAAGAGGCTACGTGAAGTTCTCAGAAAAAAGACCTGTGAGGCACTCTAAAAGTCCCCAGACTTGTTAGACCTGTTAGCCCACAGACAGTCTGTGGTCATGTCTACTTAAGCACTGAAAAAAAGAATCAGGATTGCAACAAGAAAAGCTGATATTTAATAGAATATAATTCATTTCAAGACAGGCTGTACTACATTCCAGATGTTTTGGTGAACCCATTTATACCAATGATGAAATGCTCTTTTTAGAAAGTTTAAATACAAATATTTCTTTTTGTCACGTAGCCTTTATGTTTGTATTCAGAAAAATAACACAGTAGTTGGATTAGCAGCCAGACAAAATGATCAACTTGCAAAAATTCCTATCTTGTTATGCTAAAGAAATAGACATCTACAGTATATTAAGTCTATATTGTGTTTTACTGTATTGTTCTTTATGTTGTCTTTATGTTATTTACATAGATCTTTTATGTAGATTACCTTTTGTTGTTTATATCTTCAAGATGTTCATGTACAGCACATTCTCTCTTACGTCTCTCCTGCAAAGCACTTCTGCAAAGTTACTTTTACCGTCAGTCTCTGTGAACTGAATGAATAAATAATAAAAGACCACGTGGGTGTCTTCAGGTAAATAGTATTTCACAGACAACAGGAAGCTGTGAGCCTAAATTACTTTTAAGTCTGCAGTACAGAAGAATATGGTGTATTCTAGATAAGAGTATAGCAGCTTGGATCAAATAATTTAATCAAATGACAATGTGTATTAAAATATGTGGAAACATGATTCATTTACAATTCTGGAAAATATCTGAGCTTCAAGTGGTAAGTTAAGGCGCTTTGAGCATCCTGCTCCAAAACAGAGAAATTCACACCACACTCTCCTTCCTGAACAGAAGACACTTGTTGTTTGCTGGCATATCCACCTAGGAAACAGAAAAATGACATTATGCATAAGCTAATGTAATTAGTTAACTAATGATTCCACAATTGTACTGTTAATATCTACATCTTTTTACTTTTCAAAGCTAAAAAATAATCTGTTTGATGCTTAAATATTTACCATCTTCTCCAGGAATAAACCATTTCGTTGTGCTAAAGTACTAAGAAGGGAGATATCCCTGAGTCCCCACTCTGGGTTCCTGCAAGATTTGAAACAAATACAGTTCTTAAATATCCCACAGTCTCATTTGTGTTAGTTATCATGTAGATGACAAAAACACAGAAACTTTAATGATTAGGCACTGTCTTGTAAGCAAGTAGATGCTACTCTATATTTGATCTGAGGACAGGTTAATATATTTTGAGCAAAATCCATGACTACCCATGTATTAGAGAAGACCAGTCAAATATCTTTATAAGAAACACAAATTCCATGAAGCATTAAAAGATTTACGCAACACAGCGTGAGTTACCTCTGTCGTAGGCTGTAGTCAAAGTCAACATTACTCTGAGGGGTAATCCGACCATTCACTGCATAGGGCTGGGGGTAGAGTAATAGTAAAGTATGTTGTGTAGCACTTCCATTACATCTGATAACAGCAGGAGGTAAGTGCATGTTTGTGGCATTGTTTTTTTTTTTTCCCCACTCACCCCATATGTCAGGAGAAGACCATGGGGCTTCAACACTGCTCCAGCACCTTTGAATAGACCCTTAAAGACAAGAAACATTTTAAGGCATCTCACTGCTGCTCTGGCTTTGGGTCAACTCTACAGAAAACCTACAGAATAAGGTCTGATGTTGTGACTCCTCTGTATTTGTGCTACTTCTGCACAATGGCTTAGCATTTGCTATTCAACTACAGATGCCACAGTGTCCCTTGTACAATGTATCTCATAAATGCAATTCATCTTATGGTCCTACCTCTGTACAAGCTATTGGAGAAATGTGCATCATGTTGATATTGAGGACCAGGTCGAGGGTCTCTGGCTGGATCCCTCCCCAGTACTGATGGGGCAAAGAAGCATCCAGGTGGATGGCAGGCTTCACATTGTTCAGTGGGTAGCGAGCTCTGTACGCCTCTATACTGAGGACGGAAACAAAAGACATCATTGTTAATACAGGCACCCTCTAACAATACACACTTTACCAGCAGACATAGATGCGTATGTCCAGCTTTAGTAGCATTAGAAATACAGATGGTCGCCTACTAAAACACACAGCCTGTGTTTACCTGACTAGGGACTTGCGGTCATACTCGGAGGGCTGCCAGGTGATATTCCGCAAGGCCTGGGCGAAGTGTATCACATGCTGTCCGGTACCGGAGGAGATTTCCAGAGCCTGCAGGAGTCTCCCGGTGTTCAAACTCTCCCGGAGCACCACCAGGATGGGCTCCTTGTTCCTCTCCGCGGCGGCGGCGCTCAGCATCGTCCCAAACTCCGAGTATAGCTGTCGAATTACACGGTGCAGTTTATGTAACCAGTCCAGCAGACCCGAACAGCGTTTATCCTGCCTGAGTGTAACTCAACGCCACCCACCAATGTTTTGGATTTTTAACTGAAAATGGCCCACTTCCGCACGTGCTCACGTGATTCACTTCTCATCCAATAGGAGCAATGGGTGGGCAGGAGGCGCTTTAAACATTAGGCTTTCTTTATTGAAGGGAAAATAATCAGGAATACATCGTATTTTACAGGTTTTAGCATGTTTTCACACATGAACACCACATTTCCCTTAGGCTCAAATTAAGATCTAACACACACAGCAAACAATTTATAATAAATAAAACGTTTTGTCTGAAGAAGGTAAAATAGTTCAGGATTGTCAATGTGGCGCAATAAAGGTAAACTGGGTCACAACACCTTTTACCCCTAATAGGTAAAACAGAACAGCAATTATTTTAGTACAATATGTAAAATTTGTGCAAAATATGAACAAACATAATACTGTAAACTAGAGGTTGAATCATGGCACCTCTAGATAACTTTCCCTGGATGACTGAGAATCTCTGCAGACATTATACTGTAAATTGCTGAATACAATGATGAAAGCTGGTAATGTTAGTAAAGCAATATGAAAGGAATCTGAATTAAATGCCTCTAATCATGTTTCATGTTATATTATTGATCGCACATTTCGAGATAACTGTCCACTCAGTTAGAGGAATATGGTTCAGTTACAGTGACTTAAATTGTGTGATTCAGATATTTGCCACCACCGGCTTTATTTGAATGACAAGATTCAGAGATGTAACAGTGACAGTTTCCTTCATGCACTTGCGAGTGGCTCGTCCTTCTCTTCCAGCCCAGCTGCATGTTCTGCATTTGGACTCTGCTGATTTTCCATGTTGAGCAGTGTTTGTGGTGTCTTTTGTGAGGACTCCGGGCTCTCGGGTGGACCATTTTGCAGCACAGATGGATTCAGATAGAAGAAGCCCTGGTTATTGTAAAGTGCACCCAAATTAGTGTTGGCAGTGACCACAGAATCACTGAAGATCGTGTTTGAGAAAACAGAGTTGAAAGTAAATGATGAGCCAAGAAGTGACTCCTGCACAGGGGATTTGGGGTCTTCAGTGGGAACTACTCCTGGGTCTCTGGGGGGTTTGATCGGAGCAGCTATCTCAGGCTCACTGTTTGTATTGTCTGGGTCTGGTTGTTGATTCAGACTTGTTTCCCCATGATAACTTTCTTCTGAAACCGTGGCTTGGATAGAGTCAGTCTTGACTATCACCCTGCAGTCACTGTTAACACTGGCGCGTCGGGATGATCCCTCTGCAGTAGAAATTACACTACTGGCACGGGGGAGACTTTTAGGGGACCTAGACCCTTTCAGTCGCCCATCTTTCCCAAGAGGGGTGGAGAAGCAGTTGAGGCAGCCAGACATTGAAGATGACTTCCCCTGAACATACAGCACTGTTATAGGTGAACAAGCGGAGGATCGGGTGGTTTCAGCTTTTGAATTCATGAAACTGAGCCCTGGGTTCATTTTGACTGTGCCACCTGAATCTGATGAACGGCGTATCACTTTCACTCTCGACCCCCTCCTGATGCTCTTTGTATGCCTTGTGAGCCAGAAGTCCTGACTGGTCCTGGGATCTTTTTGTTTTGGTACAGACTGGTGATCTGAATTCTCACTGATGGCAATGGGCATGGTAGAAGATTTCTCCTTGTCCTGCTGCTTGTATGTGTGCTGGGGGGTGGACGTATCACTTGGTGGCTGGCAAGACAACGACGAACGGCGTGATGGGGGCTGCTGGACAGGGCTGCTGCCGTTTGACCATGGCTCATTTTCCAGACTCAGGTTGAACTCACCGCTGCTCTCACTCTGAGCTCGACTCTGATCGCCATTCAGCCCTGGAAACAGATTACAATTGTTTATATAAAGAGTCACAATACAATATATGCTGTATACACATTTTCTATTCTCTGATGAACTTGTCTGTTAGCTGCTTAAACAATATTCTTGTTGACCAACAGAGGGCAGCAGAGGCGATCATTCCTATAACAGTCGGCATGGAGATTAATATGAAACAAGGTCATGATTGAGATTTGATGGGTTTGCTCTAATTCCTGAGCTGGTAATACATGTGTATGCTTGTTGAGTTCTCTAAATGAGTACCCAGAGGGTTTTACCATGATTTTGTGTCTCCTCGTCCTCAAATCCAGATGGCACGGCACTATCATTTGAATCCTTGTCTGTGGGGCATAAAGGAGGAAATCACTCAGTGGTTCCAGCTTGTACACTTTAGACAAGAAAAGCATGAGTGTGTTGCGTTTGCTCCATATCCTCTGCACTTTAACATTTAACTAATGAAGATTAGACCAAACAAAACAGTAGCTTGTGACAGTCTCTACCTTTCACCCAGAGCTCAGGGACATCTGGAACAGTTTCACTGGTGTCACTGGTTGTGGTGATAGAGTGGAGATGGTCACATGGTAGCGTGGTGGGATGATAAAGGTGGAGGATGGACAAGATGGAGGTGGTAAGGGATGAGGTCAGATCATCCTTCCTGTCCTCCTCCACATCAGCCTCTAATCCTTCCAGCTGCTCTGAGCTGTTTGGCCATTGCGCCTCCTCAAACCAGGCAGAGGCATGTGCTAAGCTGCTCAGGGCTGCATTGTTGGACCAAGGAATCAAAGAAGTGGGAGGTGGATGAAGGAGGGAACAGATAGGTGAACTAGTCATGGGGCTGAGGAGTTTTTTTCTTTCTTTAGCATGGACTATGTGGAGACAAAGATGTCTTGTTTTCTCTGCACACCAGAATTATTACATTAGACTATGGTTTCCCTACAACTACAGCTGGCACCTGTTAGAGCAGAGCTAATGCAGCACCTCACTCTCCCTGCAATGCAGTATTTCTTTGTCTTCCATTGTTCCAGTAAAATACCCCACACTATCTTTAACTACAGTAACTCTGCTTGAAACCTACAGCTACAGATGTTTAAATCTGTAACTGAATCTTTTTAGTTACTGTGATGAAATGAAATTGGCATTAATGGACATATTACTAACACATGACCACTGAATGATGAATCCTAGCACCAGTGTTGTGTTAACATCATGACATATGACAGATAAAGAAAAAAAATTAATACACTGGCTCCTGTATAATCAAATTAGGAGTTAAGTAAAAGGCTACAGTCGGGACAATAGCAGACACTGGACTAAAGTCTTTCTTACACATGGAACGACGGAAGAGTGACTTGACTTTGTCTCTGTCCTTCAGCCTGTTCCTCATACGTGGAAACATTTTCAGTGTGGCTTTTTAACACCAAGTGCAACCACATGGGAGACAGAGGTAGATAGGAAAGGAAAAACACAGGGCAAGGAAGGAAGTCAGGAGGAATGGATGTCAAGAAAGCCACAAAGACAAGAAAAACACACAAGGAGGACATATTGAAGACAACTGAGGAAAGTTTACACACATCATGCATCAGGAAGAATGACATACAACATGCTTGCAGTGAAACTGAATGCAATGTAGCTATTTCTCTAAATATTTTGCAAACTCACCATCATAATAGGCACAATAACTTTTTAAATATCCACATCTAATCCTTGTGGTGAAGACTTTATGAAAGAAGCACTATTGTGAGAATGCTAATTTTTTCCCCTGTGGTCAAAGCATATTGCCAGCCATTGATAACATTTATTAAAACAGGCAAAATTCTCTTCAGGACACAGGGTGACACAAACAACAGTGTTGAAACATATTTACTTTAAAATGCATTTATTTTTTATGCATCTCCTTGGAAAATGCTGTGGTGGGGGGGGGACTTTTGTCAAATTTTGGGAAGATGACTGTCCTTTAAATGAAGCTATACATGAATCCCCTGTGGCATTAGGTTTGTCTCTCTCTCCCCTGACTGCCAGCTGGAACTCACAGGAAGACATTCCTGCCTGATCTGTGTGGCCTGCCTTTGATGATGATTTTACCTTCTGATCTATGACTGAAGCAGTGAAAAGGGCGCTTTGGTTCTTCGGTGAGATCAGTTTTGCTAAATCAATAAGAAATACTCTGGCCAGCTTGAGAAGGCTATACTCACTGCTGTTACGTTGGGGTGAGAGGGCATCACATGCTGAGGTGGAGGCTGAGCCTCCAGAGCCATCTGAACTGACGAAGGAGCTGTTGTCATGACAGGAGAGGTGTGGCTCAGTAACACCTGAGTGTGTAGGGGTGGGTGGGCGCTCAGGTCCATACTCGCGGCTACTCGATTTAATCAACTTCTTCAGTTTCAGAGTTAACCAGTTTCCACGTCTGTGGGAGAGCAGTTATCCAAGAAGAATGACAGGTTTTACAGAATAAAGCAAGGCTGGCGTATTCAATGTCAGGAAGTTAAGCATTATCAATGATGCAGATGTGAGCTAGACTAGCCATAAATGCTAACATTCAGATGAAATTATAGCTAGTATAGAGCTGCTATTATCAATATTCTATTTCAACAATGAACTACATAGAAATGACAGTGTCACTTGTAGTGACAAACCCCTATAGATTCATCAACTCTGCAGTTCCTCTAACCTTTATGAAGTAAATTCGAATCCTGCAACTCATCATTGACTGAACAAGTCCATATATATGAACTGTCACGCATGCACACTGAAATGACCTATCAAAGACTTTTTACTACAGGTAAGTGTACAAAAATGCAAGTATCAATATTACAGGCAACTTACCTGCGAGGAGGTGATGGCTCATAAAATTTGTACTGGTCCATTATCTTCTCCTCCAGCTTCTCCTTCTGTCTCCTCAAATCATTAAGCTTGTCACTGAATAGAGTCGTACAATATAATTCAGTTTATCATTTTTGCAAGTAAACATTAACCCTTAATGTGTTACTTCGTTAAAACATATTAACTTGCTGTAAATGACAAGGGCAGATTTAGAAGGTATTTTAATGCTACAGTGTCCTGGAGTGGTGTTAGTGCCATTTTGCTCACATATACTGTCGTTCTTCAACATGAAACAGATCCTTGCTCTCCATAGTTTGCTCCAACAAGGTTCGGTTCTGCAGCATCAGGGTCTCAACCTGGCTGAGCAAGTGGCGATTCTCTTCCTCCAGGTTGCCTTTTAACTGACTCAGCAACTAAATGTCATTTACACATGCAGGCATGTATGCATACGGCACATAGTCCAAATATACATTGTCAAGCATTTATTAAACAAAAAAGTGCAATTCAACCCACTGAGCCCATGTAGTGTCAATGAGCGTTTTCAGTGTATGCTGAGATTAAATGGCATTCACAAGCTAATATACGAGGTGATGTTCATACCTCACATTGGTTGCTGAGTTTGGTGGAGGTTATGTCCAGCTCCTGAAATTCTTTTTTGAGCTTGGAGAAGTCGGCCTCCAGCCATGTATGCTCCAGCTTGGCCTCATTCAGTTGGCTCTTGAGCTGCTTGTGCTCTGCTGTCAGCAACTCGTTGTCGTTCAGAAGCTGGCGGTATGTCTGGTTCAACCTTTAAAAAAAAGATGTACGGTGATGTTATCCCCAACACCTATGAATTAAGCAAGGTGTGCGTTAGTGTGCATGTGCTCCAGTGTGCATATGTGTACGCTCACCAGTCCTTCTCGTCACGGAGCCGGCAACATTCAGCAGCAGTGGTCCTGTGCTGTTCTTTCTCTAAAGCCATCCTCATCTGTTCCTCCTTTAGAGTTTTCTCCAGGTCTTCTAGCTTGGTACGCTGCTGCAATATGATGTTGTATCTAAATACACCACCAACACACACAAACACACGTGAACATACAGGAATCTCAGACCATGTGGGTTGACAGTTGTGGCATTCTCCCCAACCTGTCCTGCAGTGTGCGATGCTCCAGCTCCAGTGTGCGGTGGGTGTTTTTCAAACAGCCGTGCTTGCCCATAAGGGCCTCATACTCAATGGCTTGCCGCTCGTGCAGAGCTACCAGCCGCTCATGGTCACGTAATAGCTGCTCGTGCACACTGCGTAGTTCTTCACGCTCCCGTATGGCGCTGTCCCGCTCACTTTCTGTCCCTGACTTCTGCTGCTGCAGCTGAGCATTCTGGGCCATGAGGGAGGCACTCTGTGAGTTCAGGGTAGATTTCTCCACCTGGAGAAGAAGCAGGGCATGTTGTTTGAGAGTTTATGTAGCATGAATGACTTCTGTGTGCTGTCAGCAAACATGTCTGTGTACAGGCTTAATAGGGAACCTTTTTGAAATCTGTATTGGTACCTGCAGGTTAGCATTGTGCGTCTGCAGTGTTGTGTTGTTCTCCTGCAGTGAGGCAGCCTGCCTCTGCAGCGCAAGGATCTGAGCCTGCTGGCTGTCAGACTGACTCTCCAGCTGCTTCAGCTGGGCCTGCATAGCCTGGCGCTCTGCCTCTAGTGTCGCATTCTGTGTATGATAGAGGAGAGGAGGAGAGAGGGGGAGGTACACTAAAATATTTTTACAATGGTTGGTTATGTCTCGACCTTATACAGTAGTTTATTGTTCTAATTCTTATGCTTAACTCAAGATTAAGTAAGCATGAAAAAGAAAATCCTGATGTGTAAATGAATTTAATAATGAATTTATCACCTACAGGTCAACAAAGGCCTGTCACTTACAGTCCTCTCTACTTCAATGAGGCGGTCTTTGAGCTTCAGCAGTTCCTTGGTGGCCTCCTGGCTTTCGCGCAGCCATTCACTCATTGCTTTGCTAGTGTCTCTGGGAGTTGTGGAGTTTGACGTTGCCCACTCCTCCTCCTGCCTCTGCTGCAAAGCCTCATAGCTCAGCTTCACCTATGCAGTGAAACTGGGTCACTTGTGAATCTGGAGTAACTAACAAACTTGTGAAGCAAAGCATTATGACACGACTTACAGTTTTAAGCTCCTGGCGGAGATTCTTGTTCAGGGCGGAGGATTCCTGCAGACGAGCCTCCAGAGCAGCCATCTTGTCCTCTTTAATCTGAAGAGACCTTTTCAGAGACAGAGCCAACTCTGACTCCAGCATCTTAAACCTACTGCACAGAGAGAACAAATTTTGTCATATTCTCCTATAAGACCAGAATGTAGCATTCAGTGTGACTCCAAGCACCATGTTAGTACCTATTGCCTGGTGTCGCTTTATCATCCTGCTGATTACTCCCCTGGTTTAGGATCCTCATCTCAAGTTCATGGGTGAGCCTCTCCAGTTCATTGTCTCTCTGCTGGGTCTTCAGCTTCTCACTAACAAGTTCCTAAAGGTGGACAGTACACTTGGATTACGCTGAAGTTTTAGGAATTTATAAAATTTAATGGCATTTTCTCTCATTTGGAAACTTTAAACATACAGCACCAATTTAATTTAACAGTGGTTTCAAAATCTTTTTTTGTTTTCATTGTTGAAAACAACTACTTATGACACTTGTGTTACATATGCCTAATGGTTATCAGTTTAACCAATAATGATTTATATCAGTTTTATTTTCAGAGGCTTAAAAATGATTTGTGGTTTTTACCTGTGTCCAAAAGCATATAAACAACTACCACCTGTTCACATGTTTCATAAGTCAATTTCAGGTCTGCCAAAACGGTTACTCAGAATCAGCACACTGTTGCTTTTGTGATGGCCATTGTTTATTTTAGGCCAGGAGTCATTCATCATTCCAAACATCTGAATAAGTTACCATCAGGCACTGACTGGTGCAAATAAACATTGTGTATGGTTCAACTATCAACTATCAATACATGTTTATGGTCAGTTATTTGTTTTGGATCTTAATAAACAGAATCAAAACCAAAGTTGGGAACCCCAGAGATAGACATGCATACTGCTGCTCTACAGAAATCTTTGGGGAAACTGAATTGTCAGTGTAGGTCGGGGCATATTATTTATTCAGTCAGCGTAAACCCGACAGCACAAACGTCCTCTACTCACCTCTCTGAGGGTGGCCAGGGTCCTCTGGTCGATAGCTGCTTGCTTGGTCAGTTCTCTGTTGTCTCTCTCCAGGCCTTTCACCCTTTCAGCAGTCTCTCTTAAGCTCTCTGCCTCTTTCACTAGAAAACGCATCTCTCTTTCGAGGCTGGCCATGCAGATGTTGCTGCTGTCTAAGTTGGCTTCCTGGATTTCAGCCTGAGACAGAGGGAGGCAGAACTCAAGTCATTTTATTCAAAGGCAAACCAATTCTTCAAACACTATCCTGCCCTAGGTAAACAACTGATGCCTGCCACCTTAAAAACAAGGCTATCCACCTGCTGGCGCAGTCGTCGATTCTCCTTTTCCAGCTGCCTCTTGTCTCTCTCCAGAGCTGTAGTTTCTTGCTCCAGGCTCTGCTTTTCTATTTCCAGCTGCTCCAGGCGCCGAGCAGAGATCCGAAGTTCCTCTAAGGTGGCCTGCAGACTCTGGTTTTCGGCCTCCAGTTCCTGAACCTCAGATTCCAGACTCTGAACTTTCCGATCTTAAGCGATGGTAAAAAAATATGGGTAAAGAAACACAGTAATCAGTAACTATAATGATCCCATCGCTGAATATTGAATGTGTCTATATAATGTGTACAGTCCATACCAGTAGTGTCAAGAGAAGTCTGTAGATGCTGATTAACTGTGTCCAGGGCCTTACACTTGGCCTCCAGCCGCTGTGTGTTTTTGCTGGCATAGGAGAAACCTGTTGGCAGACCTGTGAAGATGCTGTCATGGCAGGGACTGCTGCTCTTCAAGCCAGGGGACTGATCATGTGATCCAACTAAACAATGGAGCCTATTGTGATTGTTTTCTAAGACTTCCAGATTAGACATGAGTCCTTTGAAACAGTCTCCATTGTATCCGTCCTTTAGCTGTCCTTTTTCCTGAATATGAAGGTCTGGATTATCTGTGAGGAGGATCTCACCCCGGACTCCCTCCAGCTCTTCCGTGTGCAGTTGCTGATGCCAGTTTGATTCTCCATTTAGTGTCTGCTGTGTTATTGTACTAATGGAGAATGAATGTGTGCAGTTTTCTATATTTGAGCAGGGGTTTTGTAAGCCCGAGGGCTCGTCTGTTAATGAGGTACAGTTGTTGGTGCTATAAACTGCCTTGCCGACAGGGCCACAGTCATGGTGGTAGCTGTGTTTGGGCTCTGTGTTGTTGTTAACAGAGGCAGCTCGGAGCTCCTCAATGGTCCTTAGGAGACTTTGCTTCTCCTTCTCCAGCTTTAACATCCGACTGCGAGTCCTCTCACTCACCTCCTCGCTCAAAGTCTGCTGGCCTTGAGACAAACACATGATGACAGTTAACTTTCTATACAAACAAGGTGAGGACTTGAGACAGAATTAGGGCTGCATTCCTTGTGGATATATCTTTTATGCCTTTACATCTACAATTACTAAGATAGGATCAGTGGCACCTTCACTCAAAGGTAAGAATCCTCCTATTGGTATGCCACAGTAGATGCTGGTGCATGTAAACATAAGAAAAGTTTGATGTACAATAATCTAATTTCTCTGACAAACTTGTAATCAGAACACAAATAATTAATTAATACATTTTTAAATGAAATTGGTAAATTACTACTTTTATGTTTGGGGGAACTTTAAAGTGTATTTCGCTTTCTTTCTTACTGTGATTGCTCCTGTTTCTTCACTAACCATTGTTCTTTGTGCTTTTACATAGATACAAATATCTAACAGATGGAAGTAAATATGCATGTTCACACATGATTTAAATAACCATCTCTTTATCTAACCTGCCAATTCCAAACATTAAAATAGCTTTCCATTACTTAACCTTAAAACCAGCTATTACCTTGGGAGTTGTCAGTAGTCTTGGAGAGCTGCTCTAACTCCCAGCCCAGGTGTTGGGACTCCTCCATGCTCCTCCTCTGAGCCAAGCACAGGACCAAGTTCTCCTCCTGTAGCTCCTCGATGCGTTTCCGATCTGCTTCCCTCTCCTAAAGTGAAGACAAGTTAATAGCATGAGTACAAACCCCCAGCCAAAGCTAACGAAAAATGATAATTCATCCATAACTCTAAAAGAGGCCTAAAGTACCAAATTGTTGTGCACAAGATGTTTTTACAGCTAATCTCAGTAATCATTTGTGAAAGCATAATGCAAGGCCACAAGTGGGTAAAAATTGAAGACCTGTGTTTGTGTGCAGATGTCTGACCTGTTCCATGTCATGGACTCTGGCCTTCAATAGCAGACTGTGCTTCTCCAGCTGGTGGATTTTATCAGAGCGTGCCCTCCAGCCTGCCAACTGATCCTCCAACACTTCTTTGGTTTCCTGTAGCACCCTATTATCTTCCTTTAGCTCCTGAGTAAACAGCAGACCTCTCAGATTTAAAGTTGAATTTTCGCACACTTAAAGTTGAGTGTGACTCTCATATTATCATCCAATGAAACATTTTAAAATTCATCAAATAAAAATGTTGCATGAGGGTATTTAATGATTTCCTAGGTTTCAAGCTTATATGATTTAAATTCGTGTCAAAAAATGTACTGGTAAAGTATCTGTGTCATAACAACCTCTACTTTGGCTTTGTAGAAGTCCATCTTGTGCAGTTGCTCCCTGTAGCGTCCCACTTCACTCTCAAGCTTGTCCGCCTTGATGGCTCGCTCTCTCAGGGAATCCAACTCATCACGGTATGTGCGAGCTGCGCGGGCGTCCACAAGCAGCTGAGAGTTCTTGTGAAAATTCACAAAGAGTCATGATCTATAGCAAAAACCTAAACTAGTTGTTACTGTTAAAAACAATATTCAACCAAACTGGCTTTCATCAAATGTCTTTCAGTCTTGCAGCTCTCATCATTCTTGTCTCAAGGTAAAAAAATTATAGATAAACCCACTGTATGCAACTGGCCTAGTACCAGTTGCTAACAGACTAGGTTAGTGAGTAGCTGGTGGAATGGTAAGATGCTGAAGAACCAGTTATTTTTCTCTAATCAGCAGAGATCAAAAACAAAACTAAAGGCTAGAAAATATTGGACAGACTTCTGTAGCCAGATAATACAAATTGAGAGCTCCTGTCCAGATGAATCCATTTGAGCTTTAGCTATACTTCTGAGTCAGAGTTCAGAGGTGTACATTTGCTGTCATTGAGCACTGCTCTGTAGCAGAGTTTTACGTGCATTAATCTGTGCCATCTACAGAGTAGAGAGGTTAGTGAAACTGCAGTTTAATCTGCAGTCTGACTTCAAACCTCCTGCTGGATCCTCTTCAGCTCTGCTTCCATGTTCTCCAGTTCATGTCTGCAGTCCAGCATCTGTTCACTCTTCTCCTCTCTGGTGGGGTTGGGTGTGCGATGCAGATATACAACCAGATAGACCGGTTAGATTGCACTATTTACAGTACTTCTCTGCAATTTACTATATGCTTCTACTAATTATCACATGTATTCCTCCTTTCAATCAGTACTGCAAGAGAATCAATTTTGTGTTTCATATAGTGCTAAAATCAAATTAATAACGTAGCTCTGCTTATGAATGTTGTTCAAGCTCAAACTTAACTGATAAAGCTCAATATGCTCCATTTTATTTTCACTGTGTTAATGAGAGATAGATTGCAGTGTGAACCTCTGCACATTCAGATGTACAATACAGTACATATATATATGATAGAAAACTGTATAAGGCCAAGGCCTTTTAAAAGTGTAGAGTTTGTTTGCTCATAGGCAACAGTATAGAGCATCCCAGTAGAGGACAATACAGCAGAGAAGATGGGGCTAGAGAGTAAAGATCAGAGATTTTGATTGGATCAGGGTTTGTGTGAGTGTGTGTGTGTGTGTGTGTGTGTCTGCAGTATCCGCAGAAAAGCGGAGCCAATGTGCCAATGTGGGTCAGTGATAGTGCACAGCAATGGAACCTGCCAAGCTGGCAGTAATGTGGGCCAAGCTCCCTGGGGCTTCTTTTATCCCGTAGCATCTCTCTCGATCTCTCTCTGTTGACAGGCTACCTCTTTACTAATAACCACCCAAAAGAGATGTGCATACTATAATAAGAAACATCATTTCGTCCAGCAAGACTTTACTGTGTGATTTGACAACTTCTATCAGTGAGTGGCTTTAAGCTATACTGGGAAAATCACAAATTTTGGTAAAAATCAATGGCGTGCAGGAACACATCCAAATAAAGAAGGCAGATCATTCAGCTTTTTAACTGAAGCATAGCATGATGTTGCTGCCTAAATGGCAGATATGACAAAGTTTGTAGGCATTTAGCTTAATTTCAAGGTATTTTAGTTTAGATAATCGTAAAAATCCCACTTGCCACATAACTGGTCAAAAATTTTCTTTTCTGTTCAATCCATTTCTATAATTATCATGCTAAAACTAACATTTCCACTTGCACTGTATTTAGGAATCAGTATAGTTTTCTTGCACTGGCAGGCTGGCTGTAAAATTTGTACTATTGTTACGATAACATTATATCCCCATGGATGTGTCTAAACTAATTTCCCCTTCACACTTTCTTCTTTAATTGCATTACATTGTTTTGATTGGTACTCACAGTTCTTGTCTAAGTCGTCTCAGCTTGGCTTTAGTGTCAGCCAACTCTACTGCCAGGTGCTGATGGGTCCCTGTCTGCTGCTGCATGCTGGGAGAGGAGCCGGCAGACTGTGGGCTGGAGGGGCTACTGAGCAAGCTAACCACTCCTTCCTTTTCCTGCATTAGCTCTGCTATAGTCTGCAAAAAGTAACAGAGTGACGCAAAAGAGTACAGATTCCCTTTAACATTTAACACATTACCTAATTTCTTCACATTTGTATTATCAATATAAAACTGTAAAAACACAGCGACTGAAACACTTTCACTGGCTTATTATGCCAGTTTCAAATTGCAAATTTGTGTACATTTGTTTGAATTCATACAAAGGTTTGAGATAAGTTTCCAAATTCACAGAATTCACAGTTCTTTCTGTAGGTATCTCTTAAACAGAAAAAATGATGAAAAGTAGTAGGGGTACCTCCAGATGGGAGTCTCTCTGATCCAGCAGGTGCCGGAGATGTGTGGCCATATTTCTCGCTACAGCCTCCAGCTCATCTGGGTGGACCTCACTGGACCCCAACCACTGCAGATCCAGCACATTATCCTGACTGTGGGTCAACTAGTAAAAACGGGAAAGATCAACCAGGGCAGCAGGGGAAAGAACAGTTCATTATTGACAAAGACAGAGTGGAACTTTTATCATATATTTAACTAACAAGGACAGCATGTTATTTGTTATTTGACCTCTGTTGGCTGTGAAAACTACTGTATCATTTGTCCCAGGCACAACAGCACACAAACTAATCTACTGTACAGCAAAGCAGGGGCATTGTAAAGCTCATGTCATCTAAAGTCAGATACCTCTTGAATATGTGCAGCTATGGCAGCTTTTGTATTAAAGTCAAGTGTCTGGATCTTCTCAATATACTCCTCTTTTCTCTCACACTGAAAAAAAAAAAATCACTTTTCATTGTGCACACACATATGCAAAAAATGTTCATATATTAATCTTAAATGGCAGACAGTCTATCTTATTTACCTGGACTGCACATCCCAACAATAACAGCAAAAGTTTCTTCATTTCCTCTAGACTTTGTTCTGTGGGGAGTAAAAAAAAAAACTAGTTTATTATCTGAGTAAAAAATGGTATCAGATTGAAGTGGTGAGGGCTGCTGGCATGGATTTAAATTGAACAGAGCGCTGGCTGGTGAATTTGGGTCACCACAGACTAAAGCCTTACAATCACAAGCTAGTGTAGTGATTAGACTGATAGCATGCAATTTATTAAAACAGTATCAGTAAGAGCCAAAGAGGAAAGGATCCAGGCTCATATTAAACATAATCCTAATTGTTGTCATATAGATGAATTATGGGAAATCAATGCAATGTGTACCAAGTATCAGCAAACAAAGTAATCAGGCTTCTGATCAAATACTGACTTAGCAACTCCAGTAAAGAAAAGAGATGAGGAATAAGCAGAATTTTCTTTAAAAGGGCATACCACAGTAAGGAGTCCTAACAAGCAGTAACACGTTTGGCAAAGGAATCATGATTAATTGTTTCAGATTATCCTGCAAAAAAGAGAAACAGAAAGGGACAAGGGTGATGTGTTGAGACAGGAAGATGAACAGATTTTGGCCAAGCAAAAACAAGGACAGAATACGTAAACCACTTCTTGTGGTCTAGCCAAAGTTCCTGAATGGGGAGGAGCGTATGTATGTACAGCACATAACAGCTGCTTAGACACATGTATAGAAACACAGCCAAGAAATGGACGAGTGCTCTGAATGGGTAGATGACGGAGTCAGTTTCCCTGGTGCAGTTGTGAAGTCCTCCAAAACTTTTTGCTTCAGAACTGAGTTAAGGAATAAGTGACCTGTGTTTACGTCTTTGTACAGTATGTGTGCTGGAGTATGTACAGTGTAATAGAGATTATTAATAGCTTCTCATGTACTTTATCTTGCAAGAGATCTAATTAAGATGATATCAATATGAGCAAAAGCTGCATTTTATCTCAAAGATGAGCCCAAAACCAGTTATTTTTCCTGGTGTCTTACGTCTAAGCAAGGCAACATTGCTACTGTCAATTGTGCCTGTTTCACTTCCTGCCATTTATATTAAGTGGATCAGAAAAATCTCTAACAGATCCGAAAGTCTCTCTCAAATCTAAGATTCAACATCACTGGTGAGTGTTATGACTTTAAAGCTCTGTCTGTCTGTAGCTCCAACTACAGCTTTACTGTGACTCTGCTCTGCTCTAACCTCACTCCAGTGCTGATTCCACAGATGTTTACATGGCTGATATTTTAGACATGCAACTTAAAAAGAACTAGCTGATCTTCTAGGACACAATGGCTACCAACTATCTGGTGTGCACATGTGTGTGATACATGATGCAAGGTTGAGGTAAATGTTCACGTAGTCTAATCTGATATAGCGAGCTTGGCAATCTCTAGTTTCCATACACAATAACACAGCATATTGCTGACAGAGGAAATGAACATCAAAAACTCACCAGATAATATGTCTTGATTTGCTGGACAAGGAAATTCAGGTTCTGAATCATCTGACTTGAATCCCTGCTGACTTTATTTGCACCCTGAGGTGTAGCTGGAGGATTTCTGAGGATGGGAAACAACATAAAGGCATTGACATTTCTGCTATTGTCAAATTAAGTCTGGAATAGGGTGCAAGAAGCTGCAAGCTGGTAAATGTCTTGGCTCAAGCATCACCATGAAAACATGGCTGAGGTTGCTATTCATTCCTAACTTTAGACTGTGTGACATCATTCTTTTCAGACACCAAACCGGACTGTTTCTGAGCCAAATGGGGTGGTGTTAAGCCTTCCAACCCAAAGAAATCCTTTAGTTGGATTCTCAGGCTGTTGGCTAGAGCCTACTATACTCATACTATAGCCAGAGTGTTATCATTCAAGGGCCCCAGTGCAGATATATAGGTCAAATAATTAAAAGGCTACAGGCAGAGAGATGCTACCTAGTTCCCCTGTGCATCTAATTTTTTAGCCTGCATGTCTCCCCCTCTACCCTGTTTGTCCTGTTTCTGTCCCCATCCTCCCTCCCATCTGTGCCCCACTGCCGCTAAAAACACCAGCAACAAGGCCCTAATCCCAGAGGGTCTCCCAATCCTGGAGATTATCCCGCCTCTTCCCCTCCCCTCGGCACAGCATTATTTGGCATTTAGAGCTCATTATTTTGACTCTGGTGGATAAATGGGATGGACGGATACTGTAGACTCAGTGTGGCCAGACAGTATTATCCACAAGTGCACTGGGTCATCAGTTTTCTTAATCTTTTCTTTGCAACTCTTCAGTTTTAGTTGAGATTGTACTACTCAATGTCTGATGTGTCATTTCATCTTAACATGTAGGTTAACTCCAGGATCTCACTACCTGTTAACTCATAGCAGTCCTTGACACAACTGCAAACTGCCAGAAGACCATCAGTGAGTGCTTGTTAAGGGTGAGGGTAATTCCTCTAAAACATAAGGCAACCAAATTATAATCTCTTAAGTAGCATCTTCACAGTATGTATAATGTCCCTGATGTCTTCATAGATCAAGTGTTTTTCTTCAACCAGATGTCCCTCAGTATAGGCTGCATGCCTATGTATAACTTATACTATTTCTAACATCTTCAAAAAAATCTTACCCTTTAAGTTAAGAGGAAATAGCTGCAGACTACAAAGATCCCCTTTACTACTGCAGAGTGACAAAGCCTGTACTGTTGGAGCCTGAATAAGAACGTTGATACTGTATCAGCAGATGCTACAGATGGCAGGATGAGAGGACAGCTCCTGTGACTGTGTGAGTGTTAATCATAACTTATTGCAGGTGCAATATCAAGTCTATGACAGCCACCAGCTTTGACAACACAGCCTACTAATCTCAGTGCTCATCTGGACACAGAAAATGTGACAAATGGGCTGAAAGAGCAAAGCCGCCATAAAGTTACTTGTTAACATCACAGCAACGACTTACATCTGTGCCATGATGTCATTCAAAAAGACTCCATCCAGTAATTCATTAAAGTCCAAGTGCATGCCCCCATTATTTGGAACAAATGTCTTCACCTGAATGACACAGAGAGTACAGGGTGAGAGGCTGATATCACAGTTTTTTGGAAGAAAATCTGAACCTTCTGCATTACTCACCCAAGTGACAAGAGGGCTCAGCATGAACTGATCCAGACTGGGCAGAAAAACTCCACTTTCCATCGTTACCAAGGTCGTGGGTGATGAAGTCTAACAGAATATCCCAGGTGTTTCAAACCAGAAAGACCGCTAGCAAAATAGAAACTGCATTTTCTTCAGAGGTGCACCACTGACATCGCCCCATCCATCACATGTAAACTAGTTGATAATTTCCTCTTGGCACAGCGATCTGCACTGTCGCCGTTTTCTCACACACACAAACTCCTGAGGACACTAGCTACCAGCCGTTTAACCGTCTACAAGTCGGTGTTCACGCAAAATCTCATTCGCAGTTTGTCCCGTCACAGCACACACACATCCTCCTTGGTCCTCTGCTGCAAAGGCATGTGCCGTCAGTCCCCACCAGCCCCTCCTCCTCCTCCTCCTCCCAGCTTCCCTGCTCTGCACACGGAAAGAGTTAGCTCTGATGTATGAGCGATTTTAAAACAGCACCGAAAGTGACGATTCAGACATAAATATTTGTTCCTTGGTTAATGAAACTTACGAGACACCATAAAATGAAAGGTTGCCTATAGCCGCTGCAGTGGAGGTGCTAATACAGCGATCTGACATATCTTTACCCGTTAATCTGTTACTATAACGACGCCCCCAGCCCCTCCCATCAGCCTCTGGAGGACGTTATGCTAACAGTTCAACACTTTAGCGTTAGCTCAGCGACAGTTCAGCGTTACCATAGCGACAGTTCAGCGTTAGCATAGCGACACCTTAGCGTTAGCACAGAAGTATCTACTTATCTGGTAAAGACAGTTGAAGAAAGCCCCATAGCAAAATGCGATGTACTGACACCTTACAATAAAGTTGTGAATGGGTTTCTTTTTATGATTTATTCTAATTAATATAAACAACTGTTAGTAATATGAACAGCTAGTAACTCATAAACACTTGTTTATAGTTTGTATATAGAATTATTTTTTATTTTAGGTATAAATAAATGATCACACAAATACAGACAAAAAAGGCAAAATTGTCACACAAATTTTTTTTTTTTTACTCAGCTAAATACGTTCATACTTAAACTGAATTTAAGTCAACGTCACTTTATTCCTTTTGCTTCATTCTTTTTATACCCAGACATGTAATGAGGCTCTTCTGAATACAAGAGGCCCCATGCCAAATTGCCAAAGATAGTAGTCTGGAGTGGCAGAGAAGTATGTTCGAGTGGTGCAGGACATGTATGAGAGCTGTAAGACAGTGGTGAGGTGTGCTGTAGGGGTGACAGAGGAGCTCAAGGTGGAGGTGGGACTGCACCAAGGATCAGCTTTGAGCCCCTTCTTGTTTGCTGTGGTGACGGACAGGCTGACAGATGAGGTTAGACAGGAATCTCTGTGGACCATGATGTTTGCAGATGACATTGTCATCTGTAGTGAGAGCAGGGAGCAGGTGGAGGAAAATCTAGAGAGGTGGAGGTTTGCTCTGGAAAGGAGAGGAATGAAGGTTAGCCGCAATAAAACAGAGTACATGTGTGTAAATGAGAGGAACTCAAGAAGAACGGTGAGGTTACAGGGAGTAGAGGTGAAGAAGGTGGAGGATTTTAAGTACCTGGGGTCAACAGTCCAGAGCAACGGAGAGTGTGGAAAAGAAGTGAAGAGACGTGTGCAAGCAGGTTGGAACAGGTGGAGGAAAGTGTCAGGTGTGATGTGTGACAAAAGAGTGTCAGCAAGAATGAAAGGAAAGGTGGACAAGACAGTGGTGAGACCAGCAATGTTGTCTGGTTTAGAGACAGTGGCACTGAGAAAAAGACAGGAGGCAGAGCTGGAGGTAGCAGAGCTGAAGATGTTGAGGTTCTCTCTGGGAGTGACGAGGATGGATAGGATCAGGAATGAGGACATCAGAGGGACAGCTCATGTTAGATGTTTTGGAGAAAAAGCCAGGGAAGCCAGATTGAGATGGTTTGGACATGTTCAGAGGAGGGACAGTGAACACATTGGTAAAAGGATGCTGAGGTTAGAGCTGCCAGGAAGGAGGCCTAGAGGAAGACCAAAGAGGAGGTTCTTGGATGTAGTGAAGTAGGACATGAGGATAGTTGGTGTGGGTGAGGAGGATACAGAGGATAGGGTTAAATGGAGGCAGATGATTCGCTGTGGCGACTCCTGAAGGGAGCAGCCGAAAGGAAAAGACGAAGTAGCCTGTGGTGGTTGTACAACACCACCTTGTGTTAAAGATTGGAACCAAAGCACATCATATGTTAAAATATACTTGTAGAGTAAAAGCACATATAATGTTACTATTATAGTTATAACTCTTGTACTGGACATTTATCTGACAGCTGTGGTTACTAGGTACTTTTCAAATTAAGATTTTTAAGATATAAAAAAAATATATATATTTAACCACCATATCAAACAGCAAATTAGTTCCACCTTCACCCAGTCAAAGATTCTAGTTCTTAGGTAACAGACTTATTTCTTAGGTGATTCAAACTTTGAAATGTTGCAATTGCTTTAAACAGTATGGTTGGTACAGTTAGGAGTGGTACTATGTGTACTATGTGTTTGCCTGTAGACACGCATATATATTTTCTTTTGATTACCTTAAACTGTGAAACATTTTATTTATATCCTACACCAGGAGCAGATCCTGTGATTCAAGAGGCCTTTTTATGTTTCCAGACTGTTATGTTTTCCAGACTAAACCCTCATCTCCATTTAAATTGCTCACAACAGGGCTCTCTAAGTAAGTTATTGCTTGTTAGCAGTCCAGATAAAAGTAAAATATGAACAGTGGTTGAGCTGTGCTGTATTACTCGATGCTAATTAAACTCTGTAAAGTAGGAGCTAAATTAAGGAGAAGGCAAAACACAGTCATGAAAGTCTTACTATCATTTGTCAGGATGTAACTGATGTTGGTTTGTTGGAATTTATGTATAAATGTTGGCCACTCTATTGGTTGAAATAAACACAACAAGAAGTAGAAAAAAGGTACATTTTATAAAGACAGATGAAAACTTTCAATGAGATGATTAACAGCTGTTTCTGTAAAACCACTGCATAAGCGTGTGTCTGTCTTCCAAGAAATTCAATTCATTATAATTGCATGCTATACAGTATATTGTGGCAATAAAGCCAATTAATTCTACTGTATATGCAACTCAAAAAGCATTAAAAGTTTATAAAATAGACATTAAAACCATAATCAAAAATAGTGCATCATCATTGAATATTAAATGTGATTTGATATATTGGATACGTCTGTGGATTTCACATATATAGCATATTAGTTTTATAATCATCATTTTGCTTGTCCTAGTATACACAGTAGTTTGTAGTTGAATATTGTTTTCAATATTCATGCAGCAGTACATGCTCATATAACAGTCAACAATTAACATGATAGATTAGATACTATAACATACTCTTAACAGTTCAAACCATTACTTCATTACTTCAGTGTTGTCTTTGCTGTCACTGAATCTGTTAAAATGACAAAATCAGATAATAGAATACAAGACAAGTCTACATTCTTATATTGTGTAGTTGTCAAATCTAGTTCTAGTATTCAGGCTTATGAGGCATTAGAGAAAGGCATTCTGTGCTTATAAAGTTAAGGGTTGGTCCATTTGTTTACATCCATAATTTCCTTATGAATTTATGCTTTTTGCATGTTTTTTGTACCTGTTAATAACTGCTTCCTTATAGATTCTTAGCATAACGTGACCTCCAGTCTCTTTCAAAAACAGCTTTGAGGTGCTCCAGGATGGTCATTCCTTTGTCTTTAACACTATTTGTCATCCTGACCACCAGCCCAACCCCTGCATTAACAGCAAACTCACTGCCAACCCAGTCATGGTTCCCTGTGGACAAAAGCAAACAAATGTTTAATGTATTATCTCAAGAAAAATAATCCTCTTGATTCATGCATCATCATACATCTATCTATACACAGTTTGGTGCCTCAGTGTAGGTTATGTGTGTTCCTGTGCCAGCTAGTTTGTTTCCTCATGATGAGAAAAAGACAAGTAGTTCTCCGTAACCCACGTAAACTGTACATAAGCTAAGGCAGCTGGCAAGCATGTTAATTGTGGGTCTGTGTGTGTTTGTCTTCAGCTCAGCCTCTGACTCAAAGACCATAACAACAATCTCTGGTTCTTTGTGCTATTCCCCCACCCAGTCTGTCTCCTTTGTCTTCTCATGTTTTTACATTTATTAACCAACTCATAAAGCCATTTCTGTGGTGCTAGCCAAATGCATCTAATCACATCTTTTTAATTGGATCTTTCTAATGAGATCTTAATCACATCTCCACATTCTGGATACACAGTAAGTCTCTACACATCTGCTGCTCCCAGCCAAGAAGGGTTTGGCCTAGAATCTCTGTAAAACTTCTGTTTTTCCTGTTTTGCGTTTGTTCAGATTTAAAAAAGCAATTTAACATATTAATTGGTTAGGTTTAGAGGATTTGGGCAAGACAGACCTTTTTACTTCTCAGCTATCTGTTTCTCAACTTACTCCAGTCTTCATGATAAGCTAGGCTAACTGTTGGCTTGTATTGGCTTCATATTCAATAGACAGATGTGACGTATCAGTACTTTCATCTAACTCTCAGCAAGACAGTGTTAAAACTTATTTCCCCTAAATCTTGTCCTATTGCTTTAAGAAAAGCAAAAGGACAAGATTTTTGTTTTTGTAGAAATGCACAAAATGTAAAAGACTGCCTTGAAAATGTGTAATGCAAATAAAATCCACAAACAAATAATTTTGAATGTTAACAAACTTGATTGCAGAAACATGTAATACAAATAATACATTGCCTACCTATGTAGAAAGTGTTGTCAGTCACCATGTATTTGTTGTGGTTGAGCCCATATTGAATATCATCCTTTTGCTCTCTGTGACTAAAAAACCTCTGCAAAAGATAATTTGACAAAATATGTATCACAAAGATAAGATAACACAAGATAAAAAGAAGCTAATTAATCCCCAAAGGGAAGTTACCACTTTACAGTGCCACTCAATTTAGTATTTGCATAATGAGTCAAGAAGAACATCCTTGGGGTCACTGCAAACACTAAACAGCCTTTGTTGATTTACATACCACCTCCAGTGAACAGTTGTGCAGCTGCATGCAGAGTGACTTGAGGGACGTCACAAAGTTAAAGGTGAGGGGGTGAGTCTTCTTCCAGAAACTTATCAGCAGCCGAACCTTGACTCCTTTCAGTACCACAGCCTCTCTGATCATTTCATCGATTGGTGACCAATACCTATTGATATAACCACTGTCATTAGACAATATTTTACAAGCTAAAGGAACTAATACACATACATTTTGTTCTACAAATTCCTATTACTGGAATCAGGAACAAATCCGCTTTTTTCCCCCTTAGACCAACAAAAATCTCGCTTATATTAGATTTTGTTGTCTTCTGACACAGGGATATACAATATGTTAAATGAACCGATCTCGAATTTTGTCACATGAAAATGTATGTTCCTATGTCTAAACTATGAAGGATACAGTATTTTGATGTCAGCCTGAGTACCTCGTGACTGTGGTTCCTCTGAAGCTCCTGTTTACCAGAGGGAGGTAGTCCGTCACAGAAATGAAGATAAATGTCCTTGCACTCTGGATGACTTGATAGATAGCATCTACATCTCTGGTGCGATCTTTAGGGCAGAAGAGATCTGGAGAGGTCTGCAGAAAGAATATGTATTACATAGACCAGTTTGCACCCAAAATTATATGAACTTTAGAAAAACCAAACTTTACACTTTTAATCATTTCTTTAGCAAACCAAATTACAAGGGGGTAGGGGTTTGTATAATTTCCCAGAATGTTGAAAGGTACTGTAACATTTTTATTTTTGAGTAAATAGCAAGAGCATGTTGGGGTTGCCAGGAGCCTGGGACAGCATGGTTCCAGTAGTTCCTGTCGGATGATAAATGCCCCAAATGCAACTGATAAGCATCTTGTCGCTTAGAGGGTAACAAGATTCATTACTGTCAGATTAGGTTTGAGGTACTGAAATATTCAGACTCAAGATGCTCTTCAGCGTGGTATTAACATGATTAATCACCCCTGTCTGTGTCTGTTATTAGGTGGTAATGAAACTTTTTATAAAGACATCCAGAGTAGGAAATTGTTGCCTTAAGGGGAATATAAACCAGTCATAGAATCTTTTAAAGACACATAACCTCCAGCTTGTGCAGTAAGGGTGTTTGGTATTTTGTATTAAACAGATTTATGTATTAACATGCAGTAAATGTTGTAACTAAGGTGTTCCTCACAGACACATAGGCGGTGGCCTGGGTAGCATTGAGTTGCAGCTCCAGAGCAGCATGCTTCCCGTAGAGGGCTGTAACTCTCTTTGACCAGATGGAGGGGATGTAGTCCCTTTCATGGAGCTGCCAGTAAAATGAAAAGACTCTGTGCAGGTCCAAAGCCAGACAGCTGCAGTTATACGCCATCACCCCCAGTTCTTTCCTCTGTGGGGTGTTAAATAAGAGGACATACAAGAGGTGATGCAGAAGAAGATTGCAGTCTGGATGTCGTGTAGATGTGATGGGCATGGTTTATGCACAACAGAAAGGCAACTTAGATTGTTGAATTCAAAGCGAGAATAATAACATTCAGTAAGAGAAGTTTCTAATCAAATAATAGTCTCAGTTTTAAGATTAGAATAGGATTTTTTTTTTTTTCTGATGGGAATGTGCCCATCATCTATGAAGCTACATGTGACTCTGTGAGGCTGGACTTGTGCATACTGGTGCTCTGAGCTAAGTTCTAACATCAGCAACAAGCCTGCAGTGACAATGCTAACATGCTTATTTTTAGCAGGTATAATAAGATTTAGAGGCCTACAGATGAGGATGGCGACAGTCTCATGTTTTGTTAGTTTTGAAAGCATTTAGTCATAAATCAAGGTGTTTTTACAAATGAAATATCTGACTTTGTGACTGTGAGGTAAAAAAAAGATCACCCAAGTTCCAACAATTCATCCTGTAGGGAACAGCAATGCGTTTCCAATTTTCACAGCAATCCATCTAATCGTTGTCGAAAGCGAAATAATTCACTCAAACCCTCAAATGTTGCCATCATGCTGGTGTTAGAGGAAAAGTCAGGGAATTGCCAAAGTCTGTAGGCTTTATCCTCTGGGCAGCATGGATTTACACTAACATGGCTAAGGCCAACAAGGAGAAAAGGGAAATAGAGGCAGCTGTTCTAAGTATATTCTTGCCTGGTCATTAACTACACAGACGAAATTAGCTCTCTGTTTACTCATGGTGCATGACCCAGAAGGAAGCACACAGTGGTTTCCGTGAATTTATGACAAATTCAGCAGCTCTCTTTGTCTCTTTCCTATCATTAATTGTCTCTCTCTCTCTGCGCACGCACCACACACATTCATATGTGCAGTCTTTTTCCTTAATTACACTCAACAGTAGATCCATTAGTTCTACAGCCAGTCAGCACTGAAGCATGAAAAGCGCCTGGTAATCACATCAAGTTACAGTGGCAGTGCTCCCTCTACTGAGAATTACATACTAAATGCAAAGTGAACTATTACTTGTCTTTTTGGCCAACATCTTAAATCATCCCAGATGCCAAATAAGAGTTGCAGGAGGCACTGCATAAAAAGATACAGATGTACAATGGAACTGGTTCTGTCTCTATGTTATGTTTTATGTCCCTGTAGGATGAAAAGGTTATCATTTAATTAAGGGTCTACAAGTCCAGCTTTAATTTCTGATAGATCAAAAGATGCTGCAGTCTTTTAGAGGTCATAAATGAATTGCAGACCTGACTACCGTGCCCTGTGCTGCAGAAGTGCCTGTATCTTCAGGTTTGATTTTACTTATGTCGTTGATGCTTATTGTTACCTTGGAGAGCGACCTCCAATCCATATCAGCGCTCCCTATGTAAATGTGCTTCCGATCCACTACCCAGAATGAGGAATGGAGTCCTCCTTTGGTAAGAGCTGTCATATTAACAAAATGAACCTCAGCACCTAGACAATGAGAAACAGAGACAGAGACAGAGAGAAGAGAGTGCTGTGAGTATGAAACATTTGAAAGAGGAAATCTGCCAAAGCAGGCAGGCAGCCTGAGAGGCAAACGCTTTGAAAGGAAAACAATCAGGTACATTTGCACATTCCAGATTTTTTGCTTTGATTGTAAGTTTGGCATATTTGAAGGTTTTATGATATGCTGTTGAGCTCCTGGGTGACGCTGGTTGGGTTTGTGCACAAGAAGTGTTGGAGGTGAATGGTGTGAGGAAATATAAATCTACATTCTGGTTTGCTACAGTGACATAAATAATTGCTTTTATAAATGTAAAATATGACAGCCACTCACTGTTTGCTGCCAAAGTCTTCAGTTCAGCAGAGTTATTCAGACTGCTGGCAATCTTCAGTTTAACCCCATGAGATTTCAGGCTGAGCAGTCTCTGAAACAAAAGTTGACCCTGAAGAAGAAAGTCACATTCTGTATTACTGTAGCTGAGCATCTGAGCAGTATTTCAGAAGTCTTTAAAAAGGCCAACAACTATGTCTCAACTGGACTAACCTCATTAAAAGACTACATTGAGATTTACTAGAAAATAATTGCATCTCTTCTGACTGAACACCTGGGAAATGCAGTTGGTTTATGTTCTGCAGGAATGTAGAGGGGGCATATTCAGTCTGCCAGGACTTTGTACCTGTTTGGCAGTGCTTGGCATTGTTTCCACGTCCCAGGAGTTTAAGTCCCAGACAGGTGACACCACCTCAACTGAATGCTTTGCCTGGTCCAACAGCTCATGAAATCCAACAGAGAGAGGTAGGTGGCGTCTGCCATCCATGGAGAGATACAGGCCGTCTGGAATATTTTCCACAAGCACGATGCTGAAAGTAGCACATGCTTCTTCAGTTTCCCGAGCAAACTACACGGATTGTACTGTACACATCAAAGTCTGAGTACTACTGTATGTACAAAAATGTTATATAAGGCCTGATGACTTCAGAGGGAGCCACAAAAAATGAATTACCTCAAGTGATGGTTCTTCACTCAGTGTCAGTTGTGTCAGATGACTACAAGTTTGAAAAAAAAAAAAAAAAATCCAGGGGTGCAGAGTTCAGAAGATTTCCCTAGACCCATGTAGTCTCCTCATCTCTGCTTTATGCTCAAGGCTACATTAACCACTATACTCACACCCTTGAACCCAAACTGTCACTGGTCTAGTTTCACTGTGGGTAATGTAGGCACCAAATTTTGATGGTCGAATGTGTGTAAAAGACAATATCTCTGTTTTGTTTGTTTTTTTGTGAAAAATCAAAAAGTCCATCATATTGCATTATACATCTTATAAGGTTCTGAAAGTGTAATGCTAAATCTGTAGCATATGTGATTAGACACAAATTCCTGCCTATTTACCAAAGAACTATTGAGGAATAAATCTGGAACTACTTTTCTAAATAACTCCGAACGGATGCAGTACATAACAATGTGCTACCAGAGAACACATTTGATTATACTATGTTAATGGGTCATTATCTTATGATTAGTTAATGGATTTATGTCATTGTAAATGAAAGCAAGTCTGATTTGTTACCTTTGAACATCTTACCGGCAGTTTTTGCTGCAGTTTTCCTCTGTGATTCCATCCTCATTGTCCCCCCAAATGTCCACTGATGAGAAGATCAGCACCACCAGCACAGCAAAGCAGCAGAGAAGGGCAAAAATGGCAACGCATTTCTGCTGGGTCTAGAAAATAAATGAGATGTGCACCCACTAATAAAAGTCAGGGATATACATTTTTATTGGGGTATTTGCAAGATGATTAGTCAACAGTACTGCAGATATCAGTCCTTCTCCTATTATACACTGCAGTGCAGGTCAACAACTTACAGTGAAGACACTGATTTGGTAGTTTTGGGTAATGCACAAAAATGGCAATATCCTTAGTCAATATAATTGTTTAGAAGTTACATTCATGATCAACATGATACAACAACAATTGTTCTTTTTGACTGTATAAACCTTTGCTGCTGAAAAATTGTCAAATGCTTTGGAGCGAAACTCCCCCACAAATCCTACTTCTTGGTAAGGCGTAGAGGACAAGTGAAGGGGAACGCTCTCTAGCTGACAGCAAATTGATACACACTAAAGCTTAACTATAAGAAATATGAAAAAGCTCTGGTTTATGCTACACTGCCTGTTCAAGGGAGTCCCAGCTGACAGGGACTTTATAACCTCTGTGCCTGGACAGAAAAACCCAGTGCCACATTTATCACAAGCAATATCAGAGGTTATATCTGTATGCACACATGTGGGTGCTCTATATGATATACACTGGGATGTAATAAGGCTGGAGTGACAGTGGGGTCGGACCTAATAACGCAGCCAGTCTGATCCAGCCCGAGGCGTCTGGTTTGTCACCCTTTTAAAAGTGCAGTTAGGCACTTCTGTTTTGCTTACGACCATAGATTTTCCCATTCTAATTCTGTGTGCTGTTCAGCTATTTCAGTTTTGTGAGCAGTCAACATCATTACATATTCCCTTTTGTTGTGTTCGATCAATCAGATGAATTGCATCCTGCTGATAAGTTTAGTAAGCGTAAGCAGGAGTTTTTCTTAGAAAAGATGGCTCTCAGCTACAAATTTCATCATTAAAAAAAAAAGAAAAACTGTATTCAGCATTTTGTTAGATGAAGTGGGCTGGTGGATGTTTTTAGAACCTGTCTCCCACTCTTGTGTCTCAAACAATAAGGCTGAAACTGGTGCCAGATGGATTCACATTACATTCCTCTGTCATTCACTGGGACCACTCAGGTTTTCTTTACATTTAGCCGCCAAGGCCCATCTTTGACTTTTAGATGGCCATGAGGAAATAAAGCCTCAATAAGACTGACAGAGTGAGACAGCTCAGTCACCTCACAGCACACACAGCTACTGATGCAGAAAGATGCCATATTTCATTTACAATTCAGGTATTTGCTGTGCCTGAATTTAGCCTATAGCTGAAATCATCAGCCAATTAGTTAATCAAAAGACAATTAATTTCCAACAGTTTTGATAATGAATAATTTAAATAAGCATTTCTCACTACAATCAGTGCCATTTGTACACTGGTGAAAATCAATTGGTGACTATTTGGATAATCACTATTGTCAAAGTCATTTATCAAGCAAAACTGGGCTTTAGGATATTTGCTCCTAAAGCCCAAAAATCTAAATCAAATGATATATAAGATATATTCATCTGAAACCTTTTAAAACTGGTTCCAATGCATGAAATGTGGCAATTTTGTTATTTTTCTCTGTTTTGTTGTTAATCAAATGTCTTTTGAATGTTTGCACAAAAGCAGCACTGGGCTCTGGGAAATCATCATGGTTGTTTTAAAACACATTGTCTAAAAAATTCAGTAATCAGTTCATTTATCATGCAAAAATATACAAACATTTTGTTTTGTTTGATATAAGAATAAATGGAATATATTTGTATTCTTTGCTGACATTTTGTAGACTATCGATCACAGATAAATCAAAAAACATAATTAATGGATAACTAAAATAATTGTTAGCTGCTGCCCATTATACACTGGATAACTGAAGAACAGTCTCAAGACATTCAGTGAATTTTTAGCTTCATCCATATAAATCACTGTAAAGGAATCCAGCAATAAAAGCCTAAAGTGAATGCACTAAAGACAAAATGAGAACAACAACACATACTAAGCGGATGCAGAGTGAAGCAGGTGTACTTGCAAACATCACCTTCACAGGCTCCTGTGTGGTCGGTCCTGCCATTACAGCAGCACTCCTTCAAACTTCTCTGACAGGCGGGAAACAGCAGCTCAGTCATACATCTTTTCTTCATAATCTGTCTGTGTCTTCAATCCCCACACCTCACTACCCAGCAAGCCATGCCTGATGTCTTCACTCTCTGCCACTGTCTTCATCTTGCTGGTTCCTCACTGCCCTGCATGGTATGTGTGTCCACCTCAGCACCTGGTCAATCCCGTTTCCTGACATGGTTCACCCATCCTAAGACTGGATGTGTGTGCATGTGTGTATGTGTGTGTGCTATATGTGTGCTGCTCACTCTGTTTCTCAGTGGAGGCAGTGGGAGAGATGGAGAAAGACCAACCCCTCTCTTTGAAACGGCCAATACAGAGCTATAGCTCCAAGCCCCAGCAACCCCTCCTCCTGCTCACTTCCTCCTCTCCTCATCCTCTTCCCTCTTTATCTTCCTCTTATCTGCTCTGTGAACAAAACTCGTCTGATAGTGAGCAGCTTGGTTTTGGTTTAGAGGAGCACAATCATGAAACATGCCATTGGTGATCCAATGTGTGTGACAGCTGCAACAAAAGTCTCAACTCATTAGGTCAGACATGCGTCCTCACACACAAACACACACAGATAGACCACATGACCACACTGGCTAGAAAACACAAAATGATCTTAGTCTTATAATTCCCATTAATATGGTCATCTGGTGACATAACATAACATAACTTCAAGTCAGGAATATTGTCTGCTTAAAATCCCCACTGGGTTAAAAGCAATCTAATTAGTTGGCATTAGTTGGCATTTCATGTTTCATTTCTACTTTAAGATTTAAAGCTCTGTTTCCTCCTATTGCACAGAAGGAGATCAGTGGGGAAAAAATGAAATGCGTGAACACTTTCCTCCAAACTTTCATTCAAACCAAATAGATGAATGCAGTGGCGCTTAATAGCAGAAAACAACATATGCTCCTGTCTGCAGACAAGCTGCTGTGCTGTTTATGAGTCCAGCACTGTATGGGGAGAAAGGTAAAGACGTAAAGGAGGGAGGGATAGGAGTTGGCTTGTTTGTCGCTTATAATGAGAGTAGTCAGTGAAGGACTGTAAATTTTAATATTCCCAGAATTTTTGTTATTGACACCTACTAAAATTACCATGTCAGCATCATCATTATGAGTATGTTGCCATGCTAGTATTAGCATTTAGCTTGAAGCAAATGTTCTAGTATTGCCTTAAATAGTCGCTTTGTGTGGGTTTGGTATATAAACTTATATCTTGAACACATCCCCTCCTAAAACAATATCTTATTGTTTCTCACTTAAATAGATGGGAAATGTGGCAATGAAACAATGGATAACTGGATATGGCAACTCCTGTATAAAAAGTGTGAGTTTTAATTATAAAACCTCGAGGAGCCCTGTGTGAGAGTCCAGAAACAAAGTCAAAGCAGTGAAACCTGCTGTGTCTGACTGGAGCAGGTGACCTCTGCTTGTCACCCTGTCTGTGAGAAGAGAGAGAGGGGACAGAAATGCATGAGTCACTTCCCAGGAGAGGTGAACGTTCCTAAAGCTGCACATAAGGGGTCAAATAAGCACACTTTCAAATAAGAGAAGAAACAAAGTGCCGCACAACATTGGATTTTCACTGTTTCACCATCATGAGCAAACAACTTCAGTGGAGACAGAACCACAGAGCAATTTTTAGTTGAAAGCCATCATAAAGGCCCATCCCCGCCTAACGGTCAGTCGCAGTCACGCCAGGAAATAAGCATGAACAATTTACCAAGTGCATATTCAGTGCAGTGATTTAACATTTAGTACTAATGTATGAAATACCTACACGTTTTTTCTTTTCTGTTATGTTGCAGGAGCTCTTTCTGATGCACTTCAAGTGATGGAGGAGGGCAGTTCAGAGGCCACAGAGGTCTTTGTCTAATGCCTAATGCTCGCTCTGGACCCTCTGCACTAAACATCATTATCTGATAATGTACAGCACAAGGGGCCAGTTATAAATAGCTCCCATCGTTAAGGATCATGCTCTGGGACATATTCAGACTCTACACACAAATGAAGCAAATTATTATTAAACAATAGGTCTATACCTGGTAAAGGCTACCCTGGGGACTATTTTAATTTTAAGGCATTTGTTTAAACTGCATTTCAATGACAATATATAATGGAAAAACAATTGAAACAATTGTCATATGTAACAACACAATTCAAAAAACTTTCAATTTTCAATCAAATTTAACTACTTAGATGTGTTTGACCTGCAAACTATCATTACTGGCATACATTTATTATAATTCAGCATGACATTTTGTTGCTAGTCTATGCACATGAATTATGTCGACCTCTCCTCCCATCCAAACACATGACTGTGAGTTCCTGTGAAGGATGCTTCAATTTAGGCATTTCACCTTCACACCAAAAGCTCAACAGCAGGTTTCCAGGGATGCACAGGACATGTTGTGTGTGTTTTTTTTAATGTTACTGTAACATCAGAGTCAAGGTGATATGTGCTGAATGAAGGCTGACTGGGCACAACGCCATTGGAGGCTGCTGGGCCAAATGCCAACCGGTCTGTGGTTGGGGTCCAGATAGGAATTCAGCAATGAAAAATTATCCTGTTTGGCTGCCTCTTTTAAAAAGCGCCATCAGTGAGCACAACACTCCACCCGATGGACCCCAATGATTTGTTAAACTAATTATTTGATTTAAGATTTTTTATGACTAAGAAAATGTTTAAATTTAAACTACTATAGTTTAGTATCACTGGTATCTGGTACTTAACACAGGAAAGTAAAGGCAGCCTATCCCCACATATGTTCGCGACTTGAAAAAATATTGAAATGAAAAATTGATTGATGAACAAAACTGTTGCACAGTAATTTTCTATCAATTGAGTAACTGAGTGATCATTTTAGCTTTGTGAAAATTATTCATTTGTAACTATAATAATTTGCATCCACGGAAGATTAAAGAATGCTTGAGGTAAAGATGAGGGTTAACAAATGCGAAAAAAAATGCTGACATTAAGAAACTTCAAATCTAAAAATACGTAATGGAAACAGTAAGTTTGAAGTATCTTGGTATGCATCCTTTTTTGACTTCATGTGTTGCTTGTGGAAAGGGTATGTGTGCGGCAGCAGGGAAGAAAGTGGTAATCAATTCTCATCTGAGGGGATAGAGCTCAGTTGCACACTTACCCAGCAGCACTTCTCCAGTAGTGAGGCTCATGCACCACAGGCATGCAGAATGAGTGGATTTCCAGTGGAACTAACGCCTCTACTGGGCTCACATGATTTCTTTGCTATATAGTTTTACATACCTAAACTACTTCTTTTGAGTAAGTCTTTCCAAAATGTAACTTTACATTTGTACTTTCCAAAGGCAAATACACTATTCAGTAAATCATTGTATGATGTTTGAGAGATACTTGACAGTTGGCTCACCTGTTCCGGCTTGACTTTGCGTTGGAGGAAGATGGATGCAGAGTAGTTCTGCTGTTGGACAGCACTAGCTGTAGCACTGTAGCTGCTTTTCATTTGGGGCACACATGGCAGGAGCGCTGGGAGAGCCTCGTCTTGCCCCCTCAACCTTGGATCATCTGACAGTTCCATTGATGGCCTGAGCCTTGCTGTCTGCTGGGGCACAGAAAAAGACTGATGCGCACACACACAAACACACACACAGATTCACACATTCATTCACACACTCACAGAGATGCTGTCACTCCTGTCTTCCCTCTTTTCTGTTTATCATTCAATAGCTGAGTCAGCCACTATTGGTCTCTGTGCTGTCTGAGCTACAGTGTGCACCCTGTTTGTGGCCAGAGCACCAGTGCGTCCTCACACACTTGTTAGGGAGAGTGTGTGTGAGTATTTGTGCATGTGTGTGTGTAGTACAGTCTGCCAGGCAGGATGGGAGGGGCAGTCAATGAGCATTGGATGGGGCGGAGGTGCAACAGGAGCTGCTGCACTGGACAGGACTGGGAGAAGCAGACAGTGTAGGAGAGTAATCTGATTGAGAAAAGGCTGAAGAGACTATAAGACATGTGGACACATACACACCCTTACACACAACTGTGTAAAATCTAATTTCTTCCATTTGCACCTTACATACAGAATACTGATGTACAGAGACAGAATATCCTGTGCTGTGGTAGCTTCACTTTAAGAAACCCTTTTTCACAGGTTGAGAAAGGTGCCATATGTTTACTGTGAAAGGCATTCACACACATACACACACAACAATGTGACTGGAGATTTATTATAGCCTGCACAATTTATCTTATGGATACAAAAAGGTGTTAGTGTAGCAACTGACTGCACACTGATCTTATTTAACACAGATCAATCGTCTTGTCACCAAGGTGTCAATAGTAGCAGAGCGACTGTAAGTGGACTATTAGATTCATTATTCAGTCGTTTGACAACATTTTAAAATAAGACTGCTGTGTTTATTTTAAATGAAAAAAAAAATACCATAGATGGTATCTATGGGAATTTATCCATCACATGATATATCAATATATTGTATATTGGGAAATCTCTGGAGAAAGATTAGAGAAAGGATGTAGGATATGTTTTAATCTTAATGCATGTGTTCATAAAGTTTAGCTTTGTATAAAAGCAGGGGGAAACACCTAGTATGGCCCTGTCCACAGGTAATGAATACTGCATATTCATATCTTAAGTCTCCACTGGTTGCCTGGCAACCTGACAGTGATCACAAGACCCCAGGACGGTACAGATCGTGAGGAATAATTTTTTCTGTACAAAATCCCCTTAAAGACTGCAGCCTGTTGTTTTTCTTCCCAGATTATGTAACAAAACATATGTGTTAATCAGTGAACTTGAGAGGTGCTGGTACACACACTTTGTTAGCTTTGCAGAGAGTCAGGCGTTTCCCAAGCAGCTACAGCAGCTAATTGGCTGCTGGCTGTGGCTCCATACTCACATATGGAGAGTGGCATCAATTTTCTAACCTAAATCTTGGCAATTAAAAAATTAAGCACAAAAACCAAAATGTTGAACAGCTGCTTGAACAATATCAATCTGTTACACTGAGGTATCTGTACATTTTCAGACTTTTCTTTCTTTCTTTGTTGCTCAATAAGCAATTACTTTTTGGTAGAGTAGACCTACCTAATAAATCTGATTATGTACCACCTGAAAGTAGACCTGAATGTCTAGGTTTCTGAAAAACTTTTGCCTTTTCCTGTTTTCCTCTCCAATGCCCATAAGCAATGATTGTCCATCAATGAGGAGTTGCAGAATAACTAAATACATTTAGCATCCTGCACACAAAGCATAGCATGTTATATCTAATTCACACAGAGATACTACCTCATCACTGGCAGCAAATTACACTAAACTGTGCATAGGGTGCATGCTGTGCATCACCTAACGGATATTTAAGATTCCAATTCATTTTAAAAGTCTCCACGGGTAGATAGACAGATTATTTTCATTAGCTGCAAAGACATGAAGATTTTGTTTATATGCAATAAGTGATAGCAGTGTGAATGCAGCACCAAAACCCATAGAGAACCAGAACTTAATAAAAAGTTAAGAAACTAAGTGGGAACAATTGAGCCAAACTGTTCTCACTTATGTGAGCACCTGCAAAAGCGCTGATGTGCACCGGCAGCCACCGTGAATGTTGTTCACAAGGGAGAAAAACCCTGACACAGCTTTAAGGATTAAATAAGTGGAGCAGAATATCTGGAGACATACAATTTGCAGTCCAGTGGCTTTGACAGTGGTGCCTCTAAAATCTAATTTGTTGTGTGTACTTGCCTCTGCAAAGAGTGAGAGAGAGGCCAGACAGGCAGGAGGACAGGGCTGCTTGTGGAGGATCTGGAAGGTTGAAGCTCAAGATAATGGAAGCCCAGAGGAGTTTCTGGGTGATGATGAGGAAGAAGTGGAAAGTTAAATGGAGTAATAGTATTTACTAAAACTAGACAATTCAGGTTTAAATTCAACGAGTTAGAACTGATCATTTATCATCATATTAGCGTGTTCGCTTTCAGCAAAAGCATTCTTGCTCTCTTCACTCTTCAGTATTTTTATGTGTATGACTGCGGACAGCAACTCAGTGTCATCTTCACTCTTTATTATAATTATTATATTTTCTTCTGTACCTTGTTGGCATGTAAATTAGGGAAGTCTCAGGCTTAATGAAGAGAGCAAAGGTCACTAACAATTTTTGTGTTCTGAATTTTTTCTCTCAGACTTTAAATTCAAACATTCAAAAATCATGTAAATCTGAAATCCACGACCATATCCAGTTGCCATATCCATATAATGTTGGGGCACACTCACGTTTTTGCTAATCGAGTGACTGAGTACTGTGTACTGTACTCATTGAGATCCATATGGCAGCTATGGTGAGAAAGTTTTCCACGTGACTGGTCCCAAACACTTTGTGTTATAAAGATCAACTGCCAAGTTTTTAGTGCTGGTACTTTAAGCACTTCTGGTACTTAAAGCAGTTCTGACAAGCTCTGGTTTTTCCTTAGTCCTATGTCATAATAAATTCATTATATTTGTCTGTTGGTCAGACAATACATTTTAAAACATTACTTTGTGGTTTATAAAATTACACAGGGCATTTTTGATATTAACTAATTAATTAGAAGGTCGAGAATGTAACCAACACGTAAAAGAATACTGAAAGAATAATTAGTTAAAAGGTCAAAATGACATAATTTCTGCACCATTTAATGAAATCACAACTGCCACCTTGCACTGGAATGCAATGAATAAAAACTAAAAACAGCTCATGATAATCATGCATTTTATTGGAAATGAGACAATACACAGGTATTGCAAGATCAACATTTAACTTAACATCATTACAAAGAAAAAAAAAAAACTTTATACAAAACATCCAAACAAAAATTCTCCATATGCTCAAACAGAATTAAAGACAAGGTACAGTAGGTGCTGAGCACAAAATGCAATCCTTAATTTTTTATTAAAGTTATTTTGGCTAAAATTGTATCAACAGCTGATCAGGTTACATTCATGTGTAAACATTGGTATGAGGCAAGACATCGGAAAACCTACAGTCATTACACACTCCGCTCTCATGAATGATAAAATGCAGCTTCAGGACTCAGAGGTAGTCCCTGTCTATGCTGGTTCCAACACAACATTTTATTTGTGATCAGAAAATAATTTAACAAACCATTCGTCGACAGACACCTGGCTTTAAACCCTGCTTTGTGTTTGGCTGAGGACATCAACATGATAAAGGAGCGTTATAGGGGCATGTCATGTCATGGTCCCTCAGAGATGAAAATGAATATTAATTAGCTTTGAAATGTGCAAAGAAACAAATATCCACATCTTTTAACTATCTCCAATAAAATGCAGTATCTCTCATCTCCAACTGTAATGATTCTTTGATCCAGGGCACTTGTGACAAAATACATTTGGAAGAGGAAAACCTTTTTTGGGCGCTACATTTGATTTCATAGCTTCTATTAACACAAAGGGTCTACCTTTGATACACTGTTTCAAATGACATCGGCACAAGAAAAAGGGCATGGAAGGGAGTTTTTAATTGAACTATAATATACAGTTACACTGGTAGATATTGTGCATGCCCAGTTCCTTTCCCAGCAAATAAGCACCATGGCCTTTTCAAATGGAAAAATCATTACTGAGGAGGCCAACGACATATTTATTTATTTGTTTATTTTTTTATAAATAATTCAGTGGGTGATTATAATAACATTTTCCATACACCCCTCTGTTTAATCCTCTTTTGACAACATTGCACCTTTTCTAATATCTGGAAAATTTCAAGGCTTGTGATTAAATGGCAAGACTGACAACAAAAGACAACCAAATATTCTATGCAGGGAGCTGGAAAGTTTACCATTAACATTATGTCCTCTCATCTTTTATATCTGTTCTTCTTGAAATGCTTCTTAAGATAATAAGAGTGAGCTGCAACACAAAAACACAGATGGGTTATTGTATATTAAGTTATAGTGTCTTTGTAAAGCCATGGTTAATACTGTTTTGTTTTCATACTGAGAGCTGCTGTTTAGGACTGTTGGGAGTTTTACATGATTCAGTTTGACTGAAACACAATGCTAAAAAAAAAAATCTTCTAACCACACACCAAGGTCTACTCCAAGGGATGCAGGGATGTGTCCACTCTGAATCATTCTCTTAACGTGTAAGCTCTAGAGCTTTGCTGTGTGTGCTCTTCCACCTCTGTCTGGTCCGAGGACACACAGGGTTTAGAGGCTGGTCCTTCAGGCCTGGGGGCTGTTGGCATGCTAGAGGATGCTTCAGCCCCAGGGTGCAACACAGAGACTCCCTGCTGAGCCCCAGGACTGATCTTCTGGTCAGTGAGAGGGCTGGTCAGGCCCAGGCTGGACAGGGCATCCAAGGTGCCATCTGGGTCCACCATCATGTCGATGACTGTCAGATAGGAACAGCATAACACAAGTAATTTAAAATGACTATGTCTGAATTTCACGTTGGTTAAAATGCCACCTTATTGGTAGAGAGTGTTTTTAATTAAGAAGGTGTTTTGGATCTGAAAACTAAAGAGAAACATCAGAGCCATACCAAGGAGTTGTCTTTCCACTCTCTTCAGGTCTTGAATAATGGTTGAAATCTCCTGTTAGAGGAAAATAAATAAAAAATTAAAGCTGCTTGAGGATGTGATTAAGTAAATGGAAGTTCATGCAGCAAATAAATGGACTCATTCATCTCATCATTGCTGCAGGAATAAGTTGGATGCTGTGCCCAGCCAATAATGCTTTCATGCTATAGGCTTGTGACTTAGGCCATAGACAGACATTTCTCTTCAGTGGTTCACATGAGGCCAAACTGGGTTAAAGGCAGAATTTATGACCCTGCTGCTGAAAAAGGCAAACGATTTGTGGACTTTTTCTATCACCCACAGCAACTGTTAAGCCTTCTTTTTCCATAAAAAAACACATTGGGCTTTCCTCTCTAAAATAGATAGTATTGATTTGATTTGATTCCACACTCAAATCAAAGATATGATGATTTCATTAAGTACTCAGATATTGTGTAGCTTGTAGGAGCATTGTAGATGTGATACTGCATTGTAGATGTGATACTGCTGCATTATTCTTACCAAAGTGAAGCTAGTAGAGTACTGACATAAATCAGCTCTTAGGCAAAGTATTTCATAACTGAAGCCAAATAAAATTGCCTTTCAGACTCTGTCTTCTTATTAATTTATGCCATAATAATAAAAAAAAGGCAAAGGATTTTGCTGATTAGACTTCTGTAAAACTCCAGTATCTGATGCTTGTATTAAAATGCAGCAGTATTAACAAATACATAGCCCCTGTTTTCACTAGCAAATATTTTGGCTGATTAAATTTTAAAAAAATCTGTGAATATCTTGTGCTGTAATTTGGTGTTTTTGTTCCTAAAACTTCAGTATATTAAAGTCACATATCAGGTAATTATAAAATGAAGACAGAACACAGATACACATTTACTCTACACCTGTCATTCTTTAGATATACTGCTACCCATAGTTATTAGCACATGATCATTCAGGCATGACTTAAAATGAACAATATTTTGGGCCTGTGCCGAAATAGTCACCATACACACTGTGAAGAAAGATAACAAAAGCCTCCAGCCATGCTAGTGCTCTAAAGAAAGCTGCTTTGAATTAAGCGATAACTAAGTGACTACTTCACAGTGACAGTGCTAACATGCTGTAGGTATACTGTTTAGCACTGTAACCATCATAGTTTAGTGAGATTGCAAGGCAAGGCAAGACAAATTTATTTGTATAGCACCATTCATACACTACACAATTCAAAGTGCTTTACAAGGCATGTAATTACATTAAAAGCATTGAAAAGAGCATCTAAAAACAAAGACATCTAAAATAAAATAAATTTAAATGAAATAAAGTAAATTAAAATAAGATGTAAAAGCACATTAAGAAAACAAGGATGAACAATTATTTGAAGGCAGCAGTAAACAACAGTGTTTTCAGTCCTGATTTGAATGAGCTCACAGTTGGAGCAGACCTCAGGTGTTCAGGAAGTTTGTTCCACAAGTGCGGAGCATAGTAACTGAATGCTGCTTCACTTTGTGACCTGAGGGGTCTGGAAACCTCATAGGGAACTAATACATCTTGAATATATTTTGGTCCACAACCATTTAGTGCTTTATAAACTAGCAATAAGATTTTAAAATCTATCCTTTGACTAAGGGGAAGCCAGTGTAGTGATCTAAGAACTGGTGTGATATGGTCCAGTTTCCTGGTGTTTGTAAGGACTCTGGCAGCAGCATTCTGGATTAGCAGGCTAATATTCCCTAATTTGCACTAAACAGAAGTCCATCCATCCATTTTCTATACCCGCTTCTTCCTAACCAGGGTCACAGGGATCAGCTGGAGCCTATCCCAGCTCTCTCTGGGTGAAAGGCAAGGGTACACCCTGGACAGGTCACCAGTCCATCACAGGGCCACATAGAGACAAACAACCTCACACACTCACACTCACTCCTATGGGCAATTTAGAGTCACCAATCAACCTGACATACATGTTTTTGGACTGTGGGAGGAAACCAGAGTACCTGGAGAAAACCCACACAAGCACAGGGAGAACATGCAAACTCCACACAGTCACAAACCCACGACCTTCTTGCTGTGAGGCAACAGTGCTAACCACTCATCCACTGTGCTGCCCACTAAACAGAAGTATTGAACAAAATGAACTAGACCTGATTATGGTGAAAAATTGTTTTCATTTAATCACAAATGTCAATCTCATGTGGCATTGGAGGAAAAACCACTGGAATAAATTAGAATTAATATTCTGAGCACACTGGATATATCTACCGCATTTCATAGCGATCCTGAGATATTTCAGTCTGAATTGGACTGAATAACCAATCAAATGACAGCCCATTGTTGCCATCACTGGAGGCACACTACTAAGTGTGACTAAAAATATTTCTGTCTGCTTCACCAGCCTTTAGCATGGACAGGTTCATTACCTTGTTGGAACTCTTGAGTAGTAAGGAATCATGCTCTGCCTGCAGTTTGTTCTCAATATCTTCCCATTTCCGTTCTTTATCCTTGAAGAGGATCCTAGAGGCCAGGTTGTTACAAAAATAGCAAAATTATACAAAAATATTTTTAATGTATCTCTTGACAGATGTATTAGTTGAATGTTGAAATGATCTAATTTTGGCATTGTCTGCAGATCATAGGAATGAAAAAGGTCTTTGAGTTGTTATCCAATGTGTGATAATGAGTAACAGATGTAGCTGGTTGTCAGAGTAAACCCTCTGTGATGTGCCACTCAGACTATACTGGTTGGCCTAGTTCTTACTTCAAATACAGACAGAGTTACTCTGGGTATATTATACATTAAATTGACAGCAGATTACAGGAACAACACATCCCTTCATGATGCTCACCTGATTTTGCAGGCTGTTCTGTCAACAGACTGCCGTATCCTAGTTGAGAGCTGAGTCACAGATGCTAGTAGTAAACTGTCCAGCACCGCCTGATGGATGATGTTAGGAAACACATTGTCAGTTTTATTAAAAATAAGCATAAGATAACTGGGTAGTGAGAAGCTAACACAACAGTTTCAATACTTTTGCTAAAATTAGCCTAATTATAGTCACAACTGATAGAATATTCTTAATAGCCCAGGTCTTAGAATTAGGTCCAATCAGAAACACAGTTTGTTGAGGGGTGACTATAGATGTCATGTGTGGAGCTCCCTCTAGTGGCACCACATGTTGTGCTACTCAGTTGTTTGATAAATGTATATTCTACCATTACCGAATCATAAATGTAGGCACCAGATGAACTTTGTATGACCTACTTACCTTTTCATTCTAATTTCAGAGCTTTAAATACTCTGAATGAAAGCTAATTTCACAGTCTTTATTCAAAGTTGAAATAAGCACTTGACTGAGAAACACAGCTCAAATTTAACCCTCTACTGTGAAGAATGCCTGTATACTTTGAGAAGTAAATAAAGTTTAATACTGAAGCACAGACTCACATCATCTCTGTTCCATGTTTGCCGGCGGATGGAGCGGGAGATGTGTCCACTAGAGCCCCGGGGTCGCAGCTCCACAGACTGCCCATTGGTTCCTAAAATGTTGCTGGACTCCGAGGAGGGACCACCCAGGTCATCAAATACACGCTCCTCCAACTCCAATATAGGACAGTACAATATGGGTGGGTTCAGTTTAGTATGAATAACAATATTTTATCACTACTATCTACTATTAGCAGCTAGAGGAACTATGTTTTGCTGTAGGGTATTGTATAATATATAAACCATACCAGAGCTCCTGGGTCTGTGGCTGCAGGGCTGACTGAGTCGATCTCTCCTGCAACATCATGAATCTCTCTGGCGAGCATAGCTAGGTCTTTGGCTAGGTCTTGGCTAATCCTGATGAACAAATACAAACCAACAGTATATTATACTGTATGTGAAACAAATCTTTTATCTTTTTCTCCTCGTTTTCTTTAGTTTTATTTATTTTCTTCATATACTTCATATACATTAAATTGAAAGCAGTGCACAACCCAAAATAAAAGAGTAAATTATTGCAACAAATGTAATAACGGGGGAAATGTGGTTGAATAATGCTCTCATTCATCACTGCTCTCAAACTAGATCACAGCACCTCCCACCTACATACCTGGCTATTTCTTCACTGTGGGCTGTCCAGTCTCTCATATACTCGTCTTGCTCCCTGGAGTGCTGCTTCAGCCCAGACAGGCTTGCAGGATTAGGAGTTGCTGGGGCCGAACCTCCTAGCTGGGCTACCCGAGTAGCTGGGAACGGCCGTGTCTTCCCCTGCTTAGACATGTGGCGGTTTGAGCCATACTCGTCCTCTGAGGTGGAGGCATACTCCACAGGCACACGGCGCCACCGAGCGCCAGCTAAGAAAAAATGGTAGTGGAATTGAAATGGTGCTTAAAATGTGGGAGTGATATTGTCTGCTGAAATAATTATTAATTTAAACATTCATTAAGGAACAGTTAGATGAACAAGAAGGTAATTACGGATAATTGTGTAATATTTAGGGCGAACATAATGAGAACAGAATTTGTGACAGATAACATTTTCATTGCTTGTAGACTTGATAGAATATTTTAAAATATGGACATCCTGAAATTAAAATACTTACATGCAGGTGGGGCATGTCCGTAGGAGGAGGTGCCTTTATTCTTGTCAGGCAACTTGGAGGCGCTATTGGCCCTAGCTCTGGGTCCAGACACTGAGGTTACACTGGACCCTCTCAGTCCTTGTCTAATAGCAAAATCACCTGCTGCACTCCGGGCTCCTAGACCTCTACTCCTTGTCACAGTGGCCTCTGAGTCACTCTGGGCAGATGGTGACCCCACCCTCGGCCTCCTTGGCTGTGCCAGAGCTTCTATTCTGGACATTCCCCTTCGCGCCATCCCAGTCCTTGATGTGGAACTTGCGGTGGAAGCCTCAGAGGCTACCGACATTCGGTCAAGGTCAGCAGGCTCAGTGTCTGAAGAATCCCCCAGCCGGGCTCGCCTCAGCAAGGACGCCCTGGTGGGTCTAGGCTTGGGGACATTGGCAAGTTTATTGGGTGCAGAGGAGGCAGGGGCCTGAGTGATTTTTGCCCGACTAGACTTGCCAGACCCCACTGTTGTATTACAGGTCTGGGATCTGGCATGAGAGCCTCTGGACTCCTGTGTGGTGGTGGGCTGGGAGTCTGAAAGAAGAGAGTTGGAGTTTACATCATCGTCAGTGAGGTCCATGGAGGTCCAGGGGCGGCTGGGCTGCAGAGGTCCAGATGCTCTGGACTTGACTCTCCTGTCCTGGGTCTCCCGGCCCACGGTAGGGCCCTTACCGGATGAGCACACTACTGTTCTCTCCTTCTGCTGTCCTGCAAGGGTTCTGCGTTTCTGGACAACTTTTCTCGCTCCATCAGCTTGGCTTACTGTGCTTGTTGTGTCCACATCTGACTCTGGTGACATAGAACCTTCGATGGACTGACTTGGTGGATCACCTTGGTCTGACACAGTGGTCTCTAGAAATGCTGCCACAGCCTCAGAGTCTTTTTGCAGTGTGGTGCTGTCAATTCCAGCCTCCCTACTCTGAGTTTTACTGCTTGTTAGCCCATCAATACGTGGTATGAGTTCAATAGGCACGTTGGAGCTTGGTTTCTCCACAGTAAAGCTCTCCTGCCTCAACAATGGTTTCCCACTACTTTCCCTAGCCTTATCTTCTTCCTTTTTCCTCCTTCGTACTTCCATTCTCTTCTCCCCGCTGGTTAGTGGACGAGGGGGGAGCTTGGTCATCATGCCTGACTGACCTGATCTTCCACCACCACTGTCCTGTGATTTGGCCGGTGAGGAGCGACCTGGGCTGCCAGTGTGACTGCCCACACCTCCTGTGCCATGACCAGGCCGGTTTTTTCCCCTAGATATCTTCTCTTCCTGATTCTCCTTCTCCTGTAGCTCTGTGTCCTGTTTCTCCCCCATATCTGTATGCAGACCTGATCCCGGGGTCCTTCTTCCTAGGGTGAGCTCCTCACCAGGCAGCTGGGGTAAAGTTCTCCTCTTACGTTCTGTATAGCCAGAAGAACCAAAGGAGGCTGAGTGGCTGGACTCACTTATTCCAGCTAAAATAAGAGAAAATCAATTTTTAGTAAAGTGATCCATCAGATAAATGTGTTATACAAATATCATTACTGGGTAGCACACTAGCAGAACTGGTGTCAAGTAGCAATCTGTGCGATCAGTTCATTTCAGCGTTTCTTGTTCTACCAGCTGACCCATGAGATGCTATTTTGTTCTTCATGGATTCATACATCAAGCAGTTTATCATTTATCATCACTTTGGGGATAAATAAAGTTTATCTTATCTTCTGATCTTATGGAACTTTTGCTGAACAGTGGCCGCTCTGGTCACATGATATAAAGTCAGCAAGTCAGCCAATTCAAAGTGACTAAAGTGATCAAATATGAACTACTGGTCACGTCAGACTAAGCGAGGCTGTCAATAGAAAATCCATGAGAGTATTGAGAGCATTGCAATGGTGCATTTAAATTCTGACAAATTCAACTAATTAATTAACTAAGACCGACTCTTTGTTTAGATAACATACCTCTCTCCTCTGTGACCATGATGTGACTCTCCCCTCCTGATCCCTCAGGGTCAGTCCTAATGTGACTGGCAGCCAGAGTAGCCCACTGTGAGACCCAGCGGGGACCACCCACCACCAGTTCCTCAGATAAAACCTGGCCAAAAGCAGAATAAAAGATTCAAGTGAAAAATTACACTATTTAAACACACTAACAGTAGCTGTTTGTTGCTTTTAACCTAATTAAAATTTTGCTTATTTTTTGGTCACAAATTTAGAAAAGAGTGTTTTGACTGGAATTTTAAAAATGCTTTCCATTTTCCACCTCTGTTTCCATGCGTCCAGGCTTTCCTCTGTCTGCGGTAGCAGACCTCTGGGAAGTCAGCCTCTCTCTTTGGTCAGCACCCCCAAGCCTCGACACACACACAGCCTCCTCTTCATCCACACCAAACACCTGAAACATTCACAGGCACAAGAGTACCAGCATGCACATAAATGTGCGAGAATGATTGTTTTGTTATACCTTATAATGAGAGGCTAATTAGAACGAGAAAAAGTGTATTACAACTTTCTTCTTCCCCACCTTATCAATCAGTTTCCTAGCCTCTTCCTCTTCATGATCTCCATTCTCCAATTCAATGGTGTAGGTCCCTCTGTCACTATAATCATCTCCATGGTGATAACACTCATCGTGGCCACTCTGCTGATATGGTGCTGAGCCACGTCGCCTCTCTATGAATCCACTTCCACCTTTGGAGGATGATGACTTGCGACGACGTGCTGGACTGTCCTCCTCTGCGAAGAGGCCCTCTGGCACATTAGCACGACCCTCCCTGATCTTCATCCCTGCACCGCCCCAAAGCCCCCATGAACGCTCATCCAGTGCTGCAGCTCTGCGCTGCTCTCCTAGTGCATTCTCTGAATCACTCTGAGTACCATCCTCATGTTTGCTGCCTGGCATGGATGAGCAAAGAGGAAGGTAATGGGTCAGAAAGGTGGAGGAAGAAATATTAACTTAAGCAAGAAGGTACACAACATACTGCAGTGTGAAGTAGATTGGTTTAGATGACACATGCAGCAAGTATACCTACCTTTAAGGCTCCTCAGTTGCACTGGCACATCGCTCTTCACACTTTCTCCATCATCCTCTGCAGCTGTCTCTTTGAGAGTTAAAGGCAATTCATTCTGTGCCAGCCAGTCGGCAACTTTGACCTCTGCTGCAACCATGGCTGTCTGAAGAGGACTCAGGTCCTCCCCAACAGGTCTTTTAGGACGTGGCCTGGTCTCTGGTGCTACTTTTGCCACTCGATCTTTGACAGTCACTTTACCTGATGCTCCAGGGTCAAACTCGATGGTGAAGGACGCGTGGCCATGAATGGTTTCTGCAGCAGCAGAGGTACTAGCCTCTTGTTCTTGTGAGAGGGCCTCACCACTCACTTTACCTTGTGAGGGGGTGTCCTTGGTTGGGATCTCGAAGTAGCTAGGCTCCTGGTTAGAGGTCATTTGCAGGGCAGACTTTGTGACCTCTGCACTTTTCTTGGTGTCTGTCAGAATTCATGCAAAGATATGTATTTAGCACCACAAAGTCCACTAAACACAATCCACACATAAAATCTCACACATCAGTTTCTTTTTTGCAATTTTATGCAGCTTTACTAAGACCTGTTTCAGCTCTTTCTCGTTTCCGTTCTGAGTTTTTTTCCTCAGGTCTCCCTGGGTGCTGATCAGTGTCGCCATCTCCCCACCAGGCAGGTTGGCCATAGAGGGGCGTACCTCTGTGCAAAACTGCTACATCCCCTGGAAAAAACACCAATCAATTAGTTCTACATGGAAATGTCATGTCTGCATTTAACACCGTGCTTCTACTGTGGGTACATGAGTGACATGAAGGTGTGCTGTAAATTTCAACCTGTAGTTTCCATTTTCACAATTCTGCTGGAAATTTAGAACATATTGATGATTGGTTATGTTTAAAAATATTTAAATTTGTCCATAGGCATAAAATTCAATGCTGTTGATTAATTGAACTAATCATTCTGAATCCATCAAAAATGGCAAATGTTTGGCAGCTTTTACTTCTTAAAATATTTACCGTTTTCTGTTTTGCTCCTCTTTGCAACTTTATACTTGTAAAGTCTATTTGGTTTTGGTTTGGTCAGACAACACAACATGTTTAGGACCTCATTTAGAGCTCTGGGAACTATCTACAGCCCTAAACTACGTAGTAGAGCTACCAACCATGGTAATTGTATCCAAAGCACTTGGATTGACGGCTGTATTTTCAGATATGCAAGTTCACCTGCTATTTTGTCCTCTGCTCTGCTGGTCTCAGGGGGTTTTGCAGTGGCCCCCTCACATGCTGGTGCTGCTGCTGCCTCAGGGGGTTTCACCTCTGATTTGGATGTTTCTGCCTCAAGAGGTTTCTTCTGGTTCAGCTGAAGCTGGATGCTGAACTTCTCGTGCTGATGCAGTCGATAAGACAAGAGGCATCAAGAGTTCACAGCTATGCCAGCTAAACGGTACAGCCAAAGTGACAAAAATCTAGAAGTTCTTCTGGATTTTGTTACTTTTTCAATGTCTTACTGCATAACCTAAGAATATTTATTTTCCCTTTTTAACTCAGTCCTAACATATAATTGAAGGAGCATTCTGAATATGAATGCTGAGATTTCCTCTGCCTCATTACGATGAAATCCATCATTTCTGCAGCTACCTGGGCAGTTTGCTGTGATTAAACAGCAGATTCAAAGTTTTTGCTCAGTTCAGCAGAATTATTCCCTCTGTTTAACTACAACCCCCCTTTATACCACAAAAAAATACAATAGCTGTCCTTTGCTGACCAGACACATTTACCCAGTCAGTCAACATATGAACTGCAGTTACAGTTCTTCTCACTACAGGCATGACATACAGTACATGTACTATCTAACCTTCAGGGCCTCTTCGGGAATATGCAGCTCTCCTCGGACCACGGTGAACAGGTTGGTATGTGAGGCAGGTTAAGGAAAAAGAGAGTCAGCTGTTTACAGGAGTGAGAAATATACAGTGAGAGCCTTATCTATTATGCAGCAGGTACTGTGTAATGAACATTCACAGCGATTCAAAGACAGATAAAGTTACAGCATTGTTGCTGGTCATTGACCTTGTGCCTGGGTTTGACAATTAATGCAAGAATATATTCAAAGGATATCATATCCAAACCTCAATTTGTCATCAATTTTCAGAGTGACATAGATTTGCTCCTGGATTCTCACATCATTTACAAATGTCTGCAAGTAAAAGCAAAATATGGTTAAGAACAACATATGAAGGGCTTTATTCAAAGATGAGATCATCTAATATTTAAACATATTGTTAGGATTGGGGATCAAACCCTAGTATATTTTACTTGTGTTATGAGTTTATTATTGTCAGATTGTATTATTTTAGAATATTCACTTCTATAGCACTGATGACAATACCTTCATTTCTACTATAGTTTACGGACAGTGAATCAACTCCTAAACAATGACTCAGAAGTAGATTTGTGCAGCTTTATGGTGTGATATTGCAATTAGATATACAATATTTCTCATATAGTATCAGAGAGCACTAGTTTTCTTCATCTAAGACAATGAAGGGTTAATGGGTATTCTAGTAATTTAGTCTTGAAGTTTCATAGATTTGACTTGAGAGAAAATAAATTGAAGCAGCAGGGTCTGAGATGTCATCACTTTTAAAATATGATGTTTTGAGGCTTTATAGTTTTAGGTTTAATGTGCTGGCTCCCTCCAGAACCACAGACGCGTTTTACTCACCCCATTCAAGCTGCCCAGGTCTTTAACTTTATGTTCGTCTGTACTCGGCTCATAGTTTATGACAGCATGTTGTTTGTCCACACTGCGGGACTAAATCACACAAGATCCAGTCAATCACTGCAATTTGTTGCTAACCTCAGGGTTCCAGTCAGATGAGGAGTGTCAGCTCAGACCATGTGTCCTGTGGACTTTACCTGTAGCATCAGCTCACAGTCATCCCTCCCCACAAAGATCATCTCCCTGGGGAGACGATGGCGCGTCCCCCCGCCGCTCACCAGGAACCAGGAAGTCAGACTCATCTCTGGCTTACTAGCTCACCCCTGACCTTTAATGCATCCTGCTGAAAACAGGAACAGTGTTAGGCTCACAGTTGTCAAACTATCTGTGTATGTGTATATATCTAGCTATTCAGCTGTTTATTATATGAGTCATATTGAAATCAATCAATAGAAAGATCTGATCTTACAGAGTTATGCTGCTTCATACAGTTGCAGTACTCACATGACTTCATCATCTGTGTGTGTGTCATATGTACAGTAGTAATAATAGGGCAGGGCTGCTAACAACAGTGAAAGAAAAGCTATATGTGTGAAAATTAACTAACAACTAACAGATATACAGACATCCTGCTAAACTCCATGACTGAACTGCTCAGTAGTCACTTGTTCACCGATCCAGAAAAAAATAAGAGTTAGATATTGTACTCAGAAGGGGGAGGATGGAGATGACCTGGGTTAAATGATGAGGAAGACATCCAGAAAGACACAGATGATGATACATGTGCATTGGGGTTGCTAATTAAATTGGTGCTGTGTAGAAAGTCAGACAGCGCACACAGACCCACACACACTGAGCGCACAGGAAGTCAGAGCAAATAAAGAGAGCAATAATAGTTTGCCTGGAAAACCTACGTTTCTGCTCCCCCACAGTTCTCTCATATGATGTCCATGCAGTTGTGAGGATTCCCGTGCATATAAAACAGCACAACAGCTCCTTTCACTGACACACACACACACGCACACACACGCACGCACACACACACACACACACACACACGGCATCATCAGCACTCAGGCCCTGCTGACTCATGCTCTGAAGAAGCCATATAGGTGATTTAATTACGCACACTTTGTCATATCTGTGTCTACTGTTTGTGCAGCTGTTTGTGCGTCACCCTCAATGGGACCTGACAGCCTCCCTTCTCTCCCCGGGCTGTGATGGACGTGGTTAACCCTTCACTGGCCTCTCTTCTAGTGGCCCAAATGTCCCCTTTAGACGCTTGACCACACACGGCTCCGTCCGCTCTCAGAGATGACAACACATCTACATCTACTGTGCCTGAGCTGATGCCTACAGTCGGCCAGTGAAAACTAGCCCAGTTAGGCCATGTTTCAGTCCAGCCTTTATCATCAAGCCGTTTCACAATGACACCATTGTACCGAGGAGCATTCACTTACAAACCTACCTAATATGACACCACGCACATCATTACATAAATTAATGCACAGCTACAGTGTCTCTGCCGTGGATGGTGATTTTCGACTTGTCATGTCAGGCGTGTTGATCCTTGACGATCAGGATATCCCTCTTCACTTACGCACGCTCTTTATCCCAACCCAGGCTAATTTGGACAGATTTACAATAACACACATCACGTGTTATTGTAAATCAGGTTATGGAGGCTGTCTGTTGATGCGCTGCTGCCAAGTCTCTCCCGTTATGGACGACATATAGGTTTGTCGCACCAATAGGCTACAGCGATGCTCATTTCACCGTCTCCATCCTCCTCCAGCAAAACACAGCAGAGCCGGTGTGACACAAACACCAACACAGGAGGATAATTGGAACTCACCAGGTGCTCTACGGACAATCAGCATCCGATATGTAGAGGATTATGAAGAGCGCTGCTGCTGGTCCTGCAAACCCGCCGCCCAGCCCAGCTCCTGCAGCAATACTGTGTCTTGGCCTCACGGTGGCGCTATGGGCTCATACAACGAGCACACGAGGTTACGTAATAATGGTGACACCAAACCGCCAGCGGCACATGTTAGATGACTGTGGATTTTGGAAAATGATAGAAGTAATTTGAATGCAATGAAATATAGATGAACATTTTATTGTGAAATCCTCAGTTTTATGGTTTATGAGTAGCCTCATTTTTGGTTTGTTATGTCTATGAATGACGTGTAATTTATATACTAGCACAAAGGAATTCTATTCAATGTTTAAAACTCCCCTCTAAGCATGTTTTAAGATAGGGCCTATACAAAAATAACTTGTTTTCAATTAATATTTGTGTCATATGTTTTAAGCTTCTCTGCCTGATATGTTTCATCACCTTTAAAAAAAAGCTTTGACTAACTGGTTTAACAAAATCAGTGTAATTTCTGCTTTCTCTCTCATTAAAAGAGTAGAGTTAACTATTAGGGACTTCCCTAAAACCTGACTGTACACTGGATAGCTTTCAAAGTTTCCACGTGACACCTACCTGTGTGAGTTGCATACTGGACCAAGATTGACTCTATAGAGTTGGGACGTCACAAAAGTCTGCTCATACATTAAGCCTAGGTCTTAACCTGAGCACAGAGAGGAATGTGAATACATCATTCTGCAAACATCCAGGTAAAGAAGCAACATGCAAACACATAAGCAATCTTGGAACTTTGGAAACAATTTAATAGCGCAGTTCATTGCATAATTAATAACAAATGACTGCACAGAGACCTTTTTTTATTTTGCAATGAGGGCCAATCTCCTATTGAAACACTAGATGGCGCCAAAGTACTAAGCCTGGATGTGGGTCAGGGATTACTGTTGTTGAACCCGATCAATTATGAGGTTTATATTAGGATGAAACAGTTGCTTACACTTGAAATAAAGCCTTCTAAAGAAAGGTAAGTACAGTAAACAGGTAGTTAGTCTGAAAACAGACATTTAAACAAAGCAGTTATGAGTTTTTATGTTATGTTGTCTCCTGCAAGTAACAGCAGATTGTTTATGGGCCCTCTTCTGTATTAAGCTTTTATAGCCTACATGGGACTTATCTGCCCCAGACTCATTCTGTTCTAACTTCACTTAACATGTAAATTATATATGTTAATCACAACAAAGGGGAATTGAATTGTTTGAATGTGACTGTGATTACACTGAAATGATTAGCTTATGTTTCACAGTGAAACCACACTTCACTGATGTATTAATTCTGCTGTTTTCTGATTTTATTCTGCAAAAATAAGCATGAAGCTTTGTTACTTTTTAGCTTCAACCATTGCAATCAAACAAAATCTATCTATCTATCTATCTATCTATCTATCTATCTATCTATCTATCTATCTATCTATCTATCTATCTATCTATCTATCTATCTATCTATCTATCTATCACAATACAGCTAAAACAGAGGCCCAATATGCTCAAAATACATTTTTCCAAATGCCTAATTAATATATGAAATTATTACAGTGTGTGTTCTTAATCTCCCAGTGTGTGTGTTTTCAGATGCGTTTGAGAGTAGATTTTTGTTTTGCCTGTTGTGGTCTGTTGCCGACAATGAAAGAGCTTCCTTGTCCACTGAAATCATCACCATGATACATTTTACCATTTATGAATATGGACACAGAAGAATTATTCACTGTTGATAATTGATCACTTTTAATACGGTGATAAGTAAAGTGACAAGTACAAGTCACAAGTAAAAAGCTAAAATGCAATTTTAACTCATTCATTCACGCATTATCCATAACTGCTTATTCCTATTTACAGTCACAGGGATCTGCTGGAGCCTATCCTAGCTCTCTCTGTGTGAAAGGCAGGGGTACACCCTGGACAGGTCACCAGTCCATCACAGGGCTGTAGTTTTAATATTTTTCCTAAAATGTTCAGTAGTAAACCTAAAGTAATCCACTGTGCTCGCACCCAGACACCTTATACAATATATCACATCGGTATTATTTTAATTCTGTTATTCTGCTTTCTTGCATTTAGGTCATGGTGTTTAACGTATCCTGTGCATTGCGGTTACACTCACCAAAACGTGGGCATCAACTAAAGTAGCTCCAACTTAGTGTACAGAGAGACGGGGAAACAGTGGACTTGGTCCTCAGCATGGAACAAATATAACAGAATAGGAGGAAAAAACACGAACATTCAATTGTTACTAAATTGCTATATTTACTAATAAGTAGCCTGATGATAAGAAACAAATTACAACACAAAATAATATCATCGTGTAAAAATAGTCTTCGCGCCACACATTCAGTTTGAATAGTCACTGCAAATTGTGGCTGTTATTATGCATATTCACATCGGAAAATAAACTAATAACTATCAGTGACGTGGTAATGTTGGGGTCTTTGGTCATGGGCTTTCTCCTTCTCTGCTTCTTGGATAACTCGAGTCCTCCCCTCTCTGTCTTCCTTGGCCCAGCCCCCCTGATCCCCTCTGCCCATTGGTGTCTTCGGGGTCTCTCTTCTCTTTTTTCTTCCTTCCATAGGTAGGCCATAATGAGTGTCCATTGGTTTTTATAATGGCTTGTCCCCCTCCCACTGGCCGGCTTCGCCCTGCCCATGTTTTGTATGTCTCAGTCCGTCCGTCTCCTGACGTTCAAGTTCGCAGGAACGTCACGTCCGCACTTGAACTTGCAGCTCAGGGGGCTTCACCGTACCCCCATCACTCTCTCTCTCTGCGAAAAAGTCATGAAGAGCTCAGCACAGTCCGTAGCGCACTACGCTTCACTCCTTGTATGATCTGCAGTTCGCTTTTATTATTTTTTGCCTTTTCCCACTTGGATGTCAGACGCATCAATGAAGATATTCCATTTGGAGTCTACCTTGTAGGAACGGATTTCCTAATGTGAAGCTGAAAAGCCGCCACTCAACCAACATGTCTCGCCGCAAGCAAGGCAAACCCCAGCACCTGAGCAAACGGGAGTTTTCGCGTAAGTGGAGATTAATCGCATTTCGGCGTATTTTCACTGTTTTCTTCAGACACATCTTGTTTTTTTTCGTTTAGGGGAACTTCCATGGGGGATTTTAATAGGTAGGATACGGCCACGTACGGCCCCAACATGTCCTGCGTGAAATTAGAAAACGCAAACATGTATATGTTAATTTAAAAAGCACACACACACGCACATAGATTATTGGATCATGCTGTGAAAGTTTGGAAACAGCGTGACAGCTTCAATTTATGTTGGTTTGTGTGTTGTATAGCGAAGAGTTCAAGGTTTCTCTCGCCATTAAAGGGCATGCTTGGGCTTTATGGTCAGACCTTTGCCTGTATGAACGCAGCCAAAGCTCACTTCTGCTGCCATTCGCGGAGAAGTTTTCAGGTGTCCCCTGTAAAGCTATTCCACTACTACAGCGCACCTTCTGTTACGTTGTAGGAACATATTTACAGGGATTTGAGCTGGTTTGGACACAGGGAAGTGGTGTTTACAATGTCCACTTCTCCACAACGCAGAGACCTCGTGCGCGTTACCCAGCAGGAATACCGTTTCTTTGCCACTAACTCCTCACAGCCAGTGTTTAAACACACTGTTTTTAGTATGTAATAGGCTGTTTAGTGTCATGAACAGGTATATGCTTCATAAATTCACAAGAATCTCCGTGCGCGAAGCAGCTCTTCGATCACCGGAGAGAAAAGCAGGAAACTGGTTTTACGCGCGTGTGTGATAAAATTTCGGGGGCATTGACTGAGATCGTATTAGAAACCTTTCCTGCGCTCTCTAGATACATTTGTGTTTGCCGAAGAATTATGTCCCACCGTTAGTCTGATGACAACAGGAACTGGTTTATCAATACACGCTTGCGCGTCCCCGAATGTGTTGACGTCTCCAAACACACACATTGTTTTAATTCAGGTTTAGGAGCCAGTGTAAGCTATTATGTGTTTCTTAATTATATTTGGCACAAATGCGTTTCTGCTTACGGTTTCTATTTCGTTTGAAACCAATTATGCTCTTGCACCATGTACGCGTTCATTGGTCGGATAATTGTCCTAACGCTTGCCAGTGGGGGGCGCAAAATGATTGTAGTCCTGTAGGGCACTTGTGAACTTGAACTTGATCCACTTTATCCCTCTGCTGCTTGACCAGGCGCATGCAGGGGATCGTTTTAGTAGAAATAAGTGATTCTATATTTTATGTTCCCTCTGAAACTCATGTATTTTTCTAAGGGAGAAAAACAAGTAAAACACAATTATAGGCCTGTTTTAACAAGTGTAGTGGTTTCTTTAAGCCTATATCATTTGCATTTTTTTTTGTTGGCCCCGTTAGATAAATTAAATTGAATTTGGAATAAGAGTTAGGTTTTAGGAATTTGACCTATAAAGATAGTTACAACTACATAATAACATTTTGTATTATTTTGTTTTGAGACCAAGGCCGAGCTGTCATGTACTAAAAGGGCAGTTTATCACATGTTTATAAAGGCAGAGAGGAAATTCACGCACTGTATATGCATGACAATTGGATTTGCTGTTTAAATGGATTTGAAAATTAAATGTCCCTTTTGCCATTTTTCAGTGAGTGAGGCCTGATGATTTTCCTGATAGTGGAACAGACCAGTGGGAAACACTGGACCAAACTACTTTAAATTCTGGTGCAGTCAGATGTCTGAAAAAAGGATTATATTTTAGTTTTCAAAGTTATTCACATCAACCTTGCTTGGCATCAAAATGAGATTATTTGGTTTGAAGAAAATCTTTCCACCTAACCCAACCTCACACATCTCGCCTCTGTCCATGCCATAAGCTGGTTAAGATAAGCGTCAGTAAAATTCCCTCATCTTTAATGCAGTTGAACATACAGGTAAGAGGGCCTATCTTGCATAGTCCCTCACCACCTTCTCGCCTGACCCGACAAGGAATTAAAGGTTGAACCGACAGCAAGAATTCATCACATCTTATCTCGACATCCCAGTCGGGGCGCCCACTGTCATTTACCGTGTGGCTAGATTATTTCTTTTAAAATGCTCTCTCTCTCATTTCTGTCCTCTCTCTCTCTCTCTCATGCGCTCTGTCGGTACTTCAGGGACCTACTCCACATCCAACCCCTCAATGTCTAACCTTGGTTCACGAGATCCCAGCACTTTTAACGAAATGGGGTCCAATCATCTTGAACTCAAATTAGAATCTATTTTTTGATTCTCAGAGGTGTTAGGTTCATTAAAAAAGTGAGATTGGCAGCACAATAAAGAGGGTCAAGCAACTTAATCGTTTGGCAGCTGCCTGCAAGCTGAACATGTCAGTCCTCATCAAAGTAGTCTGTGTGCTCTTTTTTCTTTCCTAAAAATATTGTATACACACTTTAGAACCTGACCTTATTCCCACAGTCTCTAGCAGGGTGGCACTCAGTGATGTGCCTTTCTAATGCCTTTCTTGAACATTTGTTTACAAGTACTACAGAATCACTGCCTCTCTCTGTACTATTACAGTAGTACCTCACATTTCTCTTTCTCGTCTACCCCTTCAGCTGAGCCGCTATCAGGTATTTTACCAGAAGAAGACTCTCAGGACTCACCCAGGCTGAGAGTGGCTCAGAGCGAGCCTCTAAAAGGGGACCAGGACCTGCTGACCTGCGGCCAGTGCCACTCCCGCTTCCCCTTGGCTGATATTCTGCTGTTCATTGAACACAAACGTAGACAGTGCCATGGTAGCCTCTGTACGGACAAACCTCTGGACAGACCACCATCCTCCCCACTCGCCTCGCCCCTCTCCACATCCTCCTCTCACTCGCGGACCCACCATCGGCACCCACGAAGGGTGTGTCACCCCGTAGAGGTGGCCGTTCAGGTGTCGCCACAGGATGAGGATTGTTTATCTGCACCCTTGCAAGGAATAATCCCCAAGCAGGAGAACATCACAGGTAAACACACTGAGAGCTACAAAGGGGAAACAAATGGGCATAAAAAAGGTGTGTGATATGAGTCCATATGCTCTAAAGGTCTGTGGAGTGTGTCACACATGCTCAGGTTCATGTAAAGTCCATTTCAAATGAGAACGGCTACTCTCTCAGACTTCCTTGGTTCTGCTTCTGAAGGGATGTATCCAATCTGCATAACCACGGTGTGAAATATCTGCCACTGCATTTAGGAACTGTGAATGTCCCTCAGCTGAACCATGAACCCACTTGAAAATTATTGTGAGAAAAGGAAACATTTACAGACAGTGAAAGAGACACACAGAGACAGACAAAGACACAGATTATAAAGAGAGAGAGAAGAAAGATGGATTTCTTTCGGTTTGTTGCTGCATCACAGATGTGCTCAGATCCTGTGGCTGCCACAATTTCTCTCATGTGGTGGTGAGAGATGTATCTCTATCCCTCCCTGGCTTATTACACTGCCAGTTCTCTCACTCCCACAAATATGTGCCTGCAAAGGCTCATTCTGATGCTAAAATTAAAAAGAGATAAACGAGAATGTAATTATGCTGAACTGTCAAGGAAGAAGCGCTTATTTGAGGAACCCTGCAGCCACTAATTGTCAGTGTTTTTCTTCATTTATGCAATTAAGGACTTTGTAAGGTGGCTGGTTGATTTGTTGGTTGTCCACCAGGGCTAAATGAGGCTCTAGTGAAAACACGAGTCGTTGTGCAAACAAGCATGGGTCCCTTATGTTCTGTTTCACAGAGCGGGGTTTGATTTTGACCAGCCTATTTGAATGTTTATTCACTTCCTTTAACAGAGCCGATACCGTGCGCCAGATTGGGCTGATTGTCTAGGCAGTTGTGATTTAATTTGAAGCCAATTCAGGCTAAATGCACAGGGACTACTACTCAGCACTGTACCATATTAGCCAGTGCTGCAGCTTTGCAGATGGGATTGTAAAGCGACTACTGTTATCTGTTATTAGCTAGTTAGTCCACCGTCATAAAAAATGACCGCTATTCATTAGTGCGCATTTTGTTAAACATCTGCGCACACACACTCATGTGAACATGTACACACACATTTTCGCACACATGCCGCTTGGCCTTGAACATGCTTTTCATTGCTTATTTAGGTCAACATGCAGTGGAGTCCCCATGATATCAAAAGTTCACTAGCATTGTGAGCAGAGTTTTATTTAAAGCACTTCTGTCTCTGGACAGTGTGTAACACATTGGGTTAATAATGATCACATTCACTTGTCTGTGTGTGTGGTGAGGTTGCGTCCTGTTGTGACACTAGCTTGTGTTATAACCTTGTTGTAATGTTTCCTTCTGTTTAAATCCTCTTTCTGTGAGGTGAGAAAGATAACATGTTTGTCAGGTCAAGATAGCAGATAAGGAAATGGATAAGCCAGAAACAAATTTTTTGGTCAAACTGAAGAAGCAGCCTCAATGTAGAACGAACCACAAACCAGTCACATAAATGCACAAAAGCCAGCCTCCCCCACCTCTTTTTTCTGTGTCCAAGATTGATGGATCCAGACTGGCAGTGCCAGCGCACCACCCCATACTCCATATGCTATCTGCCATGTTCTCTCACCCTGCTCAGTTAGAGGCTGACACAGAAGCATCGGGCAACTTAATACATGTTGTCCCTCCACACTGTATCCCTGCCATACTGGCTTTATGTCCATTTATCCCAGGGGTATATATTGTGTGTTACACTTGGAGAGATTTACTGTATGCTGCTGCACTGCATTCACTTGAATGAATGTGACCCCTACACTCCCCACCCTCCTCCTGAGATGTCACTTGATGCAGATGGATTTTTTAGCTTATACGAGCAGCTTGGGCTAGTTGTGGAAAATAAGCTGCTATATGTAAAGGGAGCTAACACCCAGGATGGTTGAACTTGGAGATGGGGGCAGTGAGAGCAGTTGTCTGTAATACACCCAAAGCCGTGGTAGAAGCTGCGCCTCTCGATCTCCGTCTATGGGACAGCTGAGGCCGTCTGGGAGTCTCACGGCTGCAGCTGGGGCTGGGGTCTGCAGTCTGGGGCTCTGGGCCGTTAGAAGAGGGCAGGGCAGCCTGTGTGCAATCATTTGCATGATAAACAATTTAAGATATGCAGTGGGATACCGTAGCTTGTCTCCAGATTATGGATGGCCCAGAAAAAGAGCAGATGATGGTTTCTCACACAAACTAAGTGACCATAGTGCAGTGTAAAACTGAAATGAATTCACAAAATATAATCACTATTAAAGAGGCATGCCTGAAAAGAAGATTCACGTTCACATCATTTACATTTACATTCATTATTCCCTGGAATTACTGCAGTTGTTATCAGCAGAGTAAATGATTGTTTGGTCTTCCTGTACTCAGTAATTGGAGCAAGTTGCTTTTCATGGTTAAAATTTAGGATGCATAACTGCACTGCTGTATATAGGCTTCACCTTGTTCTGTATGCCATAATTAATATTTTTACAAATCGTTTCTCTTCACTACATTTTATGATTGTGGTGCCACATTCTTGTGCTCACATTGCTACATTAGCTACTATGGCCTGTATTTATCCATCCCAGCATTAGCACATCTTGCAGACTCACCAGTGTAGCCATGTGTGTTAATGAGGCCATTGAAGCCACTCAAATCAACCACCATCTCACACTTCTGCGTCTTTCCAGTGCACTGCCTCCATTGTACACTGGACTCTGAATCAATACTGAGTTAATTATGGCAGCCACCTTTCCCCCTCTTTCCCTATGAGGAGGAAAACATTCTAACAACGGAGCAGTATTTCTTGTAACACCTCTCTTCTTGCCTGTCCCGGTGTTTGTCCCCTTGTGTTGTGGAGACAAAGGCATTTAGCAAGCCCCGTACTGGCACTGTGCCACCTATTCCAAGCCCCCCCCCCCCCAACTCATAAACACATACATACATTGGGTATCTGTCAGGCAGAACTGGGGGCTGGGTATTGTGTGTGGAGTGTGTGTGAGTGGTGGTGGAGGGGAGGGATGCTCCTTGGTTGAGATATTTTTTTCCTGTGTCCTGTGTGTGTTCATGCATGAATATAGGGAGCAGTGCAAGTTCACGTGTGTGTGGTTTTTCTTTTTTTTTTTTGGTGATCACTTTAATTGATGCTGAAAAGGCACAGATGCATGCTATTGTATTTATTGGACACCAGCTAATATTTGCAACATAAACACTCCATTGTCTGTAAAAACTGACTCTAATGTGATCCTACAGCTGCTCCAGGCTCTGATAAAATCGGTCCTACTTTTGGCTCTGGGCTCCGCTAACTTTTAATGAAGGTGAACGGGAATGTTTTTTCAGATGAATTTTTCATAGAGGACATTTTTGTATTCTAAAGCCAAGCTCTAAACACCCACAAATGTTGTTGGTGGAGATTCATCAGCCTTTGTTGTTGGATTGAATGTTAGTGGCTGTGGCTCCATTCAAGCATGAAAGTTTAGTGGATGTTTACATCTTGAGTTTGGATGTGGTGTTAAACTAATGTACATGCCTAGGTGTGTGTGTGTGTGTGTTTTTTTAACCACTCAAACTGTTTATGGCATTCTTTATGTGTGTGTGAGAGAAAGTGTGTGTTGGGTTGTTTGTTAAAGGTTTACTACCCTGGGTGTGCAGACTGAACATGAAAGGGTCTTGGACTTGGCAAGCCTTGCCTGAGGACACCCCTCTGTGGACCATGCCAGGCTAGATTTGGCACAGAGAGCTGTGCCTGAGGGACAGGGTGAGACTAAATGTTTGTGTGTGTGTGTGTGTGTGTGTGTGTGTGTGTGTGTGTAGAGGAGGTGCATCTGTGTGTTAATGTGATGTTTTGTGGGATTAGGAAGCAGGGCTTATGGGGAGATGGTGGGTACGTGTGTTACAGTATGCGTGTGTACTTAAGGGTCGGCATGCAGTGTGTGTGTGTGAACTGTCCTCAGGGCTCCTGGCTTGGGCTTCCTGTGTCTCTGTTTGTCTTCTAACAACCCTGGTACCACAGCCTGAGGCCATTCAGGTGGAGGCTAGTTGAAATATGCACACACACAAACACACACACACACACACACACACACACACACACACACACACACACACACGTAAGGCTCACACAGCTGCATGCACTCACTCACAAATGTACAGACACACACCTGTTTTAACACAACAATACTCCCCCTTGCACACATATACACACACACATTACAGTGTAAACCCCCTCCTGTGAACCTCTGTTTTGTCTGTAATAAGTGTGTTGCGGCAGAGGCCCCATGATGTGTTGCGAGTTGACGAGATCTGTCAGAAACATACGATCCTAATTTCAGCCCACTCCCCTACGCTTTTCTCCCTTTCGCTCTTGCTTTCGTTCCCTTTTCAGTATGTCTTTCTCTCCCTCTCTCACTCATGCTGTCTCTCCATGCATTGCTCCAGTAGTTTTTCTCAAGGGAGTAGAAACTCTAAGTTTTGGCCACATTATTGTGTCTGCACCTCTTAAAGGCTTCCAACATCCACTCTAGAGCTCATTCTCACTCTCGCACATTTGGCTGCAGAGCAAGCCAGAAGACAGCCACACACACACACACTTGTATACATGCACATACACTGGCTCTTCCTATCCCTGCTACCTTCTGTCAAATGAAGCTATAGGACAGAAACAACCTTGTTTGTCCACAACCGTGTCACACGGGATGAAAAAGTATCCTCAGAAATAAGCATGTCCTGCCGCTGTCCTGTCAATACGGTGGCAGGCAGTCACATCACAGGGTCAGGGGTCATCTGACAGCGTCAGAGCCTGTCACGCCAGCCGCCAGCTTCACCACCTGCAGGTTAATGACTTTATTTTTAGACAGAACAGAAACAGAGAAGAAAAAGTGTCTTTGATACAGCTGTAGCTCAGGAAGTGGCGGATGAGAACAGAAACGACAGAAGTGGTATTTTAGGAAGCCAGGTTAGTTTGGGGTGAGAATGAGATTTTGACAAGATGATTTTCATTTAAAAAATACTTTTTTCTTAAAAAAACAACTCCCCATTCTCCTTTAACTCTCATTTAGGTCACTAATTGAAACTGATATAGTCTTTAATATTTTGTGTCTCTCAGAGTCTGTATTGCATTATCACAGATCACTATGTCACTGCAACCTCTTGTGTTTCTATTGTGACTGTAATGTTTAAAGCTGTGGTGCTCCAGGACTGTTGCTTTGTCTTTCTCACACCCATGACGATAATGTGAGGCCATGGGAGAGCTGCACTGACAAGGCGTCATGTTAGTCTGAGCCCATTGATGCTGGTCACTATCTGTCTCTCAAGTCTTTCTTCCCCCACTATCTGTACCACTGCAGGTCCCATTGCTGGGCCTGGCCTGCCAGAGAGTGTGTGTGTGTGTGTCTATGGGTGGGTGTGAGTCTATTTGTATCTTTTGTTTGTGGATGGGTGGTCGTCTACAGCTGTGCCTCGCCAGCTTTATCTCCATGAGAGAGATATGGGACAGAAAAGGGCCCCTGTTTGACTTTACACTTGTGAAAACTCACAGCCCTCTGTGTGTGTGTGTGTGTGTGTGTGTGTGTGTGTGTGTGTGTCAGAGCTATAGCATGTACATGTGCATGCAAACCATGTCTGCTGCAGCACTTTTTCATAAATGTATACTAATAGGTTGCTGTATTCCTCAGGGGGCATTGTGTTCAGAAGCTCATTGCTTCATAATAGCTGTTAACTGTAGTTAGTTAACCGTATATTTGATCTTAGATTCAAATTCTGCATCTTTTAAAGGATGATCAGAAGATAGAAGCCTCATTATTTTTAAGAGACTGTTAATTTGGTTATTAGAATTGCTTTAAGCAAAATGGTGATATCGGTAAACTGTAGTTTGCTTTGCTCAAAGCGTGCAGGCACGCAGTTGGTACACAAATGAGACTGATGCACACAGCCATCACTTATGCATGGATGCAGGCACACACACACACACGCACGCACGCACACGCACACACACACACACACACACACACACACACACACACACAGACACACACACACTTACCTCCACTCCATCCCCCACACCAAACTGACCCACAGCCCTCATCACAGACAGACACACACATGTACACACACTCATAAATGCACACTCCTGTCCCAGGCACCCTTTACTTTTGCAGTCTGAATCTCACTGATAACATGCTGGCGCCCTCATTTAAATTTGAAGCGCTTCTTTAATCTTCAAAGGCCTGATTGCTTTATGAATATGCATAGACTGAGCTGACTCTCAGTTCATTACCTTGTTGTAAATTCTAATGACCATTAGGGCCTGGCGCGGTAATTGCCAATTGTTTTGCATTTTTGATTAGCCCATTACCGGAGCGCATTCTGAACATGTCTGCCCTGCCTGCTTGCCAGGCCACAGCAAGAAGCAGCAGAGGGAGGGAGAGATGAGAAAAGAGAAAAAAGGGAGAGTGTGCAATGGAAGCTGGTGTGAGGGCATGGAAACATGGTTTAGGTGGCGTAAATTTCAAGGCTTGGCTCAAATTGTTAGTTTTGCTGAGGGAAGAAAGGAGGGATGTGAGACAGAAGGCAAGAAAGGTAAAACTGGACATTCCCTGAACAAGCTCCATCCAGCCTGTTTCTGTAAACTGAAGTGCAAGAGCTTGTATCTGGCTGAATTTATGTCAGCATGTGTATTATTGACTGTGCGTAGATGTCCATATGAGTGTGTGCACATGTCCAGGTTTGCGTGCAATTTGGTGAGCTGGATGGAGTGGGTGGTGTGCTGTGAGAATTGCGGAGGTTCTGGCATCCCAATGCACACTGTGCCTAGGATCTATGAAAGATTGATGGCTCCTAGCAGAATGGCATTGCCCTGCTACAACTTGATAACATCTAATGGATAATTTAGCGCTCTAAAACCATCAGGCCAGTCCCGCTCTCTAGCAGGCTGGAGAGGACAGCAGCTGCTGGGCTTTGGGGATTGCTGCTGTGACTGTTTGTCAGCCAGAGTCACGAGGACAAGCAGAAAGAGGAGCAAGGCAGGAAATGAAAGAGGAAGGAAGCAATATGGAAAATGTTTGTGTTTGTCACTGTGATGTGAGTGCTGAGCTCACCTCCATACCTAAAGTGAGGTTGGGGTGTCAACAGCTGATTATCCAGATCTTGCTACAAGTGGTTAGCCAAAAGAACATCACCTTCAGGCCACATAACAGCAGGCACCTTAACTTGTACAGTAAATACTCCGGCATAGTTGCTTTTTCAAGTAAGGCTCCTTGGTGCTAGACGTGATAGACATGAAACTTCCAGCATTACAGTAGGTGTAATAGAATCAAAAGACATAACAACAGCATAAATTGAAATTATAGTACTAAAGGTACTAATGAAATATAAAACAAATAAAGAACAATCAAAGTTTTCTGTAGCCACCACAGGAACCTTGCATTGCACTAATAAACATGTATCTCCACAAGCTATCTCACTCAACAAAACACTGTGAAATTAATCAAATAACAAAATTGACATCTCACAAATTTAGTTTTAGGTGAATTTTGAAATTCATCACTTAGCCTGTATGGCAGTTCATAATGGCCTTCCTCTGCACTGTCTTTATTTTTCTACTTGCTACCGTTTTCACATTGCTGCCACCCACAAAAAGATGAAAATAATGTGTGGAATACCACAGTATGTGCGAAAAGACCTGCCACTGAGTATTTCCATATAGCAGACCTACGCTTGAATGCTCCAAACTGTTACCCAGATAACTGAACCCATAAATGTTGCAGGATCTTTGTGTGAACAGGACGTCTCTCCTTCTGTTCTTTTTCTCTGCATCTCCCTTTCTCTCTCATGTACCATTCATAATCTCCATAGTGTTTACACACAGCTCCTAGGCCTACTGTCAGTCTCTTATTCCCAGACTATTAAGCTGTTGACAGTTTGGTTAATCGTCCCACAGTCTGACTTCAGGGGAATCTGAGAGGGGTCAGTGGAGTCCGTCTCTGAGGTGTGGAGAGAAAGTGGCCTATGAGTGCGTGCTTTTCTTCACTCTGTTGCGTGCCTTCTTGTCGTGAGTTTGTCTCGTTTTAACAGGAGAAGGGTGCGCTGGCAGGAGGGGGTGGGGGGGTTCTGTCTTTGCTCTGGTGTTGGAGAGGCCAGGAGGGGCCACATATACAATGGGGAAATTGTCCAGCTCGGGATCAGCTAGAGCATATAGCTAGTTTGAGTTAGCAGGCTGACTGGCTGGTCGATGTCCAACCTATGTGTGTTCACACTTACACACATTCAGATCGGGAGAGAGAGAGAAAGCAAGCTTACTATGGCCAAAGGAGTCCCAGGCAGACAGCATGATAGATGGCTTTGTTAAAGGGTCCCAGGGTGTCCCCTGAACTTGAAGCACTCTGTTTATCTTGAATAGGAGAAGCACAGTGTTGGGGGGCAGTGAGAAGGAGGAGAGGGAGAAAGGGAATGATATAGCTTTCAGGGGAAGGCAGAGAAAGGGAATGGAGGAGGAGGGAGAGTGAGGGCCTGTATCTGGGCAGGCCTGGCTGGGGGTTGGGGAGGTTAAGGGGGGGTCGTGAGCAGGCACGGCTGCTGGAGAGACAGAGAACAGGGAAAGAGGGGGATGGGGTGGCTCTTCTAGTAGCTGTCCATTAACAGATGAACTTGGCAATGGTCCAGGCCTCAAAGGTCTTGGGAGACAGACACACACACACTCACACACACACACACTCACATGAATGCACACTTCCCTGGTACCTGCTCTCTGTGGATGGAATGCCACCATGGTTCGCTTTTCTGTCCAAAGGCGAAACAGGACACATCTCTAGTTCACCTATGTCAAAACCAGTTCAGACCGGTTACCCAGCCAGGCCGAAGAAGGCAGACGGACAGGCCTCGGCCCTCCTCTCCCTCTCTTTTTCTCTTCTCTCCAGCTCGCCTCCTCTCGTCCTCCTCCTCTCTTTCCAGGCTTTAGAGGAGGAAACAGAGAGAACCTCTAACCTGAGGGCACAGGACAATGCAGAGGAGAGAAAAAAGAAGCAAGGGAGCGTGGGAACAAAGTGAGAGACGAATGGATCCAGTTGTAAACAGGGTGGGAAGAGGAGGGAAAAGTGTTTGGTTGTTGTTGGTGCGCTCCTCTTGATGGGGCAACATGAGCTTAACACTGCTGCTGCTATTGTGTACTGAAAACATTACAGAAAATATGAGAGTGGTGAAAACTGGGGGAGAGAATTTGATACGGAAGACGTACATAATGGACTGTTAGGCAGTGTGTGAGTGCAGGAACATATCCATGGATCCATACATGGTGTATTGTGCGCACATACACAAGTGGCAGTGATAGAAACTGTCCCTGAGAATATGTTTGTGTCTCTGTATGACATATAAAATATGAATGCAGGTCCTTTCCTAATTACAAGTCTGGTGTGCCCCTTGTTTTCAGCTCACACACAAACCGTGCCTCAGGATCGGAGAGCTCAAAACTGTGTCACACCAGGAACATGTAAAAAAAAACTCAAGTAATAGAGAGTTTATCGCTGCATGACCATATTTTTGCTGCATGACTATATCTTCTGAACCAATTTTAAATCTACAGCTACTATTTCTCTTGCTAGATGAAATTGTTTCTGTGACTGATTTTAATGTTTGCAGTTTTGGGCTTGCACTTGGTTACAATATCAAATAAAATCCCTGATTTGAGGGGAAAATGTCATCATGTCGGTGAGTAAAAACGAACTGCTAAGATGAGAAAAGTGGTTTATTTAAAAGTGTGACACTTGTTTGAAAGCCATGATGAGTTTTATGTAAGAATTGGAGTGGGTTAGGGGATTCCTTACCACCTAGTCTTGCAGATGTCAGTCTGTTTCTCTGAATTTATCTTATATTACATATCTTTATATTAATAATTTTCTTTCATCCTTTAGGGTTTGCTGCAGGTTTGCGAATGGATATGTGTGATGAACGTATAAATGTCTTCTCATTTATTACTGTCACGAGCTTGTGTGTATAAATTCATCACAGACACGCTGCAGGGCAGACCTGGATAATATATGTTTGCATGTCTGTGTGTGCATGTGTTTATGTGTGTCTCCATGTAAATGTATGCAATTCCATTTGCATGTATTTCACACATTCACACGTTAATTTGTTATTTATTAAGAAGGTACTTCTTTTCATCTTCCCCTTTCCTGCCTTCCAGCTCTTGCTCTATTTCTCAGAAACATGTTTTCTTTCCTAAACTCTTGCGTGGCTTCTTTGGTGCAGAAGCCAAGTAAATATCTCACTTCTGAATGTGTGATGATGGCTGTTTTTATAATGCACCCCTGCAAATTTGCATATGTATATGTGCAGATTGTATGAGAAGAGTACTCACACTTAGAGCAGTTGGATGGGGAGGGAGATGGGGGCTGTTGCAAGGGTTGTGTGTATGGTTTATGTGTGTGTTGAAGGGGGGTCGTGTTGGCGCTTTCACCCCCCCAGACAAAGCCGGCCACTACTCCCAGATGGTAGTCTGCTCTCTTCGGCCATGTGTCTGGTGTGCATGTGTGTGTGTGTGTGTTTATGGACAGAGACATATACAAAGACAGAGAGAGTGAAGGAGAAATGTGCAAGTGAGAGTGTGTGTGCATGAGATGCAGATAGAGGATGCGGATGCAGGGTCACAATGTGTGTGTGTGTGTGTGTGTGTGTGTGTGTGTGTGTGAGTGCATGCAAGTGAGCACAAAGGCTATGAGGGTATGAGACCATATGGACTTTCATATAGCATATCTGGAAGGCTTTGAATAATGTGACTGTAAGCACCTTAATGTAGTCTGCCATGTCTGCAGTGAGTATGCTTTGATCTAAAGGCACTAGAATACATGATGCAAGACAGGTGGACAAAGAGAGCGACAGACAAAGAGGGAAGGTGTGGATCGAGAGGTGAACTGAGAGAAACAGGCAGGCGAGGGTGGCAGAGGTAAGGATTGGAGATTCTTTGTCTTAGCAGTGTTGACCTACTACAGAGATGTCCTGGGCATCTGGCTAATGGGGTCAACATTAAAAACCATGTGTCTGGAGAATCCTTGGCCTTGTCAATGAGTGTAGAGAACATGGCATGAAATTTAGCTTGATGATATGTCAGTTGTATTTCAGTTCAGATGAAATGTCTTTTGCTTTGGAAATGGCTCTTAGGGTATAAGAGCCCTGATATTTAATATAAAATCCTGCCTAAGGGTTCTGTCTAAATCCTGGTGTCCCCTTGGGGCCGCATGTTAAAACAGGCCCTGCAGCCCTGTTAAGTAGGGGCTATCTATTGGTTGGACAGACTCCAGCGTCTCTGACCTTGATGTTTGTTTTCCTTGTATCCCTAGACATAAACATGACTCTTGCATCCAGACCCACAGACAGGCAGGAAGTTATCCTCTCTGATGTCTTTTTCTTACAGCTGGCTCCTTGGTGAACACCGGGGCAGATATATTGGGTTTGAAAATGTGTGTGTGTGCACGAGTACAAAGTCATGTGAACCCAAAATGTGTGTGAATCCTTTAGCGTGCATTTCATCACCCCCACACCTCCATCACTGGCCCTTTTCTTCGCTCATACCTGTCAGACTGGTTCTCTCTCTCTTTCATTAAAGCAAAACCCTTCTCCTTTTTCTTGACCAGGTAGTATTTTGTTATCAGACAAGAAACCAGACTCCCTTATGACAACCCTTTACCCCATAGTTCAAAGTGCCAAGATAACCATTCTCTATTTATACCTTTATTGAGGCAAGCCCTGCTCTGCCAGTGAGCGGTCTGGCAGGGAGTGCTTTCCATGCTGGACATGCCCTGTTCTCCCCAGGCTCTAGTACTGTTGTGGTCTGCCAAGTTGCAGGGCCAGATTGCCTGTAATAGGCCTGCCATTTCCCTCTCATCATCTGTCAGCACTCTGGATCCAACTACAGGGTCCAAAGAGGGCTACCACTCTCCAATTAAAAAGGTTAATTTGCCCTCGCCCATCTCTTCCGCCCCCCCCCCCCCCCCCCCCTCCAGCTTGCTATGTCTTCATTAGCACTCATTTGTATGTCTGTGTTGCTTTTTCCTTTTCCTTTTCTTTTTTTTCCTATTAGTTGCTTTTTGTAAACAAAGTTTTACATGGAAACGACTTGAATGTCCATTAGCATATTTTTTCTGAGCCAGCATGTTTATTAAATTGTTCACAATGGTTTTAAAGTGCTCTTTTTATAGCCTCCTCTGTCCAATGCAATTTAAAATCATCGTAAATTCCTTATTTAATGTTACTTTAATTAAACTGACTAGTGTCAACAGGGTAAGCAAATGATTACAGGAGCAGTTCAGCATTTTGGGAAATACGCCTAATTGTTTTCTTGGTCAAAGTTAATAGATGATTGATGCAACTTCCTTGTCTGTACTTTAAAAAACTACAGCCAGCAGCCAGTTAGCTCAGCATAAAGTCCTTCAACCAGCCACTGTTATTTTTTATACTTCATTTTATTTTGTACAAATTAAACAAATGACTAAATGTTTTAAAGGCGCTGTTGATTGGATGTTGCTGGATGTTTTGGACAGACCTGGACTAGCAGTTTTCCTCTGCAGACTTTATCCTAAGCAAAGCTAAACCATAGGTGGCTCTAGCTCTCTATTTGCTGTACAAACATGGGAATGGTCAGTTGTCTCATCTAACACTAATAGAAAAATGTATTTCCCAAAATGTTGAACTATCCCATTTAAGCTTGGTGATGTCTTGGCCACAGAGTTAATAGTGCTCCTGGTATAACTAGTAGTAGCAGCAATAATATGTAACAAATCTCAACACTCCCACCACCTCTAAAAAAAGCTTGACTTTGGAAGGAAACTTAGAATGCCTAACCAGCAGCCAAAGCATGAGGCAATGCAGTCATAATGGGAATTGTGTGAATGTGACAGTGAGGAGAGAAAGAAACAAAATATACAGGTCCACAGCTCTTTCAATTTATGCCATACTTCATTGTCATTATCCTCACACAGTGGTGTCAGTCTCTTAAGTCTAAGCCAAACCTGAGAGGATGAGCAGTGGCCAAGTGAAAGCTGCTCCTGTGGGATATATAGTCACAAGCTCACTTCAGTCATCTGTGAGAGTGAGTGGAGAGCTGGTCTCTTCCAGCTCCCTGTCTTTGTATGTCTGCTTGGAGCTTTGCCCTTTTTCTCTCATTTCTCTCATCTCCCTTCTTCTCCTCACCGTGCAATCTTATTGTCTGAGAGGTTGAAGGAAATACGTCTCTTGTATCCCTTCCTTCTTCTTCTTGCCTTTTGCTATAGCAGTGGCATCACAGGGCAAAATAGCCCCTTCTCTTCCAACTGCCCTCTCTTCTTTCTCTCTGTTATCTGGACGAAATGTATGTGGACATATGTAGACATGTTGCTTTGTGGACACAAAGTCCAGGAAGGACACAGCCCCTGACTGCTGCATGTACCTGCTGCTTTCTGTGAGTTACCACTGCTCGAAGTTTAAATCTTGTCACACTTACATACTGTACTCAGCACAATGTCTTAGAGCTTTTTGTGTTTACTTCTGAGTATCGAGGCTTTAGGAGCAGGATACTGAGTAGGTAGTTGAGATATGCCATTTGTTAAGGATGAGGATTGCTAAGGATTTTTAACAGTGGTGGACATTTCCACAATTTTGTTCATAGCTTGTTTAATTATTCTTTAGATCCTATTAGACTTAGGGCTATTTTAGAGTAATGATACTAATCTTATAAAGCAAAATTACTGTATATGAAAGGAATCGTTGATTTGACAAAATACATTTTTTTAAATTAAGAGAAATTGAATGAGGATTGTGTTTTATGTTATCACAGTGTGTAGGCAACAAATACAAATTAGTGAAAAATCTAGTCTCACTCATATGATTATTTTCCCTTAACAAATCAGTTGTAGCAGCTGCGTCGTCATCTGCTGTTAAGGACAGTGGCATATTAAATGAAATTGGAGGTCACTCTTGGTAGTTTTAGTGATTAACATAAGCTAATGACTTGGAAGGATGAACAGGAGGTGGAGATAAAGGGGGCAGAGAAGGAGGGAAGAAGGGGGATGTTGTCTGGCTCCCTCACCCGCCATTAGGGCCTGCCCCTGGACCGGGAGATCAGGCCAGTTTCCCATGCACCGGTGGCACAGGCAAGCCCTCTTTGGTTACACAAAATGTCTGCCTGTACGACCACAGAGAGAGATATTATTAGTGTTATTTTGCCTCAGCTATCTGAGAGCATGGTTCTTTTAGGCCCCCTTGTTTGAGTAGCTGACAGACACTTGAGTTTCTCCAGCAGATTAAATGAAATTTTAGCAGCTTTTTCTTGGGGCCAGGCCATAAAACCACACAAAGGAAGCAGCTGCCACTAATGTAATCTAGAATGGGGTGTTGCAGTGTAAAGCTGTCCACTACTCTTTTGTTTTTCCCTTCTTCTGCTCTCCACAGCTTTTTGCACCATTCTTGACAACCTTCAACTACACCCCTTCCTCTTCAGATAATATCCTTGTTCTTTCACTGACCTTAATTCCTCTTTTGATCAGCTACTCCTCTGTGTATTGCAAAGGTGATGAAACCGGACGAGAGCAATAAAGGCCATGTGTTTTAAGAGCAAACATATCATTTTATGTCTTTATAAATCTATACAGCAATGTCAAAGGTACATAAGCGGTTGTCTCTAAAGTATTCTCACACTTTCTCCTCCTGGGGTTTTTTGGTAGGCCTACACCATATCAGCTGGACATGCATGGAATGAGCATAGGATCTTTACAGTTTGACCTTGTACAAACCCATTATTTCGTTTCTCAGAATGCAACACACGCAGTCCACTGGGGTCAATGCCCTCATGACCTCTGCATCAGTCAGAGGTTGTCAGCCCCTCTCAAAATGATAGGGTGGATCTTAAAACCTGAGTTTATGTTAGAGAGGAGTGAAGTTACATTCCTGCCAGGGCTGTTGGTGTATAAGTGACAGGAAAAAGACAAAGAAATGAAGGGGAGGACAGACAAATACTGCAGGACTGTGGAAGTAGTCCCAACAAAGCAAAGGTGCGTCTTAATTATATTTTGCAAGTACTCGGAGTAGACGCAGTGCAGTACAATTTTTGTACATCGGTGATGCTTTACATTGCAACTACACTGTTAACTTCTATAAATGAGGTTTTATAGTCTCTTAGAGAAGTAATGACACAAACATCTGGCCCATAAATCTAAGGTGGTGCTGTAGAGCGCAGCCTGAGAAACTAGTTCTACCCATCACATGACCAGTCATTAATCCAGATTTTTGTCCTTCCACACTGACTTATTTATATATGGTTAGCTGGGAAGCTTTTCTAAGAGTGTGTCTATTGCATTAGAAATACTGCAGTACTATTCAACACAATTTTGTGTGGCTACTTAGTAAGTTTTAATGCAAGTTCTCCAACTCAAACAACAATATATATAATTTGTCCATACCTTAGAATACAACCCATTAGACCAGAGGTCACTAACAGGCAGACCGCGGTCCGGGTGCGGACCCAGAAGCCGCCCATACGGACCCGGACGTACAGCCAAAACAGAAGATTGTGATTTAAAACCTAACGGGGCGCTTCTATTTCCACCGGAGCAGCTTTTTTATACTTTACAGTAGTGGAAACGCACAGACCAATTGCATGCGAGTTGAGCCATCCCACGTGATACCACTCAGCCAATCAAGTCTGTGCATCCTATGCGGTAAACATTACGACTCTACAGTGTAAACAGAGCTAGAGGCAAGTTACACATGAAAACAGTGTTGCCAACTTAGCGACTTTGTCGCTATATTTAGCGAGTATTCAGACCCCTCTAGTGACACTTTTTTTTTAAAGCGACTAGCGACAAATCTGGCGAGTTTTTCTGATGTTACTGGAGACATTTGGAGACTCTGATGTGTCTGTACTGCACCGTTCTTACACTTCTCAATTTGCCGCAGTAAGACGGCAAATCAGCTACAGTCCCTCCCCCGTCCCAAAGCCTTCACAGGCGGCCCAGTCCTTACCCTGCAGTCCCTCCCTCCCAGCTGCAGTCACAGCAGGAAATGTTCACGCCTCCGCGTCCCGACTGCAAATGAATCGCGCGTGCGATCATGTATGTGCGTGATCTGTACTATGCATGGCGTAATAAAAAATAAAATAAAATAAAATAAAAAGTAAAATGTTCTTTGTCTAAAATAAATCACTGCATTTGACTCAAACAGTGTACGGTCATTTACAGCAAGGCAAATGTGTTTAGTTCTGAGAACTTATTAACTGCAGGCCGTCATGCTACATTATATGGCACAGTACAAATATTTTGAGTGTCCCTTATTCTGTCCCTTATTTCTTATAAAGAATCACAATTGTCTCTTACTTTCCATTTCTGAAGTTGGCAAAAGCGTCCATCACAATTACAGCATGTGCCATGGACATTATGTAAATCACACGATGACGTCATTCGGCGACTTCTAGCGACTTTTAGGACAGCCAATAGCTACTTTCCTTACTGACGAGTTGGCAACACTGCATGAAAAGACAGTACAAAGAAAAAGAAAGAGAGCGATACATGTAGAAAACAAAGGGAGAGAAACTGTCGAGTGAGACGGAGAAAGAGAGAGAACTTAGTTAATGAGAGAACATTATACATATCTACAGCCATACATATATGTTCAGTTGTATGTTACATGACAATAAATATTGCCAGAAAGTTTTTGAATTGTACTGAATTCATTTGATTTGGCAGTCAGGTATTGATTACATGCAGATGTTGATAAAACTACTAGGCTACTTAAATATATATCACACTAACTAGTTAGACATTATGATCTTCCGGACCTTTGCTTCAAGAAATTTTCTCTAACTGGACCTCTTTAAATTTTAGTTGAATACCCCTGCATTAGACCCATCTAGCAGCATGACGTATGACGTGTGATGGTAACAACTGCAATTGTTGTACCGGACATTTGCTGTCACGGTAACAATCATAGACACACAGATATGACTATGGAGCCATCACGGTTTAATTAGGTTTAGGCGTAAAAACCTCTTGGTTAGGTTTAGGAACAAAAACTACTTGATTAGGTAAGAAAAACACTGCAGTGTGGGTTAAAATAACCTTTATCGCCATGGTTACAATAATAAACATGTGGTTAACGTTATGTAATGGTCATGGATGACATTTCATAAATGAATTCAACACTGAATGAAAAGTCCCTCATTTTCTGGCCAATCTATCCATCTCAGTTTACTGCTAACACAAACTGTCACCTTATCTACGAAGTCAACAACTTCCTCCATTGTCCATGTCCGAATTACTGTAGTTGCCAGAGGTCATCTAACTTTAAGATGTTACTGTAGGTTATAAAAATCTTTTGGAACTTAGTCTTGATTTTTACAGGACAGGCTCTTCTAGTAAGTGGAAGTGCATGCCTACTTACACCATGGTTTTGAATTGGTTGAATGTGTGTGTAAATGTATGTATGTTTTGCTACTGGTTGTAGATGTTAAAGTTCATGGACCCTTTCTGTGCAGAAACGGTGACTTAGAGGTGGACTCTGCTTGCATTTCAACCTGCAGTCAGTCTTTCTGTACTTGCATGTGTCGTGTCCTGCAGCTGTCTGTGAATAAATCCTTCTGTCACCAAACGTGCACAGCCTTTTCCACATATTCTATTCTAAAAGCCCATTTACGAGTTACTCTCAGGCATTCATTAGCTATATCTAAAGGGCACAAAGAGGAATTTATTTTTGCTTTTTTGCTGATACCTTGACCTTTGTGGATCCACTGGAGAAGTTTGTACTGCAGTTCTTTTGTCTTTGTCTTAAGTCATATCTTGCTTATTAGTTCTGTCTTATTTTTGCTTTTTTGCTTTTTATGTATATTCTTTGTAAAAACAGGAGAGATTGTTTGGAGCACACTTGCATACTTACACACCAATGCCACACACGTTTACATGACCCAACAGAAATAGCTCTTGCTCCTCTTGCATTTCTGCTCTTTTCCTCCCTCCCTCCTTCCCTTCTCAGGGTAAGTCGCTACAGCCATCCTATGAACGCTGTGATCTATAGGAGCCCTAGACCCAGACAGATTTTTGGCATGGTCGTGCAGGTAGCATTCCAGCATGGTTTGAGAGCTTTAGGGCTCTGGCCTTGTTAAAAGCCTGATTTATGCAGTACAGCTGAGCACAAAGAAAGCTACAGGTTGGCTACCTTAATTAATATCATGCTTGCTACTGCTTCATGTTGTGCATGTTCCTGATACACCTTTTGTGAGTCACACCAGGTTCTATTGTCCACCATTTTGACCTTTCTTGCAAAACTACAGTGGTTGATCAGAGCACATGTCTTCAATTAGTAGGCAGGAATCTGGTACAGCAAGGGTCGGCAATGAAAAATTGTGCAGAGTGTGTCCTGCCGTTACCAAGCATATGGCCCATCCATCTTATGGACTGTTATTGATGGTAAACGTTACATATAGGTATTAACTGGCAGCCCTCACCTTGTTTTAACCCTAGTCTTTTCTCTGACATGTACAGAACTGTCTTGTGTCAGTAGGAAAGAATATTGTGCCCTGCAATCCAACCTTGACACGTTTGATTTTGCAGCCATTTGCTTAGGGCATCTGTCCAAAGCAACATATCACAAAGGTGTGGCCCTGGTTGGGATCAAACTTCTATAGAAGTTTTAGCAGCATTAGTGTCAAGTACGAACATCAAGCAGAGGAGCATTGAAGGAAACATTTGTAGGTCAGTGAGGATATCTGACCACTTCCTCACTCCGCCATGTCCCTTCCTGCTTCTGTCAGAATGTCTTGAAGGGACTGAATTAGGGCTGAACAGGAGGCCACATTGCAATTTTAATCAGGATTTGGAGACCGTCTGGGGTGAGAATGGCCCAGCACTGTTTTTTCCTCAATGAATTAATAATGGCACAGGGAATAGAGGGATAGATGAATGGATTGTGGTGGGTTCGGGGATTGAGGTCTGTGTGGCTGTGGCCATGTCCTTATTACAGGATCAGGACTCTTCATTTGTGTCATTACAGTTAATCTAACTTGGTGAAATGAAGGTGCATGATACCAGAGTTTTAAAAATGACACTAAGCTGTCTGTGATAGAATAACAGTTCATCCAGAGTACTTTAGTTCTGCAGGTACCACATACACGTATAACTCTTCCTACTTCCTAATTCTCAGTTTCTAAGGAAAATGGATTTGTGAGCTACATCTGACCCTGAGATACCCCTTGATCTAAAGAGTCTGGCTATTGATGTTTCCTTAACCACTCGACCACCGTGTGCACAGTCACACACACCAGATGGGACCCGTGTTAAACCCTCAGTCTCCACAGCTTGGGGCCACGGGACACTCCAACACACTGGTTCTCTTGTTTTAAAGTGCCATGTCCCTCTTCAATGTCTTGAGGCTCTAGGCATAACGAGCTGCTATGGTTGGCGCGAGCTCACATGCCCTGGCCCTCTCACCCTGAGGTGGTAGGACATGGTGAAAAATAACTGCATGTTTAAAACGGTCCTTGTTCAGTGGTATCTAAATGATAGCCCATGCTTGAGAGCTTCCGGGGCTACTGCGAGCATGTTCAGGAACAAACAAATGAAGCCAACATTAGTGAAAACTTTGTGTTTCGTAACAGTTCCTGACTTCCTCTTCAACACCACAGCATAAAAATGTGGTATTTTACTTGTGACCCAAGTGCATATGGAACCCCATGATGCACAGACCCTCAAACTGCTCCACTATTAGTGCTGCCCCACAGCGATTTAGATAATGTTTAGCAGAAACACTACTTTGACCCCTGTCTTTTTCCTTTGCCCCTTCAATGTGTCTCGTTTTCTCTGGAAATATTTATAGTGAAGGAGCACCTCAGCCAAAAGGTAGGAGGAAACAGAAAGACTTGCCCAAACTGGCCTAATGGAGTTTGAGATCTGTCCGACACTAAAGCAGTGGGTTAGGATGAGAAGTGTATTGTTGCACAAATGTTGTATGGCTAAAATTAGTGTCTTTTGAGCTTCAGAGAAGAAAGACATTAAGAAACTATTTTTGTGTGTGCGTGCTGCAGTGTTTGTGTCTGCTATGGAGTCTTTTAGAAATAAAAGAAAAAGGGCGAGTGAGAAACTTTGTGTCTGTTTGTGTGATTATGAAAGATAGACCCACTTTAACCTCTTTCAGTGCTGTCATCAGAGCGTGTTAAGAAAATAGTGTGATGGAAGGAGGAGTAATGAAGGAGCATGCAGGCTGCATGAAGGACAGAGAACAAGAGGGAGAGGGAATGACTCTATCCTCCAGACACTGAAGTGTTTACTCACTCCAGACAGCCTGTGTGTGTGTGTGTGTGTGTGTGTGTGTGTGTGTGTGTCTGTGTGTCCGGTCTTCCATCAGCTCAGAGATATCCTGACTGCAGGTCTGTGCCTGTAGATCAGGCACAGTCTCTAACCCTCACTGCCCACTCTTTTATTCCTGTCTTTATCTAGCTTCCTTGCTCGCTCTCACACTATCCTCCTCCCTTTCAGCTATGTCTCACTTATTCAACACAATGGGCTCCATAGAGCCTCCTGTCTTTAATTTATATTTCCCCTTTGCTTTATGTTTCACCCCTACCTTTTAATGCCCAGCTGTTCAGCCCTCATTATTTCACATTATGTATGTCTGTTTGTGTGTATGTACCCTCCTGCTAGTCAGCTTAGGTTAGCCCCTAACATGGGACTACATGCACAGAAAATAACTTTGTAAATAAAATTGTATTGTACTGGCTACAGGTCCAACAAATGAAACTTCTTCAGTTTCTGTGGGATGGCTTTATGCAGGTGGTGAAGGGCTGAATGAGACAATGTCTGAGGAAGAAAAGCCTCTTGTTCTTTATGCTCTAGAGGATGTGAAAATCACTCTTTGTAAGTGTCTTTACGCTAGATCATTCATTCGTACTTGCTGCAACCTTGCTGATGCTGTTTCTTCATCCAGAGGGCAAAAATAGAATTATTTATTTGGGGAATAAATGAAATACATAAAACAGTCATTTCTTGTGTTTTGGTGGTCTGTGAATGTGATTTCATTGTTTTTGGCAGTTGTCTTGCCAGGTTTCAGTCTCATTACAGTCTGTGACTTTTGACTTGTGACACCTGTTCCTGTCCTGGAGCTTGGTTTCACAGATATTATTTTTATTCAGACTAACAAGTTTGCCAGTTAAACTAGATAATGCCACTGCAGCTTAAACCACAGACATGTCAGCTTTTTATGATTTCTAGGGGTAGTTCATGTTCCTCTGAATATTCACCAGTGAAGCTGTTGACCGTTCACTGTTGTAATGTAATGTGACTGTAGTCTTTTTTCATGTGATGTTTGTGCTGCTCTGTCCATCTCCCTGCATGTCTGTGAAGACTGAAGAGGGGAAAAGTGATCAGGTCAGATACAGGCCCCTGTATGCTCCAATGAAGCCGAATTGCATCCTGGCAAATGGTATGCAGGCTCATAACGCGCTCCACTCGTCCAATGGTCAGAGACGAAACAGTTTTGACAGTGTCGAATGCCCTGCCCCGGGGGCCTTATCATCCTCCACCGCTTGCCTGCCTCTCTCCCCTGTTCTCTTCTCCTGATGCTATCTATCTGGAGATTTATGCATAAATGTGCAGCTAGCCGACCTCTCTGGTCCCCCTCCATCCTTTCTGCAGGGACGCCAGCCTGTCATAAGCTGAGCTATGCAGAGATAGTGAAGCTCAGGCTGCTGGCCTCATGTCTTACGGAGGCTATCTTGTCTGTGCACTTCAAACAGGAATGATGCTTGTAAGAAAAGACAGCGGATGATCTTATGTGAATGTTGCAGGCAACATTTTGAAAGTAAAAAAATATCCATTTAATATCCAGTCTGTTGTATTGTATTCTATTGTATTCAGTTATAGTCCATTGTATTCTTCATTAGCCTTCTTTACCCTCTTCTCCTCCCCCCTATGCTCCACTTTATTGAGACATATCTTTTCTTTGACAGAACTCTTTTCACATTTCCCCTCTGAAGTGCTCAGAGACTCCTCGCCCATCTGGGATATTGCCCAAGTCCAAAAATACTCCTGCTTGATTAAGTCTTCTTATGTACCTGGATATGTGTGCTTAAACTGACACTGGCAGTTTGCAGTTTCTTTGATTCCACTTCTTTATTTAATACCTACTCCTATGAGTGTTAGCTTTTGTTGACAGCAGTTTGATTCTGATGCGGATCCTAACTCAATAAATAATCTCTGCGGATGCTTACATAAGCGATGGTCCATTTAATTAGACTTGTTAATCTTAGAATCCTAGAGGTCTTTACAGTGTACTATTAGACCTAGGATGAGAAACAACAGCGTGCGGCCTCCCACCGTCTCTGGTAAGTAGAGAGCAAATAATGATCTGCATTGGAGACACGGATGACCCGGCCTATTATAAGGTCTGCTGGACCAAACAGCATCCAAGCACGAAGCTGTCAAGCTGGGCTTAGTCGGAATAGATGAATGGATGGATAGATAGAGGGATAGAGAGATGGATGGATGAATGGATGTGTGATCAGTTCAAACACAGTTCAACCGAGAAAAGATCAAAGAGAGTGAGGTTACGCAGGGAAACAGACAGTGTAGAGTGATGCTAATTTTAAAATGATTGAGGCAAATGCATTACATATATATGTCCAAACACACACACACACACAGACACACACAGTTACATATGAATGCATGCATACCTGGACACTTGCCATGCTGTCATACTTGCTAACAGTGAACAAGCATTCCCCTTAATGAAACACTCACATGCTGACCTTCCTAGCACACACACACACACACACACCTACACACACACATTTGTCCATTGTGTATGGTGCATGCAGTCATTGGCTCATGTGTGGGTACCATTTGTCCATAATGGCTTCTTAGTGGCTCAGATTGATGCCTCAGTCCCGCTGTTGCTCTTATCAACTTTCAGGAGAAGGAGACGGGGAAAGGAAAAGTAAGAAGTGTGAAAGTGTGATTGGAGACAACACCATAGCCAGCAGATTACTTTATACTGGGCACAGGCCCTCAAAGACCACCATGCATCTTTATCTAGAGATCTGCTTCCCCCATACTTGTCCATGCCAGCTTGGCCAGAGTCCCTCTCTTTCCCCTGTCATTTGCTCTTTTAGCTCTCTAATTCTCTCTTTTTCTCACTGCCTCATTCTATATCCCCTTATTTTTTTCCTTCTCTCTGTGTCTGGTGTGTAGTTAGTAGTTAGTGGTCAGCTTCTCTCAATTGTGTAATGTGTGACTCCAACACTAGCGAGAGTTGCAGGCCCCGGTCCACATCAGACTTGTAAGAGGTTGGGATTTAGGTCTGTTCTATTCCCTGGGTGGCTTTCTGTTTAGTAAACCCTATTTCCTGCATCCGGCTTTGTCTCTGGAACAAGTGTTGGTCAAACAAGCCTTTTGTCTGTGGCCAGTGGCTCAGCGCACCACAACCAGTCTGGCCCAGGACAAAGAAGTGAGTGTATGAGCCCGAGTGTGTGTGGCTGTGGCAAACACAGACAAACAGAGAGATACAGAGCAGGAAGGAGGAAGGTCAAGTCTAGCCAGCTGCTCTGTAAGGTATTTTCACAAATATGAATGGATGCAACACAGATGATAACATCTGGGGGACAAAACACTGATGTAGTACAATAACATATAAATATAAAAGGTGCTGTTCTTACTCCCTAAAGTCACTAATGAGTAATCAGTTTATTTGTTAACATTTTCTTCACCAAGGCCTGTCAGCTAAGTCAGCTCAAAGTGAGAGTGTAGAGAGTGTATTTAGAAAATCAAGAAACTGAAGATGAGCACTAATGGGAGCTTCGACTAGTTCCCCACCTTCTTTCTCAGTCTCTCCTCTACTGCTTCACCCTTCACCCCTGTCCAATCCCTGACTGTGAATACCCTAATGACATAAACAGAGTGGTAATCACATTAAAGCCAGTTACGGCTGAGGCACTCTTAAGAGGCACTGTATTGACAACCTTTCATCTTCCCAAGGCACTCACTCCAACACCTATAAACACTTATGAATATTGGCAAAGACCTGCTATTAGCATAATCACTTTTCAGGTGTGTGTGAGTGCCTCCTAGCCCAGGGAGTAACTTTGGGAAATTGCAGTGACATGCTGTGTCCCCTTGTGTCTCCTGTCTCCATGCCTTCTTTCTCCTCTTTTTGGACGGCCTTTGAGCTAATCTTGTTAGCCTGTTCCTCCATTAGCTAAATGACCAATATCAGTGAGAGCTGCGTGGTAACACCAGGACAGCCTAAAGCCACCAACAGGGTTGGCCAAGGACAAAACAAAAAACACATGGAGGCCAAGCCAAGTCTGCTAACTTTTAGATATATAACTAAAAAGTTTTAAGGAGTGTGCAGGTGGATGAAGGGTTTGATTGAGAGATGAAGGGAGGAAGAGACAGTTGGTGACAGTTTTTTTTTTTCTTAAGGCATGCCAACACCTGGTCAAGGATGAGGCTGTGTTGGTGTCTGTTGTTTTGTTTGTGTGTTTGGGCTGGCAGGATAAAGAGAGAAAGGCGTGGTATCGGTTCTCTGTATGCATGTGTATGGTGATTGGTGAGACTAAGTGTGTGTGAGACTGGGTCTGGGGGTTGGGTCACTAACAATAGAGCAATCTGCACGAACAAAGTGTACATGCCCCAGCCTTCTCATATGCTTTGTCTGAGACGCTGATGTGAATATGGTGTCAGCCGCTACAGGCCAACATATCTGCTGTTAAAGGCGCCATAATTTCTCCTCTGCCCTTGCATCAGTCGGCCTTGTACTTTTTGCATGAGCACTGGATCATATTCTCTGGCTGATAGCAGTGCACTATGTCTGTTAGACACCATAATAGTCTGCTTCTGCTTTGTGTTGCAATGTGCTGAAATGGCTTGGAAGGAGTTATTATCACCCCTTTTCTCTTCCTCGGACTACATCTCTTCTCCGTGCTCTGCTTCTGTACTTTTTTATATTTATCTTTATTCTGATTATCATTCTCCACTTTTCTGTTCCTGAGCTCCCTGTCCTCTCTCATGTCTTCTATATGCTTTCTATCTTCTCTCCCCCAAAGTCCCCTTGGCGGCTAAGGGGTTGTCAGTGTGGTTTCTCCTCTCTGCTGATCCTATTTCAAAGGGACCTGGAGATCCAGCATTAGCCCCAGCTCTCCTGCTCTCCAGCTCTAACTCGCCACAGACTTAGAGTTACTGGCAGGGGAAAAGCAGACAGAGATTGAGCTCTCCTTTATTCCATTAGAGGACGGACTCGTTTATAAGATCATCTTTTCTCCCTCTCACAGTTCTCTGCTCTTCTTTACTAGAAAAAAAGCCTTCAAGGCCATCAAACGCCTTGTCAGAATGTCTTTTCTGCCTTTGAATAACTGTCCTTCCATCCCTTTGAGGACAGCTATTAAGGACAATAGTGGGTTTATTTAGATATCCTTTCTGCTATTGTTGTGAATCAGTTTGCTTGTTGATGCCCATCAATGTGTCCACTGCCTGGATAAGATTAACAATTATCATTGCTGCTTGCGCCATGAGCACATTTTGTCCAGTGCCCATAGATGGACCTGTGATTGCATAGTACAAGGCATGCTGTTTTTGATACCTGAAAAAATGAATTGAATGCCGCCTTTGAAGTGCAGCTCTCGTGTCCTTCAGAAATGTGGTGGACTGTCATTAGGAATGTCCCCTTCACGCCACACTTCTCTCCCTCCTTCACTCCCTTCCTTTTTCCCTGCCTCCTTACTTCAATCCTGTGATCCCTCATGGGGGTTTTCTGTCCTCTGACGGAAATGGCTGTGTCTCAGAGGAGAAGACGACATTTGAGCCAACCCCCAACGCCCCCCATCTCTCTCTCCTTCCCTTCACAACAACAGAAAAAAATCATTTATTTTTTTCCTCATGCATATACACTCTCTGCTCACACATAAGGAGATGGTGGAGGAAGTGTGTGTATAGGCTACAAATCAAAGCAAAGTGAACAGGAGAGGCCAGATTGTTGCAACCGTTTTATGAGTGATATGGGGTTTTATATTTAAAGCCATAAAAACACACATAATCAGAAAATATACATATAGCTAAAGTAAATGTAATGGGCACATTTTATTTGTGCTTATGCGAGAGGGAGCAAAAACGTGTATGGGCAAATGGCTTTTTTATGATGGAAAAATTCCATAGTGGGTCAAAGCCCCTTGCAGGTGGCAGCAATTAACTGTAATTTTTGCAGATTGTAATGATCCATAATTTACCAGTATACCCCCCTTCCAATTCTTTTCAGTCAAGAGAAAAAGGTTTGCGTGGAGGTTTGATTGGGTGCACATTTTATGCCGTGTACTGGTCTTTAAGTGAGATTGCTAAGAGGGGGCCACAGTGGCCGTGGACACATGAGACAGACAGGCGAACTACAAAACACCAGTCTGTTTCATGTTTTGCTCATCCACAGCATCCCTCATTTCTCCCAGCAGCCGTCTTCTTTTTCTGCCCCAGCTTCACCCCTTTGTCTCTCAGCCACAGCAGGCTTAAAACATGCAAGTCTGTCCACCATCTTAGGAATCGCTCATCATCGCAATCATACACACTTGGCCTATCTTCCTCTCTCTCCTCTCCATCTTTAGCACAGTATGGCCATGGTTTGGGGCTCAGTGTCTGCAAATGACTTCAGAAAAATGCCCTCCGGTGAAAAAAGAAAAAAGAGAAAAAAGGATAAGAAAGCCAAAAGATGAAAGAGGGAGCACATTTGCAAGTGGCGGATGCTTCTTATTTTGCATATCTCTCACTTCTGCTTTCTCCTTCTTCTCCTTTTCTATTCACCTGAGTGGATTTAAATAAATCCATAAAGCATGAAATATCAGAAATAGAAAAGTAATGCATGAAATGCATTTTCATAGACCCCTTCCCACCCACACACAAACAGACATACACAATGTTCCCCTTTTTGCAATGAATGTGTGCTTTTTGTGATAAACACTGGTACATTTTATTAACATGTCACCTCTTATTTGCATTCAGTGTTAATATGCAGCATCAGATACATGTCCCACTTTAGCCTTGCTAATTCTCTAAACAAGGCATTGGAGGGGAGATGACTGTGTTTAACGAGATTAGGCGTGCATTGTCAGGCAAATCTCAGGTCAGTGTGCAAGTGCTATTGAAAGTCAATTATTGTTTGAAATATTCCTGCTTTCTCAACTGTGTAAATTGTGTATTTGCTGCCTGAGATATTTCTCACTATTGTTTCATTTATTCTTTTGTTAAGCGTGCACCCACTGGAAGTGAGTGCTGGTTTGATAAAATTATAAAATGCATATTTAATCTGTTACATACATCAGAGTGCAAGTCCTGCAAGTTGAGCAGTGTGTTAAGATTAAACCATGCTTGATTATAAAAGTGAAAAATGCTATATTTTCTGTTAAAATTTTCAACTTTGAGATTTTGAGATTTTTTTACCTTTAAAAAAAAAAATCTAATTACAGAATAATTTTATCCAGAAATAATTGGTGTTTAATGCCACCTTTACATATTTTAAAAGTGCTAAAATATAAAATAAAATCTCTCTCTTTATTAACTGAAGTCATGTATGTATATATATATATATATATATATATATATATATATATATGTATATAATATACACACACACACACACATATATATAATACAATATTCATTGTGTAATAACATGATGTTTGTTCATTATCATTACTTAATTCCTCATCATTGCTCATCATTCCTTTTATTTAATTCAGTGTCTCTTTGTGTGTCCTTTTTCTTTATCAGATAAAGATGAGCCCAGCAGTTACACCTGCACGACATGCAAGCAGCCCTTCACCAGTGCCTGGTTTCTGCTCCAGCATGCCCAGAACACACATGGCTTCCGCATCTATCTGGAGAGCGAGCCTGGCAGCCCCCTAACCCCACGTGTGGCTGCAGCTCCTGGGATGGGGGGTGACTGTGCCTCCTCCCAGCCTCCCCTCCATGCTGTTCATTTGGCTGATGGCAGTCCTTACAGCCTCCTGAGGATGCCGGGTTCTGGTTCTGGCCGGGATTCAGCATCCACGCCTCTGGAAGGGCGGTACCCACGCACCCCACCGCTGTTCAGCCCACCACCACGCCACCACCTCAGCCCTGATGATCTGGCCCTGGCAACCCACCATCCCAGCGCCTTTGACAGAGTGATGAGGCTCAACTCTGTGCCACTAGAACCCCCTCCGAACATGGACTTCTCGAGACGTCTACGTGAGCTGGCTGGGAATGCCACAGGGGGTTCTCCTCCTCTCTCCCCTAATAGGCCAAACCCTATGCAACGGCTGCTACAGCCATTCCAGCCAGGTTCTAAGCCTCCATTTTCAGCTACACCTCCCCTCTCCACCTCTCGGTCGCCTTCTGGCTCTCGCTCCACCCCTAATGCCATATCCAACGCAGTGCAACCAGGCACACCTCTCAAGGCAAAGTCTTGCGAGTTCTGTGGGAAGACCTTCAAGTTCCAGAGCAACCTAATCGTTCACCGGCGTAGCCACACAGGGGAAAAGCCATTCAAGTGTCACCTCTGTAACCATGCCTGCACCCAGGCCAGCAAACTGAAACGACACATGAAGACACACTGTCAGAGCAAAACGTCTGTGCTTAATGCCAAGTCAGAGGATGGCCTCTCAACTTCCAGCTCCCCTGAACCAGGTACCAGTGAGCTGATGGGCAGTGCCACAGATGCCCTCAAGTCAGTGGTGGCCAAGTTCAAGAGTGAGAACAATGGCCTGATGCCTGAAAATGGAGAAGAGGAAGAAGATGATGAGGAGGAAGAGGAGGAAGAAGAGGAGGAGGAAGAAGAGGAAGAAGAAGAGGATGGGGAAGAGGAGGAAATTGACAGTAAACCTGGAATGGAAGAAGAAGCAGGAAATGACTATCGTTTCAGCCTGCGACTAGAAGGGGCCCGCCACCACCAGAACAATGAAGCTCTGCACCCACGCCGACGGAGCTCATCCCGAGATCCCGGTGATGAGGAGTTAGACCGGGCAGTTGATGGATGCACAACCACCATCAATGGCCTGGGACCTCTATCCAGTGACAGCCTCTCCAGGAAGCTGCTGGGTGGTGGGGTCAGCCCTGGCTCCCTCAGTCCTCTGTCCAAACGCATAAAGGTAGAGAAGGACCTTGACCCCCCCACGCCCACCATCCCAAACACAGAGAACGTGTACTCCCAGTGGCTAGCTGGCTATGCTGCCTCACGACAATTCAAGGACCCCTTCATCAACTTTACAGGTGGGGACTCCAGACAATCGCCCTTCGCCTCCTCATCTGAGCACTCATCAGAGAATGGCAGCTTGCGCTTCTCCACTCCACCAGGCGAGCTGGACGGGGAACGGGCCACTTCAGGACGCAGCGGCACTGGCAGTGGGGCCAGCACTCCCCACGGTGGCAGCGGAAATGGCAGGCCGAGCTCCAAGGATGGCCGCCGCAGTGACACTTGTGAATTTTGTGGCAAGGTGTTCAAGAACTGTAGCAACTTGACAGTGCACCGACGCAGTCACACTGGAGAGCGGCCGTACAAGTGTGAGCTGTGCAGCTATGCGTGTGCTCAGAGCTCAAAGCTCACCCGCCACATGAAGACCCACGGACAGATGGGCAAGGACGTGTACAAATGTGAAATCTGCCACATGCCTTTCAGTGTATACAGCACTCTGGAGAAACACATGAAGAAGTGGCACAGTGACCGCCCTCTGGCTAATGACATTAAGACTGAGTAGGCAAAGAGCAGCATGCTGGCAGCTCTCTCTCAGCTCCCCTGGCTAAAAGCGACCCTGGCTAACTAGTCGATAAGTGAGGGGAAAGGACAACAGGGTTAGACACCAATACACAGTACAGCCCTGTTATCATCCCTGAATGGAAAAAGCTGAATGCATGATCCATCAAAGGGGCAATACTATTGCATCAAACACAAAACTTTTTGAGCCTTTCTATTGTGCAATAATTTACACGTTTTGTATTTTTTTGTAACTGGACAGCATGCTTGGTGTGTTTTGGCTATTTAGAGAGAAAAATGTCCTCAGCTGTTGGGTTTGGTGTTGCTGTTGATACTTTTGATTTCTTCAACATAGAAAAAAGTTAGTTATGAGAACCCATGCTGCATACAGTACATACTGTTTTACATATCATGTACAGTTTTGTGTTCATACATAGTGAACAGTGTCATATTATCAAAACATCAAGACAAGCAGGGTCACGGTTAAAACTGATCTTTGTGAAAGATTTCCATACAAGATTGAGATAAGATATATATATATTAAAATTGGTCTGCCTATGAAATGCTAGGCACTAACGCCATGAAATACTTTTACAAACAGCAATGTAGTTAACAATATGGTGTGAAATGACAACGGAGTGCCTTGGATATTTTACCTGCATTAGTTCATCCTCCTTTTGCTATAAGCTCGGAGTTTCAGCTATAGAAGATTACAGGACATTTTTGTGCACATATGGAATAAGCAGGTCCTTGCATCAAGCGCCTGTCCCACCCTATCATTGTGTGACTTAGCAGAGCATAAGGAACCAGCTGAAACAAAAGTGAAAAATCATTTGGTATCTCTGGTAAATCATTTATCTGCCTGACTCATGTATGTTGTTATTCTCCAGATTATGATTCTGTTTACCGGCATGTTACATGCTAAAAAGGAGTAGGAGTTTGACACGTAGGGTTTTGGATTAGGTGTTTATGTTGTCCGGTACATGCGTACCACACTGAGAGGGTACTCTGATGAGTTGTTTTAACCAGCGTAAAGCTCTTAATTTTCCAGAGTGCTTATTTTCTTTGAAAATTAAAAGTTTGCAGGTTTTCTTTGTTCGTAGCACAGAATTATGTTTCTTCAAAGTCAGCCAGGCAGTGTAGCCAGAAGCCACTTGAAGACCACAGAGTGGTTTTTTAGTTGTTCTAAGCCAGACAGATATTGGGTGGGGGTTTAGGAAGGTGTAGGAGGGTAATAGGGGTGGAGGGTCAGAGTAGTGGGTGGGGGTGGGCTGACCAGGTGTCTCTACAATTCAAATGTTTATGTCCTTATAGTGCTTACTCGCTTTAATGCATTAGATCTTAGAAACCCTTAAGTAATCTGAAGCCTTTTTATTAACTCAAAATGGAAATTTCATGAATTGAGGTCTAAAGAAAAAGACAAGAATATGAATTTAGTCAAAACATTGCTTTGAACAAGTTACCCCTTTCACATCAGTTTTTAAGAATAAAATTTTATGTTCGTTTGAGTTAACATGCTCTAGGCCTCATTGTGGTAGTTAGTTTATCTCCATCCCCTGTCATTGTTGATGATAAGCACTTGTCACTCTGCCTTGGATTCTGTATCTGTCTCTCTAATCGGAGGTACAGTCGGTTGAGTATAAAATGAGAACCAGATTTCAGTCTGGGACTACCTACGTGCACTGTTCAATTTTCCCAGTTTACAGTTGGACACTCAAGGGAAAACTTGCTATTATGCTGACAGATTAGTGTGGTGTCATTGCTTTGCATTAAAAACAAAACAAAAAAAAGATAAAAAAAAAAAAAAAGAATTGAACAAGAAATCGTTGCCAGCCATGTCTCCTCCTGAGAACCGAACATCAGTTTGCCTCCTGGGGGTATCAATGCAGGAACCGCCATAGAAATATCCTGCTTCATACCAACTATAGAAATATACTGCTCATTTCAGAAATCTACAAATTTGATTTTAAAAGATAAGTAAATTGTGTTGTTGACTTTTTTCGAGTAACACTTCAATATCTTTAGGGAAGAAAGTTATTTAAATTTTGTTTTAATTTTGGATGGATTATTGTTTTTTCTCTTCTGTCTTGGTGACATCCAGGACATGATCACTATGTAATGAATTGTAATGAACGTGTCTCTCATCATTTTTGCCTTTACTATACACAAGTCTTCAGGTTGAACAAAAATTTGCATTGGGGAGAGATTTATGATATATAAATATATAGAGAGTTCTTAAAACGCATAGGAAAATGCACACTCATGTAATTTCCTATGTTCAAAACACATTTATGGTCTACTTTTTTCCTGTATTTAGAATGGTATTTGAAATTAATGTTCACTTAGTGTAGGCACTTATAGTATTTATGTTGGAGCCTGTATTTTTAACTGTTTTGCCTGTACTCTTTAAAGGTTTCAATGTACCCTTTTTTCTGTAGTGAAAAAAATCCCAACAAGCTGCCACCGTATATTTTCTTAATTTGGCAGGATAATATAGTGTGAATAATTTGTATGCTTGAAAATAAGTATGTTTTTGAAAAATAAAATGTTGTGGTGTTCCCAAGGGTGAGAGGTCATATAATGGCCTTTTCAGGCAGTCCCACTGGAGTGACCACAATGAGGTAAAAACAGGTGGTTGTAAATATCTTTTTAGTTTGTTTTATATTTTTTCTCCTGCCATTTTATATGCAGTAATACAAGCTATTGTTGGGTTTTATTGGTAGCCAACTTTTTACTGTCCTTGAACATGTACCACCTGATAACATTCCAGCTGTTTTTGAAAAAGTACCTTTTCTCATATGCAATCAATCCAACATCAATCTGAAAAGCTTTTTTTCTACACTTTTCTCATTATTTTGAGTTTTGTTTTCATTGCCAAAAGAGCCATGGTGCTTTATAATTTAAATATGGTACATCTCATATGCAAGGCATATTCTAAATATAACTGAAATCATAGAAATGAAAAAGTTTGGTACATGTTATCATTGCTGATAGTATTGAGGTACAAGTTTTCAGCCTGATTTCATCCTGTGTTCTGTATTTACTTTAAAGCTATTTGTTCTGAACTGAACTTGAAGTTGACCTACGACATTGGTCGACATTATTTATTATGACTATACACACACACACTCTGTTCAGAACAGAGTCCCTGCAAAACAAATCAGTTCATTTTTCTCCCTTCTGATGAATTATGATAGCTTAATATCTCTGTTTGATGACCAAAGGTCATTGACCAACATTTATGAATTTTTGCTTGAATTACAGATTTTGATGTTATTTTCAGTTATGGAGATGCCACTCTATTTTCAGCTGTTGTCTGCATTATTCTCTTCACTCAGCCATTTTGTCTTGAAAAAAATAAAAAGTATTACATACACATCTGAATTCGGTGCATTTGTTCTTTATGGTTTACTGTTTATTATGCATTCATACTCACAGTGTACTAAAAAATATGACTAGAAGAACCAGCAGTAAACACATAACCATAAGCTCTTCAATACAAGCTATTTTGGACTTAAGTGCTCTGAGTGTATTTATATGGATGCATGGCGCCCAGGTGTGTTTGCATGGCCTAGCTTGACTCACCCAACATGGGAGTGAGTGAGGAATTGTTATCCTGTTATTTGTTCTCGCATATATATATATATATATATATATATATATATATATATATATGTGTGTGTAAGATGTTCTGTAGCCCCCCTCTGTCTCCCCCAAGTTCAATGTCAAGAGAGCAACAACGCTCTGGCCCACAAATCCCACCACCAAACAACCCATGCATAGCAGACATACTTTTCCCATAGCAGTCTCTTGGTCCTTGCCCATCATGCCCTGCTCCCTCCTATCCCTCCTTGTGTGGACATATGTCCTTAACTCGTAAAGGCCACAGTTATAGCTCTTTGATTCAAATGAGTTTGCAAAATGTCTGCCACGAAGGGAACGAGGCATACAGTTCTTCATCCCAGTTGTTTTTCATTTGTTAAACAAGATGTTGGAGAAAATGAAAAGTGTTATTTTTGTTACTCTCATTTCCAGCAAGTCTTAGGGGGATATGCTGGATCTCTGTTGAAGGCAAGAATTTATTAGTTCATTATGCTAATTGTAACTAGTTCACAAACACTCATGAAAAGATAAAGATTTCCCCTTCCCTCTTTTGCTTTTCACTTCTCCCCCTACTTCACCTCTCCCTCTGTTCTGACTTGTCTGTGTGCTTAAAGCAGGGGAAGCCTCCCAGGCATAGCTGGGGAAATCATGTCCAGGACAGAGCTGACGCCTCGCATCGACTCTCTAATCCTCCTAATATGCTATTTCTCCCTGGCCACTGTCCCCCTCTATTTCACTGCCTTTCTCCTCTGTTTCTGTCATCTTCTTGCATCAACTGTCAGTGGATCATCCCTCTTTACCGCTTCTTTCCCTTCTTTTTTTCATTCCCTACATTATATGCACTCTGTCGTTCTCCGTTTCTTTGTCCATTCCTCTTCCTGCATTTCTTGCCTCTGCTTTAGGCTCATATTTTCTTGGGTCCGAGCCCGTCTTACGAGTGTCAGTGAGCATGGGAAGGCTGGAGAACAGAGATGGAGAGGCAGACTGCAGCTGTGCTGTGGTGCAGTGAAGAGGGGGCCTCGTACGGGCTCCTTGGAACAATATAAAAGCACTAATCACCCAGGACAGCTGACACCCAGTTCCTCACATATATACACACAGTGATTCACACACTACGCTCACACACACAAAGATCTGAGGATTGCCAGTACACACTGCAAGGAGAGGAGCTCTGCCCAGACAAGACTTACAGGTCTGGCCCAGCTAGAAAACAGTCTGTGTTTTGTCTATAGGCAGCAATGCTCTGTGGCTGAAAGTGCTTTCACACAAACACGATCATACACACGTACAGTTTGCCTGTGCATGTTAACACTCATACCTACTGTTCAAGAGACACACATGAACATTTTAAATGCACTTATTGTGAATGCACATTTCCCTTAATGCACGTTCATACGCAGACACAGAATCAAACACACATGCTGATGCTAGAGCCCAAACCACATAATGGATTGGGTGCACATGTATAGACACACACACGTGCATACACAAAAGTGTCTTGGGGAATGTGACCTTTTCCCAAAAGCCTCTCTTTCCTGCCACGGCTCCCCTCCCCCTCTGGCTGTGTGAAGACTGAAGGGGTCAAGGGTCAGGTTTTGGGGGGCTGGAGATTAGGTTTCACATGACTGAGCACCTTTGTTGGGGCAGGCCGGCAGAAAGGAAACGTCCAGGAGGGTAGCTGTGTCTGTCTGAGGAAAGAGAGCGAGAAAGGGGGGAAGGGAGAAAAGAGAGAGGGACGGATGGAGGGATGAGGTGCAAGTTGAAGTTTGGTCAGGCAGAGGTGGCTGAAGTTAAAGTGCATGCACAATGAGGAGGTGTTTGCGAGACTGGAGGAAGAGATGAGGACAGAAAGTAACAAAATGCGGCAATATAAACGATAAAAACAGAATAACATCATCCCTATGTCCTGTCACTCTGTTTGGCATTTTGCTTCCTCTTTCCCTCTCTTAACTCAGTCTCCCTCTTCTCTCTCTGACCATGTGGCTTCTGTGTCAGGCTGGGGCCAGCCAGTGTCCTCAGTGCCTGCTGGCTGAGCTGATCTACCCCATGACCACACAGCAAGAAGAAAGCCCTAGCCAAAATAGTAAACTAGATCACAGCAGTGCACTCCTCCTCCTCCTTCTCCTTCACATCTGAGTCGTACTCTGCCCGCTAGACAATATGTGCTGTAACTGGCAGTGAAAATCTTGGCAGAGCCCTGGATTACCTCGCTTGTGAAGTATTGCTTTAAATGTCTGCATGAGCGATTTTTTCCCCTCTTTTTCCTACTTTTTTAACCCAGAGAAAAGGGTTTTAATGATGTGCAACAGTTTCAACTAAATGAGTCACAGAGGTGGGACTGGTACTGCTGATGGCTTCCAGATAAGGTGAAAACTTTGACCCCAGAGTGAAAAAGAAGGACAGAAGGGGAGAGGTGAGGGGGATGGAATGTGTTGAACACAGAGCCAACAATAATTGATTGGACTCTTTTGGTTTTGTGGTGTGTAATCAGATATGAGCCTTAAGGTACAGCCTTTATTCCTTACCTTTTGGACATCTGATATTTCTAAAAACTCTTGCATATTTCTCATTTTCCAGGGCAATTGTTTGGGCTGCTTTGTGTGAGGGTATAGTGTGTGCACCAATGGTTAACAACATTTCAATGAAAGCTGCACTGTACAGTATCTGTATGTGGTTGGTCTATGACTGAAGGGGTTTCCTTTGGCACAGTGCTGGGGTGGCTCATACCGAGGCGGTTCTAGGAGAGGGGAGGCTCAGAGGGTTAGGGAGGTGGAGTTGGCGCAGGGACATTTGACTCCAGAGACCAACTGATCTGACTTTGATTGCGGGTGTAGAGCTCATAATGGCACCATGTTGTAACTGATTGTAACCTTGGCGCTCTGTTAAAAAAGGTTGGATGTTTCTGCTTGTGCGTAATGCTTAATGAACACATGTATAGAAGTGGTGGGGACTCACATACATACATCTACACAGTGAATGATTAGAATTTATATATCAAGTGAAACAGGGTCATGTTATCAGTACCCTTTGACATGTGAGTGTTTGCGGGCACCTGTGTGTGTGCCAGTGTGTGTGAGCTGTATGCTGTGTATGACAGAAGGGAGCCTGTTTACTTTCCTGTGAATAAAGAGCCAAAGTTCATCCTCTGGCCTCTTTATGCCACTATACTGCATTTTAGTGTCAATTAAGGCTGGACAGTAATGCAGGAAATGCATTACTTAGGGCTTTTAAACAATTTCACCCATACTAGCAGGAATCCTCTGTAATTGGTATTGGCAAATATTTAAATCCAATCTATAGAGACACGACACTGCATACAGCATGTATGTTATCTGTGGGTATTGTTGTTTTCCTCTCTTTGACATGTGTTTTCAGGACGCAGAGATCATCCCTGACTGTTATTCTTCCAATCCATCATGCATCTTTTAATAACTTTAAAGCTATGACCTTTTGGGAAACACTTAGTTTGCTTCTTACTGAGAAGCTAACTGATCATTGGTTATAGATTTTATTAACCCTAACCATTACCTTGGTGTTTCTATGGCTCTAATTATATCGTAGTATTCAAACACAGAGACTCACTGTGGAAAGTGGGTATGTTCACTGAATGGGGATGTAAAAATTGCAAATGACTGTAGAGCCAATCAGTGGCACTGAGTCTGTTCACATGTATAGTACATGTTTACTTTTCTTACACTTTCTCATCTATATTTACTGAACATATATTTTCATGTGTGTTCTCCTTAATGTTTTTTTGTGTGTTAAAGGTGTATATATTTCTAGTGACCCTCCCTATGGGGGGTGGTAGTCTCTCTGAGCTACTCCAGCTGCTCCAGGGGTGATAGAGGGTAAGTCTGGCCAAGGTTGAGGGGTGAGAGGACTTTGGAAGTTTCTGAGAATTGCAGCACCACTCCTGTTTCATGCCTCTGGACCAAGGGTCACAGAGAACAGGACAGAGTGGAGGGAAGAGGGGCTGCAAGTCATTGGTCACATACTTGACCCGCCAGGCTAACCTTATTACACCCTCCAGATACTTCCTTGTGCCTGCAGTACAGTTTTATGTGTAAACTTGTATGGTTTGAAAATTTTTTGTCTTAGCTCTGGTTAATGTTAGAGGGGGGGACAGTGGTTGACACTGTCGCCTCACAGCACCAAGATTTGATCCTTTCTTTGTGGAGTTTATATGTTCTCCTCGTGCATGTGTGGGCTCTCTCTGTGTACTTCAGCTATCTCAGTTCAGACACTTCAGATTAGGTTAACTGGTGACTCTTAATTACCTGTAGGTGTGAATGGTTGTCTGTCTCTAGGAACTTAGAGACAAAGGGTGACAACCATTAGGAGAGGGAATGAAAACTTATAGTGTTTGTTCTTACTAGCAGGTCTAGACAGATACAGCTCTGTTTCTGGCTCAGAGATGTATCTGTCTACATAAATGACATAGCGATGTAGTCCTGCTAGAAATTCCTCCTATCTTGCTCTGAACTCTGTGGCCAGCACACTGCAAATCGCTATGTATCTTAAAGGCCCATCTATGTGTCAGCACTGTGATAGGTTGTGGATCTGTCCAGGCTGTAGCCTGCCTCTTGTCCCAAAGTCAACTGCTACAGCTACAGAAGAAGCAGTACAGATAATGGATGGATGGAGCAATATGTCACAGAGACAGGGAGTGTTAGAGAGGCTGCAACCTCCTCCTTAGCTCTTTGTGTTCCTTTTATTTATCTTACTGTCTTTTTCAGACATACACAATTGTCAATCTTCAGAATACACTCTTTCACAATCATCCACACCTTCTCCTTTCTTTTTTGGACTTCACTCTACTCAATAAACACTTCACATACAGATTTTAGAGCATTTGTTTGCCCAGATATCTCCAACTTGGAGGGTGGAGCTCACAGTTGTCCAAACTACTCCAGGGGGTCGCAGGAGTGCATTGACACTCTTGGACCAGGCAGCCTCTAATATTCTGCTCTTTATGGGGCCAACCGGTGGTCTTCAGTAGGGACACATTCATTGTGGTCCTACAAAGAGCTTGTCAGTCATTGTACTGAACTTGTGTTGTTTCTATGCAGCAATCGGCAGCACAGCTGTCGTCAAAAGACTCAAGGCTACTCTACCCTCGCCTGAAAGAAACAAACAAACAAAGCCGTAAAACAAGAAAATGAAAGACAAAAAAGGGTCACAAATAATGAGTGTACAAAAACCATCTTGTCGAATTGCACCTTGGGAGCCTGTCTTCAGGAAGAGTGAGGAGTAAGCAGCTTCTGTGCGGACTGGGGCACAAAGGGACTTGGCCCCTCCTGTGTTACTGTTAGCCAGGCCCTTTGGATGAACTTGTCTCCTTTCAGCTGGCACTCTTACGCCCAGGTGTGTTCTTGTGTGTGTGTGTGTGTGTGTGTGTGTGTGCGTGTGTGTGTGTGTGTGTGTGTGGGGTGTGTGTGTTTGTGTATCTACAGAATTGACGTCTTTTTGGCCCCAAGTGCTCCATTGAAAATAAGACGGAGAGCACAGCAAATGAAAAGAGATAAAGTGCAAAACAAGGATGAGAGGAGGAATAAAAGGAGAGTGGCTTCCTTGCTTTTCAGGGCAAGGACAATGTTCAGACCTTACTCCCACGCTCTGAACAACTCTCTCTCTGCCCCCGTGGACTGCTTAGTGTCCAAGACCATCAGTTTATATTTAAATTTATTGAAAGCTGTTCAGTAATTTAATGTTCAACCAGCTTTTCTTGTAAATATTTCTAGGAGAGTTGCACTTTGAAATGTGTGTGAAGTGAAAAAACAAATGCAAATGTCTTTATTATTTTAGCCAACAAAATAAAAGCATAAAAAATATATTTTGACAGAAATCCCAAATTTTACTTGCTAAATTGAAATTAGTTGCTTCCACACCCACATATTACAAATTTGACACTATGTCACAACATACATTTCAATATCTCAGTAATCATAACTAATATTCTGTCCATACTTTCCCAATATTGCAATCACCATGTGGATCTCTGGGGTTGGGTAGCCAGCCAGCCGGCCAAGCAGCCATCCAGATAGGCCAGTGAATGGCTCAATGCCAAGGCCAATTGAGAGGTGCTGCTGTGGTGGAGAGCCAGAGGGGAGATGGTCATCCATTATTCATCACTAAGCCAAATAATCCCCAGCAGAATTGGTCTGGTCTTGTCTGGCCCAACTGTTGGGGAAAGACTGGGATGGTCCGGGGGGCAAGAGGGGAGGGATTTTTTTGGGGGCTGGGGGATGGCAGGTTTGAGGGTTTTTTTCGAGGGAGGTTCAGTAGGATCTTTTTGGGGGGCCAAAAGAGGGTAGGAGGCTCTCTGTAAGGGGTGGGAGGAGGGTTCTTTGAGGATTAGATGCAAATATGTCTTTGATAGCTTTCACAGTCTGGGAGTCCCATTCTGTTTATGGATATTCATATTAAGTCTAATCTTTGGAAACAATCCCTGGCATGGAAGAGTGAGAGGCTGCTGGGATGTGGATGGAGCAGAGAAGCAGCAGGGGGTTCTGGGGGATGGAGTGGACCTGAATGGGAGCTCCTCTGACCCAGATCAGTGGCAGGACAGGCAGAAACCGCCATAGTGTGCATGTATGTCTGTGTGTGTGTGTGTGTGTGTGTGTGTGAACCACCTAGTGGACCAAGGACCAAGTGAGCGATAACCCCTTGTTCTATCTGCAGACACACACACACACACAGCTACAGACAAAGCTATGGCACTCTGACAGTATGACGGACAAACAACATATTCAGACACAATATAGCCTTCACCCTCTCTCCCACTCGTTGTGACTTGTCTGTGTATTTGTCCTTGATATTGTTCCATGTCACTGTTTTGTCTGTACATACGTCTATGTCACTGTTTTAAGAGCAGAAATTGCACTGAAGAAGAAGAAAAAGAAGAAGAAAAGCCTTTGTGTGCAAGATGAAGTCAACAACCAGCAGCGTTCCAGTGAGCACAGGGAAGGTTTGCAATGTACAAATGGTGTTTTTCACCAACAGCTTTTGGCCCTGAGACTTTTTTTAAGAAACCAATATTCTGCTGTTTTTCACTTCTAATGTAAAACAGGTGAGGGCTACCTGCCTTGCTCAAGGGCACACTGTGAAAAAAAGAGGCACTATTAGTGTGTCACAGTGCTATGGAGTATGAAGATAGCATGGCATACAATGCCTGTACATCACGTGGTAATCACTGCTATCTGCCCAGCATAATTTATATCATGAGTCAAATTCCTTCATCTGACTTTTGACTTTCTGCTTTTTCTGTCTAAGCATATTTGACAGCGTTACATCATCAGTTTTACCTTCTCCTATTTGCTTTCATCCTACCTACCTAACAGCTGAATTATGTAATTCAATGGTCATTTCTGTGCTTTATCTACTATTTTTTTTTTTTTTTTCAAATTTGACACTTTGTGCAACAAGAGAAAAAGATCAGACGAAAGCAAAAGTCCTGGACTCCCACACAGTATTTAGTTTTAGGAAGCAGACTGCCTGCAGCTGTCCACTGCATGAACAACATAAGTAAGTAACTGGTGAGTCTTTTGACCAACAGATTAGCTGCAGTTTAGGTGGGGGTGGAAAGTGAGACTAAGCATTTCCTTAATGTTTAACATTGGTAAACAGACCACACTTAAAATAGGAAAGAATGCACAAAATTTAATTAAACACAAACATATGAAAACATTACCTTAAAAAGAAACACGACTATCCTTGTTCAGCAGGTGCCAAATATACATTCAAACCACTGGATTCAATGATCACAGCCAAAATAACAACTTGTGTTGGGTATTAAAAGTTGGCTGACATCCTGTCTGAACTCTAGAGTTAAAATACCTGCTCAGTGTAACATTACAGCATTTTCTTATTACATTCAACGTAGTTGACACATTCTCTGTCAGCTGTGCTGTTACAATGCAGCAGCTTTTTGTTTTTTCAAGCTCTGAACTGCACACTAAAGTGCACAGTGTGGGGTCCACCAAGTTACATTTAAGACCTAATAAACACTGGATTGTATGAAATTTAAAACCTCTTTTGTGACTATACTGTTTGAAAGTATAAAACAAAACAAGTAGGCACAATATGGTATTGAATTGTTTATGATCATATAAACATTGCCAGCATTTCTCAGGTTACATAATAAATTACATTAATACATCTTGGGCCCAGTTAAGTAATCAAAAATTGATAGACAAATTAACCAATTAAAAAAATGCTTTGTCAGTTTTACTGCCATTGAAAAATGTGACAGTGTCTCTGCGGCCATAGAGTGGACCAGACATGGCTGGTCTGCCCCCTCCCAGCAGGTCAGAGAGCAGAGGGTGAGGTGAGGGAAAAAAGGGAGGTAGGGGAGCTTTTGTATTCTCCTCCCCCACCCCAGCTGGGCCTGTGGTGTCTCTCCCTTCCTTCCCCTTTCTTCCCCTCTTTCCCTCCCTTTCGTGATAGGCTGTGTTGGACTTCAGGTCGGAGGTTCATGACGGATACAGAGGGTTTCCCTTTCTATCGTGCACTGTGTATGTGCACGATCCGCAAGGCTGTGTGCGCTCATGGGGGAGTGTCTCAGGGGTATCAGGGGGAAAGGAAGAGAGCCAGACAGCAAATCGTCTCAGTACACACTCAATCAGACACATGCATATAAAAATATGTGTGTGCTTACACGCTTCCACTCTGTTCTAATAATCTACAGACTACATCCAGGAGAGTAGAATGGCCAGAAAGCCAAAATAAATAAACACAAACCAGACACACTTGTGCTGAAAACAAAACCTGAAATCACATGATATGATAATGACATCACTGACTGAAATGACAGAGACTGCATTGTTATTGACTGTTGCTGCAGTTGCACATTGCTGTTTGCTGACCAGTGTAGCTATTTACATCCTGAGGAGACAAAATACTGGTACAATGGGCTATGTTTTCCATTTGAATGTGTTCACTGGGGTCAGGGGGAAGAAGTAAGTTGGGATAATAGGCGGGGTGCACTGTCTGGGGATGGTGGGTGCTCAGCTGACACTGACCAGCGTACATAAATTTCTCTCAATCCAACTATGTTGCTGTAAGTGTAGAAATTACTGGTAAATTAGGCCAAATGTGTATAAAAATGAACAGACTGGACTGGTGTGTGTCTTACGTGTGTGTGTGTGTGTGTATGTGTGTGTGTGAATGGTCGGGTATGGGGATCCTGAGACCCCCTTTTCCAGACATGCAGTGACCTTTCCAACCAGACAGGGATAAAGGGACAAGGAGGGAGGGCTGAGGGCATGAGGGCACTGGAGTGTGTGCATGTGTGCTTATTTGCATGTGTGCGGGTGAGTTCATGGCTGCATCCGTCTGCATGAGTGTGTGTGTGTTAGTTGATTTTAGGGACCTCTGAACCAGCCAATTCTCCTTGTCCTGCTGAGTTTGGCATGGTGCAACCAACCCCCACCTGCAAACACCCACCACCCCTACAAACCTCCCCTTTTCTTTCCCTTTCTCCCTCTCCTCATCCCTCTCTCCTCTCGTCTTTTGTGGGCCTGAGTCATTGTGTTATCCCTACAGCGCTCTGTATGCAAAAAAGGTGCTGCTCTGAGGTCTCGCCAGCTCTGGACCCTTGCAAATCAATTTGTCTGTGGAAGGGGTGAGAGCAAGGAGGTGGGATCGGGGATTGTGGAGCACTGAGAATGTTTGGTAAAACTCTGAAGTATGCTGCTCTATGTCATAGTCTCTTAAAATGATGTTATTTGTTACAGTTACAATTAATTATAAGGCAAACAAGGGCAGACAGCTTTAATTCTGTGTTATAGTTTTAGTATCAGCAAATAACTTTGTTTTCACCTAACTCACTATTTTGTGAAAGTTCTTTCCTTTATTACTTTTTCTTTATCTTTTTTGACTGAAGGAAAAATGTTTTTGTTATTCTGGCTGTTCGTCTTCTGACATATCTCATTTTACTGCTGTCAGTCAGGAACAAAAAGACAGGTAAATCTAGACTGACCCCGCTGCACTGAGAGGAGGATCAGACATTGATTGTGGTTGTCCCTCTCTCCCTTGTTCTCCCAGCATGCAGACAGGACTCTCCCTAAAGCACACAGGCTTGAGAGGGTCTTTGCTTGACTGGAACAACGATGATCAATACCTGTCACTTCTGTCTCGTCTGGCCAGAGCCCTGCTGCCCTGCCCCCACACACAATGGGACGGCTTGATGATGCACATGCACGCAGGCACACACACACACACACACACTACTGCTCATGCATGTGTGCACACAGGAAAATGGTTAAATATAAATAAGTGCCACACAGAGATGGGCATAAGACGGTGCATGCATGCAAACATGCACATATGCACAAATATGTGGAGCACACATTAAGCTTTTTGTCAGATGGATGAGCCTGCACACACACACAAACACACACACACACACACACACAAACTGTGACAGCGAGGTCAGACAGGGCACTCAGATCCAGACACCAGTCTCTTCTGCGGGGTCAGACCAAAAGGCCAAGGTCTACTCCCTAACCCCAATGGCCCTTCAGATACAGACACACACACACACACACACACACACACACACTGACCATCCTGGACAACAGACAGAGATTCCAAAGAGGTGTGAAAGAAGGGAATGATGGGGGATGGTTTGAGGAAAAAGGAAGGGTTTAAATAAAAACACTGATTGTAAAACATAGGCCAGTATTTGAATATGTAAATGTATATTAACTTGGCAGATTAGTTAGTAAAGAGCAACTTTCCTCTCATTTTTGTGCCAGAAAAGAAGTTCCTCACACAAACTATCACTATTGAGTAGATGTGAATTAATCCAAATAATCCAGCTATTTCCATTATCAGCCTGACAGAGCGAAAGGGTGAAAATAAAAAGAAAATGTATTGTGCTGGCTGTTATCGAAAAGAGGGGAGGGTAGGAAGTCACAAGTAAAGCCTGCTTCCTTTCAGCAACTTGCCCATTCATTTGCTTGAGGTCTCCTTCTCTGCTTGAGTTTTCTTATTTTCACCTCTCTCGCTCTTCCTTCTCCTTCTGTCCTCCTCTGTCTTCTTACTCAAGAGACCCTTGCTCTGCCCAGTCAGAGAGATAAGGAAGTGGAGGGGCCAAGTTTACCACTGCAGATAAGCTGTAATTGCAGGGTAATAAAAAGACTGAAAAAAGAGAAAGAAAACGGAGTAAGAGAGGAAGAAAGAACGGACACAAAGGGGTGAATTGAGCAGCCAGTGAAATGATTGATGTAAGCGGTGACACTCTGGTTCTTTGACAGTTATCAGAGAGTGCAACCTTTTGCTCATTACAGTCATGCATGTGCAGCAGAGGACCAGTGGCTGCGCTCAAACAATAACGGCCAGCCTTGACCCCTCTGATAAACAGCAACTGCAAACTAACTAGCTGAACAATGACTTCTCTGTTCTGTGACTTCTTTCAGTCAGTGCGCCCGTAAATGCTGGTTATTAACATGGACATTGTGTTCACACACAGAAAACCAGCTGTTCCACTTTTGTGCATTTTTGTTGGTGTCATTAAACGAGGCAACTATTCGAAAAGCTGTTGTTGTTAGCCGTCAATTAGCAGCCTAAACAATCACATTTAACCCAATTCATTTGGCTGTGCCTGCAACCATTATATCAGGGTTACATAGGAATGTTCTAAAAATAACGTTTTGTAATGATTTAAATAGTTGAACTGTAGAATGTATAAACAGGTTAATATGACAAATGAGCATTGCGGGTGCACGGTCGCTTGTGTGTGAGAAATAATTTAGCAAACTGTGCTACACCACAATTTTTCAAGAAAATTTTTTTTAAAAGTTAGTTCAAGTTTATTTATTACAGTAAGTAATATACATATAGGTGCCCAGCATACATGGGTCAGTACTGTTGCAGTGGTAAAATATTTTCCATACACCAACACTCTTAACTTCTTACATAGAGCATTACATTGCAACAAGTAGTTTAACCTTCCCCGGTCCCACGTTCCACAAATAATATCTGTCACCAAAAAGATTTCTTTCCTTAAAACACCACTTTAGATTGTTGTAGTCACCCAGCAAGAACTCATTATGCAAATTATGCAATTTTACAAAAAAAGCATAGTTCTTAAATCCTTGTGTAATTAAACATGAAATTAACTTTGCCTTTAATCCCAAGAGTTTTCTCTTCAAGGAAACCCACCTGTGTCCAAAGCTAATACCACTGCACATGCATATAATCGAAATCTTTCACTTTTCTGTAAATCCTGCTTCACGTTGTAGTTGTTTTTTATAAGAAAATATGTCATTCAGGTTTGTATATCGCCTGATTGTTTTTTCTTATAATTTAAAACTTCATGTCTGTGAATATTACATTATAACCTGAAACCCGGAAACTCAAATTCATCAAACGTAAATATGTCACTTTGGACACCCATATGAGGCGGACCATTTAAGGTTGATTCTAGTGAGTTTCTCTCTGTTCCAAAAGCTGAATCATGTGTGATCTAATTTATGTGCCTGCAGACAAACTCATATAGAGAAATTGAAACAAGAGCGGGAGATATGCTTTGGTTCAAAACAAATTCTATTTTAAAAAGGTCTGAAATCAAAAAAATATATCAAAAATTGATAAACTCTGGTTCTTTCTCTTTGTGCTTTGCCTTCTGCAAAACATATGCACTTGCATCAAATATAGTAGGAGTTCCAAGCTCACCACTCACTAACAAAGGTGACATGGTGTTGAATGAGAGGGAATAAATGCCGGTCACAGACAGTACACTTAACTGTGAGAGCAGTCGGCTTGAGGCAAACACATCAGAGCACATTAGCTGATAACTCCACCCGGCTGAAGGCAATAACTGAAGCTATAAGCTATTTTATTTGCAAGGACATGTGCCTGTATAGTGTTTTTGAAAATGCAGGATTTTAGACAAATAATAATATCTCTGGAGCCGAGGTACACAATAACAAGTCTGCAGCATTTCAGTGAAAAAATGCGTCCCAGTGCTGTACGATAAGGTGAAGCGGCAGGTGGACACAGTTCAAAGGTTTACTGTTGAAAAGAGTTGACAACATGTTTTATGCATTTGCTTTTTGTTGCTCAAAATGCAAAGCTGCTTTGAGGAAACACTAAATCTTTTTAATAGTCTAGCCTAAAAACATACACTTTAATTTATGTGTAGCTTGTGAAACAGAAGCTAAATAAAAATTGACTATCAGCTGAATAAAATTAAACTGGTTCTGTCGGAGTTGCACTGCATTGTATTCTTATAGCTGAATCATGTCTGTCGAATTGTGAAACAGGCATTGAGATACACTTCGATCTGTGAAAGACATACACACCCCTACCAGGTATGTGTGACGACTGGAGGTTTCAGTGATGGACAAACAGGTATTTTTTTAATAATAATGAGGAATTTTATAATTAGTAACTTTCTACGATTTATGATGTTAGTTTCCTCCATAAAAAATTAGTCCATATGCCGTTTGTGCAAGCAGTTTAGTATGTGATGTAGTTAAGTGACCTCTAAAAGTGATCCATGATCGTGCCACATTTATTATTGTAACCTGACAAAGTAGCATTTGTGGATAAAAAGATAACATTGTGATGGTTTCATAGTCTGTTTGTTTATGATTGTCACCATGATGACAAAGGTCAGTGAGGTTGGAAGACTTGTAGCCTACTAAAATCTTAAACAATATGAATAGCTAAAGATAAATCCACTGGAATATAATAGCAGTAAATAACCATATTTTGGAATAATTGTTATAGGAAACATTTGCAGTGATGACATTGAGGCTTTTTGTAGTGAAAACTTCATGGGAAGGCTGTCACATTTATAAACCTCAAGGTTTTAAGGTCTGAGACATACTTACTTTTTATCATGTGGACTGTGGCTTTTAACGACTTTTTAAATGAAATACACAGAAAGCCTGCTGCCTTTTACATAAACTCCAAAATGTCTTCAACCCTAAACAGTTTGTTCCATCCACGTTCAGAAATCAGCATACACATATTCTCTAAGACTTATATAGTCACAATTGAATGATGTCTTGTCGGGAAAGCAAAGCATTCAGTACACACTTGGTGCAAAAAAGAAAAGAAGTGTACTGAATAGTTTGTACTGAAGGGTTTGCAAGTTTCCACAGAAAATGTCAAAGTTTTAAGCCAAAGCTGGAATGCATTGATGATGTGAAAGTATGAAAAGAACTGGTTCATGTTTTGATTTTAAAAAATGAATAAAAATGAAAAACTCCACATATTTTAATGCCTATTCATTTTTTGAGGTTGCACTGGTGAAATAAGACGGTAACTTGCAGTGTGTGACAGACAGGTTTACAGTTGGCATGCTGTGTGACCACCAGCCCTTACTTCCTTCCTCTCTACTGGCCCGGCGACGAGTGTGTGTCCTGTTGTTCTGTTCCTCTGGGGCTTGTGTATGCAAGTGTGTGCGTGTGTGTGAGTATGTGTATATGCATGTGCATACATTTTCGGTCACACTCCACCACTCACAACAGGTCAGGTGAGATTGGGTCTGGTTCCTGATTCCTGGAAGAGTGGACAGCTGCAACATCTCACGCAAATGCCACAGCACACACACATACAAACACACACACACAGTAATACACACAAACAGGGCTCACGTACATACCTCACCTTTTTCTCTGGCTGTCTCTCTTTCGCTTGGTAAGGTGCATTGAACCTAAATACTTTCTTGGTGTGTCTTAAAATGTGACATAAATGATTTTACTTTTACCTTTTAAACACATAGTTCCAAACTTAAATCACAATTTTGCCAATTTAGAGAACTTTATTCAGGATCATTTTTCACATGGCTGCTTTAAAGTTTAATATCACTGACTTTTTTTCTACACAGCTGTTCTTATATGGCACTTCTTCATATATTTGTTGCCAACTTGAAATAGTATGGAACATATATTCCACTGCTTAATCACCTTTTCTAATCTAATCATGTGTTATCTGCTCACCTCACTCTCCTGTACACAGACTTATCTGAGGGGCAGCTTCTCCATATACCACTATCTTCATCAGCGGTGATAAGACTGGGAGCTAGGTATACCAGAGAAGGGTCTCGGCAGGGTCTTGCTCCCTGTCTGTCTCTCTATTGTGCAGACACACACAAAGGCCATAAACAGGTTGTCTGCATAGTATCAGAGACGTGGCTTTGCTGTGATGCAGTGGAGGAGCCGCAGTCTCCTGCTCTCTTAGTCTGTGTAAATACACTGCACATTGTTTATATAGCGTGGTGTGGCTTCAGGTTCCATGGACCATCACTCTGGGTCTGGGTCAGATCGCCAGAAACACACACGCACACAAAACTTGCAGAAGTATGGGTCCACATGTGGCTACACACACACACACACACACACACACACACACATACATGCATTCATCCTAATGCAAACCAGACTCCCTCTCTCCCTCTTTTCTTAGGGAGAGGGAGCGGTAGTAGGGAGACCGCACAGTGTTGGATCTCAGCCAAATGGACCAGCGGAGCTTGTTTGGAAAGCTTTCAGTCAGAAAGCCACTTTTTGGCAGGGGCCCTGTGAGTGCTGCTGAGCCCTCTGAAGCGGGCTGGAGCTGCTAAAATAAATAATGGTTAGGGCTGAGGGGGTAAGAGTGGCGTTGGAGGGTGGGGGGTATACAGGGGTAGCTAGAGGAAGGGGGGTGGGGTGGGGTGTGCAGAGGAAGGAGGGAGAGATGAGGGAGCGGGTGGGGGGCAGATTTAGAGAGAGCTCCTGTAATTATATCTGTCAGTCGACACCAAGGCACTTGGACCGCCAACGCTCACATTTCCCCTTGCTCTCTTGCTATCACAGATAGAGAAAAAGAAAGAGGAGGAAACAGAGTTATATACATTTTGTGTTTAAATTTGTCTGACTGCGTACAGCTTTTTATGTGTGCATCAGCATGTGCCTGCAAACAGTCTTGTGAGCTTCCTGGGTAGTGTGTGTGTTTGTGTGTGTTTGTGTGTGTGTGTGTGTGAGGGTGTGTGTGTGTGTGTGTGTGTATTGGTGGGCCTGCAGGGAAACAAACCTGGTCATTCTGGGAGAGGGAGATAAGGAGGTGTTTCACAGTACAGTATGTTGGTCTTTCAGCAGGGAGCAAAGTAGTGGCCCCTCTGTTCACTGACTCACAACAAAATAGCCAAGAACAGCTTTTTACACATTAGCTGATCAGTACATGTGCACTAAGTGTGTGGTCATGAACAAAATGGACTTACTATTGTTTGTTTTATGTGTTATGCTCGCAGGTAATCAATGATTCTGAGATATATTTTGGTATATGTGTGGTGTCTAATCTATCTAGTTGTCGTATCTGTGAGCAGAACAATTTTATTACTGATAAGAAAAAAGCATATGTTTTTGGAGTCATCCTTTCAGCAAGATAACGATATTTTGACCAACATATTGGATAAAATGTGATTTCTTCCCAGAAGTCTGAGAAACAAGTTTCTTCATTCGGGAGGTTTAAAAATGCATTAATCTTAACAAAAAATATGAAGGTTTATTTGGAGATAAATCTCAATGGGAACTTTCCCAGAATATATAATAATAATCCCTCACTGCACACAAAAACAGCATATGGCCACAACTATGATGATGCTACATTTACAAGGAAGGAAGAACAAGAAAAACTTTGGTTATTTCACTTTGGGAGTGTTCGGGGCCTATTCTGAGCTGATTGCTGTGATATGTGTAATGTCACATCGGTCCAGTCAGCTTATATAACCACACTGCCTCATTGTTAATGTTGACACCTCTTTAAAGCATAGAGTAATGGTAATAAAAATCTACATGCATTAATTCACTCTGGAAGTGATATCGACTGACATATCAGTGCAGGCACATGGAGCTTTATCTTGTGCTTTCTCTTTTCATCTAATTCTTCTTCTTTCTTCTTCTGCTTTGTAGTAATCTACTCTCTGATCTCAGCCAGGATCAGGTCCAAGAATCTCACCCCAGAGACACAATTACCACACCGGGCTAAATGTGCCGCCCACAAGCTGCAGTAGCCATCAAAGGCCTTCCATACTCTCTCAAACCCTCTTTGCCTCTGATGCATTTGGCCCTTCTCTCTCCATTATTACTATATTTCATTCACACTCTGCTTGCTTTCTCTTCTTCTTCATTCTTTCTCTCAAGCTCTTTTTCTCCATCACATAATGTGAGATTTTTTTTAAGACACTGTAAAGGCAATGAAATGGATGCTGTTGATGGTTTACTGTCAGTGAAGCAGCACATATATTTATTGTATTTTGAGTGACATACTGTATGTCCATATTAGCATGAATATTTTTTTAAAAAATTGAGTACACATGCTGCCGACCACTGAAATCCCACCAAAACAGACAGCCCGATAGAGCAACAGACTGTCGGCAGTGGTGGTCCGGACCAGCTCAGTGTGTGAGAGGTGTTGATTTAGCTGTAGGAAGGAGGATTAAATGGCTCATTGGTGGGGCTAGGAGGGGAGAAGGTGTGAAGCGATCAGCCCTCCCTCTCTCCTGGTTTCTCTTTCTCTCCCTCCCTCTCAGCCTCTCCCTCAGCCAGGAGAAAAGGCCATTGGGGCTGAACAAACAAATCACATGGCCATCAAACACTACTCACCACTGCTGCACTGGGACTTCATTCAGACAGCATTTTACTGGTCTCTGCAGTGTGCTCATACCAACATCCAAAGACGCACTCTGAACACACACACGCATACAAACACCCACACTGCTGAGTCTCCCCATCAACATGACAGTGGTTTTACAAGTCCCCATAGTGTGAGGTCTCTTATTCCCCGAGAAGCACTAGAACAACATCAACAGCACAGGCAGAGGGAAAAGGGGAAAGGGGGACAATTGGACTACTGAACTGCTGTTGCTCAGCGTTGCAGGGAGAGTTGTCAATATAGCTCATAAAAAAGGTTGTGAAAGTTGTAACTGTTTTGTAATGGGAAGTTGGTGTCAGCTCGTTTTAAAGTTATGGCCCGTTTAAAGAGAAGTGTGCTTTAATGTGACGAGGATGCACCTTGCTGGACATTTAAGATTGATGAGGACAACTGAAAATGGTCGTTATGTTTGGAACTGCAGTCACATGTGTGTATGTGTGTGCATCCCTGCTTGTGTGGTTTCGGAGTGTGTGTGTGTGTGTGTGTGTGTGTGTGTGTGTGTGTGTGTGTTACAACAACCTGCCTGTAACAGAAACCTTAGGCTGGCATTTTCTTTTTAAAAATGAAACTTTCACTTTTAAGTTCTCTCCCTCGCCCCTCGGTTAGCCACAAAATGTCACTCTCCCCCTTTTAAAACAAACAAAGCCGGTTGAGTCTAGCATTAGCTGCTATTTGAAATGGCTTCGAGCCCTCACCAGCAGCCCTTGAAATCCTTTAAAAAGTGTATCATACACAAAACACGTACCAACACCCCATTAATTTAAAAAATCAGATGGAAAATATCAGAGAAAATCTCTGACTTGACTGGATAATCACAGCCGTTGGATATTAAAGAGCTACCGTGCTATTATGGAGGCATGTGGGAGAGGCTGAGGGAGACACAGATAGTGGTAGAGCGAGATAGAGTCACAGAGGAAGAGAGAGACAGAGAGCAAAGGCCACAGACTTTGGTTTTGAGCTACACTAAATACCAGCTACCTCCAAACCACACATGACATGGAGCTATCGCCAAAGATAAGTCTTCAGTGTCATAACTGTCATAACATAATCACAAGGATATTAGATGAGCTCTGTTGCCATTGGTTTATAAAAACATGTCTCAGTAACTACTGTGTTTCATCGACTCTTTAACATTAAAAAGCTATAATTTTTCATAGGTCTGTTGGTTCACATTCAAGCTGAGGTTTTTAATTTGTCTTGTGCTTGATGAAATGTCTTCTTATTCCATGAAAAGCTCTTATGGGACAATTGTGCTGTTTCCTGGTCAGTGTCCTGCAGATGCTCTTCAAAATAATTGGCACAAATATGAGCTGGCATGACTAAATGTTCAGCTGTTGAACCTTCTGTCCAAGTTTACTGGACAGTAGCAACATATAAACAAATCTCTACAAATGATACATTCACCAATTACTGACTGAAAGTAAAAAAACAATGCATTAAATGGGAAACTTGTATAATCTCTTTGGTGGCTCTACGGCCATTTAGTCAAGTCAAAATAGAACGAAAAATAACCCTGGTAATGTCACTGATGTTGTCAGGGTTATCTCAGATTTGACTTGGCACTTCAAATGTCAGGACAATGTCATAAACGGACGGATGGAGTTAAAAAACATGAGTGTTTACCAGGCAGAAGAGACTGTCCTCGTGTAAATATCGACCTCATATGCTGTTTGTGTAAGCAGCTTATGTAAGAAATATGTTTTGTTAAGTCACAGGGAGGAGGCTTGGGCTGAAGAGGTCTGAAAACACAGGCCTTTCTCACAGGAAACCAGCGTTGAATTTTTGTATTAAACATGACCATTCCTTAACCATGTGCTTATTATAGTAACCATGATAGCAACGATTATTTTAACTGACACCACCAAAACCAGTCTGTTTCTAAATCTAAACAGGTTGAATTTGTACAGAAAGGAATGAAATGATGGTTCCATAATCAAAACCATGTATTTATGTTTGTTTCTGTGTATGCTATGGGTAGAAAGATGCTGTTTGTTGGTTGAACAGAGTGTATGGATGTTACTGTGATGACAAAGGTCCGCTATGCTGCTGCTGTAATGTATTCTAAAGTAGGACTTTTGCTGTGTATTAGCTAGACTGGAGGAGTTGGGCAGAGAAAACAGCTACGGAGTTGCATCACATCCACCTACTTTACCTAAAGCACAACAGTAAATTGCTGGTGTGAGTATTTAAATATTACTATACATTGCAAAGTGTTCTATAACACATTTTAAACTCCACGGTTACATGTGTTTTCTATTATTCTTTTTACTTTTGCATTATTATATTTTCTATAGAAGTCTTTCCACCTTGTGCATAAACAATAATAACAATAACATAAAGTAATATTAATATCAATAACATAATATTAACTATGATTAATTACTATCTGCATGTCTTGTAAAAAAATATCAAGGGAGAAATTTATATTGTGGTGTGTAGATCTACCTGAATGTTACAAAAACGAATTTTGCACTGCTGTTCTCTCAGGGTTCAAGGTGTTTGTCAAATCTCTGTCTCTATCGAGATGCAGTCTGACATCTGTAATGCATTTTTCTGTTCTTTTTGCATGATTAAGCAAACTTGGCATGCAGGTGCTACCCAGTGGACTGCACCAGTACAACAATATTCCCAGAACAAATTAAAGTAGCTGTCGTATGGATCACTCTCTCTCTCGCTCTTTCTGTTTCTCTCTTATTTTGTTTCTCCCTCTCTCCCTCTCTCTCTCTCTCTCACACACACACACACACAGACAGAAAAAAAAACCAAAAAACAAAACTAACCCAAAACCAACTAATGACACAACCAATCTCAGGTCACAGGAGAATGGCTGAAATCAAACAAATAGAGATTCATGAAACAATAAGTCTCTCAAACTTAAATGGATGGGTCTAGAGAGAGTCTTAGTTTCACTGAATAATGTCTGCCGTCTGCTCTGATACTGGTACATTAGTGCCATGGGCCCACTCACAATAGTAGCAGCTAAAGTGAGGTGGTGCAGCAAATCCTCTAACCCAAATCCACTGCGTCCTGCTTTAAGCGCAATGATGAGAGGGCCTCAAGTGACATCACTAATGTGCTAACTAGTTTTAGTCGTCTGCAGTCTCATCACCTATTCAGATGGATCCAGAGAGAGACAGAGACAGATTCAGAGAGAGGGAGAGAGAAAGGCGACAAGCACTTCACACTCTCAATTACGCAGTGGAGCTCATCACTTGGCAATCTGTCCCGATCGCTTTAATTGGCTTGTAATATTGCCTCTGATCTTGTCGCCCAATTAACAGGCCTGTCTGGCAGTAGGACTAGGAAGCTGGAGAGCATGTGATTGTGATGCCTCCCGATCTGTGCCATATGGAACAGATCCACCGATTGGCTACTGATAAGGCACCGCTTTGCCCCTCTCACACCAAGCCACTGCGTGACAAGGATGGGTGTACATCCCTTCATGCGTGTGTGTGTTTGTGTGATGGGCCAAATTACACTAGTAATTTTGTCTGGATGAAGATGATTCCACTTTGCCAGAAGTAGTATAAGCTGTTGATCTAAAGGAACAGCTTATTACTGATTTTGTCAGTGACACAATAAAATAGAAGCAAAACCAAAATGTAGACAATTTTACACAATTTCCTTGAATTGTGCTGAGGATTGTTGGAAATTCCTCAAAAGGATCTAATGCTATTCTGAGTTACAGTGCACACCCAGAGATTTGTGTTAAACTGGTTTTCTTCAAAGCTATCCAACCTATATTTAGTGTCTCATTTAGTAACTTAGTAGTTTAATGGAAACTGATGTTTTGAGACTAATATTGATACTGATCACTTAAGATATATTGACATAAAATTGTTGTCTGTGAAGATTCTCAGTCATCCAAGTGAAGCTGAGTCATGGCAGGTGGCATTCCAGTAGAAGTTGCCATGACTCAGTTTCTAGACATATAAATGTTGTTGCATTTGTTGTTTTCACGTTATTAATATAAATGTTTTTTTTTAATATATAAATCTGAGTTTATCTTTCTTTTTTTGAAAGAATTGTGACCATGAAATAACCACAACCATAAACGCAATCATGAGACTAAATTATTTTAAACATATTTGGCATTTCTCTTCTGCAATTTTGTTCTCATCTGCCAACATACATGTGGATAATGTTAATAATAAAAATCTGTAATTAGCTAAAATCTACTTTACTTTCTTTTCTTTCAGTACGTTCTATTTCCTGCACATCTCCAGAGTTCTATACTTGAACTCTTTTCATAATTTGCCATATAGCTATGTTAAATGACCTTATCAAAAAGCACAATAACCTAAAAATCCAATTAGGTTTTGGGGATGGTGGAAAAGTAGAAGAATGGTAGTAGATATAAGCACACAAACCTAAAATTATTCAAAAATATTAAAATTTGTGTTATATGAGGAGGGGAATGCATTTACCTCAACAGCTTCAGAAATACATTTTAGGGAGAAACACTTAATGTAAACTGTGTACACGAAAACTCCACAGGTTAGCTTTAACAGCATATCACAATACTACTGTTAATTATTGTGTATGGATGTAAAGGCATGTCTGTAACCCAGTAATCTGCAGCTGTACAGCCCTCTCTGTGGTGGCTGGTTCCTCCATGGTGAGACTTCTCAGACTGAGAAAGAGAGAGGAATCCAGTGCTCTCTGTCATTAAGTGTGATGACAGCTGAGGGCCCCCAAATGAGAAGCAGATCCCTTCAAACTCTGGCCCACATCAGGCTGAAAACCCAAAGGAAGCAGGCAAACAGAGATACAGAAGCATAGAGACTGAGAAAAATGTCCACAGAAATATTAACATTTGCTGTTACATAAGCATTAATGCACAGAAGCCATAACGTAGCCAGACACACCTCAAAGAAATACTGTGCTTTCACTCACCTCTCAGTCTTTTAGTAATAAATGCCCTGCAGTGATCTCAGTGTCTTGTGGAGAACACCACTGAAGCAACATACAGCAAGATGCAAAATCACACATCACTTAAATTCTGACCATTTCATCCTTCTTCCCCTACAGACTGGGTGACATAATATTCTGCAAACATCATTCGAGTCAAATCACAGCAGTACCTTTGATTTCACAGTCCAAGGTGTTTAACTTTTAATCATTCTGCCAGCTGACCAGAGCACTAGCTGCAGAGCCCTGGGCCCCAGCCAGTGTGTCTGTGCCAGGCGAGCATCCCTGGGCTCTAAGCTCTTGGCAGGGAACACATTGAACAGTTTGTGGCATGAAATCGAACCCTGTCTAACTCCAACCTGAGAAAAGACAAGGAAGAGGTGGAGAGGAAAGGGGAAATTCAAAACAGAATAGCAAAAAGATGGGTGCATGAATGAGCTTGTCTTTGCCCACAGATTTTTTTTATTTTTTTGGCTCTTGAGAGTAGCTCTCAAGTGACTGTTGGGCCATCCCAGTGCTGCTATTTCCCTATTAACAGGGCTCCACATCTGTTTCTCTCATTGCAGCTGTGCTTTAAGGTCCCTGAAGGTGCAGTTAAATTAGAGCCAGCACAGGTTTATAAATGTAAAATCCTCCAATAATCTTTAGCTGACATGACCCCTAATCTTCTTGCTCTAGTCAGCAGGGCAAACGACACTAATGCCTTGGTAGCACCAACATGTGTTATGGCCACCAGACTTTTAAGAGGAAGGTGCAGAGATCGACGAGTTTACGAGGGAGCAGGTTTTTATTTTTGTGTCTTTAGCAAGGTTCAGACATGGAGGTAAATATGTCACTTATCCGGTTGTTGCATTTTATTGCTGTTTGGATCGATAATTTATAAAAAAAAAAAACAAAAAAATGAAATTATTAATTAGTATCCTGGATGTATAATGACAGACTGAAAAATATTTTATTATGCAGAAACAGGCATAAATTCTCAAAATAACTTGATACTTTTTAAATTTATTATATATGTATAAACAGGGGATAACAAAATATTTCAAGATGATCACTAAACCCTATGGGGATAGAAACAGCATATAAAGGACGAAGAGAAGAAAAGAAGACAGAAAACCCACGTCTCTCAGCTCCAGAGGAGGGGGTTTCACTAAACTAGCCTGTCTAATGCAATTAATCTAATTGGAGCCGGCGTAAAGTGACAAATTACTACCTTTCACACTGGGGACTAAGAGGGAACCTCTAGAGATGGATGTAGGAATGGATACCTAGGTAGTTAATGTTATATCTTTTAATTCCATCTTAAAACCTGTTGTAAATGGTAGAAAAGGCAGTCCATTAGATAAAATTATGCTTTGTTCAGAGCATGTGTTCAAGTATGTGTTCATTAAGAGGAATATGTATTACTATAGTTCAGAGGCTGTTTTGGGCTAAAAATAAAAGCAAATGATCTTTCAAACATCTACATTACTTTATAACATGAATACCTTGACAAGATGTGGTTAATGCAGTAATTGATTCTTAGAGGGTAAATGCAGTATTAATAATGTTTGATCATTAACCAAATTCATATTAAACTTAACTAAGCCTCCCAGTCACAGTATCAATATGAGCAGCTCCACCCTATTTGCTTGGATCTGCATGCATTTACACTTGACATTTGGGTTTTTGATTTAATCTCGGAACATATGCACATGAACTCTGCATATTTCAGTGAAACTGTGTTAATGCGTGCCCTTTTCTCTAACCTTGATTACTTGCTGTGATATCAAAAAACCTTTTTCTGGACATTGATTTCTGCCCGGGGCCATACTACTGAACCTGCAGCAGCATATCTCAGTGGATATAATGAACTTAAAGAAAGCTAGCTATTACTGAAACCTCTGACATTTCGATATTATCAAATGCCTTGGTTAAAGCGCACATGCTCAACAAAAATACGGTGTTATATACATATGATTTGCATGCCATTTCCATAAGTGATATGGAGTTGCACATCATCCATTTTGGTTTGCAGGTGAGCTCATTACAAAAAAGTTTGAATTGGCTTTATAGCTGCCTATGTCAAGTATTCAAGTCAAGTGGAAACTATCCACTTTCAAGAGTTTTTTTTAAACATTTGTTGTCAGCCCCGAGATTCCACATTTGTGTGACTCCACTTACCCACAATAACCATGAACTATGACCCCAATAATTGTTCTAAATTGTGACCCTTGAACATTTGAGCTTGTAAAAAACAGAGAAGAAGGCATCCAGAGGTGGAATGCTTTCTGCTGTGTCACTCCCAGGGCAGGTACTAACACGCTCCAGCTCAGAGCCTGGAACCTCAGTGACTCAAAAATGCTGCTCCAAAATGCCCCCAAAAGAGGAGTGCTGATCCACCCCACACCCACCCCTTTTATTTCCACTTCCTATAACTTGTTTTTTCCTTTCCATCTCTTGCATAGTGTTTTCACATTTTCTTTACCTCTCTCCTTCTCCTCTTCAGTCTCTCAAAGTCCATCCCCTCTGTCACCTTCTCTCCAACCTCCACTACTCCCACCCCCCATTCCCCTTCTCTCTCTGTCTGGAGAGGAAACGGTGGCCATTAAACGTGTCTGCTAGGGTCTGGGGGTCTGGAGAACAACCGTCACATTGTGTGACCCCGCCTTGGACCCCAGACGGACTAATGAATAAGGGTAACCCCGGCCCCCCTCCTCCCTTCATGCCAGACCCTTGGTAGGTAATTCCCCCACTTCTTTCACAGGGTCCCAGACATCTCCCGCGGCCTTTGACTGAGGGCTTATCTTTTCAGAGGGAAATTTGTGTCACTCGGGGTTTAAGGAAAAAGCAAAACAAAAACATTGTCACTACCATACAGTTCGACCCCCTCCTTCACTTCTTTCCCATCTCTTCTAAAACTTGCAGGGTCTCAAACCTAGGCTTAAGGAAACAGTGTGAGACATCTACAGTGTCTCCAATTATCTTAAGGAATATGTAAATAGGTGAAGAGACACTGGCGGGATTATATGCAACTGGCAACGGCTCATGACATGAGGTGGACAAAAGGCTAGGTGGAAAACAGGATTATTCTAACACAGAGGAGCCAATATATTACTGACACAGATTCAGAACCTAATTATACCATAAAATTATTGTACAAACTAAGTAAAATGCATTAGAAACAATATACTAAATAAAACGCAGGGATGTCAAATACTAAATCTAAAATATATAACTATTATATATTTTCAAAGGTATCATGTCATTTTTCATGCTCTACATCTCATCATTTGCACACTGACAAACAAAATCCACAGCCATGAAAAACGAAAATGGTCCATCTTTTTATTCGGAGACACCCACGCTAGCAGTAGACTCTTCAATAACCACATGAATAACACAAAGCACTGGTGCTCCTCTGAAAGGCAACCATGTATCCCTAGGAGATTTAACAATGGTGACATGTGTGCGCTCAGTGCATACAAAATATCTCTCCTCTGCTCTGTCTCTTTCTCTGTTCTTTTTCTCCCTTTCTTCTTCTTCTTGTGTCGTGTTTGTCTTACAATGGTGCTTGCCCACAGCACATCTGAGCATCATTTCACAACACTCAGCAATTCAGAGTGGTCTCATTATTAGTATTTCTTCAGTAGCCTTGTAGCTAAAGTACTTGCACTTACAGCTAATGTATTCTGCACACACCAAGACTGACTGCCACTATCAAAGGACTTGCCTGAACGGCAGTAATAACTGGAAAATTATTTCTGATAGCCTGAAACAATCTTCCAAATCATCACAGAACTTTATTAAAATAATATCAAATCAAATTAGCCAGCGTCCCTCTGTAATGAATTAAGTAAAGGGTTATGCCAGTATTAATCCCATCATGCTTGGAGGCATGGGGGCGGTGGGAGCGTTTAATAAACCAGTCAGTCCCCTTCAAGGAGCAGGGCCAGCTTTGGATCCACCATCCACCCTGATGCCTGCTCTAGAGAGGGAAACACATCAAAAGACTTCCTCTCGCCTCACTTTCTCCCTACCCTTCGTTCCCTCCTACCCGCCTTGCCTCTCCCTTTATTCTCTCCATCCCACAACTCTCTCTCAATCTCTCTCTCTCTATCTCACTCTCTCTCTCGACTCCCCCTTTTCCTCTCCCTTTTAATTCTCATTCCCCCTCAAACTATCCCCAGCCCTCCATGTGTCTTTCTAAATAATCTGTCGTCCCCCCTTCCAATGGTCCATTGTGCTCTTGGGTAAGATTATTCATAAGGGGATGAATCTTGGTGGAATCTCACGAGGCTGGTGATAAGTGGTGGAGCCTGTTGGGACTGCTTGGCCTGTCCTCCCACTCTTTCTTTCCAAGCATGCGCGCAGAGAGAGAAGTGAAACGAAACCAAATAGGTCACTCTTTAGCCATGCATAGACGGAGGTATTTTGGATGTAACTGTGGCCAAAAATCACTGAATAGCTTTGAAGAGCAAGCTTACAGAAATTACAGCTGTCACTTTTTCGTTCAGTTCATACACTTTTCAGGATAGAAGCACAAAACAACATGTCTTGTACTCCAGTGGGAGCTATTTGTTAAATGCATGTCTGTCTGTCCTCACCAGGTACGTGCCCTGTTGCCCTTTGTAATCTAGGCTGCTGCTGCTCTATTCACTAAAGACAAATGGGGAAAACTAGTGAGCTGTACTGAACAGATAATCAAGAGACCAAATCATGTGAGAAGTAACATGAGGGAATTTTTAAGATGCTATAACCACTGCTGGAAAAAATTATGTACTGAAACATGCAACTTGCCTACAGCAGTGTTAGCTTGTCAGCAACAGAGGTGCTGCAGTTGGTGTCAATTTGACAACACAGTTTAGGATTTATCAACATGGGTCAAGTTCAAATTTAATTTTGGTTTTTATCTTTTTTTTTTAAAGAATTCTGCTATTCTTATTAGTGAAGTTTTTCTCAAGTCAGGTGACAAAAAGAATTTCTATGGGGGCACAAAAGATGAGTAGTCAGGTTACCAGACTCTTTTTCAACAAACCCTCAGGGTAGTCAAACTTATTTGGAAGGAAACACGAAAGGGAACAGCAACACCATTACTCTGTTTACTGTGTTTAATAAACATCCATTACATTTTACAGACGATGTTCCTGCTTATATTTGACCTACTACTTGCTGTAATTGTGTGCTCTTGATATACAGTAGGCACCAGGTTGAAACAAACCAAATGCTTAAAACATGTATTACAATGTAACAAATTACAATAACAATTTTACAGACACCACTAAAATGGCATGTACCACAGAGGTGTTTATATTATTAAGTCCACCAGCAGCAGCAGCACTATGCCTCAGCTCTTCTAATTTCACCCACATTCATTCCTGACACTTCCTATCTCATCTATCTTGTTCTCTGTCTCTGAACTGTTCACCCATAACCACCACTCCTCATGAATGTTTTTGGACAGGATTCACAGGTCCTGTTGTTGTATGGTGGTGGAGGTCCGGGGGCGGGTCACTGTGCACCATGCAGGCGGAGATGAGATAACATCTTCAGGTAGCAGGGCATGGATAGCAGACAAAATGAAGGCAACTAATGTTTGATGTAGGGTACTGTCCGTGAGGTAGATCAGCAGGCCCACAGGCTAGCCAAATTTTTGAAGGGCTATTCAAATTCTTCGCCTGCCTCAGAATATGTCAAGGCATGTCTTGGTATCGCTGCATCTTGGGAGTTTGTCAGTGCATAGCTTGTGCATGCATGTGTATGCTTTGATGGGCATCACTGATAACCTCAGCACCCCCACCCCCCTACATCTCTGTTTTCATGTGTCTTCAATGTGTGAGAAAGTATGGGTTAGAGTAGGAGGGGTCACCACGCTGTTTCCCCTCAGGAGGGTTTGTCCTGTGCCATCTGGCACTGCAGAAGCACGGGCACAGGAGCAGGAGGGGGTCTTTGTGTGTGTGTGTGTGTGTGTGTGTGTGTGTGTGTGTGCGTGTGTGCGCATGTGTGTGGTTACAGGGGTATCTTGATATTACAACACTATGTGCCTTGTATGTCCCATGTGTCCCATATGCAGTCCTTTGTACTTTCCCTTTCGGCACATATACTTTTGTTTTTCGTCATTCAGTCTTTTTTTTCTAACCCCAATGAAATTGTGTATTTTCTGCATAGGTGAACCCTGCTCTTGCTTTTCAAACACACATATTTTGTTCTCAGCTTCTTTACTTTCTTCTCTTGCTTTTTCAAACACTTGTTGGTGCGCTCTTCCTCATTCCCCACTTCTTACTTCTCTCCATCTCACCCCTTTCTGTCACTGCACTCATTTTCACCCCTGTATATGTGATGCATGGCAACAGCTCGGCCAGCTGATGAGGGCCAGTTAGAGATAGCACCCAACCTTGACACCCACAGCTGCACTACACACACACACACACACACACACACACACGCGCGCGCACACACACACACGCACACACAGGGACAGAAGGACTGTGGGCATTGCACTATGTAAAATAATCGCAATGTATTTACATTCATTGTGGTGTGGATTTGTTGCTATAATAAGGCTGGAGAGATCATGAATATTCACACACACTTTAAGCAATTATGATAATCTGCATTATTCCTAGCCTCACTGCTATCTGTCAGACGAGGCAGCAGCGGAGGCGAGAAAAGTAGGTTGGGATAGTCTGCAGTTTTACACTCTTGATATGATATTTCATTTTTCTTCTTTCTGGCTCCCTTTCTTTTTTTTTTGTTCACCTCACTCTGCTCTTTTGTATCTGTGTTTTTGTGTTCTTCCTTTGTATGCCTCTCCATTGCTTTTCCGTTCCTTCATATTTTACTCTCTTCTTCAAGGCTTGTTCTGTACTAAAGTCCATTGAGCTGTATGAAGAGGAGGGGTAGGATCCCAGAGTGAGAATGGCCCCTGGGTGCTACAGAGCTGGCAGCAGTGTTGGTCTAATCTTCCGGGTCAGGCCTGGCGCTTTCATCTTCTCTCACTTGGAGCTCCTTGTGTTTGATGTGAACTTAGCCCAGGAATAACCGTTCCTTTCTTCTCTGCTAACCTGGCCCTGGAGTAGGGGAAAGCACTTTGTTGTTATCCTAGGAGCCAAACAATGCTGGAAGGAGTGCAAAAAACCTTAATGAAAGGCTTTTGATCCACTCTGATATTAAAGCAAAGACCTTGAGACAGAGACTGTTTGAGGAAACAAAGTAAAAAAAAGTGCAGAAATCGCAGAAATCAAAATGCAAATTGCACTGAAATGGTTATATGGAATTTCTCTTGAATTCACACCCTTTGAAATTAACTATTTTAGATTTGTCTGCATTTGTTTCAAGTTTGAGGGAGAAAGAATAAAGGAGCAAGCTAATTTGTAGAAGTGGAATTTAAATTAGCACATAGAGCCTTGCAGGGTTGTAATGATTAATCTTTTCAGGTCTGCACCATGCAAAACAATTTCTCTGCTTCTCACAATTACAGCCAAGTGTTTCTGTGCCATGTGTGTTAACGCCAAATGTATTTTTTTTCTCCATGTACAGTCTCTGTGTGTGTGTACATTGCTGCTCCATCACAGAGCCTGACAGCAACTGGCCAGTTGTTATCGTCCCTTGAAGCCACCTGCTGACCTCAGCCCTTGACCCAAAGCCCTTTTGTCCATGTTCTGCAGGCCTCATACAACTAAAAGCAACAATGGTCCAGGCTTTTAAATGGAAACTTGTGGATCGTTGGTGTAATTTAGTGCTTTCTGCTGGGTTGTGGGACTTGGATAAGGTTTCTTTATTGGTTCAACAGCGGTTTCACATTTACTAAAACATCATCTTTTCATCCTTGACTTACTTGAGCGTGTCAAAGCTAAACCTTTTCAACCTACAATTTGAAAATGAAGTTGAACCCAAAGGCCAAAAAAACAAGCCACAAACAAACCTCTCTTGTAGGAGGAAGGAAATACACCTTGGTATTCGACATGCTTGCTGCCATGGTGATAGACCAAACCTCTGTGCAACAGCAGCACATTAACCCCTCTTGACCCTCTATTCTCACCTGTGATAAAAGAGGAGGAAGAGAAGGAGGAGGTGCCCCCCTTTCCACTGTGCCGCACTTTTGAGTACCCGGGCACCAGCAGGCCCTTGAGAGCCCACGGTCATTAGGAGTGCTTTATTCTTGGAGAGGTAGAGAAAAGAGGAGAGGAGGAAAAAGGAGAGGAAGAAGAGTAGCATTGAGAATGAAAGATAATGTATGGTCAAGGCTGGAGACTTGTGGGCACGGGATGAAGAGAGGGTCGAGAGAGAGAAGCAGTGCTTTCATACAGAAGCACCAAGCAAGCCAGCTGCTTTTGGGTTTTTGTTTGTCTTTCATTCTAAGTAAAGAAAGGTAGGGGAAAGATCTATGGATAATTGGTCCAGGGTGCTGACTTACACACAGGGCTGTGGACACAGGATCTAGAGTTTCAAACTCTTTGTTCCTCATCTTACCTATTGGCCTGCTTCTGTTTTGTGTGCTGAAGATGGAAAAAAATCTTTTTCATAGCTTGCCTGGGGTGCATATGTTTGAATGAACTGAAAAAAAATACATGAACACATGTATGATTTGAACATTTACTCTGCTGTCTTTGCATACACACAAAGCACCTAACCTGCACATGAGAGGGTAGTGTGCAGTGTCGCTCTCCAGACAAAAAGGACGTACGCACTTCTATTGACCAACAGCATCGGGGGGCTAAACTTAACTTTCACTGGGAGCTAATCCCTCTGATAATCAATAACAAAGACTGGCTTTCATCTCAGCTGGAGTTTTGATAAAGTTGAGAGGCCATGAATGATTGAATAGTGTTCTGTGATGGTATGAGTAAGTAATGCTGGCAAAAATTATAACAAATGCCGCTTCCCAAAAATAACTGAGTGAAGCTTAGACACATCTGATGATATGATGAAAATAAATGAATAATGCATTGGCTATCAATGAGGGTGCAGAAGACGCATTGCTTCAGGCCATGGTTAAGCCTCTATTCATAAAGAGGAGACAGACACAAAGACCCAAGGACTGTGGGAGTCCACCATCGGGGAGGCAGGAATGAGGGCACACATTTTAAGGGGAAAACTTTTTTTTCTCGTGTGTGGTTTCTCTTATTTTATCATAAAATAATTTGATGTGTGTTAAGATGATGTTTGTTTACAGTTGGATTAGTGATATGAAGCCAGGGATGTTGAAGTGGAGTCCCAGGATTACAGAGGCAAACACGTGTTTAATGCACTCCACTATTCTTAATCTCATTTTTTCTCATCTATAGCTCATCTGCAATTTCCAAATACTCCTTTTACGTCAGCTGTCTAATTGTTTTGCCCCATTCCTAGGAAAAATAGCCATGTCTGAAATGAGACCTTCACTTTACATAAGAATACTTTAACACACTGGAATTGTTGTTACCTCTAATCTATTACGTGCCATCTCCGCTCACCCAATGCAGCATATATTCATAAAAGAACACAATCACACACACACACACACACACACTGAGAAATGTTGCACATAAAATCCAACTTGAATACAGGCCAGATTAAGAAAGACAGATAGGAAAATCACTATGGCTCGAAACACACAATGAGAACAGAATAGGGGGCTCCATCCTTTTCCCCCCTTTTAAGCAGTGTTTGAGCCATCAGTGAATAAAAATGTCTTGACCTGTTGGTTATTGATTAGCCAGTGTTGGGAGAACAAACAGTTAATCCTTATGAAGGTCCATATCGAGTGCTTTCTTAAGTTATTAAAGTTTAAACTAACCTCTTATGTCTGTGTTTCCCTCACTTCTTTCAGTTTCTTGTTTTTTTTTCTCATATTTTTTCCTTACAAGAGTAAAGGATGAACATTGTAGAAAAAAACATCCAGTGCAATCCATTTTCTTTTTCATCACTGCAACAGCTTCACTAGAACTGTAGTTGTAAATAGAGATCTTTTAGAAATACAGTCATTTTCTTGTATCTATTATTATCAAGCCATTCAAACAAAGTCATTAGATTTAAACTGCAGTGCCCTCACATTCCTTTTCATCTGTCACAATACACAATGTTGTCACCTACTTCTTTTTGTTGTTTTTTTTTTGTCCTGTTGTCCTTGAAGTGACAGTCTCTTTGACAATATGTTTTTTAGAATTTGAATACAAATGTATTTGCTGATGTTTGGCAGTGCTGCTTTCTACAGTCTCCAGAATAACTTGAAAAATCCCGAAGTCAACCAATGTTGATGGATACATCCAGCCATTAGCTACCTGTGAGAGCGTTGTCTACATGTGAAAAATCACGACTCTGAAACTGAGAGAAATGATATGTAAAGGTGTAAAAAATAACTTTAGCTCTATCACTTTGTTAGCGTTTTTGTGTAAAACAAGGAGGTCAAAGCAAAGACATTTTATCATTTATTTGCAAATTGACAATTATTGTTGTCAATTTGTTTATTGTTGTCAATATATTAAATAGAATATTACTTTTTTTGAATATTCATATCCAGCAGGGATATTCATTGACTCTCCTTACCCTTCATTTCACCACATCTCTCTAATCACCAGCGTAATTATATATATGTGTGTGTGAGATTTCAACAATTAGAGTTTAGAGTCACCAATCAACCTGACATACATGTTTTTGGACTGTGGGAGGAAACCAGAGTACCTGGAGAAAACCCACACAAGCACAGGGGGATCATGCAAACTCCATACAGAAAGGCCGGGTTGTGAACCCACTACCTTGTTGCTGTGACGCAACAGTGCTAACCACTCATCCACCGTGCTGCTATACAGAACTAAATTCTATGAAAAATGTCTGCATATACAGATACAATTATATAAACCCACACAGCTTTAATTTCCTACAGTAGGAGGTGACAATTTTAATTCAAGGTGATCTTTTTGTCATTTCTTTGGCTAATTTCAGGTTCAGTATAAGAAAAATGTCAAGATTTCTGCACCACTTTGTGGTTTATGGAATGGTGAAGAATGCAGCGAGGCCTGGAGGCCAAGGCTTGAATATGCGTCTGTTTCATGTCAAGTCTGATTTCTTGGTAGGGGGGTCTGGGGTGTCCTGGCATTTTCTCTTCTGAGGGGCTTTGCTTGTATGGCTACAGGACTCTGCTCAGTCCTGTCAGTCCACAGCGGCTAAACACACAGAGCTTCCTCACAAAGGCACTAGCGAGACAAGGTTTCCCTTTATTATTAAGAAATCAAGCCTGGATATAACACTTTTGCATCATAATTATGAAGTGAATTCTTCTCCAAAATGGCAAGTTATGCCAGCCAAGGGACATTTAGTCATCAGTAACATTTCAGAATGCCGCCCCACTAAATGTTTTGACATGTCATTACAGGGCTTCTGATGGAAAGGGCAGTGACATACAGTGACCATTCCACCACTGTTACAGCGTGTTACTTCACCCAGGCTCCACACAAGTCATATGGACCAATGACACAACTCCTGCCAGGGCCCCTGTGTCCTAATGTCACACATGTCCCAACAGTTTTACTTCAAACTTCTCCCTCTCTCGTCACCCCTCCCTCTCTTCGCTCCCTCACCCCCATCGTTCCCGCCTTCCTTTCATACACAGGCTCTCTGTCCCTTTCAACATCCACTCCTTCCTTCATCTTGCTCCTTTTTTAAAATTTCTGTGCACCACACTACTCTGTTTGTCTCTCTGTCTGTTTGTCTGTCTTATCATGCCTTGCATTAACCCCTTTGCTACTCTGTCTCCCTCTCGCCCCGTGTCTCTCCCTTGTGCTTTGTCCCCATGTAACATATGCTTAGACTGGCATCCCATCTCATAGCTGCTGCGGGTCTTGTCCGCTTCATGTTGTGTGAGGATGGACGTTTGAAGAGTCCTCCAGGCATTGCTCTTTGTCACCAGCGCTTAGTCTCAATTCTGCGGTGAACCCACCATGAACGCCGTCATTATGGCTGGCCGCTGCTGTGTGTGTACTGCTGCAGAGATAAATGAATGGGAGTGTGAAGAGACAAATTGGTGCATGCTTATAGACACAAACACATGCATGTTTATATGACTGGAGACCTATTTCTGAAATGAAATCATTATGAATAGATCCATGCACCTGTGCGCTCTCATCCACACTCTAGCTTTTCATTGGACTTTACCTATTCCCCACCCCTCTCACTGACCAGGGCATGTAAGTTTCCTTCAGGCACAACAGTGTTTTTGTCTAGAGGTTGTGCTCTGACAGTTGTCACAGACTGATCTCTCCTGATATTTTAATTGGGTTGACAACCGACAAAGCTGTATTGGAAATTAAGAGTCCTTTTGTCCTATTTTGCTTTTCAGCCTTTCAGACCTGCTATCTGAGGCAAAGCTATCCCAGAGATTATGTGGTTCCTATATCAGGCCACAAAAGGCCTGACAGTATTTCCCACATATGTTATGCCACAGATCCACCATCACCATGTCCGCTGGTTTGTCTGAATGCATGAAAGACAATGGCAAGTGGGGGTGCTGGGGAGTATGCTAATTATGATTAACAGCCATTAGACACAGTGCAGTTTGTTTGTTGGCTGGTGCCAACTTTCAACTGTTAATGCAGTCTCTATTTGCTTTAATCTGTCAATGGGACATTTTTTTGTTCTAAAACAGCAACATTTGAGAACAGAGCAGAATTTTGCATGATCACTTCATCCCTCTGCAGACTTCTTGTGATACTAATCTGCCCAACTAGCTTCTCATGTCCAAGCTACTTTTCTCCCTCTTGCCTCTTTAAGCCCTACAGTTGGCTTTGCACCTCTTTATCTGTCAGACTTAGTGTGGCACAGATGGACTATGGTCAATTCTCAATCTGTGTTCCACCCAGACAAAATAAGTATTCTGTGTTTTGGGGGCAAATCAACTTTCCTTTGGACCTGCTGAAGCAACTCATCATCTCTGGATCAGCTGGCACAGAGAGCAGGGCCATTTTTAGCAAGCTGATCATACACTGCCAGGAAAAAAGACTATCATAGAATAAATAAGACTCTTTGAATTGGATTCAAATAGTGATTCTCAGTCTGCTTTTCATTGCAATAAAGACCCTTATATAGCAGTCAGGCAGTAGATGAGTAGGGAAAAGAGTCTGTAGTAAAACAGAAATATTGCGCTGCTCTGTGCTGAACTTTGTCCAGTTCTGTAATGCCTGTAAATGTGTCTTATGGGTAGGGAGATCACAGCCTTGGCCAGAGAGGCACAATAAAACACACCAGTTTCTCTGACATACTGAATCTTAGCAGAAAAAATGGCTTCCTTTCTTACTCAAGATACAGAAAAAATGCTGTAGTTCGATCTACACGCATTTTTGGTACAGGCAAAAGTAAAGTTTTGGTGAGAATCTTGTCAAAAGTTAAAGTTTAAATAAAATAAAAACTTTAAGGGATACAGTATTAAAATGATTTGGATATTTGGAGTGTAAAGATTTGGTCACATGTAGAAAATAAAATAAAACTATTTGAGAAAATGCCTTAGAATTGTTTTTTTTTTTTTAAATGTCTAACTACAGGTCCCAGAATGCAACGTCTGAACAGCCACTTAGTACAAACCAGAGCTGATGTAAAGCATCATTGAGTGTAGGTAGGCAATTTGACCTGAGCAGACTCTAACTCTGGAAACGTCTACTCAGTGAGGCATTTAAACAACGCAGAATGGCCATCACAAATAGAATTCTACATCATCTTTCAGTGTAGATTTAAAGTCATCCGTTCAAGGTCAAATCATGGGTTAGGAGGTCACACACATGTATGTTCAACCTCATCAGTACAGCTCAATATCATATCCTTGCTCTTTTCATCTGAAGGTCAGCTAAATGCTAATGGCTAATCACCAATTCTCACCTGCTCTTGACACTGCTCAGTGCACCATTAAACATTGTCAACGTGTCGTCTCGGTGTAAAATGACGTGTGAAAGAAATAAATATAAGAAAGAAAATGGACGAAGAAGAAGAAGAAGAAAAAGAAGAAATCTCATGATAAATTGCCCTAGATTTTTAAAATTATCTGCTGTTTTGTGCACTAAGTAAAATAATCTTAGTGGTGGAAGAGCATAATCAACTGGCCCCATTCCAGCAACTTCTCTCATGTAGGGCAATTGAACAAAGTGCGTCTGAATTGAAATCAGGTCATTCCTGGGGGCCGCTGGTAATGAACTTGGCGAGAAGACGGGGACTTGGGAGGCGGGTCGAGAGTTGTAGTTGAGCTGACCTCAGTTGTAACGCTACAGAAGAGGAGCATGTGCTAAAACTCAGCTACGCTAACCTTTTTTAGCCACGGAGTGCAAAGTGCTGAAAGTAATGACTATAAGTGATGATCCTCACTGAAGGTGGCAAGTGAACAGAGCTTTAAGAGCCATGTTGAAAGGAGGGCTGTCATTGTGACATTTTATGGGTTTCTGAATCACAGAGAGAACAGGTGGAATAGCAAATGTCATCTGTTAAACTTATAGGTAGTCACACATTTATGGTCACTTACGGTACTACTGCTCATTTGCTATTCTATGGATTTAAAGTTTAAATTTAAAAACTGTAATATGTTTCAAAGCCAGTGAATCTGGACTAGTATGTTGAAATAACCTCATACAGGAATAACTACACAGAAAGCAGTGAATATGCATTTGTGAATATATATATATATAGCCACAATACGTTGTGTTTAAGATTGATCGTGAATTTGACCAGTATCCCTCATCTCAATCCCCTGTGCATACATAACTGCCTCATCTGCTCTTCTCTCCCTTCTCCTCTGCCTGTCCGGGGGCCTAATTTAGCCTTAGTAGGCTCTCCTGGTGCCTAAGAGAATTCTCCTTTATGCAAGCCAGGTAAAATAAGAACGCAGCGTGGATGAGGCCCCTCTCCATCATGGTGGATGGGGGGAGTCACGGGTGACACCCTCTGATCAGGTGTGCATGCGTAATGGTCGTCCCAAAATAATCACTGCTTTGAATAATTTCTCTGCTGTGTCTCTAGCCCCGTGATTCTTGCTGCTTCAACTCGTTTTGTGGCGGGCATCCCATAAATCCTTGCGGTAAATGTAAATCAGTGGGCCGGGTGCGTCTGACAGATGGGGGCTGCTAGGAGTCCTGGGAGATCTCTCCTCTCACCTTTCCCTTCAGCTGGAATGGATAAATCACTAGCCAGGCTAGCCACATAGCATTAGTGTGCATCCCTCACTAAGAAAAGAGTGAGATGGGAAGCTAACATAAGAGCCAATACAGTGAAAACGTAAGTGTGGGTGTTTTGATGAAGACTGATGTACAGAGGATGTGCAGGATGGGAAGACGGAGACAGTACGAGTAAACAGAAACGCTCCTACCTTTGTTTTTGTTGTTATGATGCGGAAATGAGGTTGTGCAGGTGGAGGAGACGAAGGCTTGTGGATCTTCGAGCTGTCAGCTCCTTGGAGGATTGGAGATTTGAGGGGTGGAGGGGAGGAATGAGGAGGAGGCGGGGAGGGTCCTTCCTTGGTCCCCTTGGCTGTCTGTGGAGCAGAACCCATCTCTCATTAAGGGAGAGTGCCGAGAAGACACTTGAAAGTGACATTCACCCTCCCTCCACCTCCCACCCCCTCCATTTTAGAGATGCTATGCATGACGGCCACTGCCACTCAGCCAGCAGGGTCACCTCTCTCTCCCTCTCTGTCTTTCTCCCTCTCTCTTCCTTTGCCTGGGGGAGAATATCAATGCCATGGTGCTTTTGGCAGATATACATACCACTTCTACACTTTTCATTGAAATCCATCAATTATGTACAACTAATAGGTAGGAAGACGACAACAGTTGCAAGAGAGCACGAAAAGGAAGGCAAAGAGGAACAGATGACAGAGGACTTATTAGAGATGAGGAGAATGGGGTGGAGTCTGATAATATGCAAAGAGATGAAATGATGTGTGTTCTTGATGTTGAGATAAAAAGAGGAGGAGAAGAATCAAAGGCTGCAGCCTGCTGTGGGGTCAGAGGCTCGGGACCTGGATCATCTCTGCTGTGGCACAGTGTCGATTTTCGCCCCCAGTTGTATCCTCAGGCCTTGACTCCCCCGCTCATATCCATCTCTTTAATCTTGGGAAGCTCCACCTAATGAGCTACATAGTTCATGGAGTCAAGGAACAATGGGTGCCTCTGTACTCCATTGTCCCTGCATGGCCATCAGTCGTTGTTCTGTACATTTATGATCAATGCGTTCTCCCATTATCACCATGTGTTTTCATATTTTATTCCTCGTTCTATAATTACTAGACAAAACATGATTATGGTCTTTAAAAAAGCATTTCCTGTTGACATCCCAGGCCAGTTGTTGTCTGTCCAGTGGTCACGTTTGCCCTGTAATCGCCACTGGCTGCCTGAACCCTGCTCTCAGCCAATGAGGTTCCTCTACCCTGCCAACACAGCCCATAAATAAATTACCAAAATGGCCCATGATGCTGACATACTTCTTAAGTGAGCAAAGCACTTGTAATTAAATTCACACAGATATGCTGAAATAAACCCACCCCGTCTAAGGATCCAAAACACTCCAGCCTGAAAGGGTGTTATAATGTAAGTAATTCACATCCAGTCATAAATCCTGACAAAACTATACACTCATACAGGCGATATAAATGGTTGCAGACACATATGCTCACAAGAAACCAGAGTCCTGTGAGTAATTTGTTGTGGAATCCTTTCATTTGCTAACTATCTGTTTGTCACTCTGACTATTTTGGATGAGGTTTAAACACAGTTGGGTCGGCGGTGAGACCTCAGCTATGGGTGCTGATGAGAAGGCAATGAGGAGCAAATGTCCAAGTGTGCCCAAGAATGGACACTGTGATGGCAGGAATCATCTGAGTGAATTATCTCAAGATGGCTGACTGCAGTGTTGACTGAAATTGCGCAAAACATTTTGTATTTGATTGGTCAAAACATTCAAAACAAATAGTCTAAAATTAATTCTATGGAGATGCCTTTAGCATCATAATCTAATTTTAAAATGCCGTACAATTAAGGGTGTTCATTATTACATCTTTCAATTTGTCTGCCATATTAACAAGAAATCTGTACCTCCTGAATGAAACACAAATCTCTTCTTTTAGATAACACTTAGAGAAGATACAAAGTGCATATTCTTGGCTATTTTCTCTTTAGTGCAGTCCTCATCACACTGGCTGAGAGGGAGAATAGCCAGTGCCCGTGTGAGGGATAATTTGTACCTTCTCAATGAATGAGGACAGGCAAATTACTGGCTGAATAAGGACTGCCTGTGGATCCCACTGTCAGAAAGAGAGAGGAGGGCAGAGAAGGAGAGTGTAATTATCAACTAGCAAAGTGCATTCATATCCTATCACAAAAGGATTGGGATGTGGGTGGAAGAGAGAAAGAGAGCAAGAGAGAGTGAAGGAGGTTGAAAAATAGAGAGAGATATGGAAAGGGGGAGAGATGCAGAGTGAAGGACTCCTGGCCAAATGGATGCAAGGCCGTAAACAGGGTTAAAAACAGCCTTCTATGGTCTGGCTTCATGAATACAGACACATTAAGACCTTTTAGCCCAGCGCACAAGCACCTCTTTGGAGTTAAAGATGGGAAGAGTTGGGCAAGGAGATGGAAGAAGATGAGGGGAGGCAGGCGAGCTGGGGAGGGCGGAGAGAAAGGTGGTGGGTTGTGGGCTTACAATCAAAAGCACCCATTTTTAATTTGAATAGACTCAGATACGTTATAAAGATGGTGAGTTAGAGGGAGATTTTTTTTCCCCCCTCGTCTTTTCCTTTTTGGTAGCTGACATTGCAGAACAAAGCTAGTCTATTAGTGACCCTGGACTTTATTGACAAGCCTGCCATTACCCATACTTCCCGGGGTCTGAAGGGTCAGGGGTCACAGACAGGCGGCTGGAGGGGGGCTGATGAAGGGTCTGGGGAACACATTTAGAGAGCAGGGACACCTGTAGGGTCACATCCAGTTCAGAACGTGACCATGAACAACAGTAAAACCTTTTGAGAGGGAGCAGACAATGCAGACCTAGACTCTAATAACTCACACACCCTCCTCCTCCTCTCAAGCTTTCTTCTTTCTACCACACATGGGTCCATAATGACTGCACTGACTGTGGTTTACTAGCCGAAAATCTGTGTACAATTTTAAATGTGTATGTGCATTTTTGTGTTGTTCAGGGGTATGTTTGCATGTTTGTGAGCTTGTCACGAGAAGGTCACAGCTTTGCAAATTGGTATAAAGTTCTATAAAGTCGCTGGAAATAAAATCCTAAGAAATGTCAGTTTGTGTTGAGGCAGAGCAGGGTGACTGTCTGGTCACAGATAATCCCCAAAACACTTTCATTCACTCCGATTTTCACACAGTCAATCATGACATTATGCTCAACTGTTGTCAATCAAATTCATCATAGGAGTACATGGCAGTGGATGAAACCAGATGCTAAAACACAAACACACTCGCAGAATCGCACAGCGAGGCGGGTAGAGTTCAGACTACTGAGGGCTAAGTGATAGCAGCATGTTTGATATATGTGACACTGCAAATGGAGGGCATCAGTGCTGTTTGCTGGCACAGCATGGCAGCGTGTGGTGCACCGCAGGCGACTGGCACACCAGCCAAGGCTGGCATACACACACTCTGAATAAGGAAATTAATCCCCAGTGGATTTGCTCTGGAAATCAGGGTGTGTGTTGGTGCATGCATGTGCTCCGTTGAGTATGATACTTGTGTAGTGTGAGTTCAGAAAAAAATGCAGTGTTAGTCTACATCTTCAGTCATCAGTAGAGTGATTTTACATATTATACATGCATGCAGGTGTTCAGCCAGATACACATGTACAGTACATGCTACAGCATCTTCCTGGATTGTCATATGTGTGTGGGTTGAATCGACATGTCCTGTGTTTGTGCTTTCTGGCAGCCAGGTCTGTGGTGGTGGCACAGCAATCAGGTGTTGCTGCATATGTTCTTGGTGTCAGCTCCCTGTTTTCCCCAGCGGGCAGGCCAACTTATTGCCAGCCTCGTAATAGGAGGGCTGGGCAGGGGCCATGACTACCACTTGGCACACAGCACTGCCAATATGTCTGGCTTTTTGTTCCACCTCCCTCAGAAACTTAACCACTTCTGTGCCAAGATTGATCGCCATGCATTTGCATAGCATCGTTAGTGCTGCACGTGTCACTGAGGTTGTCGGAAATGTCCATCTTTATTGTGCCATTAATCACCAGACCACACAGCAAGGTTTAGAGTGGCGGTGCTTAGTCAGAAGCATCTATAGTACAGAATAAAATAAAATGAAATGAATATTTCTTGTAATGTCATAGATATTAAATGTGCTCACTTCTCACCTTATTAATATACTGTATAGTAAATGATACAAAGTCTTATTAAATGACTTTTTTTTTGTATGACACTGAAGATATTATAGACAATTGCCACCTCTGCTTGCAGTTCATCCACCCCTGGTGCAACAAAGCAATTCAAGTGTTCATTCATTGCACCATTCAGCTACATAATGCTTCTTGCCATAGTGATTCAAATAGCTCAAGCTTGTTTTCCATTAACCATCTGTATGAACTGGTTTAGCTGTTCCTGCTCTCTGCCGGCCTGTATGCTTGTACTTATATCTGTGAATGTGCCTACATAGTCAGTGTATTCTGTCACATGCATTCATTTTTTCCAAAAATCATGAGCAGAGAAATTTGGATACATTGTTGTACAACACAGCGGTATATTCATACTTTTATCAATTAGCACCACAAACTAAAATATGTGCTGCTTACTCACATTTGCATTACAATTAAAATTACTGTCATATTTTTTCACTGAATACATTGATTCACTATGTGTAAATTTGACTTTGAAAGTTTTGCCACTTTTATTCAGGCAAATGTGAATACTTCCCCCACCACTACCTTTAAATCTAATTTGATGATGCGGTTAGTTTGCTGTGCATGCTCACACATCTGTACAGAATTCCCACCTTCATTCACACTTATCAGTTAGTCTGAATGGCTTTGGCTGTCTATATGTGGATATTCATTTCTTCTTTCATCTTTCTGTCTTTCTTTCTGACCCAGCACTGCATCTGCAGATCACTGAACAATGCACAACCACAGTCACACACAGAGAGTTAATATCTTTCATCACTGTACTGTAGCTGTCAGAAACTTTTACAAGCCAGTAACAGAAGAAGATGTGAACTCTGTGTGTTTAAACCTGTGTTATCAATTATAGATACACTTGTATGGCCAAAGCCCAGTAAGTGTCAGCTCCCACACACACAGTATATGTATGTGCATGTGCACATAACAGCGACATGCTTCAGTCATGTGCCATATGGAGAGAAGCCACTTTTTCCTTCCTTTTTCTTTGCTTGATTTCATTCCCTGTGTGAGCTGTGTCCGAGATACTCCACAGCCCTGGGGCCTTGCCTTGACAAGGAGAGCACATTGTTTATGTTCCCCTGTTGGCCAGGCACACACAGACACACACACACGCACACGCACGCACGCACACACACACACACACACACACACACACACACACACACACACACACACACACACACTCAAATGTATTAATGTATGAACAGACAAATATGGATATGTGAACATAGACAAAGACTTGCACACATGGACACTTGATAGTGTGTGTGTGCATTCTGAGCTGATAGAGTACAAAAAAGTATGATACTTTTTACAAACAAACATGCTCATGCACACACACATACATACAGTGTCCCTGCCCTGGCCAGAGTAACTAGGGTCAGCAGCAGGGCAGCCTGTCCTGCTGCACATCTCTGTTATTCATCCATGTCATTCAGGCCAGGATCACGAGGGAGGGGTGGAGCGGTAGATGGAAGGGAAGGCGAGGCTTGCATGGCTTAAATTCATCCCCCACACTGTTGCCCTGTGTTCATCCATTGCCTGTAGCAGAGGCCACCCCTTCTCACATACACACACAGACACACATGCCTTACCTTCTCTACCACTTCAGCCCCCGGGCTCCAGTCCCTGCTCCCGCAGTATGGGTCAGTGCTAAAGAGGACACATGGTAAAAAGCGTAGAGACCCAAGGCTGCTTGGACCGCATCAGACCTAGTCAGGGACAGAAGCAAAGAGGGAGAAATGAAGACAAGAAAGCAGGCACACTGAAATGTGTGTTTTTTTTAACAATGGTTTGTACTTTCATGAAAGTATAAATCGACAGAAACTTTTAGCACTGCAGCCACCACCACATACAGCATGTCCCCGTCCCCTTGAGGTCTCACATATTCCACATGTAATGATTATAGAATATTTGGAATAAAAGCCATTCTCAGTCATGATATGTAACGAGTCGGATAAAATTCGCCAACTGGGCAAAAAAAGCAATTACTTCCATTGATAGAGCAAACACATCTGTTATGTACCACTAGCCAGCTTTTACTAATTGATGGAGAAATGCACACAAACATATGCACACACAGATACAGAGAGTGTCTCTGGAGTTCAAAGATGAGCGCATCATTAGGGGAGGCTCACATGCATTTCAGCAGAGTGCCACTAATCCAGCATGAAATTCAATTTAAAACTTGAAGTGCGTCTCATTCCCCTGCTTTGATACAGCGCCAGATACCAGCACAAGACAGAGAGCCACGGCTGCTGAGACGAGCATGTGTTGGCGTGTCAGCGGTCGTAAATACACTAGTACCTCAAGTAAACAAACACATGAAATATATGTTGTGTGGTGGCTGCTTGGTTTACTTTCTGTTTGGGTTGTTCAGTCTGGAGATATTTCACTGATTCTTTTGTCTTGAAACTGCTAATCATTAGAAAAACAGGCAGTAACAAAGTAGGAAAATTCCGATCATGTTAATCAATTTGAACCTTTTTAAAACTCAAAGCTTAAAAATCTCAGCTACCAGGCGTGAGCAGCGTGGCGTCAGATCATCACTTAACAATAACAAGCACATTGAAGTTACACTTGTCATGGTTGCCAGGGCGTTACTTTGCAAGATAAAATTGCTGTTTAAAAAAAAAAAACAATGGGTGAAAAATGACCTGTCAGTCAGCATCCCCCTCCGACAATACTGCCGCTGGCCCTGCCACTCTTTATGCTCAGGCAGATAACGGGGCCCCCTTCTATCCCAGAGACCAGGGTTAAAGGTCAGCATGGACCTCTGGACATATCGTACAAAAATACTCCAGACTGTGTAATGTGATGGAGGGGGCTGATTTCTTTACAAGGAAGAGAGGAAAACAGAATGATGAGAGAGACATAAGAAGCAAATAGCTTGCATTTAGGAAAGACTGGAAGGCACAGATCATGAGATCAGCATGCAGGTCATCTGTTTTGAAATCCATTTACACAATTCATGCCCTCGGTTGTCAAGTCCATACTGTCCCCCACCCCCATATCCCAAGCCTCATAGTGTTTTCCATTTGGACCGCAGCCCTTTCTGGCTTTCCATAATTAAAGAGGGCATTTTGACTGGGAGCTACAAGAAAATGGCTGCCACATTTGGTGGAAAGGGCTAACAGAGTATGATGGGAGGAAGAGGAGTAGTATCCCACAGTGCCGAACACACAGCCTCATAATTATCCCTATAAATGCTGCTCACGCCTGGTTATGGACTACAGTAAACATACAACTTTTAATATAATCTTAAAACACACACACACACGCACACACATTGTGTTTCTTGAAAACAATATATTTAAAAGGGTAATTTATTCAAATAATGATAAAATATATTTTCCCTTACTTATTTCAAGTAATAGAGATAATAGGGGTGAAAAGCAAACTTACTATCTTTATCTGTTTATGTCACAAAATTGTATTTATATCTTCATTCAGATTTGGAATGAATATTATATAAATGAATATTTATTTGTTTTCATAAATATACAAAACAGGATGGTATTTTAATCAACTTTAGATGATGATGATGATGATGATGATGAAATTTGTTTATTTGAGCAGTTCAGCATAATCAATACACAATTTTATATATTGCAATATTTCAGTTCCCTAACTTTAATTTATAAAAAAAGGGATATATTTTTGGACCCCAAATTCAATCAAGAAAAAATGAAAATTAAATTAAATTAAATTTATATCAGTGTAACTTTAAATGATCCAGGATTAAATGAATATTGGAAATACAACAGGAGGTTTTTGATTGGTAATCAATGGGCAGTAGTGATGTAGCAGGTCTAAAGGAATGTAACATTGGTCTGATGTGGAAAAAAATGAATGAAAGCGTCTAATATAAGGATATATACAATATTAAAAGAACACTGTTTGGGAAGAGATGTTGCAGATTTTCTTAAAATAAAAAAAAAAAAGAAATTTGATGAACACTGCAAACTTAATTTCACATTTACCATATAATAGATTAATGTCAGAAATGTAATTGTAGTATCTTAAAACTGACACGATATGAAAACAAAACTGCTTGGATAGGTACTACTAAAGGAAAAAAGTAAATCTATTTTATATCATTAGATATGTAATTAGAAACATGTTGTATATTGGTCATAACGGTTTTACAACTCACACAATATATTCATACTCTCGGCATGAATACCACCCATGTCTGGAGAGGTAATGGTGAACAATGGCCATACTAATAAATAAAAAAACAGGCTATCAACTGTCACTGCTTCACCCTGCTCTCTCTCATCACATGACACGCATGCTGGACGACATGTCATCCAGCATAGCCTCATTTGCATAAGACAATCACCCCTTTCGGACGCAGGGCACAAATGTTGTCTAGACGACATGCATCAGACGGGTGAACCCCCTTACACACACACGCGCACACACACACCCACACACACCCTCACACACACACGCACACGCACACACACACACCCACACACACACACACACACACACACACAAACACCTATATCTGTATTTATGTGCATCCATTCATACATGCAGACACACTCATGTCACTTCAAAGACCACAGACAGAGTCCCCAGCCAGGGAAAGACTACAAATCAGCTCCAGGTCTGCCTTGGCTTGATTCACATGCTGTGTTATTATGGTGTGGTGGATGAGACATGAGAGTATTAAATACATCACACACATGCAAATCCTTACTGATGGAATGACAGGATAGCCCAGGCAGTCATTTAGATATGTATATCGCTCCTTAGCTTGGAGATTTTGTGATTATTCTGGTCTATATGCCATGAAGGGGCAAGAGAACAATTCCTTTGATATGAGATATGTGTTGATGTGACAACAATGGTTGCTGACAGCGCATGCGGTTATGTGTATATAACTGTGTGCATACATATGTGTGTTAACTACTTAGCAGTAGCATGTGTGGATGCAAGTGTGTGTCGGCATAGAGTAGTGGCCAGTGGCCCCTGATTGTTTGATGTATGTATTAGTCCTGCTGTAATGAATGTGGCAGCAGCAGGATGGGTCTCTGGAGAGCTGATTATATCTGTTTGTCATCTGCGGTGAGGGTGAACCTGTGACACAGGGAACAACTACACAGCCTCCCTCTTCTGATGTGGGCACCGGAAAAGTGTGTGCGCATATGTGTTTGCGTGAAGAATTCACTTGAAGTGCTTTGCATATAACAGAAAGATACTCACACGCAGCTCAGTGCAGCTGTCACTGTGTGGTATGTTAGTGTATAAATTTGCACTTATACTTCCTGTCCCACGTTTCTTGCTTGCAAAAGTGGCACCAAACATCTGCCTCCTGTCACTGTAACTGTGCAGGACATTGGCATTAGTGCAGAGGCAAAGGAGGAGTGAGAGAAAGCGAGATGCCCAATAGGGAAATAGAACAAAATGAAAGAGGACAAGAGGAGAGATGGAGAGATGACCAGAGAAAAACATGTGGGTCACTTCACCGCTGTCCAAAAAGGTCTCATTTATCCTTCCCTTCTTTCCCCACATGGCCAGAGGGCAAACTTCAGCTCTGCATTAAGACAGCATAGTCTCTGTCAGGACAAGAGTAGAAGTGATGGTGAGAGCTGTTGCTGCAGACAGAAGTTAGTTATTGTTGGCTGAGGGTGTAGGCTATAACTCACCACAGTGGGCCAGGCTTGTGTTGGCTACAGCAGCTTGCAACAGCACTAATCAACACCTTGCTATTCACACACTAAGCTAACAGTCATTAACACTTATTCTGCTTGTTTGCATATCTGTCAGCACTTTGCAATAAAGCTGATTCCTTTAGCAAATAAAAAAAAATATGGCCTGATACTGTTTAGTTCTTTGCCAAAAGTAAAAATATCTGTATCATTGTTATTTGGTGCTCTGTTTGTGTTTGATGAAGGTGACTTATTAATAAATGAAAATGTGAATGCAAACCTACAGTACAATCTATCTATATTCCTCTGTAGCCTTTAAATCTATTTACAAAAATTAGCTACTTTTTAAATGTTTTTTTTAATTTATTTATTTATTTAGCAAAATCAGAGACAGATTCCACCCTAAAACAGATTTAAATTGTCTGCATATTATCAGCAGTGACGCACTGACACACCTTCCACTGAAATATTGAAGGAAAGGTAAGGAGTCATTGCACCAAATTTGTGCACGTGTGTGTAGTTAATTTGAAAGCACAACCACTGATGGCCACAGATCTTTTGAATAGGAAACATATATGCAGCATATATATAGATATATGTTTGAAGTTTTAAAATTCAACAGCAAAGTGTCTTCTCAGGAAAGAAACAGCCGCTATGAAAAAGACACATTTTTTAATGTGCTATTGAACTTTTTTTTGCTATTGAACGTTTCTTTAAAGCTTTGAGCAGCATAACAGAAATTCTGTTCACCTGTAATCTGTTTGGTTGGAGACAAATATCTCATATTAACCAATGCATATATATCCTTTCTTTAAGCAGATCATCTGAATTCCATTAAACGCCTTTGAAATTCTCTTTCAAACAAAGTAAACAAATCAGTGAAGGGAGCACATGAGATTATATTGATTTTTCTTCCAGTTGTTAATATAGGAATAGTTATGTCATATTATTATTCCTCCCTGTCATACTGTAAGTTAAAATGTGTCATCACCACTTTAACCTGTAGTCCTCATACCTCAGCCCTCTTCATTACAGGCCTTCACTATAAAAACCTATAAAGCAGCCTTTTCCCTTTTTCATGTGAAGTTCAAAAATATTCAGTGAGACTGTCACCCCCAGGCTAAGACTGGCCTATATTATGTGCATCAAAATCTGTTTCAGACATGTCATTGTCACTTTACGAATACCTTCCAAAATACATTATGTGTACGGTTGTCTGGAAATACAATGAAAGTGGAAATCAGTTTTTGATGTTTTGGCATATGGTGCTGAGAAAGCTCTGCTTATATAACTTATATAGATGTAGTCAAAGGCAGAGCACTCTTGGTTGTGGTTTGTTTTTGTTTTTGACTTGCTGATGAACTTCAGTAGAACAGGCTTATAGGTTTTATGCTATATTTTTTTCAGTTGAAAGCTCTGTCTCTATCCACTATTCCACCATAACGCCACACATTACCAGTAAACCTGTGGGTGGATACTGTTGAGCCTGGATTAGCCCTGCCCATGCACACACACAAACACATGTACACAAACACATATACATAAACCTGCATATGCACCACCAGTCTTGTTTTATCCACGCCTTCAATGGGAGAAACCAATCTTTAATCATTTCATAAGATCATTTGCCTGGTAGATACGCCTCAGGCTTTTCCATTACCCCTGGCTGCCTTGACCTAGATATGTGAGAGAGAGAGAGAGAGAGAGAGAGAGAGAGAGAGAGAGAGAGAGAGAGAGGGGAAGAATGTGTGATCATTGTTGATGGTGAATAGACTGTAAGTCCATGCATGGCTGTGTCCAGCACTGGCTTAAATACTGTACAAATGAGCATAGAGACAAACCAACATATGCATGAAGCTGCCTGCACACACAAGCACAATGTGCAATGAAATAGTACAGCTAAGATTTACACACACACACTTCTTTAAACATGAACTGTTAAACGTGAATTGCTTGCCAAATTAATGTATTAACTGTGTAGAGCCTACTCAAGTCCTCATATTGTAAAGATTAAATATTCTGTCCCACAATGATGTGATGGATTTGCCAGGCAGGGTTTTTGATTTTACCCTTTGATGTTACCATACAACCTTTTTTATGCTAAAAAGTTAACTTATTGTATATTATTGTATATGCAAACATGTCCGGCTTAACTGCAAATACTAGAGAGTGCAACCAATGTGTATTTGAAAGAAAGCTGACATTGCCATAATTACAGTGTCTATCATAAAATTTGAAGAAACATTAAAATGCACAGTAGCAAAGTGTTAATACTGAATATGTCTGCAAACCCTTTACTGATAGTTTCTCTACAATATCTTCATATTGCACATTATCTTTTTATCACAGTTAATGGAATCCAAAGCACATGGTTATGGTATTAAAAAAAGTGTTAACTTGAAGATGGTACAGGACATAATCAGTTTTTCATTTTATATACCCTTAACCTTAACCTTAAAGCATTTATAATGGATATTTGATAATAACTCTGTAACAATATGAAAGTAATGTGATATCTATTGGAAAAGGGGATAATCGTGGTGATGAATCTACAAAGAATTATCATCCATGTTGGCAGCCTTATAGTGCGTTTCATTCCATTTTTAGCTGTCTGTCGAACACACTGTTCTCCTCACTAAAAAGCTCTTAGACTTCATGCTGAACATATAGTGGAACATTTAGACATTAAAGAGCCGGATATTTCCTTAGTAGATGGTATAGAAACAAAAAATAAAGCTAAAACATAATCAATATTGGACTTACAATCTCTTTTGGAAGCTGTCAACAAAAGGTCCTCATAAGTAGAAAAGAAGCAAAAATCTGGCAGTTAGATATTTTTCCTGTTTTATCTGGCCAGCTAGTTAGGCATTGAGAAACAGCAAAGAACCAGTGGAAAAGAGAGGCTAGTTTTTTCCCTATTGTATGTACCATATGATGTCTCCACATTAATTCTGATAATTAGAACAAAAGATCTGCATAAATAATATGTTACCTTCCACTGCTCAACCAATTTGCCTTTTAAATGGATAGTCATGCCATCAAGCAAATGTAAGATGAGCAGACTGCAGGGAGTGGTCACCCCTCCAAGACCTCTTGTACAGTCAGCTCGGCTCTTGTCCGCTTGCCTCGGGACAGCAAAGTGATGGATGGAGCGACGGAGGGGCTGTGGGTCGGGGAGGTGAGTATGAATCAGTGGCCGGCTGAAAGATGTCAGGATGCAAGGTAAAATTAAGGGACAGAAAGCAAGAAAAATAGACAGAAAAAAATGAAAATGAGTGGGTGGTGGTGGTGTATGACAGACAGGAAGAGAAGGAAAGGAGGGAAAAGAGTGATTATTCAGCTGCTGATTTAGGACACAGCAATGACCTTTGAGCTCATACAGCCGCAGGTGAGGAGGAAGCAGACTGAGTCCTTAGGTAAACATATGGACTCCATTTATCCTCTCCATAGGAGCTCAGTACGCAGTACACGCTCTCTAGGTGTTAATGTTCCCAATCTTCAACGAGAGGGAAACAGCTTTTTACTTGGGATTGTGTGATGAATCAGAGCTGAAGTTCAGGTCACCAGCTGTTTACCAGGGCAAATGTGGTTTTCTATGCCATCGCTAAAACCTGTAAAACCTGTGTAACTAATCAGTAACATTATGTTGTATACATAATATAACTAGATTTTATATATTTAGGTATACTTTGCATAAGAGTCATAGAATACAAAACAATATATGCGATAGCCTTTTCTGGCATGCCTGAATATACTTTAACTGACACACACTTAAACCCTGTATGATCTATTTTCACATTCGGGCTGTGGAGAGATAATGCTGGTTTCTAATCCTATGGAATAACCTCCGGCTATACAAGCATACCTGATATTTTTGATACCACTCCATCTGTGAGATGGCGCTGAAACTACACTACATCCCTGAAGCCATATCACATGCGCTTGTATCTCTTCATTCCAGTTTCAATCAAATGTTAATCGAACGCTTTCACTTGATGTGGGTGAGGAGCAGCCTTGGGGAGCCAAAGGGTATGAGGTCACCGTGTGGCTATCAGGCCTCCCATGCATGAAAGGACATCTGTTATCTATGGACCTGAGAGCATGCTGAATTCCTATGCACAAAGACAAAAGGATCCAAATTGGACTTCATTCATCTAGACTACTATGCTCCAAGCATATCTAACCAATAATCACCACATTCAGTTGTGCTGTAGATTGTGCCACTTGTTTTCACATTCAGAGTTAAAAGCATATTGTAGCAGTGTGACAGGGTTTAATGAAGTTTTATACAGGAATGAGAATAAATGATTCAAGTTCAGACAAACTTACTGAAAAGTATGTTTTGGGGCTGCACTGGTGTGGTGTTTCAGCTCAGGTAGTTTGAAATGGTGAACTGTGATCCAGGAAGTTTATAGCACTACAAACATAAATAAATACATTCTACTGGGTAGTAATCAGTTAACACTATCCTCTGTATCAATAATGTCAGGATACACAATACAATTATACCATTAATTTTGCATACATTTGTGACAGGAGTGTGTGCATGTATGATCTGACAATGAAAAAAACTGTGTAAACAGTCAGTGTTACATTCCAATCTGAGTCAGGTTCAACTGTTTTGCTTGTTGGACCATATGAAGTTCATTGTATTTGTCATTTCTTGCAGGTTTTTTTCAGTTTTATCCAACTTTAAAACCCCAGTGAAAAGACAGTTAAAGTAGCTTTAGTTTATGTAATGTGACATATTCCAAGGCAAAAAGAATATATAAATTAAGTATTGTTTTATACTCATACCTTCTTATTGACTGTCCAGAAATGTGACTGTATTGCTATAAAGTGTGTGTGGATTAATGAGCATGAAATTCCAGGGCACCTGGAGCATTTGAGGACTTTTTCACAACCACTGAGTTGTGGGAGCTGTAGATAAATTTAATGCTGCTTTTTTGGCAATGTAAACAAAGTATTATTACATATACATTAAATGTTATGCTATGTTATTTTATGTCCCATTAACTCTTTTTGAGTGTTGGTGACTTGATAGACAAAGTAATTAAAAGGATTTTGTGCGTGCGTTATACATACCTTGTTTGTTTTTGGAGGTTAAACTTGTAGCATTGAATATTGTAAGGAAGGTTCAATAATGAACCATTTGGCTTAACCAAAATGTGCTTTAGATGTTTTTTTACATACAGAGACTAAAGCTCTGTAACTGCAGTGTAAAACACAGTGAGCAGTCAACATGCTCTGGTCACAAACTGTATATCATCAAGACATACTGTATGTGAAATATGGTTGTGGAATCTAACCTTTGCAGACACATTGACATGATCCTCGAAGTGTGTGTGTTAGCATGGTATCGATTTATCTTTAGGTGTGTATGTGTGTGTGTATGTGTGTGTGTGTGTGTGACCACAGGTCAATATCTATGTGTGACCCTTTTCACCCTAAACTGTCTGTGTCGCCCAATGTGCATATGTGCAGGGCATGTGGAAAAAAATACGTATCAGGTTCTGAGCAGCATTTAGCTGAACGTATGCACCATGCAGTATGTAGTGTACAGTGTATGTGTCGGCCGCAGGGACTATTTCTGTCACGTAATATGAAGAAGGCTTTTTTGTCAGCTGGGTGAATTGGGTCCTGGTAATAGGAGGACATACAGGGAGAACAGAATAATGTATACTGTGTATGGCTGTGTATGATAAAGACTTATCACTGTGTGTGTTTAGTACTCTCAGTGCACTGTACATTACCAATTTGTTATAAGTCGGGTCGTGTGTAGGGGTTCATCATGTTTTCCTGTGAATGAAAACTCATTTTGTTGATTACACTGGCCTTGCCTTGCTAACTGATGATGGTAATACAGAAGGTGGGACTCTGGTGAGATAATGAAACAACAGTGTGAGGTTGACTGTGTAGAGCTGAGAGGTCAGTTCAGCTATGAGGCAAATATTTTCCTGAATGAACTGTGTTTGTTTTGCTGACAGGTCAAGGGAGCGTACTGGAGATAGGGTTGAAGTTTGTTTTTTTTTCTTTTACATTTTTTGTCCATAAATTGTCTCTGCTAGTGATTTCAGCTTGAAAATATGTTTTATTAGAATTTTTATGATAGTGAAGTGTACTCTACATTAAGTTTTGTTAGGATAGTACCCCACACGTATCTTCAGTCTAGGATTTGAGCTTTAAAGGTCATTGTTTTTTTTCTGTACACAGATGATGATATTCAGCTTTAGGTGGTCCCAGAAGGACTCCATTCTGCTGTGAACCCATTCCAGGATGTGTTCACTGGGTCTTTCTTTTCATATATCAACACAACCGGCAGAACAATCATCCTCAATCACCCTTTTTCTGTCTGTCACTCGGAACCCCACACCACATTGGCAGTGCTCCGAAAAGCTAACGTGGCATCACATTCTTGACTAAACGTGCATAAAAACAAATTAGCCTGGCCCATACAATTTGCAAAGAGATGTGTGCAGCCAGCCAGCAAATAGATGTCATTCCAAACCAAGGTCATGATGGTATTGAGGCTGGAAATTTAGGATTGATGTTTGCACATGCCGAGCTCCTCCACTTTTCACTCTCAATCTGACGGGTTTGATGCAGGCTTATTGGAAGAGACCCACAGGGAGGGAGACAGCTTAGAGAACAGCAGCTATCCTCCACAACCTTATGATTTAGAGCTGAATTAAACCCTAACTTATCATCATCTTGTGCTTGTAAAGGGCGTTTTAATAGTTGCATCAATAGATTTGCAAGAGAAAGCATTTAGAGATCTTTTGGTGCCAAGAGTTTTTAAGAAAGTGTGTGGGTGAAGGACATTGTCAGTTTGTACAACAATAACATAACCAGGGAAAGATTAATTCATTAATTAATTGTAGTGTAGGAAACAAAATTACTGTGTATATCATAACAACCTGTTCAAATTCTAACGTAGACGTGTTTTATCTTGTGGTCCAGAGACGATGGTCTAAAAATTCGCTACCGACTTTGACCTTTCAGAAGCCCTATTGCCCTATGAGTGAGCTAAGCTAATAAATAAAAATGAAGGACAATACGAAGCAAAAATCATGCTGATTTGAGGAGATTGTGGAAGAATTTTAGGTGTGGGTAAAATTATCAAGAAAGATGAAGCTGTTTGACTTTAGAAAAAGCAGCTGCATTACTGCATAGGCAACAGATTTAGGCACTTGCCTTCTAGCCATGTGAGGCAGCAGAACACCTGAAACAAATGAAGCAACATCAAACAATCTGGTTTGACTGACTTTTTGCACATTGGTACTTAGAACCTATGATTAATCACTATAAGAAGTATATGGAATGATGTGGACCTTCCCATTGTTTCAGGACAATAAAAAAAGCTGGGACCCCAAAATAAAATTCCTTGGTGTGTGAAAATCTCAAGTGTAGTTGTACAACACCATGCAGGAAAATATACCTACACTATGTTATCACCGATGGATAGACATCAGTGGTTACATATTCTTATGTAGCAGTGACAGCTCAGTGTATCCATCTCCCATATATGCTTTCAGTCATTCAAACTTGACGCTTTGAAAAAAATCACAGCCCCCATATATAGTGCACTCATTTTGCAGTTAGATACAAAGTAAAACTAATACATACTTAATGATTTTTTTTCCCAGCTGGAATTTCTGAGAAATAAAAGTAATGTAGAAACGTGTTAAGATGGAACAGTCATGATAAAAAAAAAACAAAAAAAAAAAAAAAAAACAGGATTATAAACACCCCTAACAGAAGATTGTTAATCTCTTATATGATAATTAGTTATAATCTGCTGTTTTTAGCTATCATGATAATCCTAGTACATGCACATGTGTACTTTATACAACAGGCATGTATTTTGTCTCGGATGTGTAGTAAATATATAGTACAGTATACTATACTATAGCAGCATACCACGGTATGTAGAGTGGAGCTGTGTTGAACAGCACAGCGCTGGACTAATAAGTCCCCAGGCTATGCTATCCAGGCCTGTGGTAGGTGGATGATGGATCTCAGTGCCAGGGTACATAATGGTGGGACAGGGGAGCATGGGGGTGAAGGACAACACTCTGCCCTTTCTCCTTAATCAGATGCAGATCAAGCCAAAAGCAGCAGAGCAGCAAATCCCCCCTCTAACAGCAAGCCTCTAGACCCCACACAATCCCCTCTCCCTTTGCCACTCACCTTCCCTCCTTCACACCCCTCCTCCTTTCTTCATCCCTCTCTCTTTTCTTCTGATTGTCTTAGCAACAGAGCTTAGGGAGCTGACCAGAGGAGGAGATGGATGCTTGGCGCCTTTAACACTAAGATCATATAGGATAAGTGCAAAAGCCCCTTGTGTCTTGTTGATAAAGTATTGATTTCTCCACAAGCTGCTGTTTACGCATCACCTTGGGGGGAGTGACCCCCCGAGACCTTAGGGTGTGAGGTAGGAGGGTGTGCGGGGGGCAATGGGGACACAAGGGGGTAATGTGAAAAATGAAGAAAGGGGAATGCAGCAGGAGAGTGACAGATATGTAGAGAAACAGAGGAGGCAGATAGAAATTGATCGGGGGCCAACCTGGCTGTTAATTGAAGGGGCAGATCAATGGTGCTGGAATGTTGAATTTAGGGAAAAAGAGGTGAGCCCTGCTTCTTGATACTGGTGGACAAATAAGACCAAGTACACATGCATTAGTGTGCTGATACACTCAAATGAACAGCATCTGCACTTGATGCCCTGTCTCATTGTGTCCTAAGAGAGCAAGGCCTTGGCCACATGAAGAATATAAGGAATGCTAATGTCATCCTCAACCAGGACACTCCTTTCTATGGTCTCTTCAGGAGACAGTGGTCCACAATGATGGTAAAGCCATTCTGACGCATTCAGGCTAGTTCCAGGGTTACTAACACAGACAATGTCATCACCTCTTGGAGTAGAAACACACCAGACAGGCACATAGCTCTCAGCTTTCAAGTCCGGTCTGAAAAGTTTAAGCCCCTATTCAGAGTTGTTTTTTCTCTACCCCTCCCCCCTCTTTACCCAGTGTCAAGGTGAAAGCCTTGCCTGTGTGTGTGTGTGTGTGTGGGGGGGGGGGGGGGGGGGGGGGGGGGCTTTATTTTAGATAGTTGCATTTGCTCACACCTGATCAATAGGTCACTTTTTCATTAAAATGTGATGTATGTTTTTCCCTTTGGGGCCTATGGGTAATTCACAAAGCCTTCATACCTTGACAGAAAAAAGATCATTAAAGGAAAACATTGTCGACTACTAGGAGAAGGGATCCAAGGCTCTTGTTTCCCATGTCGTGGTCAGACTGTCTCAATCTGTCCACCCACAAAGACCTTGTATCTGCTGCTTTTTACTCTACCTTTTTTATGTGAGCACCAAACAAAACCAGTAATCTTCAGCTGTTTTAAGAAATAACCAGTGTTAGCGGTTATTCTGAAGATTACAAAATCTAATTTATGATAATACTGCACAACAATGACAGGCATGCGTAACAACATGATAGCTTGTTGAAGGAAGAGAAAACAAGAAAGAAAGAAAACCGAAATGCTAGCTCCCACCATTCTTCGCTTTCTTACACCTTGTTGTCAGGAAATCTAATTTGTACCCACAGCCCACAGAGCCACCTGGCAACATTTGCAGCATGCAAATGGGGTTCTGTTTTCAGCATTGCCAGTTGTAGAAATAGAGAGAGCAAGGTAGAGAGAGATTGCCCTGGAGGATTAATGACATCATTCAGTATGCACCTCTGGACTCCCAGACCGCCAGGATATTACCCACCTCTGACATAGAGGGATAATGTTGGTTCTGTGAAGGCACACTGTTCTGGGATCTATCTCTTCCTGCTGGCATACAAAAAATAATGGGGCTGGTTCATCATCAGATTGCAGTGTCAGGTTTGGGGTAAAAAATGAATAAAAATGTGGCATATTGAGAATAGATGGGTCTGAAGCTGTGGGCTAGTTAGAGTGTACAGTACCGCCTGGGTCGGTGACAGTCTCACTAATGGCAGCACTCCTTTGCTAGCGCAGCAACACAACTTGGTGCAGCAGGGTGCAGTGTGTGTGGCTGATCTACATGCACTCATTGTACAACATTATCCATCTTCTATGCTGATTATGTGTAATGCTTTTATTTGACTGGGTGGAACAATGTGTCTATTAAAAGGAGTCACAGAGGACAATGCACCACATTGGCCCATTCTCCAGAGGAGCAGCTATCACAAACAAAATTCATCATTTTGTCACTGAAGCAGTTGTTGGTCTTTTTGCATTGTAGCTCCAGACTAATGTCTCCAATGTTACACCCTTCTGTTAGATTTACGTTATATCTTAAGCCTTTTTTTTTTGTTTATGCACTTTCACACACTGAACCTCTTAACAATGCTGTGTTAAATTATTCAGGTAAAATAGGTTCACATAAAAATCTAAAACATGAAATAAATTTGCACTGAGGCACTATCCACATGAAGAAAGAACACCAATATACACATTTTTAAAAGTTATTTAAAAGCAAGCATGGTAAAAATGGACTTCTAATTACAAACAATGCAAAGCAAAGAGGAGCTAACATTAGAGCTAGAATCTTTTTGACAAGCTTCTTATTTCCTTCACAGTGTGGAACACAACTTTTCAATAAAATGCTATTCAGATGCCCAGTTTTAAGTGGTGGGAATTGTAGCTCCACATCACCACTTTCTGTTATTGGTAGACACCTTCAGCTGCACTCCCAGTAGAAAGAAAGCTGTTATCAATCTAAACTGCAAGTTGATTTCATCCACAGGTCCAATGTCCACATTGTGGTATATAATGTCCTGGGATAAAAATCAACTATACAAGAATGTTATTTACAATAAGCATTCTGAATGTCCTGTTACTTTTCTGTAGTGTAAAACTATTACACATAACAAAATTGTACCTTTTGTGCAGGAATAGTGGCTGCTTTTTTCCCTGGACAGGCAAACTGCCACAGCATTGTACGATGAAAAGCTGCTCACTGTTCTCACATGACACTGACAGGGAAAACTGGCTGACCATTTATGGGTTCCACGTGGGAAATGGGTTTCTCTTTCTCTGTCTTTCTGGCTGCCTGTTGTGCATGCATTCACACACACACACACACACACACACACACACACACACACACACACACACACACACACACACACACACACATACATGCACTCACTCTCTCTCTCACACACACACACACACACACGCACATGCACTCACTCACACACACACACACACACACACACACAGACATACATATCTCTTTTTGCTTGTCCTGTCCTCTGGACCCAGAGGCCCCTGACTTCAAGGCCAGAGAAGACACCAGCCTAGAGGCTATAGGCTGTCCTATCCTGTTTCAGGCCCTCATAGCCAGCCACATCTGTTTAATGCATACATCCAGTCATGAGGTCATGAGGTGGGAATGTGACAGGGAGCAAATGGGGGCTCTGGACTCTGGGATCATTAGCACCTAACAGCAGCCGTGATGTTTGCTATACACTCAACTAAATTATGAAATGATAAAACATAGCGAGGTGAGTGCCTGTGTGCTACATTAGAGGTGGTTTTGATTATTTCCAAGGTTTGGCTATTCTGGCCAGTAAAGGTGGTGGGTGGCGGAAGTAAGAAAACAGCTCCAATCTTTCACAAATCATTTTGAGGAGAAACCAAACTCAGACCCTTAACAAACAATCTGACCTGAATTTGGCAGCAGATTAGCCCGTTCTCCATTTATCGGGGCATGTGTCAGTCCTTGTTAAGACCCAAAGGTCCACTGAAGAAAGAACAGAGCGCATTTCACCTCTGGGCTCTGTCATTGAGACATAATAGGACCTGCCTGGCCAAAGGCCTTTTTTTGGTTTCCATCAAATGCAGAAGAGAATGGATCCCAGAGGAAGGTATCACTGTCCACGCGATGTTCTCTGGTCTGTCAGAGGAATGCCAAGAACAACACAGCGGGTTTAGTGCTTAGGACCCGGAGAGGAAATTACAAGCTAAAGACAGTAGATCTTAGGACATTTCCAGGTATTTAAGGCTATTAATCTGCTGAATTCCTTAATGACAATATTATGGTTAGTTGGCTACTGCTTCCACTCTGTCTGCCTGTCTGTCTGAGGACTGGGTGCACAGGGACAAACATACACACCTATGCACACACAAGTCAGATTACATACACACATGCATGCATGCGTATACACTGTACAACTTGTACATAGCAGTAAATTAAACACACAAGCAAAAGATTTACACATGTAGACACATGCTCATTTACTCTTTCACCACTCTTATACATGTACCATAACGCTTGAGGAAGGTTTACTCTAACTGTGGCACACTGCCACACACTGGATTGTGAGAGGTGCTGCTGTGTCTCCTCCTCTCCCTTATATATTTCTTATTTTATACACTGTACCATTTCAGGAGAAGATGTACCAATTTTTTGTTGACAGCAACATCATGTTATGATGTATATTCATTAGAAGTCATCTGAAGCTACACGACACAAAAAACAAAACAGGAGAGTAGTGTTTGCAGACTTTCTTTGTAGAAGGTGCTCAGGGTTTGCTCTCCAAGTCACAATCTTGCCTGTTTGAGATGCCTGCACCTCTTTGCCCATTTTTAATGAACTGATAACCTCTTGCTGCAACAGTTAGCTTACCATGTTTGCTGTAGACGAGAAGGAATGCAAAGAGAACAGGAAGCCAGATAAAGGATTTAGCTAAAGGGGAATGAGAGACAGGCAATAGATTTGCAGAAAGAGGGTGAGAGAGACGGAGAAAGTGAGAAAGTGAGAGCATGGTGCACTGTGTGACATGCGGACAGATGGTAGCCACGCTGCATAGTCGCCGAGGCACATGTGATAGCCGTGAACCATGGTAGAGCCTCCCACACCCACGCCTCTACTGTTGACACCTCTCAACATACTCAGGCAGGGAGAGAGGAGGGTGGGGGAGGAAGGGGAGGACACACAGACAGGACGCTGCTTTTACACTGCGTACTCTGAGGCTTAGGTGTTAGACTATTTGATGTCTGGCATTTTTTTCTGTAGAGGCAGAGCACGAGTAGATAGATAGTGTCAGTGTGTTCAAAAAGTCTGAAAAAGTCATTCAAAATCACACTGACCTCTGTAAAAACTCAAATTGGAGCATACCTTTGCTGAATAGTATAAATGTTGTATGCATGATTAAATAGGAGTGGTGAAATTTTATGAAAAGAAAAAAGATAGATGTTATTTTTTATTTAGTATTTCTCTTTGTAGGGCAAACTCCATTTCCCAGAAGCACACGACCTTTGCAGATTAAATGTCAATGTCTTGACACAGCGAGGCCAGTCAAGTGGCACTGGCCAGTCCAGACATGGCTGAAAAAATAGCAGGAAAGGAAGGTCCAAACAGCAGTTTTGGGAGGATGACATTAGAAATGACTGTTGGTGGTGACCTTAGTGGCCTGGGGGTTTAAGGCACCGACTATGAGCCACAACGCCTACAGCTGGTGTCTGGCTGGAGACCTTTGTTGCATGTCATTCAGCATTTCTGTCTCCCATCATTTCCTGTCATTCCACTATTGTCAGCTATCAAATAATGGCATGAAAAATAAAAGAAGCAAATGTTAGTTACAACATTAGTGGCTCTCCTGGTTGATAAGATTTCATGGAAAATGCTTGCATGCGCATGTTTTTTTATTGCTAGCAAAATAATAATTGGTTAAGCTGTGGTAAAATCACAAGGGGTTAACATTTTCATATCAAATTCAGTAGATGTTTTATTTTATATTATGGATAGTAAAACAGAAAGACTTGAATGTGTCATTTCACATAAATGAGATAAAATATTTATATTTTTATATATTTATATAGTTAACTCATTTGTTGGCATTGGCTTCCCTCTCTTTCCTTACGGGTTGGGCTCCATCAGACCCCAGTGGTATGTGTGAAAATAATAATTATTGTTTTCTAGTAAATCAATTTAAGCTTGCAGTATGGTACTTTTTTTTCCCTTTTTTCTGACCTTATTAAATCTAATGTGTATAAATGTTTGTTTTCTCTTTGCCTAACACTGGGTTCACATATTTGATACAGGTGACAGAACAGAAAAATTACCAAAAGCACTGTGATTACCCCAAAATGAATACTACATGTTTCATATGGCCCTGTAGGTATGAAGTTATTCATGGGATAAGTAAAGTATGTTTCCCTGCTATTTAGGTCCTACAGAGACGTAACTAATTTTTGTAAACTGGTTATACATGTTAGAAAAATCCAATTACATGATGCATAGCATATAAAGTTACTTAACAGGTTAAGCATGATTTACAAATTAAGTTTCATTCTCTTTTGCAGATTTCTGTAGCATGGTCAAAATAATTCTTAAAGAATTTAGATAAATTAGAAAAAGTCATAAAAGATCAAACAAACAATGTAAAGCTGATAAAAAAAAAAGGGTCTGGTGGTCTCCAGGACCCCCATAACAACATTAGTGTTAAGTGAACCCAGAAGAATGTTTCACTTTTTCAGAGACACTTAAAAAAAATGTCACTGAAGAAGACCTCAATAAAGAAATCCTTCAATAGGAAGGGCTTTCTATTGTAAGCTGACCTGTGACATTAGCAGGTGTCATCTCTTCAAAGAAACAAAACAACATTTCTGTTTTTACAGTTATCTCTGTGTGTCGCCTCTTTTTGTGGCTTTTTTTTTAACATCCTCTACCCTTTTCTCTCTACCACTCCCTTCCACTCCTCTTACACCCGCCTCTCTCTCTCTCTCTCTCTCAGCCTGTTTTCCTCCTCTTCCCCCTTCACTGTACCCATGCAGGTTAGTCTGCACAGTCCGTTCTGTTGTTTAATATGCACAGCCCATTCTTGCTTCTTTATTATTGTCCCACTGGCGACGGAGGGCCTTTTCTTTGGCCAGACAATGGGCGGCGTCGTGACAGAGAGCACGGTGGTCATGTCCCATTTGCAACCCCTCGCTATCTCTCTATCCTGCCCCCCTTCTCACCCACCGTCCGCTTTTCAATAGCACCCTAATACTGTTACAGGAGAGAAAGACCTGGGAGCCTTCAATACGCCCCAAGCCCCCGGGGCCACAGCTATATACATACTATTAGCATAATTATAGCCTGAGAGAGAGAGAGAGAGAGAGACAGATAGAGTGAGAAAAGAGAGCGAGGCAGCAAAGGTGTTTGTAATGTGACGGCAGTCTCACTCCACTGCCTTACACACGTCTACACTCACAGAAAGACATTGCAAAGGACACGTGAATATATTTGGTATTGGATGTGTCTATCGCATCTATAGCTGTAATAGTTCAAGCTGGACCGGGACTCGTGGGTGGGCAGTTCTCCTGCTGGTGCCATGGTTGCCTGACTTTGAACTTGAACTCAGGCCCTGGGGGTCGAGGAGAAGTTGAATTGAGGAGAGCTCCCCCTGGGATACCGGGCTGGTAAATGAAAGCTGGTGCAGCTGTGGCCCCAGCGGCTTGTTTACATGTTAGCATCTTTTTCTGTTCAGTTATGTTATTCTGTCCTGCGCAGTTATATTCATTCATGTAATAATAGGGGTGGTTCAAGTTCACCCACAAAGAGTTTGTCTTTTATGTGTTTAAAGAGTTTTGTTCCAAAACATCTATCCTTTTTATAAAATCATGAGAAAGATTACCACGGCTAAATACTTTGACTTAACTTCATCAGGTATCTGTGATCTTAAAAATATTTTACAATAAGAGAAATGAATGAGTCATTAAACACAAAGGATAACACATTTAGTGTATTTCCATTCACCCTTTTTAAAGGTGCATACATTCTAAATGAAAGTAAATATCACAACAAAGCTTTTATGCTAAGCTGAAAAGTGTAATGATAAAAGCAAAATGTGAAAGCTAAGTGAATAAATCACGATGTACATGATGCATGTGACTTCATTACTCAAGCTTTAGCTCCACTGAAGAGACTAAAAACAGCAACAAGGAAAAACATAAGATTTGTGTGGACTGAGGCAAAGACTGAGAAGGCTGTATTTCAGGCCTGTTTTCTACACGGTTTTCCACTGTTTGAGGTTTGACTGGAACCTTTTTTTGTGTCAACTCACTGTGTTCTCTCAAAATGGTTTCATGGTGTCAAACTGGAGAGTTAGCAAATGATTTTCTTGATGCAGCCAACTCTACCATATCTTTCACATATGTTCTAGCTTATTTAATGAATATAATCAGTATATACAGAAAGCTACTGCAAGAGTTTTATTTCAAAAGGCAGCACTGAATCGCGTGTCATCTCTCTCCCCATATTTCTAGTCTTTACTATCTGCTTTCAATAAATATTTCTCTAAATAATACATATTCCAAAAATTTTAAGGTCTCAAAAAATGAAAGTGAAATCAGCGAAATCCCTCTAGATGCATCACACACACTGTTTTCACTCTGAACCTATACACAAATGCACACACTGTCACACTCCACCACACAGATTGGCACACCCTAACACCCATATCTGTCTTTCATGCAGCAGCTACTGTACTCCACGCAACAGATCCACAGAGGATAATGACGATCTGTTCTCCACCCACTACATATTTTTCATCGGAAAGAATACCATAGCAGTAGAAAAAGCCAACTACTCACTACCACTGGCCCAGTCATCCTGTTTTAGGGGTGGCTTTAAAGCATGTCACAAGACCTCATGCATAGTAAACAGTGCGGCCTCCATGGCTGACTGGTGAGCAATTTGCCTCGTAGATTGCCTGGCCCGAGGGCCTTGGAGCTATGTTTATGTATGAGCCCTCCTGTTTCATATGTATCGGCCCTGGATCATTTTCTGCTCCCCCTCCCTGTTTTCTCCCTTGCAGAACTGATGGCACACAAATAGAAACACAAGCATAGATAAAAACACACTGGACAGTGTGCACAGAAACACACACATGCGAGTACCGACAGACACATAACGTAAACATTAAGAATGATGACCTGCACAAGGGGCAACACTGTCCCAGCAGATTACACTATTGTCAATACAAATAGAAATTTACCATACATGTGTCGCAGCTGCTGCTGCTTATCCTGGCTGTTTTGCAGGATGAGTCTAGATGTATTAGGAACATGTTGTGTGTGATGGTGTTTTGACACATCTTCATGTTGGCTCTTCTATCTAAAATAAAACTTTTATATTCAACACTGGAGCTGGACATTCATGATTTGTGATTTTTAGGTCATCAGCACCTTCTCATAGCACAATCACAAGGCCACCATCACATCTGAATAAAGATATTTTTAAACATGTCAAACATTCTTTAAATTTCCTGATGTTGATGGCATATGCTGCAAGACTGCATGCAGAGAGACAATTATGAAACTGAATACTTGTAAGATGAGAATCTGAATTCATTAATTCTTTATCGCTATCTCTGTTATGCCTCCATCCTCTATTCCCACATCCTTATCCCTCTCTATTTCTCTTTGCCAGTTCCCTCATCAATAGTCTGAAATATGCCCTCTCTATCGCTGTATAACAAAAGAGTGGACAAGTTTTAAAGATGCTCAAAGCCTGTCTGCGATAAGAAAAGAGATGCACATGTAAGACCATCTCAAGAAATATTTACAGCATCAAAACGCAGGACGAAGACGTCCTCTACGTGTCAGCTAAGGGCAAAGCATCTCCAAAGGGCCCAAAATGTAATGGGTTTCACAGGACACAATTTGTTTGATATGAAATGATCCTCGGCAGGCACAAAGTGGCCCCCATTAGGAGCCAAGCAGATTAGCACAGTCCTCTGAGGGTCCGTGGCTCAGTGTCAGTGGTGGAGGACCCTTCTTATCTTTCATTAAGCGCACACAGCAGGGCGGATTCACCAGCCCGGGGGTGGGGGTGGGTGGGGGACTGATATAGAAATAGTGAAGGGAAGAAAGGGAGGCAAACAGAGATTGGTGGCGTTTAAAAAATCATTTCCACATATCATAGCCCCATCTCTAATTCAATGCTGGAAGCAAAGGAGCCGTGGGGAATGCACAGTGTCTTTCTCTCCAAATGCCAAAATTGACCAGCAGGCACAGAGGAAATGAGGCTGAACATAAACACACACACAGACACACTGACACACACAGGCACTTTCACTTACAGGCAGGTTGGAGAAATACACAAACAGAAAAGAAAATGCACACACACATGCAAGCACCAGTAACAAACTCTTTCACACATGCCAAGTCTTGAATACAGACAAATACAAATCGCAAAAATGAGACCCACTCAGACGCACAGGGGAATACCACTCTTCACACACATACATCCACACACGATGATGGCAGCTTGCCATACGGGTTCATGCCTAATCTGTGTTTGTTAATGGTTGGTGTGTGCTAATTACTGTCACCGTGCACCAGGGGCCTTTGCTGGCCAATCACCAACTAGACTAGCCTCTGACCAGCCAATCGCTAGCCGGTCTAGCCTCTGAACCAAAGGGGCTTCTGGGAGAGAGGGATTTTCAGCGGTGGTGAAATTGGCCTTGGAACAGTCATCTAATGCTGAAACATGGCAAGTGTGTATGTGTGTGTGTGTGTGTGTGTGTGTGTGTTAAAGTGAAGAAGGAGTGGGACAGGGATAGAAAGAAAGACCTGGCGTGTGTGAGCGAGATGGAGAGAGTGCTTCCGTGTGTCTGCATGTGTGTGTACATGTGGCACTAAGAGCATGTGAGCTCGCCCATCTATATGTGTGTGAGCAGCGGACGACAGAGTGGAAAGGAAAACAAGGGCTGAATGTGGGCCAAGTCAACCACTCCACGGGCTCAAAGGCAGCAGTAATCCAGTGTTGACATGGTAATAGCCATGAGCTTAGTGTCAATTAGATAGAAACAATATGCTTACTCTACTGGAGTAAGTGGATAGTACCTTTTAAGCAGAGCAAGCCCTGCAATGCTAGAATTAAACTAAAATTAAATGAGCCTGTGAATCTGAGACTTGACAAGCCAATGTACAATGTCTGTTTCTCTTATATTTTAAATTCCAGCACCACATCTTTCAGCTTGTTTGTACCAATTTAAAATTCACACTCTGCTAGTGACAACCACCAAAGTAGGATTTTACCACCATTTTGTGCTGGCATCATAGTCTACCCTCAGAGGCTTATTACATTTCACCCAGAATGTGTTTCTGGGCCGTGACAATCTCAAACCACGCAAACCACCATTATTCAGCTTTGGTGAAAGAGAAGAGATACAAAGGGTAAAACCATCTTTGACATTCCTGGAATGGCCCCGAAGCCATATATGAGGGAGGTGGTGAATGTGTGTGTTTAAGGACAGTATGTGTGTATGTTTGTATAAATGGCTTTGCTGCTCTGATAATGCTATGGTACCAGCTGAGGCCAGAGGGTATGAGGGGGAGAGGATCATGTGATCAGCAGACACATTACACCATCTTAAACAGTAGTGAGAGTCCATTTACAGCAGTCACCTAGTGATGCTGCCCTAGAGGAGTGCGAGGCACAAAGACACCTGGATGTAAACAAGGTATGAATTTAAAGGTGCAGTACATACATGCACACACTACCCAGTATGTGCTGCAACATTGTGGCAGCAATGAATTCACGCTTTAGAAGATAAATACAGATTTGTAGCCATGCTGGTTGGTACAAAGGCTCTAGCGATAACAACATTGGTGTGTTTAGTAATTACAAATTTTCAGCTGCAAAACTACATGAACTAATGAATGGACTGCCATGAAATTTTATGCAGACATTCACGGGGTTAATCGCAGTACCCTTAATTGCATCTACATTTCATTCACTTGAGGCTTTTCCTTGCATCTTAGTCCCACACATATAAGATGCAAGGACAATTTTAAGAAAAACATATGACAAGGGGGAGAACTGAGGAAACACATTTAATGAGTCATGAGGGACCCCTCCTTCGATTCTTCATCGGAAGCATCCTATTGCCAACTGATTTTTGATAAAGGGTGGATCTATAAAAGATTTCCTCAAAAGATTGTCTCGTGTATTCTCACTCATGTCTCCTACAGGCAGCCTCCTCATTCTTCAATGCTCTGTCCTCAGGCCAGGAATAAAAGCTTTGGGATAGTCTTTAGGATGGCGGGGGAGGATCAAGAAATAAGAAACAATAAAAAAAGGTTATTAGGATGTACCCATGTAAAAGATTTCTGCAGTCCAGGCTGACTTTCTGGAACCCCCTGACCTTTCATCTAGTGCCACAATGACACTTTTTTTCTGTGATGTTGTGACAACTGTTGGATGGATTGCCATGCTGTTTGCTACAGAAATCCATGAAACCATGGGGGCTGTATATTCAAAATCACACTCATAATCAAAGTGAAAAACTGATATCACAGGCTATTTCAAGTTTCATCAATTTCCATTCATCCATTATCTATACCCACTTATTCCTTAACCAGGGTCACTGGGATCTGCTGGAGCCTATCCCAGCTCTCTGTGGGTGAAAGGCAGGGGTACACCCTGGACAGGTCACCAGTCCATCACAGGGCCACATAGAGACAAACAACCTCACACACTCACACTCACTCCTATGGGCAACTTAGGATGGTTCAGGGCATCAATGATCTCCCGGACAGTCAGTGGCGGTACTTGGTTAAGTCGGATGCCTTGAGACATAATGGCCCACAGGTGCTCAATTCAATTTAGGTCAGGTGAACATGAGGGCCAGTCAGTGGCATCAATGCATTCCTCTTCCAGGAACTGCCTACATATTGCAACATGAGCCCGGGCATTGTCCTGTACCAGGAGGAACCCAGAGTACACCGCACCATTATAAGTTCTGACAATGAGGATAGATCTGGGGATTTAATCCTGGTAAAAGACAACAAAAAACAAATAAATAACAAAGATGTAAAATAATATTCTGAAAATGCAATTAATCACCTAGGCATTCACAAAACAAACAAGATAACAAACAATCTGAGGTATTTTAGAAAAGTGCAATTTCAACTATGTCAGTCCAATGAGCTAATGTGAAAGGAGGTTGTCTTCTGATTCACACATCATTTACAAAACTCTGTGAGAACCAGGAACTCTTCTTTCTATGACTTCTGAAATTGGATTCTCGCTTTTGCTCTCAATTTCTCACTCGGCACGAGAGGAAGAGGTATGAACAGCGCTGACATGCATGCCAAGAAGGTGTAGTTTTATTGTTTCTTAAGGCGGAAACACTACTCTCATGATGCACAGTACCAGAAACAAGCTGTGATAACAAAATGTATGAAATTTTGTCATAAATTGAGAGGAATACTGGAGAATTTTGACGGAGGGAGGAAATGGGCAGAGGGCAGGGAAAAACTGGAGTCTCTCAGGAAAATCGTCAGGGTTGGTAAGTGTGGTTCACCAATCTAATTCTTAGCTTTTTCCCATGAGCTGTACTAACATCTCCTTGAAGACCCAAGCTGGGTGTGTCTAAGTGTCAACATATTGTTTGCTTTTTGGGAAATTGTAAGGTCACTAAGGGGAATCCAACTAATGTGGTGAACTTTTTTTAAAACCACCTTTCATTTTTTTTCTCTCCTTTCTTTTTCAACAGATTGTCCATAATTTTCATTTGCCATGTTGCCTGAGAAGGCCCTTTCACCTGAGAGGGGAAGTACATATAATAAAATAATAGAGATGATTATGGTGTTTGGATGATTATACTGTATGTAAGCAGGTTCTCCGTTCTCCTCACACCTCTCTGCTGATTATCTGACCAACCAACCAGCTTCCAACTATGAAGGGAATATCATGAAAAACTGCCTTACATAGAAGTAGAGAGTTGCACTTTGTCAAACCAGGGTTTGTGATGCTTTGCTGTGAGAGTGACCTTGTGAGGGTGGCTTTTACACTTGCTGGTAAAGATATGTTCCAGACTTTATTTATCTATATATTTATAGTGCTTCAAGACTGGGAACCAGTTTTATTCAAAGTAAGCAATGGATGACTGTTATGCATGTACACACAGTAATGTCCATATCATGAAAGCCCTTGCAGTACAATTTTGCATTTATTTCTCTAGAATATTTCGACTAACGTCTTGTCCTGGCACATCATGTTTCAGTGTTTCAAGGCACCACTTTACAGTATGTCCCACTTGTTCCATGTATTTGCTTAAAAACCTGAGAAGGTAAAGTTCACTGCCAGTTCATTTTCTCCTTTCTATTCTGAAATTATAGGGGCTTTCAGTGAGGTCACTGCACTGCCATATGAATAATAGATTTTAATTGATTTAACCTGGTCCTGAAGTTGGCTAAAACACAAGCCCTGTCACTTTCAGAGGGCAGCAAAAGTAGAGCATGGTCCAGCACACATCTTTAAAAGCCCCTTGACGTAAGATCGGGATGAAATATTTACACCGTAGTGTGGACTGACCTCTCGCTGCAAAACCACATCATGATCTCCAATTGATTTCTCACACAACAACTGGGGCGAGACATAATGCAGCCAGCACTGTCCAGCTGAACTCATGTTTGAACTGAAGTGACCATCCAGAAATTACAGCGAACACCTTAAACTGTAAATAGTTTTGGTTCAAATTAAACAGCTTATTCTGATCTCTCAGTGGTTTAAGTGTTTTCTAATGATAGAGCTATCTGTTGCTGTTCTGTAATGTGATAATATCAGCCAAGTGGAAAACACCATTTTGACAATCTGGTCAGTTATACATATGCAGTAATTACTACAAAGAAGGTCCTTGGGTAGTCCAAGAGTAAATGTTGAGAGGTTAATTTTTAATCTTATCTAGAAAGCTATAATCCAAAATAGCTGAGTGGATGTTATGTTACAGTCCTATCTCCAGTGGATAAATTCTACAATCCAACTGGAATTTGTATAATCCCTGAATTTTTCTGTAGCACTAACTTGAGGATCAAATTGTTTTTTTAGTTAAATATTTAAATAACTATTAAACTATTAAATGAATTTCCATGCATTTGTATATCCAATTTCCAGAGAATGAGTCTTAACACTAGTGGTCCCCTGATTTCTCACTTAGGACCACCACTTGTCTGAACATTTCCCAGACACATTAGTTGGCACAAAATGGTGCACAGACATTAATGTTGCCCCAAGGATGTATAATAATGACTTTAGCAATCCTCCTTTTTTTTTTCTAGTGTCCCTATGTGTTATGAATTGGTGGTGGTGATGGTGATGAAGGAGGAGAGGTAGGAACCAAATGCAGAACACAAACAAGGCTTTATTAACCTGGACTCACCAGGCACAGGCACAGGCAAAATCACTAACGTCACTCGGCGTTTCGGATGGAAAAAACAAAAACTAGAGACGGGAAAAAAACTCTCCTCTAACAAACGAAAACACATGTACATGTACGTCTATACAATGCAATGCTCCGACAAAGAAAAAAAGAAGGACTCGTGGTATAAATAGACCTCAAACAAAGGAAAAGTAAACACAGGTGAAACTGATCAAAGTAATGAACACAAAACTACCCAAGATCAACACAGGAGAAACAGGAAATTAACCAAAATAAAAGTCCAGCTCAAAATTCACATCATAACACTATGAGGTGAAACATCTAAACCAATATTGAGTGGACTACCATGAAATTTAGTTCAAACATGAACTGTAAGAAAAGTTTTTAACACCACCATCATGTGAAACTTTAATCCACAGATAATCCTTCAGTGAACTCTGAGCTATTGATTGGTTATATATCAAGAGATGTAAAGTACAAATTCAATATTTTGTTTTATCAAAGTCTGTTGCTTACTGATCCAACAGGCACTCTTAGCAATTATGTAGATTTATTCATAACATTAACATGATAAATTGGGAACAAAATGAAGCAGCTACACTTGAATTATTAAGATTATGAAAAATTATAATGAATGCTTTGCTCTTGATGTGACTTGTTTTCCTGATAAACAAAAGCCTCTAATTACCACAGAAACATCTGGGGACTTTGGTAACCTTCATTAATCTAGCTCAATCCCACCATTCATCTCCCTGCAGAGTTTCACATTAGAAAGGATAAGTGCACCAGTGACACTGCATGTAAATGCTTACCAGTTATCAGACACATTCTCTGCGGTTACTTTCTGGCATCTTTCTGCACCTCAGGGATATTGCCCAATAAATGCCTTCTGCTGGTGCCACATCCACCGGTCTCATTGTCTATGAGTGTTAATTGCAAGATAGTAACTACTGATTACAAGTCAATTAGCTGCTGCTTTAAACAGACTGCTACAGTTTTACTTTCCAAAAACAGGTGATGTAAGGGATTCTACAGACAAATTTGGACATCTTTACTGATTTCTGCACATATTCTCAAAGGTGAAACCACTTTGAGTTCACCTCAGACATGATATAATAAATGTCACATTCAAACTGGTCCTACACTACATATATTCTTTTTTTTTTCCAGTTCACATCTATCCTAGCCTTCCAAAACTGCAGATTCTCCAGCACTGATCTAACACATCGATCCATCATATTTTGCAGATGGTCTGTGTGTCCGGGTGTTTTTCATTTTTGTGTTCCTCAGGGTCACTGAGTGTTTATGCCTGTGTTTGTGTGCATTGGTCCTGTGTGTGTTTCCCTTATCCCTCTCACGGAGTGTGAGCCAAGGGTAGCGGTGTGTGGATAACCCCTACAACCAGGACCCCAGGCTGCCAGAAAACCTGGCTCAAACAGAGAGAAGAGAGTTGGGATATGAGACTGAATCAGACTGGGAGTGATGGAGGGCCATGACCAGGTGTGTGCGCGTGCGTGTGTTTGTGTGTAAAGGTGCTGATAGAGGATTTAAGATAGGCAGTGCAGGGGAGAGGAGAGAAGGAGATGTCAGAGTTCTTTTAAGGTTTCAGCAATCATTTGTTTAGTCAGTGTGGGTTGTGCTCTGTTGTACATTGCGTTTGCACATGAAGGTAGTTCATGTGTATATGTGCGTATGTGTGCGTGCACGTGTGCACATGTATGTGTGCTGCTCCCTCTCTGACCTGCAGGATGAGTAAAGGGGAGACTCCTGCTGATTAATGGGCCTGTCGGCTCTCCCATGGTGGCATGTTTCCAAACTAAATTTGGCCATTGCTGGCTAGCAGGGTCAGGTGCAGGCAACGGAGACATTAGGGAGGACCCACCTCACAGCAGCATCTCCTGAACACTGACGGACCTCAGCGCCAGGAAAGCCTGGAATAGGCTAAGACAGGTCATCTTGCTGAACTGTTAGAGGTTCTGTTTTTTTCAGGACTGCCATTTATAGATGCTATATAAAGGGTCTTTTCAATTAAAATCATACAAAGAAGAAGAAGAAGTTACAGCATATGCACAAATATCTTTTGATAAGTGTTCTCAAAGAGAGAATGGATGTTCTTTGTTTTTTAACCTGTCCTGTCCAGCTGCTTAGCTTAGTGAGAGTCTTTTTTCAGGATCTGGATGCCTCGGTGAGCCAACAGAGTTACTTTCCAAGAGGTGTTGAACCAACTCCTCTTGTTGAATAGATCTTGTTTATTTTGATAATGCCAGCTACAACACAGTTCAGGGGCTGGGGGGACAGAAGGGATAGGGATAGAGAAAGAGAGTTAAGGGATGTTCACATTGTCATGGAAAACGAGGGTCTTGCCCTCTGCATTTCATGCTAATCAACACATTAGCTACTGTACCACTGCAAATTCATGGGTAGGACAAATGCTGTGTGCAGTACGTTTTACAGATAATGTAATGTACAGATTCAAACAGTGTGTTTGTAGGTGTGTGTGTGTGTGTGTGTGTGTGTGTGTGTTTTAACATTCTCAGTATCTGTATCAGTAAGCTGATGTTTTGCCAAGTAAATAGGCTGCTTGGTCTGGATATGACAGTATTTATTTTTTTGGTACAGTTTGGGAAATTCAAGAACACAAGTAGTCTAAATGTTTTTTCCAAGTTCAAGTAGAGGCCAACATTGATTGGCTCTGCCTAGAAAGGTCAGTGCAACTAGTGTCAAAGTTCAATAAATCTGACCTGTCGGCAGACTCCTTCTTGGCACAGCATACCATGATTTGTTCACTTAATCTGTATGAAAACAGAAATTTAAAAACTACATGTTGTGGCTTTACAGGGAGTTGTGTATACTAGAACAATGCAAGCTTTGAAGTCTATAGCAAGGAGCAGTACAGTAGAAGCATGTTCAAATATTGGAAGTTTGTGGAGACTCATATAATACAGTTTACAGATGAATTAACAGCCAATTATAGACTAGCAGCATCATGAGATGAATGTTTTGTGAGTCTCTGGAACTCCTGGAGCATCAAGTGTTTGTGGTTATCAGATGACAGGGCAAACTCACACTGCCTAAAATAACTGAGCAAGGCTGTGACATAGAGGTTCATCATCCTCAACGTAAATGGTAGTGGTCAGCCTGCAGGCAGGGTCAGAGCAAACCTTTGCATCCATGAGCAAAGTCAGTTCTGGTCTTACAATAGTCATAAAATTACATTTTGTTCCATTTCATCATTACATGCTGATGAAATAGGCTGCACCATAAAACTGTAGACATAACCAGCAGCAACCCACTCAACATCACATTCATCCCCCACAGTGACATTTCCTTGTCCATCGCACAGTGCAATCAGCATTATCCATTATGTATTCGCTACTAGGTAACAAGCGCAACTTGACCAATTACAGACACAATGATAGAACCTGCAGCTCATTTTTCTCTGTGTTTTTGCCTTCGCTGTCATGGCGACCTCTACAACGAACAGACGTGAAGACTGGTTGGCAGGTCACTTAAGGTGGGCAACGTGAGTACATAATTACAGCTTGGGAACATTTGCCCTTTGCAAATTGTATGAAATGCATAGTGGCTAATTGGGCCACTCTGGCATTTGTGGAGTTCACTGGGTCATCTTTTATGTGACGGCCATTATCACTAAAGTGATGAGTGATAGGCCCACTCAGCTCCCTCTGGTTCCTTTGCTGTATCCATAGAAATAACTGGGTCAAGTTGAGGAAGACATTACACGGTGAGTCATACAGGTCATAAAACAAAGCTTTTCATATCCAAAAATGTCTGTTTTGGTTGGGCAACATGTCTCATAATGGGAAGAAACATTTTCTGTTCAGATATGGGCTTATGAGATAAACTGTAAAATCTTCATAATTTCGACTCCAATTTTAATATTATTTTACTAGTTACATTGCATTTTCCAGATGGTGATATTTAGAGGTTACATTTATCTAATTAAAATGTGGCTTGTTTACACATTTCATGCACTTCTTCTGTAGGACCCAATTTAGTTTAGTTAGTTTAGAATTGGTTTATTCAAGCTGAAAGTGCCCTGATTCCCTGAGATAACTAACTTTATGCAAGTGAAATAATAGAAAGAAAAACAAAACAACATAACAGCTTAAAAAACTCATGTGCATAAACATAGCCTGATTTTACTGAATACGACCTTCGCCTGCTTAAAATATTCATTAAAGGAAGAGCACAAGAACCTTGGGTATTCAACGGTCCAATAGCAAACCACTTCACCTTCAAAAAGCCTAGGTTCATTTCATCATACAACACGCGCACACACACCTATACATACACATAAACACACACACACACACACACACACACACACACGTTTTATTGTTTTAAATCCCCCTGTCTGACAGAAAGCTTCTGCCATTGCACAGACACCCCCGCACTTCAGAGTGAAGCAGGAATGTGCTAAATCCTCCTCAGGTGGGGGAGTCAGCCCATCAGCTATCGGCAGACTCCATTCTCATACAGACTGATAAATCTCTTCCCTTGTATCCACACCCCTACATTAAGTAAAGGTAGCACCATCTGCTCCCTATTAATTCCTCAGCAGGCGACTTATCACCTCAACCCCTGTGACCCCAAGAGCCTCCAACATCCTCCCTGCTCCTCTCCTTCTCTCTCCTCCTCACTTCTCCCCTCTACTCCCTAATTCTTGAACCCTATTCATCTCATCTTTTACATGGTTTATACACTATAGTTTAAGAGGTTTGTTGACATTTCATTTTGCTGTGACGTAGGATATGGATTTATACTCCTAAATACACATGAACACACGACATAACCTTCTACTAACTGCTAAACTCTCCAGCAATCCAGCTCCCTCATATGTCCTTGTGGTGGGGGGTTCAGTGGACAAGTCTGGTCCTCGAGGTCAACAGCAAATGAGAAGCAGAGCTTTACGATTAGGGAAGAGATAGTTGAGGGTTCAGGAGCATTTCTCTGGCTTTGATTAGCTCCCTTACTTGATTGAATGCCCATCATTGAGGAAAAAAGATGAAAATTGGATGAGGAGAGAAGAAGAGAAGTGAAGGAAGAAAAAGAGTCAGGGCCATTTGTTTTCTCAGCTGGGGCTGGTTGAAGTGGTCGTCTTTTGGAGCCCTTTGGCCCGAGTTCATACATGCTCCCTCTCTCTCTCACACACACACACACACGCACGCAGACACACACAGAGTCATTGCACACAGACACACACTTATACTGAGATTAATAAAAAATGTCCTGAGGGAGGACAGAATAAGTCGGTTGGCTCTCGTAAGTCCACCACCTCACTCTTTTATTTTCCAGTCCCATCCCTCACTCACTTGTTTACCCCTCATCTTTCTCTCTCTGTCTCCCTCCTTTTCTCCCCTTTTTCCCCACTGTACTCACTCCCAGTCTGGTCTGTCAGGGTAACCTGACTCCAGCAGCTTCTGACACGATCCAGACCGCTCATAGCCCCTGCCCAACACTTTCACCACCAGAGCCAGACAGTAAAACAACCAGATTACTACCACATGTTCCCCCTCTCTTTTTCTCTCTCTCTTGCGCACATGTGAGCACACACACACACTTTATGTTGTTTGGCAAGCATCCCCCCACTGCCACCATTGCGAGCTGGGCTCAGGAACACAGGCCACCCCAAAACCTCAGAGCAGGGTAAACTGACCCAACCTGCGAAGGAAAAAGGTGGTGGTGGAGGGGTTGACCTGTATGTGTGTGAGTGTGTGCTGTTATGGTAGTTCAGATAAATAGTAACAGCTTCAGACAGGAGAGGGGAAAAGAGGCCTTGGTGGGAGGGTTAGGAAAGCAAAGAATCATTGTAAGTTCCCATGGAAGGAGCGTTAACCTTTCCAATCATTTGTCAGTGACAGTAGATAAATGGCATCACAGATAATATGCCAAAGGTAACTGCCATATCATTCACCTGTGTAATGTACAACCAAAGTTGTGTAAGAGCAAATTACTTACTAACATGCACATCACAGCAATATTACTGTGCTTTTCTCATTAAAGGGTAGTGTAAGGGATTACAATTTCTAAAATGATAATATTTCAGTTACTGATCCAGGTAATGCCATTTTTTTTTTTGCATTGCCTGAATGTGGTTTGACTTCTGTCCTAGATGAGGGCTTTCTTACGATGTGTGCTAATAGCCAAAAAACAAATTGAAGTCTGAGGTTCAAACTCCAATGGCTGAGAGATGAGAGCAACAGAGAGTGTGTGTGAGAGAGCTTCTGACAGCAAAATGTCACACAACCGAGGACTCTGCCTAACGTGTGTCCACAAAGTCAGTCAGCCATGAAAGGGACTGTTTTGCATCCGAAGCAGAGCCTGAGGACAGCTAGTCAACAGAAGAAAAAAAGTTATGGATTATTTGAGGTCAGTGGGACATGGAGTTAAGTTGCCTAACCATTTCTCAAACACCCACTCCATCCAGTGCACCTGTAGAGCAGATTTTTAGTTTATGAGGTTTGGTGGTCATCACTAAAAGAAACATGCTTCATTGATTAGAGATTTCAGAAGCCACTGCTAATAAGAAACCATAATTTTTTCACTTGATTCTGTGGTTGCCTCAGCTATCCATTACACTGTCGTCTGCTCGGGAGCAGCACCGACCAGGACTGGAAGAGACTAAACAAGCTGATCAGGAGGGCCAGCTCTGTCCTGGTCTGATATCCATTATGGACAATACATCTAACCCACTGCATCGGACACTAGAGGCTCTGAGCAGCTCCTTCAGTGGTACAGTGTGACACTGTGTAGGAAGGAGCGTCACCACAGATTTTTCATTCCCACCACTACAAGACTGTGCAAGTCAACAGTTTAGGTGTACCCTGGTCATGGTTTTCTTTTTTTTCATTGCTAATGTAAATATGTATATAGCCTGCATGGTACTGTATTGCTAAATTAACATTTATTTTCTACTAATATATTTTTGTTTTAATACACTTCTTCGTGAGCTGTGAATTTCCTGCTGTGGGAACAATAAAGTTTGATCTTATCTTATCTTATCTTATCTTTACTTTATCCACTCACCCCAACAGGTCGAGGCAGATGGCCGCCCAAACTGAGCCCGGTTCTGCTGGAGGTTTTTTCCGTTAAAGGAAGTTTTGCCTCTTCGCTGTCGCCAAGTGCTTCTCATAAGGGATTTGTTTTTGTTTTTAGTGACGTGTGTGAAAAGATTGTATTGTGATTTGGCGCTATACAAATAAACCGAATTGAATTGAATTGAATTGAATTGAAATTTTTCAGTGAGTAATGGATAATGACTGATTAGTAACTGATTAGTTTTCAAGTAACTCGCTCATCACTAACTGCTGACACCGCAAAAAATCTTTCAGCCATTCTCAGTGTTTGGAGCTTGATTCTTCTTCATGTCACCGAGTGCATCAGTGTAGCTAATTGGTGTGTGTGTTTAATAGTTTTCAAACAACAACAGCACAGACAAGTCAAATAAATCAAGTTATTTGGAGTTTAAAGTCGTCTTTAATGGAGCTGGGCTGAATAACAAAGGTTAGGTAACTAGTTATGCAGTATAGCTAGCATGTTTTGCTGTAGATTAATTAGTAAAATAATGTAATAGCTGGGTGTCACTGTGACGCAGTGGTTAGGACTGTCACGTCACCGCAAAAGTTCTGGGTTCTAATCCCATTTGACCCTGGGGCCTTTCTGTGTGGAGTTGTTCTCTCTTGCTCTTTCCCACCCAGTCCAAAGACATGCAGATTGGCTGCTCTAATTTGGTGACTCCAGTGTGAACGTGAGTGGTTGTCTTATGTGTTGGCCCACTGATAGATCTATCCAGGGTGTGCCCAATGTCAGCTGGGATTGGCTCCAGCCCACAGTGACCATGAAAGGATAAGTGAGAGATGATGGATGGGCATAATAGCTTTTTCAATTAGTAATGAGTAATATTTAAAAAGTAATACACTTCCTTTCACTATTTCAGCTTCAGCTCCTTTTGTAGCTTTTAATTTTTACAGTTTTTCCTCTAACATTTAAACACAGTTCTTAAATATTCTGTTCATGTTCATGCTGTAATTATTTGAAATAACCATGACCTATAAGAGCTTCTAAGAGTTTATCTAGATATTATGCAGCCTTCAACACTGCCTCATCTTCACAGAGTTATCCTAAGAAAGTTGCAGTTCCCTGTTGACTTTGCACCTGCACATCTTTCTTCCCTCCTCCACGCTTTGTTGGCAAGAGCTGTCTTGGTCATTCTGCATGCCCAGGCATATTATCAACTTGCAATTACACTCACATGCTCTGTTTTCTTCGCCCAAATGAAGCAGCTGGTGATACAGCAACACTGCATTACAAACACATTGACGACTTGCACCATTCTTAAATAAAAGGTCTTCCTATCACAAATAACCCTAATATGAACTTAATTCGAAGTAATGAATCTGTTGGAGTTTCATTCCGGGGTACTGGAAAGTTAATAAAACAATATTGTGATTGGTAGGGAGGGAGAACCCTGTGGACCAAGCTTTAGATTAGGCCCCTAATGGCTCTGAAGCTGGAGGCTAAATTGAAATGTAAAACCCAGAGCGAGACCCTAATTCACCCTTATCTGTGTGAGTGACGAGCCTGCCTCCCCCAACTGAGATTGGGGCCATCGAGTTGGATGAACCGCAATTTGCTTTGTTAGAGGTAGGTGTATATGCATGCATGGCCTGGATCACGGTATGGAGATATAGAATGCGTGTTTGGAATTCATTGGAATAGATGCACGGGTTTCAAAGGCACTCACTCTTCTCTTTCTGTCACTCCTTCTTCAAAGTGTAAATGAGGCTGTAGAACGATGCAAAATAAGAGGAAAGGCATCTGTCAGTACGTGCAAATACAAATAACACTTCTTCGCTCACAAACATAATTAGGTCCCTTCCTAAACATCTGAATGCATAATTATACATAATAGCTATGAATAAAGGAACAATTTGAGTGTTTGCACTGTAAAGATCTTGAGCTTTCCTGCACGCTGTAAGACTCTGTGGCCCTGGTTGCATTAAAACATACAAACACCACCCTCCTCTATCAGCCCTCCTCTTATTCCCGCAGTCAACAGGCCACTCATCCACCTGTTCCCATTATGTTACCTCGGTGATATCTCTCTCACTTCTCCTCCTCCCTCACTTTCTAATACACCTTCCTTCCTCGCCTCTCACCCTAATATCCTCCTTTTCCTTTATCTCTCCTCCTTTTACGCAGTGCCTCCATCGCTGACCGTTCATTACCCTAATCAAATCCAGCAGCTGAACAACCGCTCACTGCCACTCCACAAGCTGTTATTTTTTTAAAATCCCCTGACTCATTTGCATATGCATCCAGTTAATTAGTGCGGGGGTGCAGGTGCGTGGTGATAATCATTATTAAACATGACAGTCACCTGTGACCGCGCTGCCCTCCCCAACCTTACACACTCACACAGTCATACACACTCATAAACACACTATCTCCACAGCCTCCTCTCTCCCCAAGTATCATAGTCCATCAACGATCATAACCAGTGGTGATGTAATTTGCTGTTTCTGTTTTAGTTGTCTGCACATATTGCAGACATGCATTTACTGTTTGATCACTTTGTTTAGTCATGTCTGCAGTACAGTTTTTTAAGCTGAGCAGGTTTTACAGAAACAGAGCTGTATTCAAGCTAGTATCATATTCGGTGTCCTCTGGCAGGAGTGTGTAGAAAGGAAAAGAAATTAAATAAAACAAAGTCAGTCCCCACTGAGAGAGAGAAAATGAGAGTATGTGTGTGTTGGCCTGACATTACTCTGAACACTGGTTCCCTTGCTCCATTAGCCAGGCCAAAATTTTTCTGTTGGTGTGTGCCAGTGTCAGCATGTATGATGCTGGTGCATGCACATTTGCATTTTTATTTGTGTGTTTCCTTCTATCTGTGTGTGTGTGTGTGTGTAGATGGGTCTTGAACTAAGAGGCATATTTGTGTTTCTGTGTAATGTAATATATGCTTGATGATAGGTTACACTGAGCAAAGTTGATGGGGTTACAACATCCTGACAGTAGACAGCACTTTGATTCCCATGGGTGGAGCAGACTTCCAACAGTAGTTTTGACATATTTTCAGCTACTTTTATATTGTGTGTTGTTACTATTTATAGTACAATCACAGACACGGGATTCTTAGCTTTTCCAAAGTCTTGTGACGTTAATACTCCGTATGTTACAAAAAGAGAAAATTGACCGATGTAATACTAAAACTTGAATTGACTATGAAACACTAAAAACATATGCTAAAGAATTTGTTATTGAAATCTTTAGTGTGCAGAATCTAACAAGAAAAAGGACTATCATGTTTTATATTTTTATATAAAAGTTTTTCTGAACAAGGTAGTGGATTCTGTACTGGGTCTCTCTACATAGAACTGCACCACCCTCTGCTGTATGTTTGCTAAAAGTGCAGTGCATTGTTGGTGGACTGAATAAAAACTAAAACATTTTTATTACACACCAATCTCACTGTTATTGTAGCTGCTAAACACTCACATGTAAGACAGTATTATGCTAAATACATAGTGTGGAGAATATATTTGATTATTTGACAATTTACTTCAATGATTTTCCACTCAAGAGGTTCAAATTGTGCATTTGAATAGTCCACTATTTGGGAAAAAAACTGGACTGTCTTCATTTTAAAGGAACAGCACCTGAGTAATAGTGTTGTCCCCCTACTTACATTTAGTTTTATAGTCATTTGATATCTTTCTAATGAAAGGTTACCAGTCCCTATGTAATTCTCCGGTCTTGAATGCCCCTGGGCCTGTGCCCCGTAGGCCCATTCAGTAATCCCTCCACTATCCCTCCACTCTACTATCACATGCAATCAGATGTTAAAGCATTTACAAAACTAACTCCAATGTTTATAGACAAACCTGCTGTGGTGAAATTGTAAAATTAATGGCAACAATATGTCTATGAAAATACACCACTGCACTTGTTTTTGAATGGTGACCATAAATACCGAAGCGTTTGTGTTTTTTAGTCCGTTGTGTCATCTGACTTCTGGTGTGAATCTAAAGAGAGTTTAGATCTGGGTTTGGAAGTACACAGTTGTAGTTGAACATGCGTGTTTCTGCAAGTAAAAATGTGTTAGGTTAATTACAGAACATTTAGTTTAATGTTATATCCCACTTCGAGACCAGAAGGGCTTTCAATTTAAAAAAACTCAGGTGTAAATTTCAAGTGTATCAGACTCATGACCAATGAGGAATTGCCTTTTTATTATAAGTGTATCTGTTATGCCTTATTTGAGCATGTAATATGCCTACATCTAACTGGAAAAATAATTTATGAGCTTGAAACTGTTTTGTTGCATCATTTTCCTTGTGTATTCCTTGTTATTCTACTCATCACAGGAGTCAGTCACAGTAGTACCAACAGCTGTACTAATTGTGACGTGCCATCACAAATTTAGCTCCAATTACAAAGTGACTCATAATGACACTCTTAGTCAAGAGGGAATAATAAAAAACGTTAGTCATGCATTGCATTGTTTTGGAAATATCAGGTTTCTGCAGCTTTAGACACAGCAGCTGTGCTTGCTTCCATTTCCACTAGATGGCAGCATATTTATTAGCACTGAGGTGTCAGTGCACATCTGTGATAAAAGTCTGGGCACCCTGTGACCAGCCTCAGACAGCTGATCAAACTGAGCTCATGTCTCTCAGGAATGTCTCAAACCAAACTTTGAATAGCAGTGGCGTGTGTGTGTGTGGGTGTTCATTATGTGCACATATAGGCATGTATTAAAACATGCATTTGTGACTGGCTCATTCATATTGTATACAATGGCTATAATGGAGGCTTTACTGAGAATAAAAGAAAAAGAAAAGCATAAGAAGTGGCAGCCCTGCTTACAATGTTTGGAAGGACAGCTTAGAGGGGCACACTACAAAGAAACTCTTCAGGGGTCAGACTGACTGTTTAGGCCCTTGTTAATTATTGAAGCAACATCATTTGCTGTTGTGCTTTAGTCAGCAATATGTCACTTTACTCTCCCTGCCCCCTCACACACCAACACATAAATACCAACAAACATGTTTAGTAATTTATCAAACTGAATGTATTGTCTTGTCCAGAATGTGCTGGGAAACACTCCAGCCCCTAATCAACCTGAAATGGATAAGCTGGTTCGAAATGTAATGATGAATGGTTACACTGTTGTTAAAATGGGTAATCAATGAGAAACTTCAGTTTACAACAGACATTGTGAAAAAACTATTGATTATGTCCTTGGGCTACTGTGTTTTGACTGATTCTATTACAAAAGAGAACATGGATCAATAAGTGATTTTTGAAATTTAACCTACCAGCACAAGCAGATAGATTACAACAGAAAGAGTGAAGAGAAAAGTAGACATGGCATGTAGTTTGTTTAGCTGTGATGATGAATATTGATACAATTTTTGTTTTTCAATTTTTTGAAATTGTTGTCCTTGAATTTTAGTCTTTATTATTGTTTTAGTTTGTATTTCTGAAGGGAAAACGCAACTGTATGCAGCTGTCATCACAGGCAAGCTGTTGTCTATGTATGAAAAGCCTGAACAACCTTTCAGTGCCTTTCTTCCTGTGGTTAATTTATGCAGGCTGGTCAAGCATTTTCTTTGATCTTTTCCTAGCCCCATTCACTGGGCCCTGGGCAGCTTTTATTCAGGTGGAAAATGGAGGTTATACCCAACTGGACAGAGCAGAGCAGAGAGGAACAGGGTGGAGGGATGGGGACATTTTGAGTGTTGGAGCCGATGTTGGTGAATCTTAGTGGAAGTAGGTCAAAGGTAGGTCGTCTCTTCTTCTGCAAGACAAGACCAGCCAGTTTGCATGTGGTGGCCTGACATCTGAAATCAAATCCAGCTGTTGACATTCTTCATGTTCGCCACAGAATGGTATTCCCAGTGCATTTCTTTCTCTAAAGCATAAAAATGCAAATATTTTGGTAAGTCTTTAGTGGTCAGAAAGGTCTTTTATGTGAGACTTTTTTAGCTACAAAAAAAATTAAAAATGAATGTGAGATTTTAAAAGGCAGTATAAAGTTACAATGAAATCAAACAGACGGATAAGATTCAGACAACACATCCATATCTACTTACAATGTGAAATTGATGGAGACAAAGACAGATTCCTCGTTTCCCAACCTGACCTTGATGGCAACTGAGTTGCAGCTCGAGGGCAGAAACCCAAATAACCCAGCCATGAAAATAAAAATCAATGCAGGAAGCAGATCTGTTGCCAGAAGGTAGTTCTCCAAGGTCAACAGCCCTGGATGGTTGGCTATCACATTGAGCTTTCCACCCAGTCACACAGATGTAGACAAACAACACACATGGTTAGAAAAATACCAATAACTGCTCTATAAGTGATCAGCAGTTAGCTTGTTTCTAGAAAGGAAGTAGGCGGGTAAGTCCATTCAGTTTTTGCTTATGACTGGATTCTCTTTGGTTTAGTTTACAGTAATCTTGATTTACCATTTTGTTTTATTATGTAACTCTGACCTCCAGAGCAGCCTTATCGATGTTGGAACAAAAGGTTTTAATTAGTTCACTCAATCAAACAAAGAAATCTCGCAGTTGAAAAATATTATGTTCTGTTTTAATCACTGCTTTGCTTATCTCCATTTCTACACATATAGCAACTCAGAAACAAACTTGTTCACTCAGAATAACACACGACTACTAAATCATAAAGAGCAAACCCATCAGTCACTAATTGTTTCAGTCATTACTGAAGGTCAGGTTAAGATCAACTGAGTAACTCTGGAGTAAAGTAAAGAAACAGTTCAGTTAGGGATAAGATGGGATTTAGATGCTGCTACATGCTGTAGCAGGCTGAGCATAGGAAATAATGGATTTATTGAGGCTAGAGTTTCTAGTGGCTGTCGGCACAAACATTTGGAAACCTTCATCAGAGGAGGATTTTGAACTTTTTACTTTCAGGCAAAAACACACTTCAGAAATCCTGTTACCTCATTTTACAGATGCTTCATGCCTTATAAACTCAGTTGTAGTGCTGTTTGTTGACATATTTGTCATGCCCCTAGAACATTTGCCAATCATACTGTTGCTTGCCAAACAGACTGGAAATTTTGGCTAGAGAGTGGATAAGGCAGAGATAATAAAAACACTTAAATTGACATTTCTTTGGAGTGTCTTTGTCTAGTGCCAATTATATTATCCAAAAACAGCACACTTTAATTTGAGAGTCTGTTCCAATTTATCGGTTTGGTTTGTCACATTTTCTACATATAAGATCAGAGTGAGAGAGCGTGAGTTAAACACACTGATTAAGCTCATGCAGCAGTTGAGAGGTCACAGCTGTCAGAGCAGAAGCAGAGAAGACATTTCTCTGCAGAGTCTTTGTCTCTTTTCAAAGGCCTCCAGCAAAATGTGCCATTTTTCTCTTTCCTCCGTGTGTTTCTGAGGTCTTTGAATTAATACTACAGTATTCTAATTATTTTAATTCTAACAATACAACATTTCTGTACATATATTTTTCACTACTTTGAGCAAGTCAACAACAACAACAACAAAAAAAAACATAATTTATTGTTTTTTATCCTAAGTGCATGTGTGCTACCATACAACTGTACTGGTGACACAGACTGAATTCAAAAGCCTGATTCCAGCCTGTGTGTTGGACAAATCTCTGAGGTCCAGTGCAGCATCGTGTAGCGCATGAGCACTCAGCTCCTTTCAGCAAGCTCAGTCCTTTAATTACCGTACAAAGGTCAAGACAGGCAGCCCTGAATATGCTTATCTACCAGAATCTTTGGAGGCTGCACAGGTGAGTACTTCGAGCTGACAATCAATCATGGCCCACATGGGACGGGCCCCTGAGCACCTGGCTGCCACGTCATTCCCATAAAGCACGATTCCACAGCAGTGAGGTAAGACATCAACTCCTCCAGTCAGCAGTGAGTAACGATTTCTCGCAGTGTGGATTCACTGATTTATATCAGCATGTTAGCTTGTCACTTCAAGGGCATTACATTTGCAATCTGGAGGCAGCAGGCTGATATATGATAATGGATCAACATTAACAGGAGAGTGCCAGCTACTGCACCTTGTAGCCTTAAAACAAATTCTACTCCTGAATACTCTCACACCCTTGTTAAAGAGTGTTGACGTTGACTGCATTCCAGAAGTTATTTGTGTTGTAATTTACGTGTGTGGTGCAGCTCCTAAAGACATATCACCTGGAATTGCAAGGTGGGTTGAAAATAGCTGTTTATGAGAGCTGCTGTGCAGTATTTTAGGCACAACTTGTCACCATGTAGTTGAACCTGACAGCTTTTGCTGCAATTGTGACGCTTGTACAAGTGGTACACAGTCAACAGGGTCGCAATGCAGGTGCCAGAGCTTATTTTTTAATGCAGGATTACTAAACTAGCTGGATAACAGTACTGAGCAAAACCTTAAACCCTCCAAAACCTTCAATATGCTATTCTAAAAAAAGACTGGAATTTATTCTTTACATGTATTTGGTTAAAATCATAATTCTGCTTCATGAGACATGCTCCAGGATATGGTGTATGCAGCTTAAAGCCAATTATTTGGGTTATAGAGCATCATTACAATTAACAATGCATACAGTCTAGTAATTGTTATTTTAGGAAACTTGAATTACAACATAAACATTGCCTTGTCTTGCTTTGAAAAATATTACTTGACACTGTGTTAATGCTTTAAAGCAGGTAGAAATTTATATGCCAACATACAAATTCATCCATCCATCCATTATTTATACCTATTTAGGGTCACAGGGATCTGCTGGAGCTGATCCCAGCTCTCTTTGGGTGAAAGGAGGGGTACACCCTGGACAGGTCACCAGTCCATCACAGGGCCACATAGAGACAAACAACCTCACATCAACATATAAATTATGTTACCTTATTTTATATACAGTCAAAAGATTGGGCACACATTCCCATTCAATTGTTTTTGTTTTCTACATTGTAACTTCTTACCAAAGATATTCAAACTTTGAAATAATATTTTCATGAAGTAAGCATTAAAAAAAGCCCTTTTAAATTGTTTAAAGGAGGCACCTTTTGCTTTGATAACTTCTGAAATCACACTTGGATACTGTCTCAAACAGGTTGCCATATACTGTGTGCTGAGCAAAAGTGGTTAAGCTGGTTAAGTGTGCCTTGAATTTTGAATAAATCATATTGCCAGCACCATCAGTTCCCCTCATATACCATCTGATCATGTTCTCGGCTTCGCCCAAAGACTTTGCTGCATGGCTTGATTCACACAGTCTCCTCTGAACAGTTGACATTGAGAAGTGTCTGCTACTCGAGCTCTGGGATAAAATGAGTGGGACATAATCTGTGGTGCAGTTAATTGATGATTTTTGATGCTGTTCACTTGAAAGAACTTATCCTCTGCAGCAGCAGAGAACTTTTAGTCTCCCTTTCTTGGGGTGATCCTAATTCTAGACTAGTTTTGAACTAGTTTTGTCATAGTGTTTGATGATTTTTGCAGATGCACTTGAAGAAATTGATTTTCATGTCTTAAAGTAATTATGGACTGTCATTTCTCTTAACTTTGTCTAGTTCTTACCATAATATGAACCACTACAATAGTTAAAAAGGACTATTTGATGTGTATCAACCCTACCATGGCTGTGACTAACACAATTGATGGCGTTAAACGGTTCAGGGACAGGCAACTCTTTTGACTAAGCATACTATTTTTATAACAAGTGTATGATTTCTAATATTGCATATCTGACTGTAAAGCTAGTTGTGTTTGCAGACCATAGATGGATGTGAATTGTACATTGGTCCTCAACTTCTTCATGGGTCAAAGTGCACAGGGTCAGTGTTGTGTTTTAGTGGCCATGAAGATGATGAGGGACTATTATCTCGATCTCTGGTTAGGTTTAGGCAACAATGATTCACTCTTTTTGGACAAAATATAATGTGTTGTTTATTTATTACACATTTATGGTCTTCTCTGGTTCTGGTTGACCTAATGGTTTACCCACATTCATCGTTTGCAGCAGCACATACTCTCTCAACTAAAAATGTAGATTATACTACACGATATAAAATAAGGGTGAAAAACTCACTCCACAGGACTCCTGTGGGACAGAAGAAAGAATAAGAATGAAATGCTGAAAATGCATTTTAACACCAAGTTCTTGTAAGTGCAAGTGTTTGTTTGGTGATCAACCACCGGTTCAGATGCTCCAGTGGATCCTACATCAGTGTTACACTTCCACAGTAGCTGCTGTAGGTAGCATCCCTGTTTTTGATTCTGTAATGCTGTGCCACTGAGCAGTATGTGATGTGTTAATAGATAAAATAATGCAAAGGTCAGAGTATTTGTCAGCAGCTAAGGTCACTTCCCCGGAGAAATGTTTTTCAACTAGACAAAATGAACAATACCTCTACAGGGGCATGTAAGAGTGACTCAGAGCTATGTATGGATGCTGCCTTTGCTGCATATAAATGCGAATGCCTTTCTCACCCTGAGTGGCATTCTGATTCACAGAGCACTCATGAGTGTGTGTAGGGATTATGCAGTCAAAGCCACATGTAAGAATCTCAGATAATGTTTGTATTTGCTTTAGTTGAATGGATGCACAGGTAAAACCACTGCTTTTTTTATAGAACCATATTCTGCTGCAGGCACAGAAGGCTCATTCAGTGACTAAGTGTCTTGTCACTACTGACTTAACTTGATTAGATCCTTCTTTCAGTTAAAAGGACAAATGGTTGTGTCAACCTTTCAGATAAAATGATGCAGATTTAGAATGATTGGGCTGAATTTAAATAGAACAACATTTCTAATGTCCTTCTTAGCATATTGTCCTCAAAGAACATTATTAGAATCTCTGAATTACAAATTAGGAATATCAGAAAATGTTGATACTTTTACAATATATAGTCTTCACTCACTAAAGCTGTAAAGCCATGCATTAATGTATACAGATTTAGCTAAATAAAACATGCCATCTCTCATATGCCCTGAACCAGCCCCCTGGCATAAAGATGCTATATATAGAGAGAGAACCTAAAGCACTGTCTGTCTGAATGGATGCTCATGGAGACTCACAGGGGGTTAACTGACCTGACTGCTGGACTATGATTCACACTCTGCTGGGTTAAGGACCCACATGCAACAGAGCAGAACTGCCCTCAGGGCTGGAGTCCCCTGCAGTGCACAGATTGTGTTTATGCATTCATACGTTGGTGCACATGCTTGTTTTGTGAAACATTTGCATGTGTCACATTTGTTATGCTAAAGTGTGTTTTGAGATGAGTTTGGTCAAAGGCAGTCCTACTGCAATCAAGTGTGACACACATACACACTCCCTGAAGTAAAACAAGGATAGAGTTTTATACTTTTCCAATGTGCACTCAGTACAGTTCTCCCTGGAGTGGTGAGCTTGTGATTTCCCTGTGCACAGACATGCTTTCAGAAGCAGCTTCTGAAATCCTTGCTCCTCAGTACTTACAGGCTGGTTATAACATACTGAATGCACCTCTTGGGAGACTCACAGAGACAATGGCTTTCCATCTGAATGTTGTGGCTTCCACTTTGTTTTCTTTGGTGATGTATGAATCCGCTGTTGCTCTGCAGTATCTGAGGAAAAGTGGAGAGATAATCACATAGAGGGAGAGCAAACGATAAAGTTAGACTGAAAGTGATAAATAATGTTGTAAAAAGGGAGACAAAAACGTAGGCTATAACATTATGTGAAAGGATAGAAGAGATCAAAAGAACAGAAAAAACAGAAAAAAGCCAGAGGGTGAGAGGAGAGGAAAAGGAAGAGTAATGGTAAATTATGATCACCATGCGGCCCAGATATCCATTAGGAGTGCCATAACAAATGGCTGGTCCCTGGCAGTGACACTCGGCTGGAGGCGGGGCTGATTGAGTTGTGATCACCCCAGCCGAACGCTGCTGCCAGCAAAGCAAAACTAACGTTAGTAAATGATATCTAAATGCCACCGTAAATTCACATCCATGAAAGTGCCGCCTGCCACACACCTTGTTTTCTCTTTCTTTTAGGCTTTATTAGTGATTCCATGTCCTGTGCTCACAAGTACTTTTCTCTCTGTGTCTCTTAACTGTTTGCCTGCAGCTGCTCCTCTATAGCTGTCTTTACTTTTTGTATGGATTAGTGTGTCTGCCTCCAGTTAAGTGTACACTGTCAAAATCACACTGGCCTATTGTCTTTTTTGAGGTGCTAATACTGAGGCCGGTCATCTTCCCTACATTCTCATTCCTGACCATATGTGAAGTCCTAGGTCAGGTTTCCTCTACTCCATCCATGCCACTCAGGCAGCACTGCTATGATCATCAGTTTGAATGTCAATTTCTAGCCTCTATTTATGCTAATTCGCTTTCTGGTGTAAGTTAGATAACCTCATAGCAGACTAGACCATAATATCAGCTCTCTGCTGTTCAACAGTATAGTCATTTATCTATCCAGTGGATTTAACAAGTACAGCCAAAGCCAATTTTGTGTTTTATGATTTGTTAAATTACTACAAGTAATTTAGTCCTGTAACCTTATGCTCATCTTCAGTTGTATTTAGGTTTTTCACCTCACAATTTACATTAAATGCAAATCAAATCCAGCTGACTATAAGCATTTCTTTTTCTGTTGGTTTCATATGCTGTAGCTAAATCAGTAACCAACCACTTTCCAAATATCTCTATTAATTCAGGTCAGTCTGGTGCTGTACTTATTTGCAGGATGTTTTCTCCAGGGGAAATATTTTAGGCTTAATAATGAGTATTCATATAGAAAGTATTCCGACATAGCTGGCCATCTAGCTACATTCATGACAAAGTAGCGATAGAATAATATCCAAAAGTGAGAATGATGTTGGAGTTAGCATCTTAGGGAAGCAATTATATTGACATATTTCTTAACAGTGTTTACTGTGAGAAATATGTAGACAATATGTTGCAAGCAACTGGCAGTGCGGCTTCTGTGTCAAGTGAAAATCACAGATTAGCAGGGGCAATAAATAAATTAAACACATCCCTTCCTTTCCAACAAGAAACTGACAAGCATGAACATAATGTCAGAATCTTAATTATATTATCTCATCTGCTCAAAAACTGATTTTGATTTTGTTCATGCATTTTGGTATTTTCAACTATTTCAATTATATTGAGGATATGTCCATTTTGCTCCCACTGAATCTGGACATAAATGTCAAGGATCTTCCTCCCCCATCAGTGACATTCAGTGACAGAGTCTGATGAGAGGTAAGAGCCAAAGGTTGGAGCAGGCACCTTGCTATCCCCACTCTGTCCATCTCTTGTTTTATTTGTGTAATATGTGTTTTGGCCTTGGTCCAGAGCAGGGAAGTGCAGCAACAATAACATTATGAGTGAGCCCAAACTTCATCACCTGACTGCTGCAGTGCCAGGGGAGATAAATTGATGAGATGACATATGCTTTGACATGGGGAGCATGGTTATGTGTGAGAAAATGACATTAATACAGTTTATTAGTGAGACGGAAGCAAATTGTGTGGAACCATTTTGGCCTTTGGTGCTACGACAAGGTTATTAACACTGTTAGAGGTGTCTCTGTGAGAGAGCCCCTTTTGTCTATTTTGTTGTCTTCTTCAAAACAATAGTAATTGATTTACCTTCTAATTCAACAAATAAATGTGTTCTGCAATTTATCTGCATGGAATTGCAAATATGCAAAATATTAAAAACAGAGAAAAATCAATCCAAGTCATAACTGAGTAGCAGCTGCACTTGGGGAATGAACCTTTGTTTTGAATTTAAAAACTAATCAGGACAATAACATAGGGAGAAAATAGAAAAAGTTAAAATAAGAGGATACATCAACAAATGTAATTGACATTTTGTGAGGATGTTGAATATTGATTTAATAAAATACTTGCATGAAAATTACTGTATAAATAATTCTGACTGAGTCTAGGTGCAGATATTTTTTATTTCATAACTGTTTGCCACAAAGTGTTGGCAATGCTTTGACCACAAATGATCTACTATAAACTAATTATAAGCTAAATATATACTGCACATACATACTGTCTGGCCAAAAAAGTCACAGCTCAGATATAAATGAGAAAATACTTAAGCACCTTTGACTGGATAATTACAGGAGTGATTAATATGTTGTAGGCGACCACAGTTAAGGTTGAAACTGTGAAAGAAAGAGTTCTGCCGACAGAGAGTATATCCTGTGTATCATGAGGGTGAAATTATTGGCTAGCATCAAGCAAAAAAGGCAACTCAGAAGATATTTTGAAATAAGTTAAGAACTGTCCATTACTAAAGCCTGAAAGGAGAGTGATGAACCATCAAATTTGCAAAAGAAATATGAAGAGAAAAAAGATATCCCTCCGACACTTCACAAAGTTTCATAATAGAAAATCAAAAAAAAGAAATCACAGTTATGTTTAATAGGAAAAGTAAGATCCTTTTCAGACACACAACATCACGGAGACTCAGAGGATTGGGACTGAACAGCTGTGGCACCATAGTAAAACCACTTGTCAATGAGGCTAATCAGAATAAAAGGCTTTAATTTGCTAAAGAGCAGATATATTGGACTTTGGAGCAATAGAAAAAGGTCATGATGAGTTCACATTTTCCCTGTTTCCCTGTGGGCTTGTCTGAGTAAGAAGGGAAGTACAGTACATGGAGCGATTGGGCCATCATGCCTAGTGTCCAGTGTACAAGTCTCTGTGGACTGTGTTACGATCTGGGGTTGTTCAGCATTATGTGGCAATAAAACAAAACTAACTGACTACCTGAGTGTACTGAATAAACAAATTACCTCATCAATGGATTTATTTCTTCCCTGATGGCACTGGCATATTCTAGGATCACAACGTCAGGATCCATCAGACTCAAACTGTAAAAGAGATGCTCCATGGCTTAGGTTCTACCAGCATAAATTTTTGGCGGTTGTGTTATGATGAAGCAACAGTCAGATCTCCATTATTGTCACTAAAAACTGCATATGTGCAGTTTTTGCAATGAACAATGATGAATACAGTAACCAATTATCCTTCTCTATAGGGCTTAATATTTACAATATATTTTTAATATATTGGGTTTTCTCCAGGTACTCTGGTTTCCTCCCACAGTCCAAAAACATGTATGTCAGGTTGATTGGTGACTCTAAATTGCCCATAGGAGTGAGTGTGAGTGTGTGAGGTTGTTTGTCTCTATGTGGCCCTGTGATGGACTGGTGACCTGTCCAGGGTGGACCCCTGCCTTTCACCCAAAGAGAGCTGGGATAGGCTCCAGCAGATCCCTGTGACCCTGGTTAAGGAATAAGTGGGTATAGATAATGGATGGAATCACTCACTGGAATTATTACATTTTTCAAAAAATAAGACTTGTGCAATCTGTGAAAATGAATAGATCCTAGAATATCATGAGAACTACACTACACACAACCAAGTGAACCCAATGTTTCATTTGTGTCTCTGTGGCATGTGTCCGTATATATTTGTCTCTCCTGGTTGTACATCTTCCAGTGGCTTAAACTGATTCGATACAGTAAATAAATACAACGATCTGGCAAAAACAATTACCTGATGTTAAGATCCCACTCATTCCTCGAGCTGACATTGCCTTTGAGGAAAAAGGAAGCTGACATTTGAATTTACATCTGAGCAGGGTTACTAGCTGGTAGAGAGAAGGGTACAGAAACTCCTCACCCCTGTCAGAGTGAGGCTGTGTTTGTGTGTCAGGACCAATTGGTGTGTTGCGGATCTGAAGAATGCACAGTGTTTCCTCTATTTAAATGTTCGACTGGATGGCTGGACTGGAAGAAGAGAGACAATAGAGATAAATAGGAGTGGAAAGGTGGGAAATAAAATCTGAGAAGGGAAAAATACAGGGTAGATTTGTGAATATTGCTCTTTTCAGGATTGGCACTGCTCTTAATTAAAGGACTTATTTGTAAATCATATATCAAGAAGATGCTTTCATTAATGTCCATTTCTACTCAGGCTGCTATTGAAATGTTAATATAATGTATAAGAATTAAGTACAATGGTGTTAAATTGTCAGGGCACAGTGCTGCCTGAGGTTTTTCTTTTTCTTTGTCTATTTAAAAATGTGGAAATGCATTTTTGGGGTTAGCATTGTGGATTAGTTTCCAATTGAATGAGACAGTGTGTTTTTGTTGAGCTCACCACAGCCTCAGTGTTGAGGCCATATTCTTGTGCCCTTAATCACCCTTCTACCTCAAAACACCATATTCTTTTCTAATGGTCATTCTTTTTGTGTCATTCTCACCTGCCAGAGCAAAAATCAATGCAGTCCCAGCTGAGAGCAGCGGGTGGATGAAAAATGGCTGTTCTTAACCATTTCATTCCCACTGACCATAGATAATAATGGAAGAAAGAACAAGTTGTACACTCAGGATTTAAGGGGAAACTCTCCTTCTTGGTAATCATGCAAACCATTTGTAAGACTGAAATAGCTTTTCTTGTTTTTTTAACACAACAGACCAAACAGACCAGAAAACAAATGATTGCACATTAGCATTTAGCTATGAAATGTTCACTGAAAACTGCTCTCATTAAGTGGGACCCCTCTGTCAGAGTAAAGCCCAGTGGTGACTGCGTTGCGCTGTAATGAGAACTGGTTGTGGACTGTGAATGAGAAGAAACAAGATCAGGACACTGCGTCTCAGACACAAAGAGCAGAGATCTGACTCAGTTGAACCCAGTTTTACCACATTGGAAGAAGAAAAGACTATGACATCAAAATGATGCTCTTCGACCGTGTTGCTCTTTTTTGTTTGAGTGATAATCAAATGTTAATATGTTAATACAGTTAAACTCTTGGTCATTTTGGGCTCCGTGAAATAAAGAGGATATTTTGATCACATTTGATGACATTTTGTACATTAATTAAATGGTTAACTGACTGATAATATAATATGCAGGTTTAATAAAAATGAAAATAATTGCAGAAATAACATACTTTAGAATATGTTCTTATAGAAGTTGTAATTATATGGTAGCCCTCTAAATCTTGGGAACAACAGGGAATAATTGAATTTTGCAGTACTATGCCTAAACATGCAGTTTGGCATCAATCATTTCAAGCAGTGGAGACAAGTTCAAGTTCAAGCTTTTTTTCCTTGTCATATGTACTGTATGTCATACATACAGGCCTATTAGCGGGAGTCATAACTCTGGTACCTCTGGCCAGACTGTAATATGATGAAGAGTCTGTGGCTTGGGTAGGAGAGAGCCTTGCGGGTGCCCTGTGTTTCATGTATTTGTTGTATGGAGGGGAATAAAGTGTAGGTGATCTTTTCTCTGCAATTTCCATACTGAGCAGTAATAGCACACTCCATTTTTAAAGTCAGTCCCCATATTTTGGAAAAGGTTGATATAATTAGGTCTGCCTCTTCTATGTAAGCTGTTTCATTGTTGCTGATGAGGCCTACCACTGTCGTGTCATCAGCAAACTTAATGATGCATTTGGAGCTGGATGATGCAGTGCAGTCACATGTCAGCAACATGACCAAGAGTGGACTAAGCACACAGTGTGGTGGAGCTGAGGGTGTAGTTGCTGATCTGGACTGGCTATTAGTGAGGAGGTCTAAGACATCCAGCTGTATCTTCTTAATTGTTTTTGTACATTCTCTTAAAACAAGCTTAATGCTGAATTTAAATTTCGACCAAACAATCGTCTGCATGACTGGCTATGTTTTTTAAAACCTGATGTTACTGTAGAGTCTACAAATAATAGCTTTCAAATTCTGTAGGCCTATTTGCTGTATACAGACCTGTTTATACTTTTCCAACTCCAAATCAAGTTGCAAGAAACCATATAGTCTAACAAACCTATATCGAGCTGCACTGTATGACCCCAGGCCACTGATTAAAGTTAAGTGTTTATGTAACCTTTGCCACTAATGAAAGTCATTATCCAGTGTGTACAATAAAAAATGATTGAGCATGTAGCGTAATTCATCAGACATCAATCAACATACTCCCTCTCCTCAAAAATCAATTCACTTCATCATTCACTTGACTTTATCTCTTTTGCTATTTCAAACCTCATTTGGGGCAACTAGAGGATTGAGATATTGTTTGAAAAAAACAAACAAACAACCTATTCTACCTTTGCTCAATTGCTTCATAGCAAACTACAGCAGATAATATGATGTGATGGGACTGGCCTTAGCAGGTGGTGGAGGATGGGGGAAGTCAAGGTTGCCTGAGTGTGGTGTCAGGACCCTGAATGCTTAAGACAGGCTACTTAGATGTGCCCCTCAGCCCAGCCTGATCTATGATTAGTTGGGAATGGCTGGATGGCTGTTGCAGATCAGGGTATCCTCCTGTATTTGTCACCAAGAGGACAAGATTCTCCTCTGTAACTACAAACATCCCATGAGAAACAGAGGGGAGCAGGAGAGAAATACAACTACAGAAGAAATCAAAAGAAATGTTTAGAGCACAAGAATACCAAATATATCCCCACAGAGAAGAAGAGTAGGAATAATTATAACATATCTGATAATTAAAAGGTATATTTACTGTCCTATCCCAGTGACACAATTTTTAATAAAATTACAAAGCATGCACTTAGGCAAATACAAGGAATAAGAACAAATTAAATTATAGTTGAGCAAAAAGCAGAAAAAAGACAAGTGGCAAAGAACAGTACATAAAGAGAAACTTAGAAATTACACATAAAATGACAAATACTGTCAAACTATATATTATTAAGTATTACTGGGCCTTGATCTAGGCCTGACCTACATATTTCAGAAGACCCTCTTACAGATATCTTTGTAATAAATTTCGAATAAATTTAGCGCAAGACCTTTTAATGACTGAATAATCTGACATGTAGCCAATTAAAGATACTGCCCTGATAGGCTAAAATAAGGAGTATTCAAAGTGAGAAAATATGGAGAAATTTCCAACTTTGTATATCAGCAAATAAAAAAACATTCCTGCTGTAAATTCACAGATTTTTTTTACTTGCTTATTAAAAGAGATGCCTATAACAAATGTATCCAACACTGTGTTTTCCTCTAGAAGTCTAAAATATGTAATTACATATAAATAAACTTATGGTGATCCATGATGATTTTATGATGATGAAACTGAGGTTGAGGTTGAGCCACTACACATTCCTGTACTAGTCAAGTACCTTTCTATTTTGACTGGTATTTATTGCTATTCCCAGACTTAGCACCTGTTAGCCTACCAGTTAGCTTAGCTAGCTAGTAACATGGCTTCTCCCTCTTTCTCTCTCTCTCTTGCTCGGTGTGCCACATGTTTAGTTATTCCTCTGCCTCCTTTAGTGACAATGATACCTGTATTAAGTGTAAGGTTCTGCTAGCTTTGGAAGCGAGGATCACTGATTGAATGTCGAACATGTAAATCAAATAAATCAGATGTTAACACAAGAGGAGTTACTCATAAAAACCTAATTTAATAGAAAAACAGAACAGTCAGATGTGGATTATTAAATATTAGGTCTCTTTCATCTAAATCTCTGTTAGTAAATGATTTGATAATTGATCACCATATTGACTTACTCTGTCTTACTGAAACCTGGTTACAGCAGGATGAATATGTCAGTCTGAATGAATCAACCCCCCTCAGCCACAAAAATTGCACAGGTCGAGGTGGAGGAGTAGCTACAATCTTCCACTCAAACTTATTAAACTTTCATCCTCAGAACAGTTATAACTCATTTGAGAGCCTCACTCTTAGTCTCTCACAATCAAACTGGAAAACACAAAAACCAGTTCTACTTGTCATTGTGTACCGTCCACCTGTCCCTTACTCAGAGTCTTTAACTGAATTCCCTGACTTCCTGTCTGATTTAGTGCTTAGATCAGATAAAGTCATTATAGTGGGAGATTTTAACATTCATGTAGATGTTGAAAATAACAGCCTCAGCACTGCATTTAATTCAATATTAGATTCAATTGATTTCACTCAAAATGTTAATAAACCCACCCACTGTTTCAATCACACCCTTGATCTTGTTCTGACCTATGGCTTCGAAATTGAACATTTAATAGTTTTTCCCCAAAATCCTGTTTTGTCAGATCATTCTTTAATAACTTTTGAATTTATGATGATGGATTATGCAGCGTTTGGAACAAAATTCCACTACAGCAAATGTTTATCTAACAATGCTGTTAATAAGTTTAAGAAAATGATTTCATCTTTATTTACATCTATGCCATGTGCCAACACAGTGGAGGGCAGTTGCCTCAATCCCACTCCCTACCAAATTGATCATGTTGACAGTGCTGTAGCCTCACTGCGTGAAACGCTCGATACTATGGCCCCTCTGAAGAAGAAGTTAGTGATCACGAGGAGATTACCCCCATGGTACAGTTCACATATTCATACCTTAAAGCAGGCATCACGAAGGTTGGAAAGGAAGTTTTATCTAGCCTGGAAAAACAGTCTATTAACATATAAAAAAGCTCTCCGTAAAGCCAGAACTGCATACTATTCATCACTAATAGAGGAAAATAAGAACAATCCCAGGTTTCTTTTCAGCACTGTAGCCAGGCTGACAAAGAGTCACAGCTCTGTTGAGCCCAGCGTTCTCTTAGCTCTCAGCAGTGATGACTTTGAGTTTCTTTACTAATAAAATCACAACTATTAGAGATAAAATTCAGCAGATGCTTCCTATAGGTGCCATAAATGAATCTTCTACTACAGTAGCTCTTGAATAATCTGTGAGACCTCAGTTATGTTTAGACTGCTTCTCTCCAATAGATCTCTCTGAATTCACATCAGTAGTTGCTTCATCTAAATCATCAACGTGTCTCTTAGACCCCATCCTGACTAGACTGCTTAAAGACACCCTGCCATTAATGAACTCATCTTTATTAGACTTGGTAAATTTATCTCTAGTGTCAGGCTATGTACCACAGGCCTTTAAGACTGCAGTAATCAAACCCTTACTCAAAAAGCCTAGTCTTGATCCAGGAGTCTTGGCTAATTATAGACCAATATCCAACCTACCATTTTTTTCTAAAATCCTTGAAAAAGCTGTTGCTAAGCAGCTATCAGACCACTTACACAAGAATGAACTATTTGAAGATTTTCAATCAGGATTTAGAGCACATCATAGTACAGAAGCAACACTATTAAAAGTCTTAGCCTCAGATAATAGACTTGTTTCTTGTCCTCCTAGACCTTAGTGCTGCATTCAACACTACTGACCGCAGCAACTTATTACAGAGAGTGGAGCATGTGACTGGTATCAGAGGAACAGCATTAAAATGGTTCCAATTTTATTTATCGGACAGATTCCAGTCTGTTTATGTCCATGATGAACCTTCCACGTGCACAAAAGTTAGTTATGGGAGTTCCACAAGGTTCTGTGCTAGGACCGATTCTGTTCATCCTGTACATGCTTCCTTTAGGCAATGTTATTAGGAAGCACTCTATTAATTACCACTGCTATGCAGATGACACTCAGCTGTATCAATCTATGAATCCTGATAACACAAACCAGTTAACCAGACAACGTGTCTAACTGACATAAAGGCCTGGATGACCAGTGCCTTTCTACTTTTAAATTCAGAGAAAACAGAAGTTATTGTATTTGGGCCTAAAAACCTCAGAAATAGCTTTTCTAAAACTATAGCTACTTTAGATGGCATAGCCCTGGCCTCCAGCACTATTGTGAAAAACCTTGGAGTTATTTTTGACCAGGACATGTCCTTTAACTCACACATAAAACAAATCTCTAGAACTACCTTCTTTCATTTGCACAATATTGCCAAAATTAGGAACATCCTGTCTCAAAATGACGTAGAAAAAATAGTTCATGCATTTGTTACCTCAAGGCTAGATTATTGTAACTCATTACTATCTGGATGTTCCAGTATCTCCATAAAAAGCCTCCAGTTAATCCAGAATGCTGCAGCCAGAGTCCTGACAGGAACTAGCAAGAGAGATCATATTTCTCCTATACTGGCTTCTCTTCATTGGCTCCTTGTAAAATACAGAATCAAATTTAAAATCCCTCTTCTTACATACAAATCCCTTCATGATCAAGCTCCTTCTTACCATAAAGACCTCATAGTACCTTATTATCCCAATAGAACACTTCGCTCTCAGGGTGCAGGTCTACTTGTGGTTCCCAGAGTTTCCAAAAGTAGAATGGGAGGCAGAGCCTTTAGCTATCAAGCTCCTCTCCTGTGGAACCAGCTCCCAGTCTGGGTTCAGGAGACAGACACTCTCTGTACTTTTAATGCTAGACTTAAAACCTTCCTTTTTGACAAAGCGTATAGTTAGGGCTGGCTTCAGGTAACCCTGAACCATCCCATAGTTATACTGCTATAGGCCTAGACTGCTCAAGGACCATTGGTGCGCTGAGCTCCCCTACCCTAACCCTCCCCTCCCTTCCCTTCCCCTCTCCTCCTCTCCTCCCCCCTCACATGTATATTCCACCATTGAATGTCACTAACCTTTTGCTCTCTCTCTCCCCTAGTTTGTGCTCTGTCCCTCTCTCTCTCTCTCTGTTCTCTCTCTCTGTATCTTCTGCAGGTGTCCCTGGTCCTGGAGCTGTATATCACTGATGTGCAGTCACAGGCTCCACCAACCTGCAGTGTCTATTTGTTGTTCATTGTTGCTGTGCTTTTCTCTCTCCTCTATCCACTCACCCCAACCAGTCGAGGCAGATAGCTGCCCAAACTGAGCCCGGTTCTGCTGGAGGTTTTTTCTTCCGTTAAAGGGAGTTTTTCCTCTCCACTGTCACCAAGTGCTTGCTCATAAGGGATTTGTTGGGATTTTTTTCTTTTTTTTTGTAAAGTGCCTTGAAATGATTTGTATTGTGATTTGGCGCTATACAAATAAATTGAATTGAAATTGAATTGAATTAAATATCTGTGAGACCATGCATTAACATAAACTGCCAGCATTAGAGGATGTTATTAATGTAAAATGTCAAAGTAGAAGTCACTGTCATCTGCATATTGACTATGGAAAATTGTGGTTTCAAAAGATCATGATGATAAATCATTCTCGATCCTATCATTTTAACATTCCAACATAATATAACTAGCAAACATTTCATTGCACTCATACATACAGTAGTTCTCATTATCTTCTCCTAAATTAGACCTTAGCTTGTTTATTTCATTCTGTTACATTATCGTCCTTTGTCCTCTCAGGCTGAAAAGATCTTCCAGTGTGTGCCAGGCTGTTGTATTTAGCCATTGGCTGCTAATTGACTAGCCTGCATAAAGAAAGGGTAAATAGATATCATTTCTACCCCTGCCTGCCTCGATTTTAAGCTGTCTTTGGTGCTGCAGACATCCCCAACACCCAGTCAGCTCAACTAGCATATACATGTACCACCTATGATCAATGCAGCTGTAAACCTTAAGGTTATATGTAAATTACTGTGTTTTAAGGTCAAGCATCATTCTCATGTGATGTAGGCTACAATAAGACAGTCCCATGCGGTTTATTGTGGAGAAGAAAACCTTATAATTTGATCAGGAGTGTAATTACTTTACCATCACTTTCTGCAGACAACCCTATCTACACATCTTGCATTGTATACTGTTCAGTGTTTAAACATTTGTCTCCAACATTTCCCAAATATTTTCTTTGCATCTCTCACACTGCAAAGTGCACTTATTTTAAAATACAGTCTCAAATTTGTTCCAAGAGCATACAGTGAGTGTATGTCATTTAAGCAAATCAGAGGGTAACCAAATTCTCTCTCATGCCTCTGATGGATACGGAGGAGGGAGAGCGCACCCAGATGTCTGGTTGCAAGCCCCAGCCGTCTGTACTGTACTGTAAGTGTGGGAAGCCAAAGTGATGATATGGCAGAAATAACACACACACAAAGATAAGGTGACAGCAAACACACCGGCATGCACAACTTACTCACACTTGAGTGTACATTTATGTAGACAAGGCATGTATGTTGTACACAAATGGCTTGTTAACCAGTCAGGTTGGGGCCTGAGACTCAATTGGAGCCTTTGGGATGACAAGATAAGATGATCTGTAGGCTACTGTCATCTGCTGCTATCACCTTAGGACACCAGTGTCGGGATAGGAAGGGGTGATGGGAAGAGTGGAGACAGGATGTTTTATATTGTCTATGTAACATATTTGTTGCTTATTACATATAATAATTGATCATTAATCAGCACTTAAAGTAAATCTCAAGCCTTTACACCATGTCAGGCTTAGCCAGCATAAAATTCAGAGGTATTAACTGACCAGCGACAGCTAGTTTAGCTCCACTAACTGTTGAGGCCAGATAGAGTTAAGATCAGCTGTGCTTAATTCACAGATTCAAGCTTAAGTAAGTCCAGAGACCACCTACTGTAACTGTGACAGTAATTCTTTCAGAAATATGTGGCTGTCGACATATTAACCTTATGAAAGATGGCCTTGTTTGTGTTGTGCTCAAAGTATCAGTTTGAACCAGCAACTGAATGAACTGAAGGCAGCATCAGTGGCAGACGTCACAGCGTTACAAACGAGAACACGTTCCATTACAAACATACATACTGAAGTGCTTTTGAATGGAAATGCTTTAAAAAAAGATACATAAGAAGATACATTTGACTATACCTCAGGAGTAATTCTGATGATATGTGCTGGTGTGGGCATGAATGCTCACCAAACTGAAAAATCACACGAAATTGTCAACCATCCATCTAAGATGCCAAACCAGCTGATCCCCCAAAGTGTCAAATTGAGTGTTACTGTGATTAACTGGGTGATTACAACACAATTACCAAATTTTAAATTGTAATCTCTAGAAAAAGTCTCACTGAAAAATATAATCACATTGCTACTGCAATGTTGCTACCACCTACCAATGTCTAGGAGTAGGGTATTAGGATCCCTTTACTGTACCTCAGAGTCTTTGCTGTTATGATAATAATCAGAGGAATATTCAAATTTCATAGGAGAAGGCATATGTGTTTATGGATATAAGCATGGCATCCAGAAATGAGGCAGATGTGTTGCACTGTACACAAGAAACTGTAAGCAGACTACATTTTGCATTTGCTTTCTAATGTATTGTATTTTATATTTGCTGAGGAACACAAACATCACCAGCAGTAATCTTGTCAGTCCAATTCATTGACTCTAAAAATGATTCACCAGTGGCATGCTATGGCCCAGCTTTAGGGGTAAATGGATACCAGGAAAATTAAACCAGGCCCGAGGGGTATCCAAGCCTGAGATAAACTAATGGAAATCAATCATGGCTCTCTCATTAAAGCAATAATCAAGTATGTCTGCTGAAGTTGTATTGATTGGAAAACGGTTTGAGTCACAGCCACACTAACCTCAGGGGCAGTTAGCAATGAATCATGGTGAGTAGAACTTTTGAACTATCTTTTGTGTCACTTGTCATATCCTTCATCCTTGCTTTGATCCAGTGGGACACCTTGTGTGTCACATGCCATGACACTGTCGAAATGATCCACATAATGATGACTAGATTCACACACCTATCTCACCGCAGAGTGTATGAGCAGAGGAAAGGACATTAAGTGTAAATACAGGTTTACTTTCTGTACTGCTTGGTCTGTTATGTTTATGCTGATGCCCCTGCACACAGCATGTGTATGTTTAATCAACCCTCCTGCCAGAGAAAATTCATGCTTATGTTTCAATGGGTCTATGCCACAGCAGCCCCAGTCTCTCTGCCTCTCCTTGCCCCCCATCTGTGTGGAAGCTTCAGGACACAGATCTTTCCTCCCACGGTTTACTGAGAAAGCTGCTTCCACCCACCTATGGAAACACTTTCCCTCAGTAAGTTATTAAACTCAAGTCCCCCCAGTCATGACAATATTGGCTCCTCACCTGTGTGTGTGTGTGTTTGGTTTCATTTCACTTTCATAAAACTATTAAAATTCCCCATGGTAAGGAAAATATTTGTTCACTTTTTGAGTGTTTGGAGGTTTCGGTGTATGTGTGTGCATTTGTATTATGTTTACTGTTGTCGACTGGGCATCCATATTGTCCTGTGAGTATAAATAAATACAAATGAGTTGAAGAAACAAGAGAAACAAAGGCACAGCGTTGACATTTTGCTAAAGAGCAGTAAAGCAAAATACACAAAGAAAGTAGTAGATTTTTGTCATTGCCAAGCTTCTCCCTCTAATGACTTAATTTTTCAAATGTAAAAGTTGACAAAAGTCCAAGAAATATATATAAACACCATTTTAAACAGAAGCAGATTAACAGCAGATGGGGTGGGTTTAGGAGTGAACAACAGTCAGTCGAAGCCATCCTAAATATTCTCCCCCTGGCCAAGTGAAACCAGACTGCAGCATGCCATTGATTTCTCATCTTGGATAGTGACTAACAAGCTGAGGGCTGAGTTTGCACTAAACTGTTGCTGTTTGAATTGAGCAGCTTATAATTTACAGTACGTGGCAGGATGTTTGTTTCCTGAGTTCAGAAGAAACTAACCTGAAAGTATTTCCATCTTCCTGTCTGGATGTGGAGAGTTGCTTGTTAAAGAGTAGGACCACACTGAGTAACACAATAAAACCTTAATAAGGTGGTAAGGAACAAAGCAGGCACTAACTGCTTATTAAACATGGCTAATAAGCAGTCATGAAGAACTGAATTAAGGTTTGTAAAAATGATACAGTATCTGGAAACAGAGCGCTGTTATAGATATTACACTAATAGGCCTTTAGAACTAAATCAAAATCCATTTAGCTGCTTCACTTTCAGGGTCATGGAGCAATTCGCAACAGCCAAGATGTAACATAATCTGACTAAGTGGAATTGAATTCTTCTGGAGGGATTACTTGTTATTAACACTCAATAACTGTTATAGTTGTAGTTGTGAAACTAACTGAAACAAATGAGAAAGCTAACATCATTACAAGGTAAAAAGAGTGACATAGAGTACATATTTGACCGGAAAATAGATTGAATGCATTCAGAAGCTACGTTACTATTTGTAATTATGTTTCTTGCATTGTTTAGCAAATGCAGCCCCAACATTCACTTTGAAACAGAAATCATTGGAAATCATTATATTTATTTTTTTTACAGTTTATCTGTGCTTTTCCTACTGTGGCATATCAAAATGTCTGCTGTGAAAAAGGCCAATGTATTAGAGGTGATGATGCAAAATCAGGTGTGTATGTATATATGTGTATCACTACAAAGAGTGTGATAATCTCTGTGTCAGTGGCTTTCTTTCTCCCATCTCCACCAGCAATCCCCTGATCCCAGAGGCCCAGCAGTTGTTCTCAGTAGCTGCCCCTGCAGGTGCCTGTCTGAATATTCTTCGTGTTGTGCATTCCCCAGGAGCCTATGCAGGAAGAAGGCTGAGAAGCGCAGAGCCACACAGTTATCCTTTGAGCTGGGTTATGAGTTGGTTAGGCAGGTAGGGGGTGAGTCTGCCAGACAATTAGGGGTTGAATAGTGAGAAAGGCAAGCAAGCATCCAAGGAAGCCAAGGAGACAGGTAGTAAGGAACAGGAAAACTTTAGCAGCAGATGTAAAAACAGACTGTGTAGGCTGTCTGTCTCTCTGCCTGCTGTTTGTGTATGCTGCCTGTGTGTGTGTGCGTGTGTGTGTGTTTGTGTGTATGTGTGTGTGCTGCCTGTGTGTATCTTATCTGTGAGGGTGTGTGTGTGTGTGTGTGTGTGTGTGTGTGTGTGTGTGTGTGGAGAATGGGCAGGGGCATGCTGAGGTGGGAGCAGTATAACAGCACACAAGGGAAATCACTGTCAGAATGCAGGAGATGTGTGTCAGCCCTGACCCCAGAGGATGACCAGTTGGATTAGCAGGGCCACACACTGTGCAGCATGTGGGTGTAAATGTGTGGATGGCAGCACTTGCTCAGTATGTCTGATCTGTATGTACAGTATGTGTAGTATGTGTAAGTGTACGTGTATGTGTGTGTGTGTGTGTGTGTGTACTTTAATTTTACACATCAAAGTGTGTGTTATGGCATCAGAGGGTACTATCACAATATATGCATGAAAAAAGGCCTTTTATGGGTCCAGAGGAAGCTGTGTGAAATTTGATGAATGGCCTCAAGAGATATCATCAGTTGGGTCTGAAGATTACTAGTAGGAAAATTAAAAAAATTCTGGGGTGTGGCATTAAATAAAAATGAGCTTACCAGACCACTGAGGCGCTTTCCTCATTTTTGCTTGAATCTAGAAGGATTTGAAAAGGAAGAAAAGAATTTGGAATAAAAAAGTTGATATCTCTCAATCATAAGTCCATTAAAATGTTATAGGAGGGAAAAGCTACATCACTGGAGTAAAACTGGAACAACATCTTTTGCTAGACATTGAAAGATCAATGCCATGATTCTCAAATAACTGTGTTTTGCTACAACCCTTTACTTTTCAGTGTCAGCGCTGGTTTATCATATCCACATTTTAAAATACTGAGCTGTACAGATGTCTCAGCCTCTTTGGAAGGAGCAGAATCAGAGTGAAAATTTGTTCATGAAACATCATATAATTTGACATGGCCACATAATGCTGAATAGTATTATAAAGTCAGTAATGCCATAATGCCAAGCTTTATAATACCATAAGCTCGTCTGGTAGCAGAGCTTATCCCTTGTCAGACATGAAATGACAAACTATAAATTATGTCCAATTTCATGTGTAGAAACACATATTTGTGTCTATGCTTAGAATAATGAAAAAGAGGACAAATTATTTTCACCATAGGAAGATGGGAATAAAAAATATCTTTTTCTTTAAGAAATAATGGCATAATGTTGCAAATCATGTAGTCCATGCAGTCTAAGCTAGTGTTCTAGTATGCTGCCAGTGCACTGCGTCTGACTCTACACAGAGGAGGTGTCAAATGGCCTCTGCAGTAGTTACTATACAGCCCTGCACTGTTACCGGATACCTGCTGTTGTCACAGCCCACTTTCTGAGTGTCTGTGCAAGTGCACATTAAGGGAGGGCTGTGCATGTGTCTTCCTGTGTACTCACCCCTGTGTATTGATTGATGCTGTATTTTATGTGCACAAATATACCTCTGCATTATGTTTTGTGTTTGTTGCCATCAGTAAGAAACAACTCTTAGTCTTGATGGGACTATTGTATTTGCTTTCTCTCTATGTCAACTATGCTTTTATTTTATGAAATATTCTTTTAGTAAATATAGTGGCCTACGTGTTGTATGTCCTTGGAATACACTGTTGCCAGAACCTGCTGGTGGCAAAGACTTCCTCTTGAGGACAATATTGAATCTATGCTCTTTTCATGTGCTTACTGCGAGATATGTTTGAGTTTATGAACTTCATTTCCCCCTCCCTCTGAGAGAGGTAATACGTCACGGAAGTATATCAGCGCTGGCAGTATGTGTTGGCCATGATGGTGAAACAGACAATAACCAAGCCTCTTATAACTCCTCTAGAGGGAAATACCCATGAAAGATTAACAAAAGTCACCTCTTAGACGGCTCTCACAGTCTATTAATCATGTTAAGATGATTACGTAAAAGGGAATTATCTATCAAAGTGAGCTCAGGCAGGTCACAAGAGTAATTTAGGCTTCTTTTAGCCCAGGAACTTGGTTGGAAATGCTTTTCATGGGTACAGCACAGCCTGGCTTATCTGTTCAAAGGCCGCATTGAACATCACAAAAACTAAATGTTCAAAGTTAGAAAGTCAAACTAAATATCTTAATATTTTTATACCATAGGTTTCTATAATTATATTCTTTGTCTTATATCCACAGACCTCTGGATCTCATTAATATTTTATAATGACAACTCTTGAAATGAAATGTGAGTAATGTATGTGAGTAATTATCAGTCTGTCTATATTTCTCTTCAGCTCTAAATGTTTTAGGATTTTCTGTCTCATTGTTTTGGTTTTTATGTCTGTAGTCTTCCTCTTTTATTGTGGTTTGACTACTTTTATCAGACTTACCATACTGGTTCTCCATGAGTCCTTATGAACCTAGGTCCTCCCCTCTATGCAGTAAGTATCTGTCTTAGACTTATACACTAATAAAGGATGTACACTGTGGTACTGGAACTTTATCACTTTGTGGGCACTCTATCCTTGGTGGGGTCAAATACTAGTCATGTAAATCATTGAAAAAACTCATTGGTTTAAGGTCAGGCCGGGGATTGGGGTTTGTGCTTAAAGTTAATTTTAGAGACCATCTCCAGCAAATGAATGTAAGTCAATGTAAAATCCCCATGAGGAATAAAAACACCCTGTCGCTACACAGTAAGAGTCGGCGGCCCCTTCCTGATGCTTCTATGATGTCATCACCACTCCCCCATTGAGCGGGGCTGCCTCTGTCAGCAGGGTGCTGATTGTTGTGACATCTTCCTCCTCCTCCCTCTCTTTTATTCCCTCTTCCTCTTCCTTCTCCTCTTCCTCCTCCTACTCCTCGTCTTACCCCTTTGCTCCCTTCAAGCAATCCCTCTTCCATCTTTGAGTCTCTGCAGTTTGAGTTGACATTCCCAGTTTGCCTGAAGGTTGTCAGGAGGACACTGTGTTCCTTTTTTCATACATTGCTGACGAAAAGGGAGACCACCTACATGTGCACCCACAGTGCAACTGAGTCAACAAAAGAACATCAGAAGATGAGTGATAGGGGACAGTCTAAATTTATGCTGTCATAAGTTCATAACAAAAGAAAATGTTAAACAGATGCCATGTTTATATTCTAAACAATGTTTTGGAAAAAAACTGAAAATCATTTCAAAATGTAACATTAAGTATCTGCCAGTAAAGTAAAAGAATTGCAACCAAGAAAAAGAATTACATTAGTATGGCTTTAAAGACAAATTTGAAAACATTAAAACACACAAGCACACACACACACGCATGCACGCACATACACAAATATCCATAATCATAATCAGTTGTGGGTGACCTTGTTTTTCATCCTCACTGCTTGTTTCAGACCAACAAATGCTCCTATGTTTATTTTCTCTTTTTCCCCTCTTCCCTTCCGGCTCCCTCTCCCATGGGTTGTTTGCCTGATTGATATAAAATGCACTGCTTTTGAATCTTTAATTCTCATTAAACCAAAGTGTTCAGGGCCTGTGTAATGGCTAGCAAATTCAAAATTGCCATCAATTATCTCTCTAGACCTCTCATTAGACATTCTGGCCACAGTTTTAGGCTTCTGCTGCTGCTGTCCCCGACAGGATGCTGGCAGGTCCGCCCCACTAATAAGGAGAAAAGTGCAAAGTCATAGAGAGAGGGGGAGGGAGTGCCACAGTTCTTCTTTTTCTCTTATTTTATTTCTCTCAGTTGGTGTTGAAGCTGTTACACAAGCAATAGATAATAGCAATAATATGCCATTTAAAATATTTGGTCCCTAAATGTCCTGTGGATAGGACCTTTGTTATATGCACCGTGTATGCTTGTCAAAACATACATTTATGATTTATTACCTGGGTAAAATGATTCTTCTCATCTATATTTTCATGAAGTTAGGCTCATCATTTCAGTTGTTTGAAGACAGAATTGCATTTTATAAATCCGAGAAAGTTCCCACTTTGTTTATTTTTTTCACTTGTTTGAAGACAATATTTGTTATAGCTGCATGGCAGATTGATGATGAATTTACCAGATTAACTGGATACATAAGCTGTGACTGCCTCAGCTGACTTCTTGTTGGAGCGACGGGTTTGCGAACTTGATGGGGAAACAATTCAGCAGCACGGGTGGAGAACGCCTTGATTTTGTTCTGCAGACCCAAGAGCCTCTCAGAATGCAAATCAGTCACCACTTTGCTGTTAGTACAATGAAAGAAACATACACACATATTTGTACTCTCTCTCTCTGTTACACACACACCACATTGCGTTTGCCATACCCAATCAACAGAACCCCTGGGGAGCAAAAAGAGGGAGAACCAAATTCAATCAGGCTGTTGATTTCAGGGTGAGTTTGAAAATGTAAGAGAAGTGTGTGTCTGTGCTTATGTGTGTATCCTTATACTCAACACCATGTCAAGGCCCACTTTTGTCTAAAACAACCCTACAAGTACTTCTATTTAAAGGACTATCAGCAGCTCTTGCGGCTGCAGCCACAGAACGATTGTTACATCCTCAAAGCCCTCCAGGATACTGTCTGAGTTAAACTGAGGCTGGCACATTTCAACACAAGCTTTGCTGAACATCAGCATTTTTGCAAAACATTACAGCTAGGGCCTCATTTACAAAAGTCCAGCCTCATGTCACAGATACCGAAGGGGACATATGGACAAATATGACCAGACAGCTGGTTTTCTGAACCTGTGGTATTGGGTGAGATTACTCTGTGATATGTTGTGTGTTCTTTTAGGACAGGCTGTCTACTGCTATTTGCTTCTGAGACAGAACAGTTGCTTGATCTGTTGGCAACTGAATCCTGTGTTCTGATTTGCCTCACCTCAACGTTTTTTCCCCTCAAGCCACTGCTGTGCATGTTTATGCATTTCTGGCACTAAATGTAACTGACATTACATGATTAACCATAACTATGACTCCTGTCAGAAAAGACATCTGTACTGATGCATAAAACTGAACAATAAATGTTCTCATTCCTACACAACACCCTGTCTCGGTATAGGGAACAGGAGGTAGGATGAAGTGGCAGAAAGTGTGCCATGATAAATGTTATGCCCCCCAGAATGAGACAGTATTTTATGTATGGAGGTACTGTGGGGGAGCAAATGATCTCTTTTTACTAGTGTGCAGGTGGTGTGATAAATCTCCCACCCCAGTGGCCATTTTAAGAGCAGCTTGGCCTGTTTTTGCAGACCCCTCCAGACTTGCCTGTCTATGGAGAAACAGTCACCATCCTGCAGGAAAAGCACCCTGGAACGTCTTATACCTACTGTAAGATGAAAATTCAGACATTACATTCATAATGAATCCAAGGCTTTTGTGTTAATCACTTTACTCCACTGGATTTTTTTACAGCACAACAAATCAGTGTGGGACCGATCCCATGCTGCTCCTGGTTGTTTGCGTCTCTTCATGTTTTGTTCAGTTGCTATTGGTCGGTAAGCTCAGGTGGTTCCTGTTTAACTTTACCTGTAACTGGACATTTTAGAAAACAGTGAATGTGCATAACTGCTCATAACAGAAAGAGCTGAATCATTGAATGCACAAAAGAGAATGACCACTCATCTAATGTCACACATCACAACGTGCTGTCACAAGAGTACTAAGAAATAAATTAATTATAAACCAAACTGAATTATGAGTTATTTATAATAATTTTTATTTGATTGCATCACTTAAAATATTTATATGTAGAAGAAATATTTTTATTAGACCAATTCTAGACTCTGTAGTGTTGTAGTTCAACTACTAAAGGGACAATGGCCCTCCTACCGCCCCAAAAACTCCATTTCTGCCAAACTGCTGCTTTCTTTACAATCTGGCACGTTGGGTTGCCAGAGAAAAGGGGCTGTTGCCATTACTAACAATAGCAAGAGTGATTTGCATGATGTAGTTTTTTGATCCTGTTTCTTTTGAAAAAGCATAAGTGTAAGTAGCTGCTCATAGAGCCCACAGATTGAAATATAGATAGCACTATAATAATAAACATTATTTTTTGTGGAATCATTCAACATTTTGAGAAACTGGTATTAGCTTTGTTCACACTGCATGTAAGTTTCTTACAGAAATAGTTCAGCATTTGGTAAGTAAACATATTCAGTTTAGAGATTGATACCATTGACTACCAGTACCTCTAATTTTACCGAAATACAGTAACATGTTGTATTTTGGGGGTAAGACACTGGCCATATACACTTCACAGTGGAGTCCTTTTGTAGACCTTCTTTGCATCTCTCCCTTGTTTCCTGTCCACTCTCCACTATGGCTAGTTATTAATTAGAGACAGAAAATGAAAACATACAAGTTTGAACATTTAGCACTTCTTCAGTAACAGTCAAGACACAGGATGATGCTCTGATTGCTTTTACAAATGCTATGATTTATGCCAGACATATTTGACATATTAGACATATTAATGCTCTGTTCTACCAGTGTCTATGTTATGTCAGTGTACTGTTGTGTTAGCATGTCACATTTGGCACTTGACCACTGAGGTCACATCATGCCTTTCAGTTCTATTAATTCAAATTGTTTCCACTCTGATGCCTGTCATATTTGAGCACATCTTCATATGATGCATGTTCAGTAAGCTGCTGAGGGTCATAGCACAGATGTCCCAATATAACAGTTGTCAATGACAGTGAAAATGTTGTCCATATGAGCTACACCTTCCAGGTGAAAAAACAACATATTTTGTCCACATGCATTGATCCACAAAGACTAGTAGGAATGGCCCCATATGTTAGTCCTATTCTCTTGTTTACCTCTTTAGACTGGACACAAGGGGAAATCAATACTGCTTCCTGACATGTCAGTAACAGCCTTCGATATTTACTGGTGTCGAGGTTCAGTGCTCCTCCTCTTGCTACCATCTCAATCTGTCCAATCCAAGTTTAGATTTCTGCCCTAGCTGAGTCATTTTATCATCAGGTCCCCTTTCTCCTCCTGCCCCTATCACCCTTCAGGGGAGCAGCATCTTTAATCGATGTGGAGCCAAATTGGTCCTGGAAAAGGCCATTTAGTCTGGGTTACTGACACTGCTGCACACACAAAATGATAAAGCTTCTTGTTGGAGATAAGAGGAGGTAGGGAGGCAGAAACAAGGATGACATGACACTCATAATGGGGCATCAGGACTAGGGCCTACATACCTTATAATGTACTTTAGCATCTACTTGAACTGTACTGTATGCATGTGAGCTCAACTGAATGCACACATAGATTACATCATTGTCTGAAAATGGAGTAAGAAGATGAGTTTGGGTTGACCAGTCAGAATCCTTATTGCTGAACTGCATTTTGAAGAATAAGGCAGTTTTTGTATGACTTTCTATCAATACAACTTTTTTCTGTTTTCAAACACTGGCCTTCATTGGTATGCACAAACTATGACATACATGAGTTTCAAAGACTTGCCTCAATTCAACTTTGACAAGGCCTTTCTGTTTTATTAGTGTTTCATAGCCTATAGTTGGGTGTTGTCATTATTAAATTCATGTCACGTTATATTTGCTGTCACTGAGCTGACACTCAAGAGATCCACGTGGATGGCAAACTATTACTGTGATGGAGGGATAGCACCAGTTGTGAAGACATTTAGAATAAAAAAAAGCAAATAAACAAATCAACCTAATGATGTCACTAGAGGAAATATCAGTGTGATTGATCCCTCAGCCAGTGTCAGGACTGATTGTGTTCTTGTATTAGATAATGAAATGGGCAAAGCTCCTTTCTTCTACAAATGAACAAGACAACATAAAAGAAATGTCCAAATAATTTCAGTGAAACATAGCAGCTTTACAATGATTGAAAGCTGAACTTTCAAAAATAGAACCCCCTCGCTTGTCGACCACACAGCTGCACATGTTGAGCCAATCGGGTCACTGTGATGTCAGCACCACTCATAGAAGGGCAGGGATCATCACAGTTTGGCTCTGTTTGGGAGCACAGCCATATTATCATGGGTCATTGCATAACCTTCTGCTGTAAGTATGCAAGGCAAATACAAATGAACATGACATGCTATTTTTAAAATTATGTCATGCAAAAAAAAAAAAAAAACTAAATTGTGCCAAAACAGGAGGATGTCTGGCCATCTTGTGTTAATGCTCATCTGTATCACATCCACCATTGTTCAGACAGGAAGGAAAGTATGATCTTGGTGCACAAGAAGGAAGGAAGAATGAGAGATTATGACATAGTTAATCTGATAGGGAAGAGCAGTGCTTATGTTCATTCATAATGTATAGGCACTGTTATCTGGCCTACAGTTAAAGTAGATGTACTCTCGGTTTGACATGATCAACTGTATATATTCATCAGAGTATTAGAGGATGAAAGGCCAAGTGAAAGGGAGACAGAGAGAAAGTGGAGGCAAGCAAAAGGCCATATTCAGAGAGAGATAACACACTCTGTTGGGGGAGTTTGAGTGTGAGGATGGAGCATCTGCTCCTGCCCACTGGGCCTCCCAGCTAGCACAAGCAAACACTCACACTCTTACGCACACACGTACAACTACATGCACACTCAGAACCAAACTGCTGCTGATTCTAATGAGGCCAAGGCCTGCTGGGCAGCAGAATGGCTGTTCCAGCCTGTCTCGGGCTCTCTGATTCCTGTCCCAAAGCTCCTCACACGTCATCCACTGTTTCTCACCACACACGCTGGTTTACACTCAACTGTTTGCCCCCAGCACTGACGCTACAGAGTAGCCTCACATTATTAGACAAGATAATGATGTTCTAGATTAAAGCTGAATAAGCAAGAGAGGAAAGGCATTCTTTAGTTTCTTTCATTTCATTTTTGTGGTGTAATCATTTTATTGCACTTATAACTTACAAACATGAAACATTTCAAATTTTGTCTTAACTACATTTAATTTAATTGTAATAGTGTAACTGTTAAAATAACATGGAGGCTAGATGCTATAATGCTATAAACATCTTACAGTGTAGAATAATTGCTTTCTTTTTTCTTTTGTACAATTGGGTAAAGACACAGAAGCTACACATTTAAATAAACAATTTACTACTGCATAAAGATTTATCAGATCTGTCAGATTTAAAGTTATATTCCCCTTTTGATACCAACAAGATTTATGGGTGGCATAGCTCTGTGCTCTGCACAGTATATTTTATTGGTACAGCGGAGTCTGCTGTTCCCACCCAGCTGAGGCGAAGAGAATGACAAGGCAGCAGGGGATGTTGTGAACACCTCTGTGCATTACAACCCCCTGGTGATGATCTTCACCATCATCTGTAAAGATGAAGAAACATTTTTGTTACTGTACCAACTCCTAAATTGAGCTAAACTGTCCAGCAGCTTTCCATAATAACACACGACCTAAAGATATCTGAGCACATAAAGGTTCAATGTATAATATTTAGAGAGATCTATTACCAGAAATGAAATAGAGTATTCATAAATATGCTGTCATTAGTGTGTAATCACCAGGCAATACCAACTGTTGCATTTTCTTAATCTTAGAATAAGCCTTTTAAATCCAAGGGGCAAGTCTCCTTTCACAGAGGCAGCTACAGTAGCCCAAAATGGACAAACCAAACAGGGAATCACGTTTTATAGGTGACGGCACACTACCCTCTTTTGTGTAACTTATAATACTCTAAGAGTTCTTCTTTTATTGTGACCTGACTCAGCCTTAAAGCAGGACATCATAATCCACTAAAGGATAATTTTGCAGAGATTCTGCTGTAATGTATCATTATCATTTAATAACGTAATATTTGATATTTCTGGTTGTGAAAACTGTATTACTTGCACATACAATGTTTTTACTAGACCGCATGACAGCAGTCAGCTTTTGCAGAGGGTTGCAGGCTTGGCTATTTTTAAAGTGATGATAAAAACAGAAAAAAGGGACTTGGAATGTCAGTGTGGTAAAGAACAGGAGGGGACAAAGTCATCAAAAATATCCCTAAGGAGTCATCTCATCCTTTATTTCAAACCCTGTAGCTAAACTAATATAGTGAAACGATCTGAAATGGCCCTTTATTTCTCACCTCATCTTCTGGGTGTATGCATTTGTGTGACTATATGTGTGCATGCCTGCCCATGAGTGCACCCCTGTGCCTGATCACTGTGAGATCATTGTGAGAAGATGAGCTAAAATGGGGCCCTTTTGGTTTTAGCATTTTGCCCAAAAATACCCTTTCAAAGGGAAATTAAACTTGGCTTACCTCAGTGAAACACAACACTGAAATGCTGATTGACATCTGATTATATTACTTACAATACCTATTCCATGCTGTATTTGTGATATCCAATTCATCAGAGATCGTTTAAAGCAATTCAAGCTAATTGGTTGTTACTTTTTTATTTCAGTTTTGAAAAGTGGAAGGAAACATCCATCCATCTATCATTTACTGCTTATCCTGGCACATCCAGCATCGTGAGGGGCTGGACCCAGTTCCAGCTGACATTGGGTGAGAGACAGGGTACACCCTGGACAGAGCACCAGGCTGCCACAGAGACAGACACACACTCACACTTACATTCACACCCTCAGGCAATTTAGAGTCACCAATCAGCCTAATCCCAAAATTCATGTCTCCCCATGCAGACATCGGAAGAACACAGAAAGGCACGGTGTGAACGAGATTCGCACCCCCCACATGCTGTAGGAAGCAAACATGAAAAGATGAATAAAGAATCATAAAAGAGAAGTGGAGAGAGAGGTAGTTATAGCATTTTTAGAAGCCAACCAAAGCATCTGTTGTCTCTTTGAAGTGGGAGAAAAGCTGGACACATCCAGCTGCAGCTTGTTTGTCTGGTATAGTTGTTGTATTGGGTCAAATGATAATTACAGTGTGTGTGTACGTGTGTGTGTGTGTGGACAGCTGGGGCTGGTGGCTTATTCCTGGCATCATCACTCAGGTAGATGTGGTTTTATTAATTTGATATTTGACAAAGACAGATTAAAAGTCATAATGTTAGAAATTACATTAGAAATTCACATTTGCTAATAAAGTGTTTTTTTGCTACAATAACAGAAAGATTGTAAAGTGATTAAGCAGCAAATCAGCAACCAAAGGCATTTCCCCTTCAGATGATACAAATTTGTCATTGTATCAGGTGCTGTTTGTGCATCTAATACATGGTATGCCTCCAAGCAGTGCAGTGAATTCCCACCCACTTTCTTCAGTACCATCACGTCCAGCTGAGGCTCTCTCTGCCTGCTCTGTCCTAGTTAGCTTCTCAAAAAAAAAAAAAAAAGGTTTCATACCGACAAGCATGATGTGGTTTGCATGTTCTCTTTAGGTTCATGACTGTTATGCACTCGTTTCCTCTCACATTCTTTGGGCATGAATGTATCTGCACTGGCTCTAGTAACATACATAAGGTCATTTTCTACCTTAAGTGTATCTTGAGATAAGGTCAAGCTTTTACTAAAGGCCAAAGTCTTATTGTGGGGACTCCATTCCTATGATGCATGAAAAACAAGCCTTTTGAGAGAAAGAAGCTGTAAACCAATCATACCTTAAGGATTATGTGCCCTGTTTTCACAGTCAGCAGACATGGAGCAATCTAATCAGGAATTTGGGGTCATAATTTTGGCCACTTGATGAAAGTTTGGTTTTTACTATGTGTTTGGTTTCTGTGTGAAATATGTTTTAGCACTTAAGGTTCTAAAGACTTCTCAGTATTCATCAGCTAGCTGCTAACTCTGCTGTTTGCTCTGAAACTCTGACCTTTTCACTGAAAAATGGCTACATGCATGTGTTGACAAGACAAGTGAAACTGAACCAAAATAGTAAAGTTGGATTCTGGAAAATAAAAACAATGAGCTAAAAGATGCCAAAACACTCTCCACAGAAGAATACAGAACACCCAGCAGCACAGTCCTCCTGGTGAGTATTTGGGCCAAATGTTTCCTCCAGCTCAGTATATACCATGCACAAATATAGCATCACTGTCTGATGCTATTTCCACATTTGGACTGGTTTTGGTGCACAAAATCTCGTTGGCTGTCAGTCAACACCGGGGGATAACAGCTGGGGTATATGGAAGAAATATGGCCACTCTTTGCTCAGAAAAATGTAGCTGTCCCTTTTATTTTTGTATCACCCTCTGTGGGCTCATCACTACAGGTTACCCCCTTCTCATAGTCATGTAAGTCATTGTTTAACAGTTGGCTGATTTTATAAAAGAAAGTCAATTTAGAGGTCCTGGGGGAGAACTAACCTACTGTATAATAAAGACTGAGGTGTAAAGTGTAGAAGTGCAAAGACTTGTGGCTGAACAAAGTCTGATAAGCTGCGGTAAATAACATCACGAGGTTGTTTGAGGTTGAAGACTACAAGTTTGAAAGTGGAAAGAATCTGGGGGTGTGGCGTTAAAAGTGAGCCAATCAGACCTGCAGTTCATCTTTGCCGGAGGCTAGCAGCTTGGGGCTACAGTTTCCACTCTTAGTATAACACAGCTAGCTTTATACAAGGAGGAACAGAAAAAAAGGTGATACTGCTAGATCTGCTGAATCATTTTTGATACTGAAACACTCTTCATCCAGAGTCTGCCACTAAATCAGTGCCAGACTCAGTGTAATATTTGATACAAAATATTGATTAAAACTCCTTTGGATCTTTTAATTTCCATCCTTTTATTATGAACGTTTGTTCCTTTCATTTTCATATTTTGAGTAGTAATTAATGAATCAAAGGCTTATGGTGGCTGTATTTGTTCAAAATATAAAATGCTAATGTGTTTGGGTTTAATGAATAAGAAAGAAATTCCCTTCATTAAACAGGCCCATGTTGTTTTCATTAACAAACACAACAATAGCAATTATGTCATGTGTCTACACAGTCTGCAGAGCCAAAATGTGTAGTTACATTAGCTACATCATATTTACAGTGCATGTGTACAGCAGCAGCCCAGCACGGATGTTTGAAATAAGTCTAAGTTGGGTAACACACTTTCTCCGGAAAGGCTGGAAGGTATGCACAGATTCCATCTTATACTTTACTGTAATTACAAAACGAAGAAAAAACACAACAGTGAAAACACAGAGATGTAGACGTGGAAGGATGGGGACAAGAGGTCAGGAAATTAGAGGAGGAGTTTTATGTGGGAGCTTGGTGTAAAGCTCCGGTCTCATGTTCTCACTCCTGTCTCAATGATTCAGTCCAGTCTCTCTCTTTCTCTCTCTGAGTTCGAGTCCTGTCTCTGCCTGCCTCCACTGCTGTCACTGCATATCAGCATTGTGCTAATACTTAAATCTCACTTCCCCATTCTTGAGTCTGCTCACCCACTCAGGAGACAGCAAATAAATAAATAAATAAATAAATAAATACTTCACATCTATCTTTTCATCTTACTCTATCTGCAAATCATTTTAAGAGTGAAATTCTCCAACTCTGAAAAGCAGGTACAGATTGTACTGTATACTGGTGTGAAACAGAACATTTAATTAACTTATATTCTACACCAAAATCTCACTGACTACAGACATTGTGAGCACATCAAAAAACTTCTCAGGGGAAACTGGAAGAAAGGAGCAGTTTTCACATAAATCCCTTGCACAGTGCATTTAAAAAGCAGGCAGTACCAGTAACTAATTGCATAATTAACTGCTGCCTTTGGTAAATCTGATGCTAATTACACACAGATTGCAACTGCAAATAGAATGAATTCTTTCCTTGTGCATCCATCAGTCAGCGCACCTGTCCATCAATCTGCATGATCATCGCAAGTCATCACAATACCAGTCAGTATGCCACCGTATTGCCAAAGTTTTGTTTTTTTTTTTCTTGTTTGTTTTTTTAATTACTGAGTTGATCAGAACAAAGCCTGTTTAACTTGTTGGTGTTAGTTGTTTTATTGCTCCAGCAGTCTGCCACCCTGAAGATCTGCCTAGAAGACTTCATGTAAGATGTGAAGTGTTTTTCCTGAGAAATGAGTGAGCGAAAAGGTTTGGATTGATGCAACCAGATGGTGCAACTGGGTACTTGTGAAGCAGGTGAATAATTGCAGATGTAATTTATTGCACCAGAACTAAACTGATGAAGTGAGACTTTGTGTAACCACAAAAATGTGTTTGATATTTGTGTGAAAACAGAGCAAAATCATGCAATGACAGGATGACATAAAAAAACCCAAATTACATTAGTTGTGAAGAAGCTTCACCCTGAAGATCTGAGGGACAGCTGTCTCCTTTCATGTTCCTACTTTGTTTTCTGGGGCCTAAATTCTCATCATAGTATCTCTGACAAGGACATAATACTTTCCATCCACATACTTTGTTTTTCTGTGAGAAATGTTAGGCCAAAGCCACAACTGCACATGATATATTTTCAGATAGCAGCAACATGCAGTTACAGTTTTGCTCGTAACCTGTCAAACATATGACAAGTCAAGTCAGATATTTTTCTATATAGTCTAATATCACAACTTAACTTAAACTCAACTTAAAGGGTGTGCATCACAAAGCGTGCATCATCCATAAATTTCCCTGCTGATGTGGTTGTGTGGACCCCACATTATCAAAGCCAGAATTACCTTACAAGTGAAATGAGTGCTTCACTGCATCACAGATTTAAATAGCCCACATTAGGTTCCCTTTCTGCCATCCCTCCATTCCAGCCAAGATATGTGCAGAGTGGTAATGAGAGATCTGTTATCTCTGCTGGCCATTAGTCTTAGTGGATAAAGTCATTAGAAGATGTAATTAACTCCTATTGTACTAGAGATGGGTCGTTAGCAAATAAATGTTAGACACGTAGCTTCGACGTGATTTTTCTGCGTGTGGTGATGACCTACATGGAGTGAGAAGTTAAACAGGCTTTGTTCTGATATTGTGTTTCTATATCGTATTATATATTGTAGCAGTTATGTTTTTATGATCTCCTTTAATGTTCAGATGAAGGACTGTTTCTTCCTCACTCCAGATGCAGCAATTTCAAAGACTATATACTATACTATAGAGTGTGTATAGCTCTCTCTCCCACTATTTCTCTCTCTCTCTAGCTCTGTCTCTGTTTTTTTTTCCAGACTATAAGTTGCTATGGTGTATAAGTTGCATTTCTAATTATACCAATACTAAATTAGCTTGTATTTGAATATCAGGTCAGCTCTATTGTTTGGGTCATGCCCAAACTCTCTCACTCTTTGTCAATCATGGCAAAAACTGAAGAACTGTCAAATGTGCCTGGCACAGTACAAGCAAGTACAAGTGGAAGCAGAAGAAAAAAATATTTAATTTTATTCACTTTAAATGTACACTTTTACAGTAAAAGTGTTTGCTGTGAGTAAAGTTATTCAGGAGTTCATGTGGCACTTTTTTTTTTTTTTATATATATGCTTTTTAAAGCACTAAAGATTATTTATTTGTTTGTTTCTACATGGTGTCAAAATTAGTAACATAGGAAGCAATAATATTTTAGTGTCATTCTAAATCAAAACTACGATATGAGCGTCCCCATAAAAATCCTCATTTTCCCTAAACCAACAATAAACAGGTCTGTAGTCAAAGAAACACCTGATCTGACGTCAGCTGCATGTTCTTTGCATGTACAATGCAACACACTATGTGTTGCTGTAGTTCATCTCATGTTTTCCTGATTGCTAAAGTGGTCATCTGTATACATTACATGTCTGCTCTCTGTCTTTTTTAAATTATTATGTGTGAGGCAGCCTGAGTATATGGTCATTTCCTGCTCTGGTTCTTGCTGGTGTCTCGTTGCTCTAACAGACAACAGATTTGGTGTGGTGTTTATAGATTTACCCCCGCAGCGGCTGGGTATGCAGATGGGGAGGATTGACCTATTGCGACCTTGGAAGAGTGCCCTGGTGGAGGACGACGGCGACCTCGGGATGGGCAGGACGTGCTGCAATGCAGCAGAGCAGATCAGTGGCTCTGCATGGTCTTACTCACTCACACACACACACACACACACACATACACACACACGCTGCAGTTCACACCACACTCTTTACACACACACTTACCATACATAATATGCACAGATGCTTGTAAATCGATATAAATACACATAAAATCTCTCATTTCTCTCAGGCAGGGGTGTGTCTTTATCAAACTGCTGCTGTGTCGCTGGTTAACATACACACACCACACACATGACTTTGCATATTGAGCTGCAGACATACATGCATTTGAACACATTTACTTCCATGCTCCTTTATGCACACACACACAGACAATATACAAGTACACACACACACACACACACACACACACACACACACAAACGCATATACTGTATACACACTGCAGATGTGTGGAGGCAACATATGGAACTGGCACATTGTCAAAACCTAGAAGTTAACACATCCAGGCAGACAATATATCCTGTAAGCACACCTATTAGAAATGTTCAAAATGCTTATAGGGGCATTAGGATTATACTACATTAAAGGCACTATATACATCCAAATATACACACTGATTAAAACATTTTCTCTCTGTGTTATTTTCTATACAGTATCAGGCCAGAGAGCTTTTCTTTTCCCCTCTAATCATACAATTCTACAAACAGAGCCTTGTCTGTTTTTTTTCTTTCATTGGAACAAGACAGTTTCACAGATAAAGCACATTCCATCAGATGCTATAAATCACCCTAGGGGACCACAGCAGGGCATCCCATAGGAGGGCAATGTGTAACAGCAGTGCCAAGATGTCTGATTTAAATACCAACAAAGCACAGACCCCCATAAAGAGATTTATGGGGGACTGGTCAAGCCAGATCAGCTTTGGTTTTCCTTCACTGTCCAGCAGGCAGCCTAATACACAATAAGGCATACACACACAAGGACACACTGGTATTTGTAATAAGCTTACAATGGCTTTCATTCATTTCCTATGGGTGTAGCCACTAACTCTGCTGTAACAACTAGATGTGTCACGTGAATGCTAATACCAAAGAATCTGTAAGTGTGTGTACTACAGTATTGTCTGAGTGGTTAAAGCCTATTATATATCTTATTTGTCTCTGCCATAGGATTTAAATGCTGTCCAAAATGTACTAAAGACATTGTTGCACAGGATGATGTTGCTGTTTTATTCTGAACCTGAATATTAAAGTTCGTAGAGTCATTCAAATGGGTTATAGGTCGTAGGGCCAATTCAGTCATGGGTTGTTTTTATCGGTGAATAACATTAAACTTTATTCTGTATAACCACTGTGGAGAGTTCTTTGTAAACACATCCATATACAATGAACAGTGACAGTGGAAAAAAGCAAAAATTCAAGTGGCGCTCCAACCTGGACACCATGGTGACCACATCATTCATCGATGATCAGTAGGGTCTATTAAAAAGAGAATTCAGTGCTTATTGATTACAGCTCATCTCTTGTCAAATGGAATTTGGTATTAAATGTAACTAGAGTAGATGTGACATTGGAATACACAGGGTGAAATGCATTCTGGGTGTTGTAGGATTTTTCATCTTGGGGGTCAAGTTTTATTAAACGATCATCTATGTGGCAGTGAATTATTCCTTTAAATCAGTCCCATGTGCATCTAATATTTATCAATCTGCAGCTGCGATTAATTCCCAACTAATGCAATTTTTAACTCCGTCTTAGCGACGTTTGCCAAAAACTACGGTACCCAGCTATTTCAGACAGTTACTTAGTACTAAAGTGCTACAGTTAAGTACTTTAATTAAAAATTAAAGTATACATTTTACAACTATCTTTGTTGCACGTAAATACTTATGACCATGTGATATTTCAGTTTTTCTTTTTTAATAAATTTGCAAAACTTTCTACATTTCTGTTTTTTTCTGTCAAGATGGGGTGCTGAGTGTACATTAATGAGAAATAAAATGAATTTTTTTGATTTTGGCAAATGGCTGCAATGACACAAAGAGTGAAAAATTTAAAGGGGTCTGAATACTTTCCGTATCCACTGTATGTCTTAACATGAACCAGTGAATTTGAGGAGAAGAAGTCAGAAAGACACAGACTAAAATACTTTGGGGTTTTTTGTCCTTAATGGGCTTTGCTGACTGTAGCAAAAAATAGACAATAGTGTTGGCCATATCCTCTACCCAAATTATAAACAATGATGTCAGAAATCTTTAGTAGTGTTTCCAGTGTGGAATGAGCCTATTGGTCAGGATCTGAAGAAAGGTAATGGGTGCAGAGGAAGGGAAATGAGAGATTTAACAGGAAATTCTTTCCAGTTTGGCCTTGTTTTTCCCCATCTGACAGGGTGACACATGGCAACATCTGAGGGCATCACATTAAACATGAACTGTGTCCCAGTTCAGGAGCCACATCCTTCAAAGAACACAGTCTAAAAAGGCGTGACCTTTGTAGCTATTGTAGACTGCATAGACCGAACTATGCCGAACCAAAATGAAAAGGCTTATTCTACTGTATTCAACTGTTTGCGCCCGTACCATTGAATCACAAAGTGCCACGCCTGTCCCCTAGCAACCTTCACAGCTACAGTTGGACCACTAATTGATTTTCCGCTTGTGTCCGGCATATTTGGCTTTCATCACCAGCACGTAAAGAATGCTGGGATAAGTTCAGTCGCAAATGAAACAACAATTGAAGCCTTCCTTTCACGCTGAAAGAAGGCTGCATTAGGAGGAGCCTTCGAAATGGGACAGCCCTGTCGTGATGCTGTGACAAATTCGGCCTTCAGACCCAGCCATCGTCCCTGAATTGGGACGCAACTATAAACTGTCTAAAAAGATGAATGAAATGTTAGCCCAACCCCCAGATGTGAAACCCCCATTAGTTACTTACCTCCTGGTAGCTGCTTGCATTATAGGTCATAAACCCTGCTCCTTCCAAGTTAGCAGATGGGACATGGGGCAAAACTGATTTCTAGCATTTTTAGATAGATATTATCAGCTGATTTATTACAGGTGGACATGGTTTGCTTTTACTCAGTTGTTAAAAAATGGGTCTTGTTTGGATGATTTATGGCCTTTCAAAATGTGTCGTAAAGCCAAGATGGCAGCCCACGTATTCACAATATTTTGACTTCATTTTTGCATAGTGGGAGAAAATGGTGACACATCATCCATCTTTATATACAGTTTATGCATTTAACGTGTTGTAGCCAGCATGCCATTTTGCTTAATTACTTTTTTATCATCACACACTGACATAATTTTTTGCCATAACAATTCCATGAGCTGAGAAAGAGCTGTGATCCCTTTTTCTTTCTTGGCATTGCTGCATCTTTCTGAGCCTTAAAATCAGCTTCAGAACATGTCCAACGTGAACTTGGTCTGCAGCACACACTCACCTCTGAGTCCATTCAACAAAACAAACCTGAACAAATGATACACTTTTACATAAAGAGGTCTGTTTATTATTTGATATATATTATATGCATCTTCGTTTAATAGTTCTATACCAGTAAGTCAAAAATAATGATCATATTATATTATATAGATATATAGAAAACTAATCCAATAATCTACTTTTTACTTGGACTTTACTTCTTTGTAGAAAACAACATGAAGAAACATTTAATCTTCTCCCCAGCTTCAATATAGGTGCTTTAAGGGAGCAAAAAAGATAATACAAAAAAGAAAAATTACACCTGAACATTTCATCTTATAGAACTAGAACATCTGTCAGCAGCTAGTAATGTTGACCATCTTGGTTTAAGACACAGGAAGAGGTTTTTTCTTTGCTAAAACATCTTTGACAATTGTTTTTTTTTTTTTTTTAAGTTCATTTGAAATGGCTGAAAATGTGTCGAATTTTATGAGGAAGAGAGAGGCGACGATGGCAGGATGTGATCAGTCGCATTTGGAGACAGAACATTAGATTACACCAGTCTCATTATACACTTGGGATGATAAATGTCTGAAGATGACAGAGAGGAAGGAGAGAGCGGAGAAAACAGGAGAACAGAAGGGCTACGTAAGGGAAACGGAAGAGCAAAAGAGGGAAGAGTGTAAGAAAATAATTAAAGTTTAGAACAGCAGGATATGAAAAGCTTAATTTATGTGCTTCTCCACCAGTCATTTACATTTGTAAACAGAGGGTAGCAGCACCAACAGTGCAGAGTCCTCTCCATCACCTCTCATTGATCCCCAGTGTCCCTCCCTTTCTCTGGGTGCTCTCCGGGAGGTAGCCGTGTCATAGTTGGCAGGGAGAGATATCCACTCTAATCTGTTTAGCAGCAGCACGCTTCTTGAGTTATACCAATTGTACTAATTCCCTCTCCAAAACTGTTCCACTCCACTCAAACTTTCGATATGTAGAAATAAAAATGTCATGGAGGCAGGCTGTTTCAGGGCTGTGGACATGGATGAGGCCATGGATGACTGACCATCTGAAGCTGTGGAGGGTGGTGTCCAGGGCCCCTCGTGTCTGTCAAGGCCAGAGATGCAGGAGGGCTGAACCACTTCAAACCCCCCTTGGTCTGAGCAGCCTAGCTGGTCAAGTTGAGGTCAAGAGGAAGCGTCAAAGCTGTACAAGAAAAAAAGTTAAAATTACTGTATGGAAGATATTACTGCTCACTGACTTTGAAGGATGTTCCACAGATCTTGTACAAACTGCAGATTTATACAAATGTATACCAGAAAATGGCAAATCAATCAGAATACAGTATATAGTACAACTTTCTAACAAGTGGAATCATTAAGATTTATAGGTTGTATGGCCAATGGTTCATAGGCACATAGCAGATACTGTACAGTATTTGTCAACAATTATCCTATAAACACATATTTAATATTATTATTAAATCTGTTTACACAGTAGCCTCTATCTATGGGTGCCCAAAGTAGGTAACCAAGTTGTTAACAAATATATTAAAGACTTATCTGCTCACAACTATAAGCTGTTTATTGATTATAATTATAAACTGCCTAATAATGCTAAAAGTTAAATGTTACACAAAAGGGATAAATAATAATAAATAAATACTAAAGGGACTTATGCAATTTTGTGTCTGTGCTTAGATTAACAAAGGCTTTTTGAGAGGTGGTTGATGTGAATTGGTGGTATTAAATGAACATATTGTATTTTTGTACGCACTTTTATTGAAAAAAACTGCACCACTAAAAGTCCGTGTGGCCTTGCATTACTCTGAATGTTTTTGACAGGAGACATTTTGACTTGTCACTGTAGCTGCAGGTGTTACAGTGGTTCTCCTCTGTTTAAGTAGCCTAATACCAGGGCTCTGAACCAGAAGCAGCTATCTGGAGTTCATTCATTTTATTATTTAGGCCCATGCTTTTCCTACTGTGACATGTCAAAATGTCTTATGTGAACAAAGACAAACTCACCTGTATTTTCTAGCTGGATAACCTCAGGTTACCTGTCTCTCATAACAACACAACTCCTCAGTTTAACCCTGAATGTAATTTGCTTCGGTCAGTCTTACAATAATCTATAAATTCTGCAGTTATGATTATTATTGAATTGTTAACAAATGCTCCAGAGCTGCAGTACAGGGGGATTAACACCAGGCAAAGAGATTTGGCAACCCAAAACATGTTCTTCGCTTGTTACAGAACCATAAAACACATATAACTGATTCATTAAGCACTAACAAAGCAGTTAGTTACAACTTGTCCCATTTTCCCAGATAGTTTAATCGACAAATGTTTAAAAGTCTGTGTAGAGCAGTAAGTGAAAAAGACAAGGAGTTTGAGTGAGTAAGATGTTCATCACTGCAGGTTTTTGTTTTGCTTATCAGTGACAGATCCTGCTGTTTCCACCTGTGTCTGTCCCCACCATAACGGAGAGGGCCGTCCATGGGACCTGACTTCAGTCTACATTGTTAGTACATCCTCGTTGCTTTGCACTTTCTTTTTTTCCTCAACTTAGTCATTGATATGTTCAGACAAGTTAGAAAGGAGTAGGCTGAAAAATCATAGGCACAGGAAGAGTGATGGGTTGAAATGTGAATAAAAAGAAGGAACACACTTTTATCAAAGTTGATGCTTGTAAATAGTTGTGTGTGTGTTGTGTGACAGGAGTGTCTTGTCTTGCAGTCATTAAATATTAATAGAGCCATCTCGCCCTCCCACTGGGGCCTGATTGAAGATGTAGGATGGCACACGGGGACAGGATGGGGTCACCTCTAACTCTGTAGTCTCACTGTAAACCCACTGTGATTACACCTTAGCCACAGCAAGAATGCAAACACATCATTCATCTAGATCTGGTACACCAAACTCATAGCATAACCCTGCAATGACACAGGGTCACAACAAAATCTATTTTGTTGATCACCTGCCGATTAGGAAAAACCAAAGTGAAAAAAATCCTACAGCATATTTTATACCCTCCTGGCTGTGGGATTTCTGGTTGTCATTACTTAAAGTAAATTAAAAGTGTCCTCCAACCCAACAATTAAATGCAAATAGGTTTTTAAACTCCAGCTGAAGGAAGAACACTGCATGGTAGAACAGAGTAATTACAGGATTATGGGCCCTTGTGGAAAGAACAGACAGTGACCTTCATTGACTGTTCTTCTTTCAAAAACTCTAATTAACACAAAAGAGGTTTCTGAAAAAGAAACAAAGAGGAGAGGGATCCTTACCTGTCCCATAGCTTGACATTTCTACAGTTACTAGTACAGCAGCCGGCTGATATCAAAGCTGTGACACAAAGACAAAGGAGAGGAGAGGAGAGAGAAAGAGAAGAGACAGGTTTTAAATGTGTTGTGTTCACAATAATTGAGCGCCTCATTAATCTAATGATTTTAAGCTGATGTGTCTTTGCTTATACTGCCAAAACCAGGCAAAATGACTCCTAAAAACTGTTGATGGAATACTACCAGTTATGAGCATAAATTAACTGTAAAAATTGGAAATAGGAATATGTGTATTAACATGCAATGTTCTCACAAAAACAGACTGAACCTAGACGAACAGTATTTCATCCTTCCACCCAGCATGTCTGTACAACATACAACATGTCTGGCACCCCATGACAGAGATTACATGATTTCTAATCAAATAAAAAGGATATAACATATGTATTAATCAGTTTTAACCCTTTGGAGTCTTATGGCCATTCTGAATACTTTTTCTTTCAGCTTTATAGACCACTTTACAAAATGCTTACCATACCAGTGCCAGAGACACATTAAATTTAAAGAGACCCTTAGCTCCATGGCCACCATTTTGTGTTGTGTTGTGTTGTGTTGTTAAGAATAATGTTTACAAATGCTCCACATTTCCATCATCCATTTTAGTCTCTGATGCAATGGTGCAAGTAGCACCAGGCAGAGTGTTGGCTAAATGTGAATCATAATGTACACACACACGTGCACCCACAGGCAGATAGATTTATCTGGGCTTTAACCATGGAGTGTATCTGACAAAGCAAACAACGAGACACAGAAACCAGCATTTATTTTGCTTAGGAATGACAGCTTAAACAGCTTCGTCCACTCTTTGACACTCCAGTAAGACATCGAACTATCATGCTCAACTTTGCTGTCTTCAAACACAAGCATTTGGCATCCTTGACTGCAGATTGCTTCACTGCTTTATTTTTGCCTCTCAGAAAAATGTTGCTGTCAAACAAAATTGTGTTAAAGTGAGGCTATTTTAAAGTACTGGATATATGATATTTGCTCTTTTGTAGTTCAGTGGCTCTGTGAGCAGTTTTAGCAACACCCGGTTCAGTTAAGCAGTGAAAAAAAATGCCTTTATCTATAGCAATCCAACCTCTAAATGATATCCATCTTTACCTCCTTAGCCTTTCAAAACAATTCTTTTTTCCTTGCTCCCCTGCTTAATCTCTCTCTCTCTTTCTCTGTCCCACAATGGTGTCCTCTCATGAGTCCATAATCATATTTTCAGCACATTTCCTCTTCTTGGTGCATGAACATCTCACATTAAATATTCATAACACTCTTGTGACCGTTGAATTCTGTGAAGGATACTAGTAGCCCCCTTTACTATGTTCCCTGCCCCTTCACTGACTGTGTTTATCTTATCTGGAGGGAGGGGGACAAGGCAAAACAGCACAGATAGCTATGAAAACTCCTTTAAAGAGTCGGGGGGGGGGTGTGCAGGAGTGGGCTGGAGGGTGTTTTCCTTTGGAAGTCAGGGTGTGTGGAATGGGACTTGACTCACACCTAAAGCAGAGTTCACAAACCAGTTAAGAGACTGGTAAATACATCTGGTGAATACATCTCACTTCCTCCTAAGACAGCAACACAGACGACTGTGCAGGAAGTCTACAGGATGTGTAGCTGTTAGCTGGTACATTTGGAGGCAGGACATTGTCTGAACATGCTGGATCAATACAAACCGAGTGCTTCAGCAGTTATATCCTAGCAATTTCTCAATGTGGTTTTGGATTGATGGTAAGAGAAATTATGCCTGTTAATGGATATAATGTCATATTGTCATATTTTATGTCTATGCCTTCTAACCTCAAAGCTAAACAGAAGTGAGAAAATAAAGAAAAATGGCAGCTAAGCTCTATCCTATTTTTCCCTTTGTTTGGACTGACCAGTTTTCTAATGACAGTTGTGTTATTTGCTTCTTCTCTGGTGTGTTTAACTTTTCCGTCTTCCACAGTACAACTAGACAAGCAAGTAGCCATCTCCAACCAACATAAACAAGCACACAGAAGAGGAAGTACTGTAGACGGTACAGTTGTAAGAGTACTTTGTCTGAACAGGCTCTGATGGATCAGTCAAATGCAGAGTGATCTGACAATGACATCCCAGCAGTTTCTGGATGTGGTTTTGGATGGATGCCAGTCACTAAATACTTAAATGATTTTTCATAATAAACATACATCAGCAGAGCCTTGTCATCACCCTGCTGTATGAAGGTTGGCACCCCTCTTTTCTTTAGCTCATTACCTCGCCTAGAACGTCCACATTAGTTTAAAACATGCTTTTTGCCTCATTGCATTATCGTTTTGTGTGAGTCTCACTAATGTTATAACAGCTCTGACATTTTCAGACAGCTAATAGTGTACACTTAGAAGATATGCCAATGGAGAAACATGCTGCATAAAAGATTTGAAGCAGCAGCTTCTTGTTCTGCACCTCAAGCTAACTCAATTCCGGGTCTTAGGACTCAAACGTGGGTGCCTCAAGCACAAGGATAATTAGCTTAAATGGATTTGCTGTCTCAAGGTCTCACACGCACACAGGTCACAAGATTAAAAACTGCTGTCTTGAGATGTAGCAGTCCAGCTAACACCAGCTATATGTGCCAAAATCCAGAGAAGCCCTTTAAAGTCAACATGATCAGTGTCTAATGAAAGCTGCTCTTTCTGAACTCTAACCAGCGTGTATGACCTCTTCAAGGAGACTTATAAAGTGAGAAAACATTCAGCACAGGGTGTTTGTTGATTTAGTTATGGGCAGGGTGTTAAAGTCAAAATTGAATTTAACAGGATGTGACACAAATGTAGTGGGAAGGGGATTTGGTGTGGGTCAGAGGAAGAGTATATAGATAATGTAATTACTCCAGAATAATGTAGGGCCTAAGCATCCTTAACTTCCCACTCTGTACACCAGAGTTCAAGTGACAGGCTCTAAATTTCCCCAGAATGAGATCTGTGATATTGGCTCAGGAGAAGCTGCTCCCACATTCAATAAATCACAGCTATAGAATTATTTTCCCACTGCAGCCACAATGACAATTATTTCTGTTATTCTATATAAGCCATAATCATACAGTTCATATGTTAACAGAATGTTTTAAAATAATCAGATCTCGTATGTTTGATGAAAAATATTCAAGGAGACTGGGATCAGCAATGACAATAAAAGATCTTTGGAAAAAAAATCAAATGACTTCTGCGTAATTTGTCAAAACCAGTAATCAAGCTGTTATTGATGTCTCAGTCAAGCCAGTAAACACACAAATCTGCTCTCCTTGGGGCAGTTCATCTTTCAGTCCTCTTTGATCTGTCAATTGCATCCTCCCCCTGCCCCCAACTTACGGGATCAATGCAAGGTAATTTCACATGGCCATTCCCTCAGATCTTCTAAAAATCTGCCACATAAATAATTTAAGCTGAATGGGCAGGAGAGCCTGTGGAAATGCGCAGTAGCTCAGTGACCTTCCGTTTAGCTAGCAGTCAGTCAGACAATCAGAGAGGCAGTCAGTCAGTCAGCGAGGCTGCCTCACAGGAGAGCTGCTTGTCTTAACAACCCTCAGGCGGCTGCAGTCAGCGCTGTCATGTGCAGCTCTGCAGCATGGGGGTAAGTTCTGAATGCATAATGTGGAGCGTATGTGTGGCCACAACACACCATGTGGAAAGAAAAAGACAGGATATTTATAGAATCAAGTCAGTGTTTGGTCAGCGGCTAACACTGTTTCACAGAAGAGCCTAACTTATGGCTTCAGGTTGGAGTCCCAAAGCCTATTTGTTTTGGTGTCCTCACTAACAAAGGTCTGTTCTCGCTCCTGATATACTTTTCTCCAGGCCTGATGTGTTAATATTATCTGCCATGCTTAAACTCATTAGTCTGTTGTCAGTGTTACACTTATTAAACCTCACAATGTTGAATAGCAGCCTAAATGGTAGTTTTTCAGATGGCAGCCTTTTTTTTCTTTCTTCTTTTTTATGTATTTAGTCTGTTTTGACAAAAATCCCACATGGTATTACTGTAATAATATTTTAATTGTTTAAGCACCCGATTGTTGTTGCATTAAGTACGCAAAGAATAAAAATACATGACTTAGAGACCAATAACTGCCATGCTGTGTAGACTGGAATGGCATGAGTGATGGCAGCGTGTAGGAACAGCAAATAACCTGAAGCCCTGGTATCTGCAGTGTGGTTCACTGAGAGGCTGAAGTAGACTGTGGAGAGTTGAAAGCATGAAACTCACTGGAGGGGAGCTGGATAATTGGTGCCCAGTAGTTTGATCAAACCTACAAGGACTGTTTCTCTGTGTGTGTGTGTGTGTGTGTGTGTGTGTGTGTGTGTGTGTGTCTGTTTAGATATGCCCCCTTTGTGATCACGGACATAGACACATAGCCACATCAAAAGGTTGAGCGCACACATGCAACCATGTGCAAACTCATACATTAATCATACACATGTTCATTTAGCTTGATGGATAAACACTATATTTAAAAATGCAAAATTTGTTCTAAAATCAATCATGAGTCATGTTTAAATAAAAGAGATCAACAGAGCAGGGAAAATTTATACAGAATACTGTTGAAAAGATTTATAGACACAAACTGGCTGTCACAACATCAACCCTTTATTCTTCTTTTGTTGCTTTTGTCCTCCATCTTCAAATTTCACAAACAAGCACCAGTGTTGTCACTCACAATGGCATGGTATGCATTCTGCCATGGCTCTCAAAGGCCAATTAAAAATTTAAGCAAACATTTGCAAGATAAACTGCTGTTGTCCTATTTTACCATGTCATCACTCCTCAGTGCTAATGAATAATGTAACAGGCCCCGCATGCAGTAGAAAGTAGAGGATTGTGGCATGTGTGGCTCAAATGCAATATTGGAAATTTCACTAGCTTTAAATTACGTTAGATTTCAAGCATCCCAGAATTCTTTGCTGCTTGGTGTAGCACCAAGGGCCTGGATTTAATGACTTCTGTCTTCTCAATTCCCACAAGCCTTTGGACCTTCATGACCCATGTCCTGAGGCTGAAAGTTGTTTACACTTTTTTTGTTTCATCCCTTCTCTTTGTAATGAAAACAACCGATGCTTTCATACTCGTGTCATCTTAATAAGCCGTTTGTTTTAGATGGAAATAATGCAGTATACTGCGCCAGATATATTATCGAGGCAGTTTAAATCAGAACAAGGAAATGAAATATAGGATTTAGGCAACATTTCTTCACATAACCCCTATAGGATGAACTAATGTTAACAGTAGTGTACGGCGCCTTCAGGGTTACATCTGGGTGTGAGTAAGAATTTACATTTTTCTGCTTTTAAAGTACTGCACACAACTCACACAGTTTTTCTCACATTAAAAGAGGTGAAAATGTGATTTTTAGCACTCTGTTATACAGGACTAAATATAGGATGAAATGACCATATCACTTGAATGCAACTAGAAGATTACGAGATATTAGTAGCAAAACAATTTTACCTGGAAATCATCAGCTTACATTTGAAGAAAATATTAAAGTCACCCAAGAATTCCCTCCAATGCATGTTTTACCTGCAGCTAAAGCTCTCACAAAGTCAGATGAAAGAGGTAATTAAATGTACATTTTTCTGAAACAGTAAAGGAAATGGGCCAGTCAGTCTGGAGCAATAGGGGGTAATGAAATTGACTTCAATATCTGTGAGAGGAAATCTCACAGACCAAAAGACACCGCTGACAGAGAACTATAAGGGATAATGATATAAATATAATGACAGTGGTGCCAATCATTTGGTAGGATCAGCCCATCTATTAACAGTAATGGGAGCTGCACACATGCCTTGCTGTCATTTTCATCAGGAAAAACATTACATCAAATGAACATAATGCACAATACGGGCAGGAGATAAATCTATGTCCCAGGAAATGGATAACTACATCCTGGATGTAGTGAAAAGGAAGGATAGCAGTGCTGTCAGCTGCAGCAGTTTTTACATGTTATGCTCCTGATATGTTATCTCATTTTCTGTCCCTCTTGTAACAGATGGTGGGGCTGTAAAAACCATCACAGAAATGTTAGCAGCAAAGCTGCTCATCACCGCTGCTTGACCAGTAATACAAATGTGCAAAAAACAGGCACCACGTAAAAGCTAGCCAAGAGTCAAAGAAAAAATAACACATCCTTCCATCCATCCATCATCTATTTATTTATTTATTTACTTATTCATGTTTAGGGTCACAGGGATCTGCTGGAGCCTATCCCAGCTCTCTTTGGATGAAAGGCAGGGGTACACCCTGGACAGGTCACCAGTCCATCACAGAATAACACATTCTCCTGCTTAAAAATTAAAAACCGGATGCACACATGCAAGGTTTTAACAAAGTAGCCTTATTTTGTCTGGTGTGACCTAATGTCAGAGAGTGGAAAAGCACAGGATTACAACATACTTAATTCACATTCATTATGTGGTCTATATAAAAGCTTTATATAAAGCAGAGCAAGATGTGCATTAAATTTGGGTCTTGAAAATGTTGTTTTACTAGGGACACTGTCATATGTAAAATTGCTATAACATTTACATAATGAGATGTACATTCAGAAGGTTAACACTGCTGTAAAACAAACATTTCTGTGTCAATTTGCTAACTAATGACTGATGACAATGTATGTCACTCTAGCATTTTTACCATATCCTAAAATTGAAAACTGAAAAAAAGCAGACATCTTCCTATAGGCAGTAAAACATAGGGAAGCTGCCAAACACTCAGCTCAATGAAAGCCTGCATACTTCAATACACTTTACCCTCCACCGTCACTGCCACCTAATCACCAGGTACTCTCAGCATGACTTACAGCTAAAGCCAAAATAAATGTAATGTGGTTACTGCTGGTGACTTTGGCACCGACATGTGTTTCCTGAGGGCTGGGCCCACCTTCATACCTAAGAGCCATTCAACTTCCAGTTAATTGCCTGGCCTAGCAAGTTAATTTCCTCCCCGCTCAGTGGGCTGTTCCCTATTGACACATCATAAGAGGACAAAGACTGTTCTCCATTCCACTGGGTGTGCGTGCTTACCACATGACTGGAGCTACTGCGCGGCTTGGGCTGGAGCAATGCTAGCATGCCAAGCAGCCTCCTTCATCTCTCATACTGCTACTCTGGAGCTGTCAGGGTGCGAAGTGGTTGGAGACATTAATAGCTAACTCCTCAACATACTATTGAATTTTGACTTAATATTTTTTCAACTACTGTTTTTTAAAGCTGTATCAAAAATATTTTTAAAATGGCTTTGTCTGCAGTTGATGGTCTTTTTCTTTGCCTTTAGTTATTTATCATTTAGCTCACCAAAAACATTTCTGTAGTCTTGTTAGACACATTTTACACTCCATTTCCCGCTGACGTTAGGCTTCTCAAGAGAAACTCAGACAAACAATCAAAAAGTACTTTGTTTTGTTAAAGTAGTACACAGATGAACTACAATGTGCTGCACTGTGCTCTGTCCAGGTGGAGAAGGCTTTAAAGAGACAAAGCTGACAAGGACTTGATTAAAATGACAAAGATATGCACCAGAGGTAGATAAACAAAATGCCTAATCATGCACTCCTTGGTTAATGGTTGCTCTGATGGGCTAGAGGCAATGGTGTTTGGGATAATTGGTCTCAGGTGTGATTAGAAATTCAAATGCCATGGTAGCATTTAAAAGTAACATTTTCCCCTATGTGGGGTTGTGATAAAGACATCCACCTTAGGAATCTCAACTATCTTTGGAGTTTTGAACCTACTCTCATTACTCTGCTGTTTTCAATGATAAAACACATCATGCAGGGACTACTTAATCTTAAAATGAAGATAACTACCTGTATTTACAGAAAAAAGGCACTGACATGACATTTTAATGGGGTCTTAAATGATAAAAAAATACATGATTTCAAGAAGAAAGGTAAAGGTGTTATTACAGTGAGGCTGCCTGGTAATAATACTAATCCATTTGAGTTACAGCATCCTAATGTTCCCCTAAATCCTTTCATGCCAAGCAGCTGTGACAAACATTTGAGTTTCTTCATGCTCCTTTGGCTGTGAGACTTCACACTTTGTCAAGGGGATGCTTTCCATCCACTGCCTTGGCAGACACCAGTCAGAGGAAGAGAAGATGTGTTACAGAGGGGAAGACAGAAAGAGAAAGAGGGGAAGAAAACAGCCAGTAATCCACTCAAATACTTCCTCAACCATCTTTACTCAGCTCAGCCTGGCAAACAGTACATCCTCTGGCCTGCTCCAGAAAGAGGGCTCTGTAATCAGCGTTTTCTCCCTGTCCGACAGCTGGGTGTTCACACTAGCAGCCAATTAGGACAGAACGAGAGGCAGAGACAGAGAGAGGAGAACGATAGAAAGAGAGGGAGATAGCTTGGATTGCTCAGTGACGGCTGAGAGGGAGAGGCCAAAGCTTCACTGATGATTTCCTGTAGCAGTGACAGGCAGCAACACTTCTAAACAACATCTGGAGAAGTTGGATATTCTCAACTGATTCTACAATTAGAAAGATTAATAGGATGTTCAAGAATACAGTTAGACAATGCTGCCAGTGTTTGCTAGTTCTGAGTAAATAGAGATGGACATAATTATGCCAAAGTTCAGCAAACTATTATATCAAAGGTTCAGTTTCTGTTAAGAATACATATATTTTTTATTGACTGTTTGCTAAATCTCTTGTCCAGTCATAAATTAGCAAATGTAATCAGCCATGGCATGCCCGTCAGGCTTTGGGTAGCAATAGGCTACTATGCATTTGGAGTTTGGTGGGTGTTGTTTTTTTTTGACACAAGAGCAAAAGTGTAGGGACTGAATTAGGCAATGTGTTTATCTGGTTGGCGAAGTTTACACTCCAGCAACCCCAGCCAAATTCATTATATGTGAACGCGTTTGTTTTGTTTGTTACACTTATCTGTCCTAAGGCTTTTCATCAGTAATATGTGCATCTGCCCTCTCTTTTCTGCCCAAGTATGTTTTTCTATAGCAAGCTAAGCAGGATTACACTACAAAAAACAAAAATAAAAGTCAGATCTGAATATTTTGCTAGGTAGCACTATGCTGAAATACAACAATACTGCTTCTTTATTTCTGTGTCTATAGATCATTCGCTAATGGCTGAGGATGCTGACTTTTTGCCATTTGACTTTCTCCAGCTTTTATTGTTATAGTATATACATATCAGTTGCATCTTTTTATACAGTTTTCATTATAAAATGACTCAGTCAGCAACAGTTTTCAGCCAAACTGCGGAATTAGGTTTATTTACGTAACTAGCTGCAGCTGATAAAACGTCTTACTCAGAGTTTCAGTTTCAGAGTTTGACCATTTCAGGGGGTGGAATCATTGATTGCTGACTAGAAAAGAGAAGCATGTTTCTCTATGTAAAATGAAGAATGCATAATTCATAGCAAACCTGCTACTGTTATCACAGTAAACTACATATTTTCCATACAAGACAAGCACTCTGTGTGTAAGCCTACTTGTATTACTTGTGTTGTGGGCACATAGTGTGTATCTGTTTACACAGTCAGATTGGGTGGGTTCAACTTCCTTTTGGGGACAAAATGGATATGGGTATAAGTGGAAATTGATATAAGTCAGTTTAATGTCCACATGATGAAGTCTTGCGTGTGTGTGTGTGTGTGTGAGATCCACCAGTGTCTTTTTTTCCCCATGCAGCCTTTCTTTCTCCTTCCGATCATCTGAGCAGCTTAAGCTAATATGCAGAACTTGTGATTGCTAAAGCAGAAAACATGATTAAGTCTCTGCTCTTTTTTAAAAAAAAAGTCCTTCTGGATGCAGAGATCCTACAGGCTTAGGGAACAATCAGCCCTCCAGTGTGGGTCAGGATAGGGCAGTTCATGAGTATTTGTCCATAAAAGGGAATCTATGACATGAATGATACTTTTGATCTAGGACACCACTGTTTATTTATAAACTCAATAACACATACACAGGTTTTATAGGACTATTATTTTATACGGGCAAGGCAATATTTATTTTTATTCATGAACTTGTAAAACTCCAAAGTGACATTACAGTAAATCTCTAATTTATACTCCCTGGCCTTTCTACACTACATTCATTTTAGCATCAACAGTTACTGCCTCACATGTTGGTGGGTTAGAGGGAGATTTTTCAGGTTCAGGTTCTACTTGCAAAAAGTTAACTTCTCAGTCATGTTTTACACAGCCAAAATGAGAGTGATTTTAGACATTTTAGGGGTATTCTCTTCTACCACTTGTAATAGATGTGATCAACGTCCCAAGAGAATGGACAGCAGATTGCATTAAAAGGCTGCAGAGGTCAGAGCATTGTTTGGGTCTCATTTTGGATTTTGTCAGGAATTTAAATGAGCTTCTGCAGTGTCGAGTGGCATATGAACATGAGCCTTTCATTTGTCGGATTAAAAAACCTACACTGCTATGGTGACCCTGGATGGGACACTTTAGCACACCCACCCAAATCACACACACATATATATACACATATACACACATGAAAGTACATAAAAAATGAAATAATACTAGGCAAAGGGCTTAGAGGATAATCCAAGGGAGTGGAGTGTACTACATCCTCACAGGAATTAAATTCCCTCTCTGTCCAAATAAAGGACATGGCTGTAAGGATGGGTCAGTGGATGACACACACAGACATGGCCACAAATATGCTCTCTTTAACTTATCTATCACACAAAATGTTTTATCTATATTTATTCATCCTTCTTTGTTTGTTATTACCTGCCCTATAGATAGGCTATGTAGTATTTTAGCGTATTTTATTCTGTCAGCAACACAAAGGTAGTATTTTTTTGTTAAGCTATGACGGAGCTAATTAAGTGTCTGCACAAAAAAAAACAAAAAACAAGTTTCTAACGCCTGGCTGAGTGTTGATTGCATGTCTTGATCTAACTGTAAATATCATGTTGTGACACTTGAAGCTAGTGTCCTTGTCAGATCATAATAGAGACCGAGAGACAGAACAGCTGTTCTGACAGACAACAAGCCATGATGTACAATATGGCTCCATAGCAAAACACGCAATCTCAAACTGTGCTCTCACCCAGGCTTAATGAAGTCTTTATGGCCCTGGTTAAAGGCTATTTGGTGTGTGTATTACTCAGAGCTAAGTTCACAACAGTTATGCCACAGTTGGCAAACCACCAGGCCTGAGGGCCAGTGAGTGCCCGGTGCACTCGCAGCATTTTCCAATTAAGGATTTGTGAAGCATTAATGTGCCATGGCCTTTTATAGACATTATATGGGTTTCAGGTTACATCAAGATTGAAAACTCTTATACAGAGTGCAGAGAGAACTAAAGTAGAAACAGAATGATGATCCAAATCAAAGTTGTATGTGTCTTTATAATAATCCAGTGCAATCCATAGAGATTGCAAAAAGGCTAGAACGAGTCATTACCGAGGCTGTAGTGTATAAAAAAAGGGCACTTTAGTGATTTAATGTTTCATAATGCTGAACTAAAAAAAATAGTTTACAAAAAGAACATTCACTGACACAATCACTGACACATCAAGCAGCAGAGGCTGAGATATCCTGACTTTTTGTCTCTAGTATTTGTAGAGTCAAAGTACTACATTTCCCATAATGCAACTTGGCATGGTCTCTTCCTTAGACCATCCCTGCATGCCCTGTTTTTCATACATCCACAGATGAAGCTTGTAACCAAGGATTTCTGGCCAAATTTGTACTTGTACTAAAATTTGTCCAGATCCAAGCTGGGATAACACTGATTACATCATGATGACATCATCAGGGTTAGAGCCACAGGTGACGTTATATGACATTTCCACAGACTGAGTAGTATTTCCCATGACTAGCACACTGTTTTTCATGTGTAAAACCTCTTAAGGCCAGCTCGAATTAAAAACTAGCACTATATAACCAGTGATTTTTTTTGCTTTGTAGGTGTCTATTTACAATAAGTCTCATCAAGCCCAACATTCAATCAGCATTAAATGACCAATCAATCAGTAACTATAGCATACATTCTAGCATTACTATTGCAAACCTCATGAACAGTTATTGAAACCCTGCCTATATGAGTTGGTTTTACTCTGCTCTTTGTAGACTCTTTTTGTTTTTCCAGTAATTTCAGCCTCATATTGCCAAGTCAGGCCAATATATCACCTTGAGGAGTTTGTCCTTTAGCTTCTGCCAGCTCTGTTCCACTCAGCACTTTTTTTTTCAGAAATCATTATCAGCCACTGTGGGGTATTTAAACAGCAGCCAAGTTGGTACTTTGATATTTCTCCTTCTCTCTGACATCCTCAGCTCCCACTTGTCTCAATAAGGTGAGCATCACTGCAGCAAAAATTTGGGGCAAATTCATCATCTTCTAGAAAAGATGCAGGTATTTGTGTCTTTCTGTGCCAGCAGCTGTAACACTACACTACAAGCTGAAATCTGAGCATGGTTCATTTGAGTGAAATCTGTTCAACTTAGACACAGAGCATGTAAAATAAATATTTCTAAACCCCTTATTTTCTCTCTCATCCATCGAGCCAACCCACATCTCCTTAGAGACACCAAAAAAATCAATAGTGCTGTAAATTTTGCAACAGTCAGAATAAGTTTAAGCATCTCTATTTTCTCAATCAAATAAGAGCATTCCAATCACATCTCAGACAACAGATTTCCTTTTGTACAGTTTGAGTAAGAGTTTGAGTTTTCAGAGTAAAAAATGTCTCTACCTTACAGCAACTTTCTTGCACAGAGAAAAAACAATTAATTAACAAAACATGAAGGTCGTCTGTTGATCAGGTTTGTATCAGTGTATGGGTCTATGTGTGCGTGTGTGTGTGCGTGTGTGTGTGTGTGTGTGTGAATCTGTACATCATTCCTAGTAAATGTTGTAACCACACAGCATCATTTACTGATGTGTGCATGTGAAAGCTAGATAATCTCAGTACCTTTTTTTTTTAATTAGAAGGTTAAAACACAGGGTGATCACATGCAGTCACATAGAAGCATGTCCCTGCACACACACACACACCTACCATTCATGCCGTTGTAGATGCTCCGATGATGTGGCGACAGCTCGTCTCCAGTTGGCCTCCTCTGCCCCTCTCGCATAGGGCTGCCAAACTTCACATGATCAGGGCTCATACTGTACTGGTGCCTATGTGTTTCAGGGCTGCTGCCCTGGACCACACAGCCTTTTTCATGGTGCTCACCGGTGCCTATATGTGCCTGCCGGGGTTCGGGGCTCCCACAGCCCGTACCACTAATGCTGCTCCTGTGGTGCCTCTGAAAAAGCTCCCCACTACCTCCCTGGCCTAGGAAGTGCTGCCTCTGGCCCAGGAGGAGGTCAGAGCTGTGGTGCTTGGGGTGCTGCTCTGGACTGCGTCGGCCCACATTCCTCCCATATTTCTCTGGGCTGAGGCCCCGCATGACTCTGCTGTGGTCAGGCACAGATATGGAGCCGCAGCGGGGTCGGCAGAGCTGAGGCAGGGTGTATGGATACTCCAGGCTTGTACTCCTGTGGCGCCCAGCTGGATGCTCAGGGCTGGACACTTCCCTGTCTCCTCCACTTCCTCCTCCTATGCCACTGATGCTGCTACACCTGGGTTTATGCACAAGCTCAGGGCTGCCTTTTTCCCCAGCACTGCCAACTCCACCCACTCCTGCAGCCAGGTGAGGCTGCTTATGATGAGGATGATCTGAGCTGTCAGCACTCCCCGCGCTGGATGTGCTGCTCCCATCACCCACGTCTCTCATTAGGAGGCCCTGCCCAGGCACCAGCAGCAAACTATTCTGGCTGTCTATGGAGTTGCGGCACCCTCCCATTCCTATACCCCCTCCACTTCCACTTCCTCCGCCACCTCCACCTACCACTCCCTTCTCCTCATCCAGCAGCAGGCAGAGCTCCTTTAGCTCCAGGTTCTCCCGTATTACCTCCTCCTGTCGAAGCTCCAGCTCCTTCAGTTTCTGGAGGTAGAGGGTCACCTCTTTACGCATGATGCTGGCACTGTATCGCCCCAGGCGCTGCCACTCTCTAGACACACGCTTTCCTTTCTGGCGGTCATCATCCAGGAAGCAGCACAAGTCCCGCAGCTCGCGGTTGTCCTCCTGCAGCTTCTGGTTAATGTCCTTAAGAGGAAGAAATTTTTAAAAAAAAGGAAAAGAGAGATGAGTTCAACTGAGCATTAGGAATAAGCATTAGGAAGCATCATAAATGAAGTCAGTTGTGATCAGTGGAACAACACAAATGCTTTTGATTGTGCACCAGACAAAACTGTTTTTTCTTCCATTTTTAATTATATTCCAAGGTAAATCTCTGTAACCATTTTTCAATTCCAATCCACTTCACTGCTCTTTTAGATATCAGTCAAATGCTGTATACAATCATAATGGAATGAAATCCTAATCCTATCTGTCACTCCCATAAAAGCACTGACTCATTGTGAATGATTCAACATGAACTATATAATGTAGATTAGAATGCTCTGTAAGGAAACACAGAGGCCACACACAGATAAAGGCCTGGGTTGTGCAGTGAAATCACACATATTTAATAAGCAACATTTAGTTAACCTTCTTCAGTTCCCTCTTTCCTTCTCTGTCATTCTGTAGACTGAATTCTGCCCCTCCCCGCACACACACACCCAAACCCCCTATCATCCCTCTCCCACTCTCTTTCTCTCTCCTATTCTTGCCCTCCAGCTTTTTCCTGTGTAATTAGGAAGCTTAAATTGATGGAGGTGGTGAGGAGGTCTCCAAAAAAGGCAAATGATCCCCATGTGTTTCATCTGAGGCTACCTCAGGCTGAGTCTCAATGTTAAAGGTAAACACTGTGCTATATTCCTATTATCAGCAGTGCAGAAAATTAAGGCAGTGGGTAAAGGTTACTGAAAAAGAAAGTGACAATCTGCATTGTTCCAGAAGAAAACTGTTCTGCATTTAGTCTAGGGTAGATTTATTTGCAGGGCTTTAAGGAACACTAGGTGTGTGTAACTAAACCAGAGAGAGGTCTGGACTCCAGATTTTAGCACTGGCATGTGATCAGAGGTGCAGATTTGGCCACAGATGAGAATGTTGAAGTGTACTTCTACTTTAATGACATGTTGCAGTCCTACTTGCTGTGTTTCATAAACTGACTTGTAAAAATGCATTTTTGCCAAATGGTCGCGGTCACAAGTAAAAAAAAAGTCTCCTTGATTTTTAAAAAGCCTGAACGTTCCACATCCCCAGCAAAAGTCAAATGAGAACTATCAGCCTGCCTACCTTAAGCACGCATAGAAAGCATATGTGTACACGGGCTCTACGTTTATCCGTATCACATCCTCATACAGACCCACACAATGACAAAGTGAACTTCAGTGATACCATCTATTCTGTTTGCAAAGGCGCTTTCTGTACAGCAGAACATCCATCCTGCTATGCGCGTTCTCAGGTGCGCTCCAAACCTATGATCTCATCCTTCACCAATGCGCGCCCCCTCACCTTCAGCCCCCTGATCTCGTTCAAGTGTAGCTGGAGGCTGCGATTGACCTCTCGGATGAGATTCCCGTGGTCCAGAATCACGCTCATCTTGTCGGCCTCAGATCGCCTCAGCCGCCGAACCAGATCCTCTTTGGTCCACTTAAGCAGCTCCTCGTCTGTGAGACCGGAGATGTCCTCCGCCGGACTTTCAGTTTTCGCTATCGACAGCTGGAGCTGGGGCTGGGGCGGCGGAGTCGCTTTCTCCATTGGCACAGCTCCTCTGGCAGCGACAAAGGGCAGAAATTACTCAGAGGCTCGTTGAAAACCTCTGTTTGCATCCGCTGCCCGGTCGACTCAGGGTGGAAGACGGTTACCGTTTGGAAATCAGTCGCATAGTTTTGGCCTTTTATGTTGCCTCGACACTTCCACTCTCTGCTAGAGCAACAGCTGACGATGCCGGCTTCGTGAAATACAGTGCAGAAGATGCTGTCCTCTCTATCACTGCAACATCCTCGCAGACGTGACTATGCAGCCCACTTGCACCGTGATATAATGTCGACTCGGGTTCGTATCCAAAATCAGTCGCAAGCGTAGTCAAAGTAAATAAAGTCTGCGCATACACCTGCCGTCTGTAGGCTGAGCACGCTGCAAGAGAGAGGAGAGAGTCCGCTGCTGTGCACGGCAGAAACACAGAGTGGGAGCAGGCTTTCCCTGCCTCTCTGTAGCTCTCTCTCCACAGGGGTTTGCACCTCCCCAAAAATCCAGCTTGGTTACAGCGCCATCTAATGTTCACCATTTTTCTGAGCACGCTACCTGAAATGCTGATTTCATTTCCTTTCTGGCTCCGAATCAACGTGGACGACAGTGGAAAATTGTAGGTTTTCTTCAGTTTTCCATGTGTCCCACTTGCTATAAATTCAGTTTGGATTGTTTATTGAAATAAATCACGTGAACGCACAAAGACTGAGACCAGCAGTTGGCTAGTTTCACTACAGCACCATGGACAGCAACAGGGCATGCGTGACCTTGACATATAAACTGTAGCCTATGAACAAGAAGGTGTAGATGGACTATGGTCTATAGTCTTATTTAAAAGGGGGTTATTAATGTTATTACCAGTAGTGAGCACTACTAACAGGAGGGTAGGGTTTATCCCCCCAAAAAAAGCTTGAATTACACATGATCATCATATACATTAAGCGACATTATTAATTACATTACAGCAAAATACTCGAAATGTGCTCATAACAACAATGAAAGACGCTAAATTCCAGTAGGGGCTACACAATCTTTATTAGGTTAAATTCTGATGTTTCAGAAGTCATAACAAATAGGGGGAAAATAGGGGAAAAAAGTCGAAAAATTAAACAAAAAGAGATTAGAAACGAAATGAGGAGATAAGGAAACAAAACATTAAAGGAGCCAAAAATTAAAATAATATAAGCCAATTTCATTAATACTACTATTTTTACTTCTACTACTACTACTACTACTACTACTACTAATAATAATAATAATAATAATAATAATGAAACGATTAAAATAATATAAGCTAATATTAACTAGGCTACCTATTAAGGCTACCTATAATAAAGACTGTGTAACAAAACTTTGCATACATGGAAATAGCCATGGAAATAGATTACTTCCTGACACTGCAGCCGACATATATAAAAGTTGCGGTAGTAGAGAGAGAACAAAAACAGTGACCCATTCGTCTAATCACAATGTAAGTCCTGTCGATAGAGAATAACACCCAGATACTGTGATCACATAACTCACCGCTGGGTGCTACCACCGTTTCCGAACACCGGTATATTGTAAACTCCATTTCCCATACTCACCCTCTTCTTCGTGCGAAGCGAAGTGTACGCCCTAGTGACGACATTAAATGAAGAGCCAATAGGAGACGTCTGGACTTGGAGTAACACGTCATTCTAGTAGAGCCGGCTGATAGGAGTTATCCTTTCACCGTCGTCCTTCTGTCGTGTATATCCGGCTTCATTTACCTCCAAATGTTCTAATTGTTTTAAACAGAATCTATTTTTTTAGCTCTTGACTAAACCCGAGGCCAACCTGATATAAAGGTGAGCACTTTCCTTCTTTTCTGTTTCCATTTATGAAGGCACGGGAAGTGTTTAGCTTCAATGCTACATTCCGTTAGCTAACAGTAACCTTTTCAGCTGTACAGCGTAGCGTTAGCTTCAAGTGGTTTGAGGGACTGGGATCATTAACAAGACAAAGTCTGCTGATAAACTCATCGTGCTTATAGCGAGTTTCAGCGCCTCAGGGAGGGAGCACACACCGCGGTAGTGGTCGTGTTTGAATGCTTTCTGAGTGCAGGTCAAGACAGCAGGCTTGACTGGTGGGTGATGATACGTGGCCTGTGTTGTCATCTTAGCAGTATGTCCTAATCGTATTGACTATGTTGTATGAATGGCTTAAAATACTTTTTTGTCTTGATTTGTTATATATATAATTTATCAGGTTTCACGTGTACTTAGCTGAAAGGGGGAAATCAAGGGACACAAATACTCTCAGCAACAGTTTGACTAAATATGTCAAGACAAAGGTCACAATCTATAAGAACACATTGTAAATGGGGAAGATGATGATGATGTTGGCTTCTTCAGTCCAAAACCCCATTCAGTACACTATTACATAAGACAGAGATAAGAAGCTATATTGCTGAAGAAACTGAAAGTATGAAATGTTGAAAAGTGATATAATGAATTTTGAATTTCATCTCTGATTAGATCCCAGGGTCATATAAGTCAAGTTAGAGTTCCAATTATTGTGAATTTTTTTTGGCCTAGGTTATTCTAGCTATTAAGTAATTCAGCCCCTCTTAGGTCAGATAACTCACGTGCATTGTCTTGTGTTAATGTATTTACTTGAAAATGCCAGTTGGAACCATATGGTGTAGTATAAAATCAGAAATCTTGTTATCTTAGCAGGAAACTAACACCCAACAATCACTAAAAGACTACCTGAATTTCCCTTTGGGGGTTAATAAAGTCTTACTAATCTCATCTCTCTCTTTGCACTGTGAATTGCTGATCAAAAAAAAAAAAATCTGAAGCTGTCACTTGGGCATTGTGAACCTGCAATCTAAATTTTACAATTTTGTGTCATTTTCTTGATGAAATAACTAATTAATTGGTTGAAGAGAGTATTGGTAGATTGTTGGGTCATGAAAAGACTTAAAGTTTTTGTCCTCCAGGTTTGTAATCAGTACTGTTATGTATGGTCTGTAGAAAAATATGAAAAATATGTAGTGCATGTGGTTGCTACAACAGGATTCCTAGTGATGCGTCATTGCTGTTTCACTGACATATGCCAGAAAAGCTTGAGTCTAAAAATACTGCTAGGATTCCTCTAGGATTCCTCTGTACTGCTCACTTCGTCATCTAAACACGTTGGTCAGGTTTCCTGATGATACCTTTGTGCGTCATGCTTTTGACAATCTAGGTCTTATTTTAGCACAAGAGAGAAAGGACCACATATATAAAGCAGGTGTTCACTCCAGCCAGTGTGAGCAGTTAGACAGAAGCAAGAACAGGTATAGACTACAAGAGTCTCTGAGACGTTACTTGGTTCTTTCACTGGGCCAACAATCTCACTGTTGCATAGTGGGCTCTTATTTATTTATTTATTTTGCTGAAGCTTGGTGATGGCGACCTACCAGGAGTTCATCCAACAGAACGAGGACAGGGATGGGGTGAGATTCAGCTGGAACTTCTGGCCGTCCAGTCGTTTGGAGGCCACCAGGCTAGTGGTCCCCATCTCCTGCCTCTTTACACCACTCAAGGAGAGACCCGATCTTCCACCAGTCCAGTACGAGCCAGTTCTGTGCAGCCGGGCTAATTGCAAGGCAGTGCTCAACCCACTATGGTGAGTCAAATAGAAATACAGTGGCCAGACCTTTAGACGTACATTTGAATGGTCTTAAAAAAAACAAGTATTTGTATTTGAAGTCTTTATTTTGACTTATGGCATAATTGTAAGTTGTTTTTTTTTTGCATAGAAAAAATGGGTAATAATGTGTGCCACTGGCCCTGCCAACTTTGATCTTGACATTTCTCCATTGTTGTCCTCCTTTCAAAGTAAATAGGGATAAAAGAGGGTCTTGCTTTTGAATATTTAGAACACCTCAGCACTTCTAAATGCTGAGGTGTTCTAAATACTGGGTGTGGTATTTAAGAAGTGCAAACACATTTGGTACAACCTGCTATCAGTCATAGTTACACTGTCAGCTGGATATTAACCCTAAATTGTTTCAATCCTTTTACAGTCAAGTTGACTTCAGAGCAAAAATATGGGCATGCAACTTCTGCTTTCAGAGAAACCCAGTAAGTACTGATGTTCGGAGTGATTTATTTCTGATGCTTTTATTTTGACATTTTGTTGCCAAAACCTATATAAGCCTGAAACATCACATGTGGATTCCTGTATTGGGTTGGTTAATCTGGTTCTCTTTGTCCCTCCAGTTCCCTCCTTCTTATGCAGGTATATCAGAAGTGAACCAACCAGCTGAACTCATGCCACAGTTTTCTACCATTGAGTACATAGTACAGGTAAATACTAACATAGATATCTGCATGCTCACCTCAACCTTATTTATGGAAATTGTATGTGCAGAGCATGTTATTTGTAAAGGTAAATATTAAAGATTTCCAGTACTAACTTATGAAGACGTAGAGTCCTTGTTTTAACTTTTGAGCCTTGGGTTAACTTAGCAAGTACAGTCTCACCCTGCATCCCTGACATGTCAAATTACTGTAGTACTCTTTGTTATGGGTTCAGGGAACATTTGGTACCTTAACTATTCAGATCAACATTGTAATTAGTCACACATATTTGCAAGAATTATCATGTTGTGTTTTAATATGTTAAAATATGCAGTAGGCTATAGCAGAGCTGGTAAAACTAAAATTATACAGAACTATCTGTAGTATTGGAATAGTTTAGAGTGTGACTGCTATTGTGGTTAACAAGTATAACTTTATCAATAATGCATGTGGTTTTCAAATGTAATAAGAGCTACCGGTGACCACATGGTGTCTCTGCTAGTGACAGCTTTTTAAACATGCAGTACTTTCAGCAAACAACAAAGCAGCCCCCCTACTTTGTTTCTTTTTGATGACAATGATAAATGAATAAGACTGCAAAGGAACTGTGCCATTTCATCACTTTATATGATAAGGTGTGCAAAAATGAGTTATGATCTCACCACAGTGTAAATCTTTATCTCTTTACAGCGTGGACCTCCAGCTCCTCTGATCTTCCTCTATGTGGTGGACACATGTTTGGAAGAAGAGGACCTCCAGGCTCTCAAGGAGTCTTTGCAGATGTCCCTCAGCTTGCTGCCACCCAACGCCCTGGTGGGCCTCATTACATTTGGACGCATGGTCCAGGTTCACGAGCTCAGCTGTGAGGGGATCGCCAAGAGCTATGTGTTCAGGGGCACCAAGGACCTCTCCTCCAAACAAATCCAGGTGTGTGGGGGGCAGAGGCATTGGGAATCAGAGGAACGAGGAAAAATAGAGTTGAAGATTTGGTTACAAACTATCATTACAGAAAATGAGACCAGATTCATAGTATTTCAGTTGGATATGATTGACTCTTCTCAGTCAGCTTCAAATTTATGGAAAACTGTATTTTCAGTTTAGTAATGTGGTTTTTGTTTGTTTTAATTTTGTGTGTTTCAGGAGATGCTGGGTTTAACAAAGCCAGGAGCTCCAGGACAGCAAGGTCGCCCGATGGCCCCTCAGGATGCCGCAGCCTCTTGCAGGTATGTATTAGTCACTTTTTGTCAGTCACTAGTAGCTGTTTCCATAAGTTCAAATTTACTTAGCCTTGCTGACCCTCAGGCAGTTATTTCAATGAATGTGTGTATTTGTTCATATTTAGGTTCCTTCAGCCTGTGCACAAAGTTGATATGAATTTGACAGACTTGCTCGGCGAGCTTCAGAGAGACCCGTGGCCTGTCCCTCAGGGCAAACGGCCTCTCCGCTCCACCGGTGTTGCTCTGTCTGTTGCTGTCGGTCTGCTCGAGGTACGAAAAAAATATTTTACACTAAGTGCAAAATAATCGTGCATTGTGCAGTAATGCTGCAATACTGTGCCTATATCTTAAAAGTGATTTAGGTCTAAAATACAAAGCATACAAATGCATTAGAAGTCATTCATTAAGGTTTCTTTACAGTAACCTGAACTTTAACCTCTGCAGACAATCCTGCCACGTTTTTGTTCAGAACCACAGATCTGTAGGAACAGTACATGTGCTTTGGGAGTTCAAAGGCTGGTTCCTTAGTTGTTTACCTTGTCTATTCCCTTCACCATCATTATCCTGTCCCCTCCTACTGCTAATCTACATGCTTATATAACTGGTAGCACAACAGATCATTCCCCGCTGAACTTTCCATGAGCAGCTACGTGATGAGGTCTGATTTGAACATCTGACTCCAGGTTTTGCTGTTGTTGGGTTATTTGACTAGATGAATGGATTTTTTTATAAAGGCAAGCTTCTAAAAGTATTTGGGATCCACTAATAGTTGGCTTGTTTGTTGTGTTGGTTTTTGTGAATTGGTATACGTTGTCCCTTTCATAAATGAGTCAGTGTTTATGTAAAACATGGTATCAAATGGTCACATGGCATTAAAAGCTTATTCTAGCAGCTGTGTGACTAAAGTGGCATGTGCCCATATGTATCTTTGTCATGGACTTTCCCAGGGTCCTGGACTATGGACTTTGTTTGAAGTGTTGGCTGTAAGGTTTGCCCCAATTCCAGAAAGGCACATTCATTGTTATACTTGATACATAAATTAAATTAAACTGGATTTCCATTCTTCAGTGTTGAAAACAATATTGTTTAGATGCAAATGTTTTTCAAATGACTGAATCAAATAACTTCTGTATTGTAATAGTTTTATCAAACACATTTTAGTTTTCTTTCCTCACCTTTAAAAGTCTTTAATGAATTTATGAGGCTGTATTTGCACAGGCAATCTTAATTAGATTAATGAGCCCCTTTCTCCCTCTCCAACACACCTCTTTAAATAGCAAATGTAAAAACTGGGTCAATAGTCCATTAGTGCTCATTACCAAAATGCCCAGCCTTAAAACAAGCACCCAGTATAAATGCACACAACTTATCGAGGAATGATTTTTATCCATTAAAGCACCAGTGTATTGGCAGTAAAGAGGTGCAGCAGGAGAGTCAGTATCTGTTTAGAGTGAATTCTATACATTTCAGTCTGCAAATGGAAAAACTTTGTGCTGGTTCCAAACTCTTTACTGTCTATGTTGTAGCTTGGATACAAGTGCAATGGTGCTTAACCGAAACTGAAACTTTCTCTTTTCCTCACCCTCAGGGTGCGTTCCCCAACACAGGGGCTCGTGTGATGCTGTTCGTCGGAGGGCCCCCCACCCAGGGCCCAGGCATGGTGGTGGGGGACGAGCTGAAAACTCCCATCCGCTCCTGGCATGACATCCAAAAGGACAATGCTCGCCATCTGAAGAAAGCCACCAAGGTGTGCAAATGGAGTCTTCCCATGTGAATACTGTACCGGCAATTGTAGCGTTAAAGTGCTGACATTTGAGTGAAATTTTCCTTTCAAATGTTTACTAAATGTCCACCTATTGCAATTATCCATTTATTACCCATTTTTCCATATTATTACTTTAAGTTTGTAGTTTTACTGTTGTTTCATGGCTTTTGTGTATGTGTGTGTGTTTTTTTTTTTTTTTGTAACTCAGTACTATGAAGCCTTGGCCAACCGCTCAGCTGCAAATGGCCACAGCATTGATATTTATGCCTGTGCCCTGGACCAGACCGGACTGCTGGAGATGAAGTGCTTATCTAATCTCACTGGGTAAGTCAGCACTGTACTGCACATTTCAGTATGCTAAACCGGACAAATTTGTGTCATGGTAACAAAGTCTATGTTCCTTTTTGATTAGCATTGTAACAGTCTGTTGTGCTACATTTATCAGGGGCCACATTGTGATGGGAGACTCTTTCAACACCTCTCTCTTCAAACAAACCTTCCAGAGGGTCTTTAGTAAAGACTACAATGGAGACTTCCGCATGGCCTTTGGAGGCATCCTGGAAGTCAAGGTAAAGAAATGAGTTTAGAATTTGGGGAGATAAATGTCACTACCTTCTGTATTCAGCATTGTAATTTAAACCTGAAGGTATCAGATGGTAATCTGACAAATACTTGTTAAAGTTAAATTTGTCTTGGCTTTTTCTTTTTTTATAGACATCTAGGGAGCTGAAGGTTTGCGGGACCATTGGACCGTGTGTTTCACTCAACTCCAAAGGATCGTGCGTTTCAGAGAATGTGAGTCACTGCCCCAGACAAAACTGGAAAATTCAGATTCTTTGTTTCCCAGTAACAATAGAGCATGGTTATTTGCTAGCATGCATCACAGTACTTTCTCTGTTTTGTGTAGGAGATGGGTGTTGGTGGCACAAACCAATGGAAAGTCTGTAGTCTCAACCCCTCCACAACACTGGGCATATACTTTGAGGTGGTGAATCAGGTAAACAAGCACTTATTTGAGCCTTATACTGTAAGGCCTGACAAAATGCTGATAGTAGAGGTGACACACACATCAAACAAGTGAATAATTGTGATTGAAGATAAAGGGTTTTTTTTTTTGTACTGCAAACTCTTCAAACAATGACTTTTTGTATTTTTTTTTTTTTCACGATATAGTAGATTGCCAGTTTGTTTGATTGCCAACTGTAGTCTTATTGTCTTTACTGTTTTCTGTCCATGTGTAGCACAATGCACCAATCCCCCAGGGAGGCAGAGGGGCGATCCAGTTTGTCACCCAGTACCAGCACTCCAACACACAGAGGAGGATACGGGTCACCACTATCGCCAGGAAGTAAGATCCTGTATATATTGTTGTTTAGTACACACTGTACAGCTATTCTGTGTCAGACTCTATTATTATTGATATCAATATTGTATTAATTTTGATATTAATAAGATGGTCTGGTCAGGTGTGAGTATTCACTTCATGAACCTCTTTGGGTAAGAACATGATATGATGAGCTTGGCAAAGAAAGTGACAGCTAGAGTCAACATTAGCCTCACAGGAAACAATGTTTACATTCCTGGAATTCAAGACACCACCTTCAAAGACCTGTGGGCTTGTGCGTCATTCACACCACACCCATGTTCACCTGCGCCTCCTTTGTTTCTCCTCTCCTGTTTTCCTCACTCCCTTCCTTCTCCTCGTTATTTCTGTTCCAACCTAAGCTGGGCAGATGCACAGACCCAGATTCAGCACATCGAGTCATCATTTGACCAGGAAGCGGCCGCCGTGCTCATGGCTCGCTTGGGAGTCTTCAGAGCCGAATCAGAGGAGGGGCCAGATGTCTTGCGTTGGCTTGACAGGCAGCTCATCCGTCTGGTGAGTGACACTCCCACACATAAACTGCTGTCTGTGATAAGAATGCATAGTTGGCATTGTTGTGATTGTGTAATGGAAAAAATTCATTCTCTATAACTTCATAGTGTGACGCTAATGTAGGATAATACGTTACGTGGTATTTAAACAATGTTTTGTGTGCCTTCATTGCAGTGTCAGAAGTTTGGCCAGTTTAATAAAGATGATCCTACATCCTTCAAACTGTCAGAGTCTCTGTCCCTCTACCCACAGGTAATCTTGCCTCCTAGTGGAAATACATGAGTCTGCAGCAAACAGGTTTTTGATGACATGAAGCAAATTATTCATTTTACTGACTTTTGTAAATTCCTCTCCTCTACCTGCAGTTTATGTTCCACCTGCGGAGATCGCCCTTCTTGCAGGTTTTCAACAACAGCCCAGATGAATCGTCCTATTATAGGCACCATTTTGTCAGGCAGGACCTGACCCAATCTCTGATCATGGTCCAGCCCATCCTCTACTCATACTCCTTCTATGGGCCACCAGAGGTCAGTGTCACACCCTTCAAACCATTGTTGTTAGCGTCAAAGGAGTTGCATTTATTCTGGTGCATATGGCTTTGTTTAATACTGCTGTTATTAGTGCTGAATTGTTCAACACTGTGTCTCAAATGTATCTGTTCTTCACAGCCAGTGCTCCTGGACAGTAGCAGTATCCTACCAGATCGAATCCTACTGATGGACACATTCTTTCAGCTGGTTATCTACCATGGAGAGGTGAGACAGTAGACCACTGACTAGGAATGCTAGCCAGTTGATAAACAACTTGATTTTCATTTAAAACATAAAACTATATATGCATTTCTTAAAGCTGTTGCCTTGCCCTTTATTATCAGACCATTGCCCAGTGGCGAAAGGCTGGCTATCAGGAAATGGCAGAGTATGAGAACTTCAAGCAGCTGCTGCAGGCTCCTTTGGATGATGCCCAAGAGATCCTGCAGACACGTTTCCCCATGCCACGCTACATCGACACAGAGCACGGAGGTTCACAGGCTCGCTTCCTGCTCTCCAAGGTCAACCCATCACAAACCCACAACAACCTCTACGGCTGGGGACAGGTACAGTATTACAAGCTGTAACTTTCTGTTTTGGAGCTTTTTTTTTTTTTTTTTTTTTTTTTTTTAATTTGGAAAACAATTTGGTTTTATTGGTCACATCCATTACCAAAAGTGAAATAGACTATAGTTATCAAACATGAGGGTCATATTGTTCAGGGGGTTTTTTTTGTTTGTTTTTTTTTTTCAGTTTATTGGAGGTTGATTGTTACCTGTTTTTCAATATAATGAAGACTCAAATTTAGTTCTTCTTGAAACCATATTAGACACTGATAAAGTATAGTCATTTCAGAGCATGTAGTTTGTGGTGCTGTTTACAATAACCTGATAGTTTATCCACCACATTTATAACACGACTCTGAAACAGTCAACAGATGTGAACATTGCCACCTGCATTAGGAGGATTTATTGGGCTGTTTTATAAGACTGCATTAGTTTTAGCTTGGGGTAATAAATGACATTCCAACTAAGTGAATGAAATTTGTCATTTGGTGACTTGTTACTGGTTTGCCTCATCATGCATCTTTAATATCCCACAATTGTCTGTGCTGTGGGTGGAAAAAAACAATCTGAAACTGGCAACTCAAATGCTTTTAGTTTAGACTGTCAGTACACACATCTTGGATTAGTTAACCTTTTGTTATTAGTGGGAAAGACTGATAGAGCAAAATGGCATTAATTATTTTCCAAGTCAAGAAAGCTGAACCACAACCTACTGTATACTAACAGTGCAGTCACATCTATGGCAGTGATTAACCTGTTTACTTCATTATTGCATCATGAAAAGATCTGTCCGTGAACTAAGTGAGTAACTTTTGTCTTTTCTGTGCATCTACAGGAGACAGGGGCCCCGATCCTCACCGATGATGTCAGCTTGCAGGTTTTCATGGACCACTTGAAGAAACTGGCCGTCTCCAGCTCTGCGTAGAAGCTTAATCACAAAGAAAGGAGTGCTAACGCATTCCTGATCGGATAATGGGATCCATCAACATTTCCCTTGTTGTCTAAAGGATTGAAACCCAGAGTCGACTGTACATACTATATTGATTTCACTGTGCTCTGAACAGAGAAGGGGGTTAAATAGCACATTCCTAATAAAAAAGCCACGTGAAATGTTTTCTCATTTCCATTAACTTATTTATAAGAATCAGCTTCAAATCTCCATAACCAGTCTATCCACATGAAAGAAATATCAAACTCTGTTTCTATTTTATATTTGATATCACTTCTGGCATGGAGAATGATTAGACTAATTCAATTTTTCTATTCGTTTGTTTGTCCTAAAATGTGTATCTTTTACATCAGATACTGATTGAATGTGCTGTTTAAAAGGATGCTTATATGTGTCAGCTTTGTCTATAGCTAAAGATGACATGCAGAATTTTTCTCATTAAAGAAATATAATTGTACCTCTAATGCTGGTTATGTGTTCATATGCAAGGTTTATTGGTCTGCACATTGATGAGTTGTTAATCAGTGTATTTAAAAAAAAAAAAATCCTACACGGATTATACGTCGTATTATATGAAAATTTCATCTGAATAATGAGGATTAATGTCCTGAGGAAATGAATTTAGTCACACCAAGACTGGTTTTCACATTCAGATTTAGTTTTAAATTAGATCTTATAGGATAAATATTTCAGTCCTATTTTGTTCACCATCTGGTATATTGTACCCAGTGACCACCCAAGTCATCTTTGCAGTCAGACTTCAATATACTGTAGGAGAGACAGTTGTCCAATTTAGATCCTGTCTGGATTTGTGATGCTATTCATATAAAAGACAGAAAACTGGTTCTGCCTGTGTCCTCCGTCCTCACGCTGACATCTGCGTCATACAGTGCATGTTTAGGCCACTATGTTTGGATGACTTCAATTGATGCGCATGTACAACAGAATTTCAGGAATAGTAGGAAGTGGATTTTCACATGGAAGTCAGAGGTTACCAAAGATGCTCACTTCATACCTCACACATCTGTTTTGTTCTTTGCAGCTGAAGGAAAAGCCTTACTCTGAACTGTCTAGTATTGCATATTTGAACACTTCCGTGCCAGTGTGTGTGAAAGACTGACGCACAGACCTTGTTGCAACAGCAGTCAGTAACATATCCTCTGCGCAGATTGAAATAAGATACTATTGTCTTTTTCTCATATGTCACTTCTGTACAGAAAGCCTACAGAAAACCCCTCACGCACCATCTACTGTCACTGTAAGCTGATTTCAGAGCACCCAGACAGTATGATTTCGAGGATCAGTGAACGGCAGATTATGAAGACTAATCCCCAGGGGCTATCTGTTTAGAGGCAAATTCTACTCTTAGCAGCTTTAAGCGGAAGTTGCCACTGAAATACAAATGAAGTCTGTGTCTATGAAAAGCTTAGTCCCTACAGTGTGGCACTCTGTAGCCACATATGCTCCAAGAGTATTGAAGGCCAAATAGAAACATACAATGTCATGGCTCTTAATCCCTTTGACAGAGATACTTCTGCACAATTGGTCCATGCATTTTTCAGTTGAAAGTGATGCTGTTGCAGGTGATTTGAGGCCTCTCAGCACTTGTGACATGAAATGAACATATGAACACATATGCTCGGCCATCTTGACCCATTCCAAGAGTACAGCTGTGCATGTTGGACAATGTCCAGAGAAACAAAGGGACATTAAATTTCTCTCAGCCTATTATTTTGCTTTCTCCAGTGATCATTCATGATGTTCATGTCCACGTGATTCTCAGGCTTAGGCAAAGCTGAAAGGAGATGTGCCTTCTTATTAACTCTTATCAAATCCTAACAGATTTTTCACACAGGGCCATGTAGTTTTGGATTTTGTTGTCCCTTAATAATAAAAACCTTCATTTAAAAACTGCATGATGTGTTTACTTGTGTTATCTTCGACTAATATTTAAATTTGTTTGATAAGCTGAAACATTAAAGTGACAAACATGCAAAAAAGGGAAGGAAGAGGGGCCAACACTTTGTCACACCACTGTAGACCTTCCCACATCCTCACAAATAACCTGAAATTAATGCACTGGTGGGAGAAGTACTGAGATCCTTTACTTCCATACAAATATAAATACCACAGTGTAATAATACTCTGCTGCAAGTAAATGTCTTTTTTTTTTCAAAATTGTACTTACTGTAGGTAAAAGTACAAAAGTATCAGCAGCCAGATATATTTGAAATACATATATATAGTTTTTATTGTATAATTATTGGTGTGTGAATGTGTGCATCCATTTAATGTTGCGGCTCGTGAAGGTGTAGTTAGTATTATTTAAAATATATGAGTTATTTCACATACTGCTGGGTAGCTTGTAAATTTCATACTGAGGATCAATGAAGTTTTATGTACTATTATGTATTTTGTTTTATTCATCTGATTTCAAAACGTTACTAGTGACTAAAGTGAAATAATAAATGCAGTGGGAGTAAAAGTATAACATTTTCCTTTTTGAAATGTAGTACAAAGTAGCAGAAAATGGAAATACTCAAAACACAGATACCTCAAAGTTGTACTTAAGTACAGTACTCAAGTAAATGTACCTAGTTACTTTCCGCCACTGTGTTAATGGAACCTATGTACATAACACAGAAGATTATACTAACTCTTTTGAAACATGTCAAAGTCAATTATTCCCCTACTACAGACCTTAGGTTCATGTGTGATCATTTATTCCCTCACACTGCAGCCAAAGCCCTAAAATGTGTTAACTTGAGAGTGTGGATTAACTTCTTGTTTTTGCCACAAACAGGAGACAGCCTATCACCATCTGCATGGACGTCATAAGCAGTGTTTACCAGACTGTAGCCAAGTACTCTGACTTCCAACACGATGCTGATATTCAATAAGACTCTTGTCAGCTGTTGGCAAGAAATGCTGGGTGATTCAAGGACAAAGTGCTTTTTTTGAAGCTTTGAGAAGTGGGCACTGATGACCTATGGCCTTCAGGGGGTCATCTCATGAAATATTTTCAACCATCATCAAATTCCTCGTCATTTTTGCACCTATAAAACGGTGTTCTATAGAGCAAGAGGGACCTGATGTGGGAGATTTAATTCTGTGTAACTGCAACATGAAATGTACCTCTCACCTCTTGATTTCCCTCTATCTGTGGAATCATGGTGGTAATTATCTGCAGTATAGTCAGAAGGTTTGATGGAAAGCCTCAGCCTGAGCTGTCAGTTTTCAGAGTCATGCTGAAGTGCAGCTTAGCCTTCAGGGCTGGAAGATGAAGGCATGAGGTAACAGAGATGTCAGGCCTATTTGGCCTCATTTGCTCTGAGCAAACGAACGTTGTTTGTGAAGAGGCTCACACAATCTGTATTTTTAGCTCGTTCTCAAATGAAGGATTGCAGGGCTCAGGGGAAATGTGCCTGAAATGCCTCTATTTGTCTCTGCCTCTGTGTCGCAGCACAGTGGCAGATTAGTAGACATCCACTGCAGAGTTCCAGTGTTGTGCAGTGATCTCTACTGGGCACAGTGGGCAGAGCTCAGCAGGTAGAGCTGCCTTCAAAAAAAGAGAAGACAGATCAGCTCCTCTAAGATCACAACTCAAAAGGAGCGAGATGCGTTTTCATTATTTATTTATTCATTTCTTATGTTTTATTAACCATTTCCCTGAGGGGCGTCAAATGAAAGATCTCTTCGAATTTCTGCAGCAAAGTGCAAACTTTGGTCTTAGCAGGTTGATGCTGCGCTGATGAGTTGTTTGTGAGCAATGGAGAGAGAGACGCACCCTAACGACAAAGAGACAGGGACGTGACAGAGAGGGGAGGAGGCATCATAAGAAAATCCCACACTTGATGGAAGCGCGCGTCAAATCCTGTGACAACGTGACGTCCGTGGGGCACTGCGCGTGACCGAGGTAAAAGGTTCAAGACGATGGAAATGTAACAGTTTGGCACACGGTTGAGTTCAGTGTGAGGATGATGACCGTGTCCTGCGCATCGGTGGACATGTTTGGAAACGGCGCAGTGCCAAACGGGACCCTCGCGTGTCCCAGAGCGCCTGGAAATTAGTCGGGCCTCGCGCACCTGTTCTGCTTTGCACTTATGAACTTTTCGGTCCTGGGCGCGTCGCCTCATCCTTCTCACGGACAATGAAGACGAGTCGCAGATGCAGGACCCTTCTCTCGGTTACCTTGAACTTCTTCGCCCTGTTTTTCTCCATAACTGCGTTCATTACGACTTACTGGTGCGTGGGGACCCAGAGGGTGCCCAAGCCGAAGTGCAGCAAGCTGCGGACACACCAGTGTATAGACTACGGAGTGAACGAGACGGACCCGAACAAAGTGGTGTACAGCTGGGAGACCGGGGACGACCGGTTCCTGTTCCGACAGTTCCACACAGGCATCTGGATCTCATGTGAGGAAAACATCCACGACGAAAGTAAGAGGTGTGTGTGGGTGGGTGTGTGTGTGTGTGAGTGCGTGCGTGTGTGTGTGTGTGTGCGTGCGTGTGTGGCTACATACCTAGTTTTACATGATTTCATTACCAGCAGAAGAGGGCGTTTACTGCCATTAATTTGACAGTCCATTTTGAAAACATGTAAACACAGTCTGGGCTGTTGTTGCCATTGTCAAAGACCTGTAATTGCATTTGCGGACATACGGCTGCAGTTTCCCCTCATGTTTCCTTTCATTTCGTTTTTATTGTTAGTTTGAATCTTACAGATAATAATTATCACCATCACACTTTGTTTAATCAAACAGAAGGCTACTGTCTAAATCTGCTTTCACTGTGATGCCCCAATCACACTTTAAAACACAGCCCCAGATAAATAAATTTTCACTTTGGAAATGTGTGATTTTCTTCCTTTCCTTCTCATTTCTCAACACTCACAGCTGAGTTGATCTGTTTGAACGTTTCCATTTCATGATAGCTACAGGATGAGCTGCCTTCATTTATATCAGTCTGTATTTAGAGATCTGGAAAATGTATGTGGTTTAATCTGGTGTGAAGCGCCGAGCTTGGGGAAAAGGAGGAAAAAGGGGGGCGCTCATCCTGCAGACTCAGTACTGTACTGGGACCAAGAAGTCTGTGTAGTCTTGGGGGGCTGGCACGGATTGTTTCATTATATTTCTTCATTCACTTTGGCTCTGAAATGGCATCTAACTCTTTAAAACACCCATCTGATATCAGCCTATGCTAATGTCACATATTTACATAATAGAAATGAACCCCACATTGAGATTATTCAATTGGTAGCACATCTCATCAAGTGGCTATAGGGTGAGGGTGGGCGGCTGAGACAGCTTGAGTTAATAAGGATTATGTAACAGGGGCCTTGATGAGTTTTTCCTCAAAACAGCTGTTGCCACCCTCCTTGTACCTGATTAAAGTGTTCCACTTAGCTACAACAAATCCAGCGACACAGTCTGCTCAACAGATGACACAGAGAAATCATCGCAGCTGCAGGAATGTGGCCTGTCATTTTTTTCTGTCCTGTTTGGTAAAGTCACAGACTCTCATCACGTCACCAAGGTTTGACAGGCTGACGTGTTATTAGAGGGCTATTTTTAAAGACTAACTTTATTCCGTTCTTGTTTATTTTTATTGTTTGATTCTATTAGTGCAAAGTACCTGTAATCTCAGTAAGACAAGAAGCAGATGCTGAACGGCTTTGCCAACACACCAGCTGGTTTCGCCGAATCAGAAGCTCTAAAAGCTGCGTTTCTGACATGTGGCTCTTATTTAACATTCTGTTCATTCAGTTTTTTGAACTTTTGAACTCTGAACATTGTGTTGCTGTGGAGGAGCTCTCATCCTGTCTGAGCTGATTCTGTGAAACATACCTGAACAGAAATCAGGATTTAAACACAGACTAGGACCTGGACTAAAGCCTGAACCAGTTCAAAACTAAAAGCATCATTTTTTAATTGTTTTTAATTAAAAGCCAGTTCCCTTTAACCTTTTTAACTTTTCACAAGTCCACATGGATCTTTTTCACAAACTAACACTTATTTCTGCATAGTGCCAAAGATGCCACTGCTGATGTGTTGAACCATTTTAATGCAACCCGTTTTTTTTTTTTTTCCTTCTGCTGTGCTGCTAGGTGAGAGGTGTCGAAGCTTCATTGATTTGGCCCCTGCATCAGAGAAAGGTAAGGGAACCTGGCTCCTCATCAGGACCTCTAACCGTACTAACAAAGTTCCTTAAAGCCCACTCATGGGACGGTATAATCTGGCTCAAGCTCCATCATCTGCCTGAAAGACGGTCAGAAGTAACACTGCCCTCCATTTCTCCCTACAATCAAAGAACCTGTTGTTGAACCTTACAAGAAACACAACAATTGATGCAGTTATTGTAAACTGTGTTATTTGTAAAAAGACAATAGAATCTCTAAAGCTGATGCCCAACAATGAACGCTTTTTGAATAATTACACCTTTTGAGTTTAATATCAACTGTGAACTAAGATAATAAGTAACACTAAGTCACGTTTATTCCCGGCTCTGTGTGGGGTCATTGCATACTGTAAACACTTCCTCAGTATGATTTTGGGTCTGTTCATATAATTCCATCAACTTCTTAAACCAGCAAGTATTTTCTTTTAGACGTCAGCTGTGCCGACACTGTCCTTTGAGAAATGACCTGTGAGGTGACAGATTGAATAGCAACAAACATGAGAGGCAGGCTGCAGAGGTGAAGCAGTGTCTAATCTTTACATGCAGCCAGATTACATTTGGCTTGATTAAATGGAAAGCTGAAAACAGTGTGGTGTAGACTGAAGAGCTCTGACATCAGTTGAAAATGAACAGCTGTCTGAGGAACCACTGAGATGTTGGATTAAATCTACTGTAAATCAGATGTTTAGGTGTTTTAACAATGGTTCATAAAATGTTTACAGACCATTTCAGTTGATGTCCCATAAATCAGCAGCAGTTCTCTTTTAAGACCACCAGTCAATGTGGCATATATTTAAGTCTAAGAATTGCATGATGGTGTTGATCACTTCATTTCAATTATAATAAATTAATTCATAGCAGAATCTACCATATACATCTGTACTAAATGCTTACAGCAGGAGTGAAGTACTTGTTGTAAAATGGCAACAAATGGCAACTAAGACTGATCCAAGCAAAGAATAAAAACAATGTAAATGTAGTTATTAAACTAATAGAATTCCTGTAACTAGATTACATCACAGTATCAGGCACATTTCCCATAATACTGTCTTTATTTAATATAGCTGTAACCAAATGTTCTTGTGTTTCAGGGATGCTGTGGCTGTCGCTGGTTTCTGAGATGCTGTACATTGTTCTGTTGGTGGTGGGCTTCAGTCTCATGTGTTTGGAGCTGGTCCACTCCAGCAACATCATTGATGGTCTCAAACTCAATGCCTTCGCTGCCGTCTTCACAGTGCTCTCAGGTAGTTTTAATTTGACTTGTAATAAATGTTTCATGTTTTTATTGCCTGTAGTGTAGTCAAATGTTTGTGGTTCTTTTTTATGTCAGGTTTGAGAAATGGCTTCTTTGAATATGGCAATAACATATTACCTTGCATGTCATAATAAGAAAGGAGGGATAAAAAAATGTGCGTCATTTGCCTTCAAAAATTATATGGAAGATGTGAGCGCTTGCTGAAAATTGCATTCTGTCTCAATCCAATAAGCCAGTTTTATGTGAAAAACAGGAATAAATCCAAAATATATTAAAAATCTATGATGTAGGAATGTAAAACACAGTCATGGTGCCGAGTCAAAAGGTGAACAAATTTTAGTGGCTGATGAGATGAAAGAACTGAGTTTGTAATTAAAGATGATATTTGTTTTGTGACTCTTGTCCAAAAAATGTTCAGAACATTTCAGAATGAACAAGTATAAAATATAGGATTGGGCTTTAAGGCTATAAAGTTTGAGATTCCATTATTTCAGCATGTTTATACATATTTATCTATACATGAAAAGAGCAAAATAAGTGTGAGTGTGTTTATGAAAACAAATCATCCTATTTCTGCAGAATTCCCATACCTGTGTCATGTGTTTTGAGCCTTATGTCATTGTCCTGTTAACCAACCTGTGGTTTCAGGTCTTCTTGGCATGGTGGCTCATGTCATGTACACACAGGTCTTCCAGGTCACCGTCAGCCTCGGTCCACCAGACTGGAGACCTTACAACTGGGACTACGGCTGGTCCTTCTGGTACAGTATGAAGCCACAAACACACAGCGGAACTGAACGACTGGGGGCTTCTTTAAAAAATATGTTCACGTATTTAAAACACTACATGCATAAAGCTAAGGCAATGCATGCATTAGGAAGCCAAATAAGGAACTGCATTCTGCATGTTGCAACCCCAAATAGTCAGTTGTAGGTTTGCTCTCACCTCTCCCCAGCATCACTGTCGCTAATGAAAAAAACCCAAAGCTCTCATGTTATGGCAGGATTAGGCTTTGGTGTCCAAAGCTCCAATACAGGCGTGATTGGAATTGCATAAGGGGATAATATTTCACTTTTTTACAATATGCACAGTATGCTGAAAATTCATTTTAAAGACTAAACAATTCTCGACCTTTTGTGGGTGACAACCTGCTTTAAAAGTACATGAGACGATGATTTGTTTGTCTGATCTTGCGTGTGACCCAGCATGCTTGAGAGGAGTGGCGGGTCTTAGAGTGATTGACACTAATCTCTGCAAACACAATGTCAAAATGTTGAGAGAAAAATGTCAAAATGCAATATGGATTGCATCTATGCACCGGAGGCTGGCACGGAGTGCATCACATGCTGGATTCAATTTGAATATAAAATTTTTGCTCTTTATTTCAGCATGGCCTGGGCGTCCTTTACCTGCTGTATGGGCGCATCAGTCACCACCCTCAACTCCTACACGAAGACTGTCATTGAGTTCAGGCACAAACGCAAGACCTTCGAGCAAAGCATTCGTGAGGAGCAAGCAAGGGAGGCTTTCGGGTATTTCCGGGAGCCCTCAGTGCACTCCCTCTCCAAGTCCGTGGAGTTTTATTCCAGCCAGACCCTGCAGAGTGGCAGGAAAACCCCCATACCTGCAGACTCTCTGGATTTGAGTGACATTACACCATCTTTAGGGGAAGAGCAGTGCTGAATTGTGATGGGACAGTAGGTGGTGGTGTTGATCAGTGGAAGTGCTGTTGTCCCTCTCTGGGATGAGCACACTGGTTGAACATCTGACAGGAGTTCATTAGCAATTTGTACATTTTATCACTGCCTTAGTTAAGACAGGTCCTGGACATTCAATTCCTGTGCATACAGGGTTAAAGTGAAGTGGAAAAAAATGGACGTAAACTAATCACAAACTATTATTTTGTTTGTGTAACCTATCATAGCATAGATTTAAGAGTAAATGTGTGCCCCTAAAGATGGACAGGAGCTCTCAGATGCTAACAGCCTTAAGAGATAAGTTTTCATCAATCACTATATCAATGCAAAGACAGGATGATAGTTTAACTGGTCTTTATAAACTGAAATAAAGACACAAATACTTGCTGCAAATGATGTGCCTACAATTAGAAATTGTAAATATGTTGTTGAGTGTGAGTGTGCAGTACATTTGAACATAGAATGGTTGTGGAAAAATTGTCTAATTTTTGTTGTGGGTGATCATAATCAGTTAAGTTTCTTGCCTCACAAAGGCCAGACAAGCATTTCCAACATAACAATGTGAACCACATATTGCATGATGCTTCAGGTGAACACTTAAAGTGACGTCGATAGACCATTGAGTGTGTAATTTTCTTTTGATGTTTCTGCTTTGATTGGAGGACAATACTTAATGTTTCATATAATTATGCTGGATATTAAACACCCCATCCACTCAGAAATGAATCATAATGCATTGTTATTACTGGCATAATTGTGAAGTGTGTGGGGGGCATGACTGAAATGGGTTTTTGTTTGATTATGTAGTGTGCTGTTCTCCAGTCCTGCTGCCATAATTCAGATAACAGAAGTAATAAAAATGCTGTTACTAGGATTTCAGTTATTCACAACAGTCAATAATTAACCTGTATGATTGACAGTGGAGGTGGCACGGTGGATTGGTGGTTAGCACTGTTGCCTCCCAGCAAGAAGGTTCCATGTTGCATGGTTGCATGTTCTCCCTGTGCTTGTGTGGGTTTTCTCCAGGTACTCTGGTTTCCTCCCACAGTCCAAAAACATGTATGTCAGGTTGATTGGTGACTCTAAATTGCCCATAGGAGTGAGTGTGAGTGTGTGAGGTTGTTTGTCTCTATGTGGCCCTGTGATGGACTGGTGACCTGTCCAGGGTGGACCCCTGCCTTTCACCCACAGAGAGCTGGGATAGGCTCCAGCTGATCCCTGGGACCATAAATAGAAATTAGTAGGTATAGATGATGGATGGTTGGCTTGGCAACGGATTTCTGATTTTGTTTGCCCTGTGTTTTGCTTCTTAAGCTTCAAAAAGACAATCGTCCTAACCTCTGGTTGGTGGATGCTCAAACCTGCAGGAAAGACTTAAGGCTGTAAAAAAAAAAAAAAAAAAAACCTTACGAAAAATGTAAATGTTGGTTTATAATGAATAAACTCCTACACTTTTACATACATGTCAGAAGTGATCATGATTTAAAGATAAGTCAATGAAGGATAGTACTGAGTTGTAAAGGTACATATGCTTACCATTAAGTACCATTAATGTCTCCATCAACAGAAACCAAATGGGATTTCAATTGATATTAAAATATTGAAAGTACCAGTGCTGAACATATCATTTCAATTTTAAAAAAAATATTAGACTACATTTATATGTGAAGCCTGGTAGCCTGTTTCATACAGATGTTTATGTTTCAGACAAATACGCAGGTTAAGAAATTGTTACTGTAGCTGGACACTAGAAGGCATTATTGTCTGCTGATGGGATAAAGTTTCTCTGTCTTCTTTTCCTTTCGGCTGCTCCCTTCAGGGGTCGCCACAGCGAATCATCTGCCTCCATTTAACCCTATCCTCTGTATCCTCCTCACCCACACCAACTATCCTCATGTCCTCCTTGGATAAAGTTTCTCTGTGTTTACCTTAAATCTAAGTTTAAAAAATACAGTATTGTACAAGGTGCTTTCATAAGACCACAATTAGTCTGAAAGTCAGCCATCATTCAGTGGTCAGCCTACACACGCAAAAGTCAGAAACTAAGCCTCTGATACTTATACACTGAGAATGGAGGAGACGTCTTTTGTCTGATAAATTTAAACTTTAAAACACACACACACATTTGTGTATTGTTTTATTCTGGATTTTTCATCTGGTGAAAAGTAGGTACCATTTGACCAATGATTATTCAAAGCAGTGTTTTATGTGTCTTAAAATATGGGAGTCGTAGAAATAACTAAAGAACCTCCAGTCAGAAAGTTTGAGAAGACTTTCAATTTATGATAAGCCTAAAATTCTGTGCCTGGTGTGCATAAAGCCTGCAGAGGGCACTGTTGCCTTGACAGACTGGTCTCCAAATTATATTTTATTCAAAAGATCGTCGTGACAGTAATTTTGCTTCTTGCCACTGGCTCATTTTGGCATGAATATTTTCAATGCAATTCCTAGCAATGTAATATACACGGAACATCTTTTATTTTTACCTTTCTTTTATTTATATCTTGAATTTATCCACACTACCTGTCAAAAGTTTGAAAACTGTGAATAGGAAACTGTCCAAACTTTGGTAGTAATGTACTAATATATATATATATATATATATATATATATATTCATTAATGGTGTACATATGGTATACATATTATTTTGTTTATAATATAATTATACATACTTTCTGTATTTATCATACAAAGAATTTACACTGTAATAGAAACATAGTAGTAAATATATATTTGTAATAAACGTAAGAGGTGGGCCTGCACTTTCTTATAGCCCTGCTACAGCAGTGACCTTTATTCTTTCGCATGTACAGCAAGATTGAATTTATTGATGCAAAACCATAACATAAGACGGATTTACATCATTTAAAGAATCCATTCTGTTGTTATTTTCAGTACTGTTTCATGCCATGTGGAAAGATCAAGTCTGAGCCTTTTGTTCAGTAACCATCATCATATTCATTCTGGGCCTGCTGCCGGGCCAACATGGCCTGAATGAGAGCGCTGGAGCCTGAAGGAGCTGGGTCTTGTGGGGAAGCAGGATACCACTGAAACCTGTCTTCCTCCTCTGCTTGCATGACTTGCATCCTAACCCCTGACACAGAAGATTGCAAGTCATCTGCAATTTCCGTTGTGTCCTCCTCTGCTTGGTTTGTTGAAAATGCTGTATTGTAGTCTTCCTCCCTCTCTTGACCCATGGCCCTTTGTCTGGCTTGCATGTCCTGTGAGAAGGTGCTGAAGGATGACGGGTAATTATCAGGCATCGAGTAAGAACCTTCACCCTGGTCTTCAGCTCTTTGACGGGCCAACATGGCTTGCAGCAGAGCGCTGGAGGTGGAGATGTCAGAGGGAATGAGAACTCCACTGGCTCCGTGTCTTTCTTCTTCTTCGAGCCGCTGTCGATTGAGTAAAGCCTGAACCATGGCGTTTGAGTTGGACTGGCTGCCTGAGGACTGGCCATCTGATCGCTGTCTGTGCTGAGGGACAGAAAAAAATAGTCAGTGAAGTGGATTTTAACAAATCAGTTAGTTTCAATAGTACAGAACGATTTTGACAACAAACCTTTTTTTGATTCTTCTGTTTGTGATTTTTATTTGGCTGAGATTTCTGGAGATTCTGCAGCTTGTCTATTAAGAAAGACTTGTCTTTCCCCTCCTGTTGAGGTAAAAAAAAAAAAAAAAAAACAGAGATAAAATAAAAAATCATGGCAAAAATGAATTTCTATTGCACTTAAGTTAAACAAGCATCATCTAGGTATTCTCAAAGGCACATATATAAAACACTTACATTAACAATCTGTTGCCTCAGTAGACCAATGAGCTCCTTGCGGCCCTGAGTAACTTGCCAGAAGATGTATATGATGGCCCTAAGCAGGAAACACATGACCGGGTAAAAAAAAAAAAAAAAAAAAAAAAAGAAAGAAATGTAATTTTATTATTGCAGACCCCCAATACAGATTGAATAAAATATATAAATAATATAAAATTGAACATTGATAAACAGACTGTATGAACACAGTGTTCCAGTTTCTATTGGTGTCTTCTTTACACTTACATAAATGTTAGTAAAGACACTAAACTATTGTGACAGCTCGGTATGGTGCAGTTTTTATGTTGCTGCTCTATGTAACATGATTAGCCTGAGTGACAGACTCACTGTATAATGTAACAAGACTGCCTTGAAAATCAATGATCTGAGCAATGATCTGTAAAGCTACTGCTTTGGACATGACATGTTATCACACTTACATTTCGTTCTCCATTTTGTTCATTTGATTGCCTTTTAAATAGTTTCTTAGTACAATTGCTTTACTAAAATTATTATTACTAGAATTATTACCCACAATTCATAAATGGCTTGTTTTCTATTGCTATGTATGTATCTCTGCCTATGCATATATTTGAGAAACTAAATATGTGATGCTGTACATCATTTTTCCTTCCAATTACTGTCCTTCAACTCTGTCATATTTTTAGTGATGGCAATGTTGGTATGATTTTATGAACTGCCTTACATCTGGTCATAAAAATCATGTGATGTTATGTTTGATCTGCAGACCCAGACTAATCGAACATGTTGAACATGTCCAACTTCCAATTGGACTAACACTTTAATATGCAGTACATGCAGAAGCCCTGCATTTGAACTTACATGATGATAAGTGTCATAAGAAAGTAAAAGATTTCACTCTTGATGATGTTTTCGTAGATCCAGATGACCCACTGAGAACCAGGGATCTCATGCAGATCATCCATCCAGACTCCAACCACACTGAAGGTACTGTTGAGTCCCCGAAAAGGACCACACTGTTCTGAGGGAGTCAGTCTACAGAGCAAGGCAGGGCGAACACTAGATTGAACTTTGATTTGACAACAACTATAAAAATCACAGAAAGTGTTTGTTTTGGTGGGAGAAATATTTAAACTCTAGAAATGGGATTGTTGGGGGTTTTGTGCAGAAATTGATCCATAAGTTTCCCATCTGTTAATGTTGCATAAAATGTTTTAAAAACAGGTCATATCCTCGTACCTCCAGGCAGTGTATGCAACTATGGACAGAGATCCCACAAAGAAAGGGAAGAAGAGCAGAGCAATGAAGATGGTTTGCATTTGAGCCGCCCTGGCTGTTCGCCGTGGAGGCTGGCAGTTCTGGGTCAGGCTGACCTAGGGATGAGGGCACACACGAACAAACACATGCATATAACCATTTTTCTTCATTTTCTTCGCAATAACGATTCCAATAAGGATTCAATTTCTGATTAGCCTCATAAAAGAAAACACATGGATCTCTTCAAGGTTTTTGAACAGCATTGCCTCAAAGGTCATTCAGCATATTTGTGAAATATTCAGCAACACTAGATAAAATTACCAATCACATCTAAGCCATCTACCTTCCTGGGATTGATTAACCTTTCCTCGTACAGTACAATGCATTCAAATGATTTACTTTAAAAATCCAAAGCCCATAGTACAAGTAGTATTTTCCATAGTACAAAATAAAGCATGCAGTCAGTGTAATGAAAGGGTTTAAATTAATTACTGGCTCAGAGACACAATTTGAGTAACATGAGCCATATAAGAGCATATAGAGCGGCTCAGGCAGTGATGGCATTGTTTCTGTTGATTGCAGCGTGTCCTCATGGCAGTTCCTTTTACAAAGCTGCCTAACCTTGTAAACCTGCATTTACCTTCTTCAGGTAAAACAAGATAAAAAGTTTGAGAATCTGAATGGCAGGCAGCAGAGGAGAGAAGTAGATTCCAATCCTATGAAGAGAAAATAGAGAGTACAACCAGCTTTAATACAAAATGGACACTTTGACCTGGGGAGAAAATGTAAATCTTGTTTTACTAGACAATGTGTCAATTTGTTTTAATAAGTATTAAATGTATTATTTTTTACCAGGCAAGAGATTGTGCATAAATGAGCTCAAGGACATTTCTGGCTACATCAAACTCTGGAACCCCGAGACGTGGTATTAACCTGGTCCCAATCACACTGTAGTAGAGAAAAGATTATCATTTACAGCTTAGAATAACTTTCCTTGTTTATATTGTAAAAGATTAACTACATCTTACTTGCTGAGAAATTCTCCAAAGAAGGATCCCAGCATCAGGAAAAGGAAGTCAACAATGACCAGACGGTACAAAGCCTGTCCTACCACAGACTCCCAGCACTGTGGCAAACACATCAGACGGGTGAGTGAAGGTTTATATGGTGAAACTCATATTGATATGGCGTTATTCAATGTCAGACATACCGAAAACTTCTTAGCCACCACGTTCATCCAGTAATAACACAAAACAGCCAGAATGGACATCTTGAGTAAGATATTTCTGCATGTGGGAAAACATTTCAAGCATTATTGGAGAGTTTGAATGAAATACGTTTTAATTTTCTAGTTTGAATATAAACTAAATGTAAAGCTTCAGCCAGCAGCTTGAGTTTGCTGTAGGTAGTATAAAGGCTGAAGGGCAAACAACAAGCATGGCTCTTTCTGAAGGTAGCAACTTCCACATACTATCACCTTCTAATCTCAGTAATTGAACAATTAAATCTATCTTGTGTAATCTGTATGAATAAGAATATTAAAAAGTCAAAGTGCAAAACCATTGTACCCAGCAACCTAATGATTAATAACCGTCTGCCATAACTGCCATAACCACAGGATCATGATTTGGCCCTTAGCTGTGGGAACCTTGTTGAATGTCATACTCCCCCTCTCTTCTGTTGGTGGCTTTATAAGGGAATAATGCAAGAAGTAGTCCATTAACTACTTAACTACTTAACCATCTGTAACACTACAGCATGTCATTTTAATGCTTCAAGGCCTTTTTGTTATCTCCAGACAGAGGCAGGATAGATGCTTCTCTTCATCTCCTGTCTTTGTGCCATACGAAGATAAACTAATCAGCTGTTGGGTCCAGCTTTAGATTGAACAGACAGATGTGAAGCGATAAATGTATTACCCTAAATGTCTATTGCTTCACATCGCATTACATATCCTCATAATCCTATGTTCTTCAATTCATGTAGTGTGTGCTATCTGCTATCTGACCTGACTACCAGAGCATATATCTGTCTCCGATGGCTGGAGTAGTGCTCAAACTTGTTGAAGAGGGAATAGAGGAGTGGCACAACCAGGTTCATCAGAGACACGACAAAGGGAACCAGGAGTGTCTCTGCCTCTTGAAGCAGAGACCAGTTGGCAGCATCTGCCTCTCGCTATAAAGATAACAAATCGAGGTCAGATCCAGATAGTGGTTGGAGACGAACGCTGTGCAATAAAATGAATCAAACCCTGCGCTGCTGGTAAATTACTTGACACATTAATGTTAGTCAGTTGTAAGTTTATGATGCATACTGATGATATGCTGCGTATGAGCACGCTATAAAATATTATCATATTCATTGTCTTTACACATACACATAAAGGGAACTTCAACATTAATGGCAAAACTACTAGTACAAGTCAGAGGGAAACTTATTAGGAAAATATAATGGAAAATGTTTGTTTACTCTGACTTGTAGAAATAAATAAACCCTAGAGACAGAAGAGGTAATGAAAATAAAGTAAAATAAAAAAAAAAGGAAATGGTGTGGCAAAGGGGCTAGGAATTATATTTTCCAGGCAGAGAATAAACATTTTTTTTCTATTATTTTTAGTCTAGATTCAACAAAAACAATTATCCCAGTTCAACAATAAGCCTAATTATTCATTCTTGACATACCGGTTGTTCATATTGGCAGAGATAATAGATGCTTACTCCACAGCCAACAACCAAGCTAGTGGAGAGCAGCCAGAAACCCAGATAAACCCCCAGGTGCTTCAGTTTTTCAGAGAGGGTTAGTAGCTGCCTCTGTGCTTTATCTGATAAAGACTCCTAGAGAAATGGCAAGAGGACAAACATGGTGATAAAAAAGAATGAGATGTGTGATGTGTCTCTAAAAAGGAAGTTATCTCTAAAGATGTTTTGTCTGAATTTTCTCTAAAGCTTATTGTATAGATTAGTTAGAGCTGATTTCCAATATCCATCCATCCATCCATCCATCCATCCATCCATCCATCCATCCATTCTTCTCTATACCTGCTTATTCCTATTTAGGGCCACAGGGATCTTCTTCCAATATCCACATGTCTTCAGTATATATTCCATGATGTGTGCCAAATATCTTTTCATAAAAATCGACTATAGCTTTCTTGACTTGCTGTTTTACTCGACAACAATAGTGCTGAAACACAATAACAGTCACCTGTATTTGGACACGGAGGTTGTTCTTGCGCTGTCTCACTGCCCTCTCATTGGTTATACTGAAGTCCCAGCTGCTTAGAAGCTGCCATGCACTGTTAGAAGTTGGGTCTGCTAGTACATAGTTTTTCTTGAATGAGCTTGCCATGCTGTACAGGGATAGACACAGACAGGGAAAACAGGACAGGCAACATTTAAATTCATACTACTAAAACCCGACCAAAAAATGTGTAATGTATTCAATCAATAGTTATAAGAGCACCTGACTGACCTGAAAATAAGTGCAATTCCACAAAGCACCATGTAGACTGCAATGGTAAAGAAATAGGCCAGCTTCATGTCGTACTTCACCAGGCCAACAAGAGTTTCATTGCTGTACCCACCATAGTACATGATAGTGTAGGTGAAGTAACCCTGGAGAAACCAAAACATATCTTTTATGTAGTGGAAAAGATTTAGTCCTGCTGCCATAATTTACTCTGTGAAGAGTGAATAATGTAACCGAACTCTTTACAGAGCATCTATATCTTAATTAAAAATACAGTGCATTAACTGACTGGGTTCAGTATAGTGCTAAATGAATTGATGAGATGGTTGTAAACATGAAAAGTAAAGATGTGTTGTCTGATGGGCGCCTCCACTCACAGCTCCAGTCAGCATTTCCAGTCCTGTGAAGCTCACATTTGGTGGTATGTTGGGTGAAGGGTCATAAACAAGCAGCGGGATGGTGATAAATCCAAAGTTAACCAGGAAGGAGAAGATGTTAAACATTAGCAACCACTTGAGGAACACAAAATAGGAGAGGACACTGGTGCCAAACCTGCCGCCAATCTCTTTCATAATGCTTTGCCACAGTTTCAGGGTCTGCCTGGCTGACTTTATGCTGTAACCGCACCTGCGGAAAGACTGAGAGAACAGCTTGAAACATGACCACTGAATCAAAACTTGATTATTAGTGTTATACTGTTTTATGATTAATGAAACACTCACCAGTGACACATTCTCAGAGCAATCAGCAAAACATCTGAATGCGTGAGATTGCTTTGATGACTTGAATACAAGTACTTGGCTCCTGTGAAGGAAATTCAGAACAAAAATTCATATAATTATTATGACATTTAAATTTCACACTTTCCAGATTATTTCCTTTTATAATGTACTTTATGAGCTTAAGTATGGCGTAATGATTAACTCAGTACTTTGAATGAAGTCTTCATCTTTAACTGCTAGTGACTCAAAACCAACCTGATGTGTTTCTTCTCTTTAAAGCTCATTGAAAGTCCCCGGATGGCCCGGATTCGGTCTCGCGTTGACAGACCAACAAGTTCCTTGACCAGGTTTTGTTCTTCTGTCGTACACAAGACAACACAACATGCCCTCCCTGTTACAGTATCTTTACATGTTACAAACACCATCAAGAATGTTGATCAGGTGTCACACTTTTTATATCCCATATCCAGAGGAATAATCTGAGACAGACCATAGGCTCTTACCATTCTCCATTTCGTTCCTGATGGCTTCCTCTGCCAATGTTAGATGGTTGTAGTCAGCGTTAGGAAGCATGCACGTCCTGCCCATCGTCATGCCTCTCCATCGTACAGTTATGTTACCTGGATGAGTACACAGAAAGAGGCAAATGTCTTTTGCTGCATGATTATTACAGATTTTACTGTGAGCTTAATATTTACATGTAGCAGATAAGAAGTACAGGTACAAGGTTTTTGATCACCTGCACACACCTTTGAAATGGTTATGTTAGTGCAATATACAGTTTGAGCTACTACAGGTGCTATAGTCACATAAAAATACAATGTAAAAATGCAAAAGACTTAGCTGCATCTAGTGGTGAGATTGAAGAGTGCAACCATCTGAACACCCATAACACCCCACGCACCATTTATACCATTTAAGACAAAACACGATTCCCTGTCTAAAGCCAGTGGTTGGTTTGTCCTTTCTGAGCTTCTGTAGAAACATGGCTGCCACCATGAAAGGAGACCTGCTCCCTATTTAGATTTTGAGGGCTCATTCTAATTATTAAGAAAATGCAACATTATTTTGTGGTCATTATACAGTAGTGACAGCATATATATGAATACTATATTTAATTTCTACTAATACTGTACATCGCTCTAAATATTATACATTAAACTCTTAGTTCACTACTGTCATTAATATTAGAATAGACCCAGTGACACTGTCAGGCTGTATTTAGGAAAAGCAACACATGCCACGCTCACATTTAGCAGGAAAAATACAATGTTCACCACCTGAGTTTACATCAGCATCTGACTGTTTGCTAATTATTAATAGTCACAAAACTGAAGCTGATGGGAGTGTCCTTACTGACAAGTTCGAATGTTGATCTGATGATGGCACTAGATAGAAAATGATGGTGTTACCCACGTTTTCACAGTTCATCAGCAAATACAGGAATATCAGAAACTAATAACAACCCATCAAAATGTCAATAGGCCATTTAACTGAAAACAGCAAATTGTCTATTTTCATTGCCAGCCTCCTTTATTTCCTTGCCATTTATTGTTGTGCAGCCCATATTAATAATTACCCAATTGGTTGTTCAGTTTTGCTCAGTTGATTCATAATCAAAGTCAACCCACATGAATGCCACATTTGTTTTAAATTATTGTCATGTAATGCAGTATGAGAGCTTGCAGTAACTTTGTAAAGACTGACTTTTATCTTTAAGTATTACCTGACACTGAAGAAGGAAGTCGAATAGAAGGTGATCGATCATAATCAGGGTCGACTTGGAAGGTGCTGTGATCTAAAGTGAGGAGGAAATATAGTAGATGTATAAACAGAAGGATCACCTAGCAACTTAAAGAGATATATACAAGACTGCAGGGGTCACCTGATATGGTCTAACAAATAGTCACCACCAGATACTATTGAGTTTCCATTTTTCATTTGATTTAATGCAATAAAGACTTGTATACACAGACCTAATGTCACACACACACTGTAGATCTTCCACTCACTCAGGTCATGCTGCCATGAAGGGCTCCCAGGGTGTGTTGAGGTGAGGACCATGGGGATACTTTCTGTCCCTGTCCAGCTGTCCCCGTGCCAGCCCCCCAAGGGTACTCTCCCTGCAGCATCATCAGTGCTGTTCTGACCCACAGATGAGTGATCTGTGTCTGCTCTGTTACCCCACCAGGCTGGGTATTCCCCAGCATAGGGATTAGTGTGGTGGGTTTTGCTGGAAGTCCTAAATGCCACAAAGAACATGTTTAAAGTGAGCAATACAGTTCTCACAGTTGAAGTCATGCAGTTTTGTGTTTATGATATCTAAGAGCACTGACGTTCAAGAAAGAAATTTAAATTTCTAGTCATAATTACAATGTGGTCATGGTTATGAATGTAATGTTTTTCTCCTGTGGATATTATATCAACCTACAAGAAAACGCAGGGTTAAATTTGTGAGCACTCTTCTGAAACTAATGAACTCAAGCATCTGTCTCTGAAGTTTAGTGTTATATTTCTAGAAACTTTGAGAGTCTTTAGATCCTAAACGTCTTACCCAGAAGAAGAAAATTTAATTGAAGTGTTATGCAGCCTGAGAAAAGTCAGGATAAATACCACAGCCACGCAGTTGCAAGTTCCTTGAGAACATCCTGTTCATTCCTTCACAGTTCAGTACAATATATGCAGTGTGATTACAAGCACAACCACACACAGCAGATTTTTTGTTATTAAATTGCCACAAACCTTCTATCAATTTCCAGAGTCTCGCTGTCATGGTAGGCAGGGTTAAAATATCCACCACTGCTGTAACTTGTCATGAGCTCTTTGACACTGATTCTTTCTTCAGAGACCAGGAGATTCCTTCAGTTCCCACTGCTTCAGTCACTCTTCAAAATGCTGATGTCTGTAATTTCCACCTCAAGCAACAAACTTGCTCCACTGAATAAACAAAAACATATATGACTATAAGAGTTTGTCTTAAGATATAATCAGAAAGTCGAGAATATTTGCCTTCATTACATATTGTATATAGGCTTCAGTTGTCAACTGCATCAACTTTGATGTAACTTAGACAAGTAGCGCTGTATATTGAGTGGCTGTACTCAGAGTGACAGCTAAATTGTCAGGAAAGCTTGTGTAATTGAATCTCTTTGTTCCAGCCTTATCTGTTCATGATTAATTCATACAGTAGGTTTGGTTTCTCCCATATTCCGTGACACAGCTCTCTGGTTGACACACAGAGTCAATACACAATAGAAGGATAGGAAATTCTGGATAAAAACATTTAGATAACTACAGTCTGGCAAATCAACAATGAATAAACAAATCATAAAGCAGGACCACAAGTAGTGTATGAAAGATCGCAGATTGAAAATCCTGACACATTTTAGCACTCTGCTTTCTTATCAAACTCTGCTTACCTGGTAATTGTGTTGTAATGGAGAGAAAATATACAAACCTAGGTCCTGAATTTATTTTGAAGAGTTGCAAAACAATAACTGAGGAGTAACCAGAGAATCAGCCTGTACTCAGCCTCAGATAAAACAAAGGACGGTCTAGCTACCAGGAAGTGTGTGGTAAACCCATAAAGGTAAAAGTACACTGCCTCTGAATAGGCTGGGCAAATCCTATGTGGGCATTATAGTAGTGCTCTTTGTACCACTACTTTACTGTGACAAAAGTATATAGATTGATTTGTATGGCAGAATTTTATATGTAAGCAAGTATGTACTAATGTTGTTGAAGATTGGATGAAATATGTAAAACATTAATAAAAAGCTGTGTTTCATTAAAAAAACAGCAAGAAATGTTCATAACTCCAGTAGGCATGGCCTCTTTGTGCTCATTCAAATAAATATACATATTGTCTTCTGCACTTCATGGTTCACTGTTAATCAAAACATAAATGGCTCCATAATTGACCACATGGTGGCAAAAATAGATAATCTCTTTCAATATTTTCAGCCTTTCCCCTCGTTTTTCAGGATTTAGGACAGTTTAATCTGAGGTTGTGTTTATTGATTGAAACTGTTGACAGATAAATAGATAAATGACTTAATACAAGTCAATAAATAATATGGAACCCCCAAACAGCTAAAAATCCTTTACAAGGAAGTTCTCAACAAATAAGGCGTAATAAAGGGAAATTCCCTTGGCCAATTACATTGAGACTGAAGAGAAGACAGCAACACAAAGAACATTTAATTTCACATGCTGTAATCTGACACTTGGATAAAAATTAAAGGTCAGAGATTACTGTTTGACAAAAAATGGACTTCACTTCTCTAAACACCTTCATTGTGTTAATTGCAGTGTTGCCCCATGTGTTGAGTTATATAAATCAATACAAATAACTCTATCATCTGGTCTCTCTTGTGTAATTTATTTATTTATGTATTTGATATGTTAAAGTTACTAACGTGGACAGCCATGGACATTAACAGGGAAAAGCAGGGAAAGAAAGCTAAACATGCCACTTAGATGCATTCAGGGAAACTGTTTTTTAAATGTGTATTTTCTAGCTATGTGCAATGATAAAGTGTTCATAAATTGATGTTTAATCATCTTCTACCTACTTTGAATTTTCTTTTAAATAATCTGTATCTATTAACACGTATACTTAATCATAATCTACAAATGGGTACGCTTAGTTTCAATTACGGCACAATCAAAGAGACCTCAGAGCTGCACCCGCATTCAGGAAGTGGGAAAAGGCTGCTATCTATCCTGGCAGCTGGAGAGGCGCCTCCCAGTTGCAGAGGTGTGTTGTGGCAAATTTAGCCAGTAGTTATCACAAAGGAAACGATGGACGTGGACGCAGGTAAACCTGAAGTTAGCGCGATGTTTCTGTCTTTCTTACTAATAAAGTTAACGTTAATTAAAACTTCAGGACCTCGGCGTTAGCAAACCGGCTAGTAAAGCTAACGTTAGATGGCATAGCGGCTAACAACAAACAAAGCTACGTCCCGCAGAAGTTAGTCAATGATTTAAGGACCAGTGAGTAACATTTTGTGTAGGGAGTTAGTTTGATTGGCTCTGTGTCAGTGTCTTTATGACTTGTATAGTCTCTCTGTGCTGTTTTTAGTTCGTGTGGTGCTGGGTGCTAAGATAGAAAATGTTAGAAACCTCCAAAGTTATTTGTCAACAGTTGGGCCTCGTCCTGCTGCATGTTTTATCCTTTCAGCATGTATAAGATGCACCGTGACAAACTCCACGATTGTTTTTTCTTTTTTTAAACACCCTAGAAAGTCTGAGGAAATGAATGCCAGGTCTAAAAGCCCCTATAGCTGCGTGATGTGTGCAGCTGTACACCCACTGTCTGTGAAATTTCTTCTTCGTATTACAATAAATTGAAGCCCAGCATTAAATATACTGGTTAAAATGTGTAGAAAATTCTTTACATATGTTTGCACTGACAGCAGTTTTTATTGTGACAACTTTTATGGCAGATGAACTAAAGTATGCTGCTAGTTTCTATTTACAAAAGATCGGGAATCATTAAAAAACATGAAAAAATAAATGTGCACATCTGATTGGCGACTAAAATGAGTATATGAGGTATAGAGTATATGTAAGTCAACACTGGTTTTAAATCAGGGGATACCATTTTTTTCATTATTTAGTCATCTACTGATTTTGGTTATAATGTGATTTTCTTCATGAAATTAATTGTTCAGTATGAAAAGACAATAGTAAAAAGAAAAGCATGTCATAATTTCTCACAGCAGTTTTATAGCTGAAAACACAGATATTCAGTTTATTATTATATGAGACTGAAAAGGGCATCAAATTCTCATGTCAAAAGTTCTGTAAGTGAAATTGACTAAAACAATTAATGGATGATCAGAATAGTCACAGGTTAAATTTCAATGACTAATCCACCATTCATTGCAGCTTTAATTTGAAATCAAATTTATTTGGTAGTCGTGTTGTGTTTTTTGTTTTTCTTGTTCGTTTTCTGTCATGAAACAACATAAACATCTCAAACTGTATTTATTTAAGACTTCAGTCCATGATGAAAGAATAAGAGATACAACAGTTGGAAATAAAAAGTTGGGGTTGTATTAACTGGTTACTATGAGTACCACATTATCATGTCTATTAAAAGGTTTGTAATCCTATTTATTTCTCTTTAAGTGTTCTACACTGATCGTAGTGGAAAAGTCACCAGTAACCCTCTGCTGGACCAGCTCCCAAGCTATCAGTCTCTGCTGTACCGCAGGAAGTCATCAGCTGGTGGCTCCAAACGAAGAGCCAGCTCTAGAAGGCGGCTTAGCTCCTCTGGCAGCGGGAAATGGGCCACAAGCACCATCAGCAGACAGGAGGAAAAACTGAAGGTTCAGACAGCACAGAGACCCATCAGGGAACTAGCCAAGACCATGGCAGAGAAACGAAGAGACAAGTAAGGAAGACATTACTATAGTGTCCTTAAAACCTTCTTGTAATAAGATGTTGAAGAGATTTGTTGTACCATGTATATAGTGTGCTAGGTTCTCAACAAGCAGTGTGTCTGACTGTGTTACCTGTTAGAACACAGCGCTTGGAGGAGGCTCGTGACCTCAGCAACTGGATACAGTGGAGGCAAAACACCCGCAGGTATCTGAAGAGGCTGAAGGATGATGCCCAAGTATGGCTGAACTCACTGCAGCTGTGGAGGGGAGACATCCACCTGATAGAGGGTGAGATAATAAGAATAATGAGATAGTCTGACTGTCTGACAACTCTATGTTTACCCTCAGAGATATATATTGATTTTTGTTCAGGTCATCTGGATGATTAAATATATTTTTGCTTTAATGGAAAATGTACCAAATGTGTTTCTGTTATTCTAGAGTTTAGTTCTGTCTTTTGTTTCACTTCAATTCAACAGGAATGTTCGGTACAGGGATCCTGTCTTACTTCTTCTTCCTGCGCTTCCTGGTTATGCTCAACCTGATCATCTTTCTGCTCATGTTCAGCTTTGTCATGTTGCCCATCATCATTGTACCCTATGCTTCAGGGAACACCACCTACAACCAGAACGATGGTCAGTGAGAGCCTGTTTGTTTCAAGCCGGAGCATAATCTAAGCACAAAGTAATCTCAGGCTTACACTTTGCTAAATTGTCTCATAGGTAGTTTGTGCAGTGTGTATCCAAGCAGCGCTCGTCGGGGTCTTGTCATCTTTCATGAGCACATTACAGACCTGCTGTCTGGAGGGGTAAATTCTCAAACTTTGCATTCAGTTGTCTCTGGATTAAAACTGTCCACATGGCTTTCCTCATTCACTGCATATGCTTTTTCTGCAGGGTTTTCTAGAACAGACCTATCTTTTCTATGGTTACTACAAAGTGGACAAAATCCACTTTTCACACATCACTTACAATTTGCCACTGGCATACCTGTTGGTCACTATAGCCTACCTGTTCCTCAGTCTCATCTGGATTGTCAGAAGGTACTGAAAAGACAAAATTGCAATGATTGAAACTCATCTGAAGGGTCTATTTGTTAATGTGTTGGTTTTCTTCAAGGTCTGCTACAGGATTCAAACGTAGCTTGGTTCAGGATGAAGATCGCTTCCAGAGCTTTTGCAACAAAATCTTTGCCGGCTGGGATTTCTGCATTACCAATGAGAACGCTGCAAAGCTGAAAAGAAGCAGTCTCCTTTATGAGCTCAAGGTTAGCTGAATCCTCTTCATTCTGTTTAGCAAGATGTGTGTATATACCAGAAGTACCATAGAGTAAAGCACGGCAACTGTGGCCATATTTACCGGCTACCAGTCTAGGTAGTAAACATGTTTATGGGTGGATACATGAAATCTCAGTGACTGCATACACTGGGTGACAGTTGTATTAACATCCAAGACTTTTTAGATCCTTTTTTAGTTTTTTAGATCCTTAGATCCTTTTTAGACTGAGATAGTATTCTTTGCTTGGAATTGTGTTGTATTTTATAAAGTGTTTTAAATGTGAAGACAGTGTAGTTGATGCTTTCATTAAATGTTGACCTGCCTCAGTTTAAGGCAGTTTGTGTGTGTGTCCTCAGACGGATTTGGAAGAAGAGAGGATCAAGCAGAAAATAGCAGATCGCACTCGCAAAGAGCGATGCCGGATTTACCTCATCCGCCTCATCCTTAACATTTTTGTTATTGGTGTACTGGCTGGTTGCTTCTACAGCATTTACAGAGCCACCATCTTCTCCCAGGAAGCACAGATGAATAATGTAAAGGTAATGAAATGTGGCTGAAGTGTTCTGTTGCAAGCATGCCATATTCCTTCATTTTAGTGTTATTTTTCTGACCAAATAACTGCTATTTCATACACTATTTTGCATGTTTTTCTTTTCTTTTCTTATGTCTTCTAGTTCATGAACTTGAGCTCCTCAATCTGTAGTGTCCTATTTCTGTTTTGAGGAAAAGTTTTGTCAGATTTGGATAAAAGCTACATTTGCTTTTGTGCAGGAGAATTTTATTGTGGATCTCATCATTGAGTATTTGCCCTCAATTGTTATCACTTTGGCCAACTTCATCACCCCCCTCCTCTTCTCCATTATCATCAATTATGAGGACTACTCTCCTGCCTTCGAGATTCGCTTCACTCTTATGAGGTACAGTGAATAGCATTTATTTACCACTGACTTATATTTTTGTTGATAGTGATGTTAAAATTGAAAAACTACCTGCATTAGGAGGTGAAACACTATCTCACTAGATGTGAAAAATAATGGTTGGGTGAAGCTAACATGGCTGAACATGGCCTTTCCCTTTTCTTTCTTCACAGGTGTGTCTTCATGCGGCTGACCAGTATTGGGGTTTTACTCTTCTCTCTCTGGTCTCAGATAACTAAATGTAAAGAGGACCCCTGTATCTGTGGTTATAACCACGTTCTTTACTCTGTAAGTGTTTTTTTTTTTTTTTTTCTCTTAAATCCAAGAAAACATACATGCAGTAATCTGCAGATTCCAGCTTCTAACCTACTGCATACATGCAGAATACCTGAAACTATTTAGCAAATCTTAAAGGTTTTTACATTTAATTTTCCAATGTTAATCATTTATATCTTACATTAACATAACCTGGACTGTATATACCCATTTCTTGGTCTTGATGAAGATGGTTTACAGTGGTAAGTAAGGTACATTTATTCAGCCCTTTATCACTCAGATGGGCTGTCAACACATCTAATGCAGATTTACAATGTGTGTAGTTTGAAAATACTTTGTGTTGATTCATAGTATAAAATATGTTAATAAACTGTTAGAAATGATGAAACTGATCCTGCCATAGGTCTCTGATGTTGCCTTTCTCAGTTAAGTAATGATTTGGAGAATTTTTTTTGTTGTTGTCCACAGTGTTGGGAGACCCGTGTTGGCCAGGAGATGTACAAGCTAACCATATTTGATTTCATCATTATTGCTGCAGTCACCATCTTTGTAGAATTCCCCAGAAAGTATGTCGAAATTTTAATCATTTCAATAGAAATGTACAAACTTCTATTAATCTATTTGTAGTGATCTGTTATTAATTTCCCCTCAGAGGTTCATAGTTTTTTTTTTTTTTTTTTTTTAATCTTTTACTTTTTGGGGCCGATACTGATATTATCTATGTGTATATTATAGTACAGTACCAGTCAAAAGTTTAGATACACTTGCACAGGCAATGGCATTTCAGTTTGTGTGTCCAAACAGAATATATATACATAAATGCATTTTAAACACACATTAAAAAATGTTAATATCGGCGGCATATTCACCGATATTAATATATCTGCGATAGGCTCATATCGGCCGATTAAAATCGTCAACACATATATCGGTCGGGCTCTATATCTAACTGTGTCCTTCTGTTGCACTCTCCTACTCAGGCTGATGGTGAAGCACTGTGATTGTGGTCTGGCTAAGTGGTGGGGCCAGCAGGAGTTTGCTATTCCTCAGAACGTGTTAGAGATCGTCTATGGTCAGACCATCTGCTGGATCGGCACGTTCTACTGCCCAATGCTGCCTGCCATCTGCATCATCAAATACTTCTTTATATTCTACATCAAAAAGGTGAATTTTGTCTTTTCTAGTTGACCTCGTGTTATTGGTCTGAATCACAAGGAGGATTTCTGGCCTTGGTGGCTTGAAAGTTTTCATTAGCGGTTCTTGCAGTATTTCCTCTTTGTTTGCCAGGTATCCTTAATAAACAACTGCCGCCCTGCAACACGGCCATTCCGAGCATCCAGCTCCAACTTCTTCTTTCTCGGCGTGCTGCTGATCGGCCTGGCTCTGGCATGTGTGCCTGTCGGTGTTAGTGTAGCACAGTGAGTAATGACCATATTATGAATTTTGATAATGGTCTCTCTGATGATACATTTACTCCCCTGAGGCTTTAATAGAACCATGAGAGGAAGTATTGATAAGAGGAAGTACTGATGAGTGGAAGAATTGAGTATTAGACTGCATTTACAATGGACCCATTTAGTTTGTTATATATAAATGGGGAAAAAAAGATAATAATACAAATAATTATATAATGACTAAATACATTAACCTTTATTACCACTACTTACATGTTGTCCTGATATATACAAAAAATTTCTCTTTGTTTTTGCACAGAATAAACTGTTCCCAGGCCTGTGGACCATTTGTTAATTACACCACCTCCTGGGAGGTGCTGCCAGCTACAGTATCCCATCTACCCAGTGGAGTCCAAACCCTGCTCCATGCACTCTCATCTGAAGCCTTTGCTGTTTCTTTCTTTGTTGTTACATGGTACGTATTTGAGGCAGATGTTCTATATTTTCTGTTCTCTGTCTGGCTGTGTTTTTGAACAGTAGTGTCCTTTTTCTCTACAGTTTGGCCATGTTTTATGTGATTGCATTAGCTGGTGCTCACAAGAGAGTTATTAACCAACTGAGGGAGCAGCTAGCCATGGTAGGCTTACATGTTTTAAAACAGATTTTGATTTCATTATGTTTGCTATCAGTCTTATTTAAGCATTCTTACTCAAACTACAACATATGTTACTTTGTTTCTCAGGATGGTCGTGATAAACGTTTCCTGATTCAGAAGTTGTGTCAGGCCCAGAGGCACTTAGCTGTCAAATCTTCAGCATCCAAACTGCACAGGAGCAGAAGCAGTACCAGCTACCACACCAGCTTCTCCAGCAATTTTGATGAAGGGGTGTTCCTGGCACACCCACACCCTGACTCGTCCACGCAAGTTTGAGGCAGGGACCTAATATTACAGAACGAAAACCAGATGCAAGACTGGACACAGTTACTGGAGTTGAAAACTCTTTGAATTCATCCCTTAAATGTTCTCCATATTGTGAAAACACTACAACATGCGAGCCTCTGTGGACCTGCTGACACAAATGTGTCTTGACTTTTCAGTGTTCTTCTGTTCACACTAGAAAATTGCTAAAAAGCTGCAATGTTAAGGTATTTTTAAACCACCACTTAGTGCTGAGATGTTTTTTTTTTTTTTGGTGTGAGGTGTTTGTTCTCTACCATATGTTGTCTCTGTTTTCTTTTCCTTCTAAGAAGGACTTGCATTATTATATCCACTGGAGTTAGAAAACCTTGTCTGAATGTGGTGCACTTTAAGAGATTTAAGGCTAATTTTTTCTTACTTTTAAAGGATTTATGTTTACAAGGAATTCATTATATCATAGTGTTTTTCTTGTTTTTTAGTCTAACATTTATATCAGTCACTGTAAGGTTGCATGACAATGCAAAAAAAAAAAACCCAAAAAACATGTGCAATTTCCAGTACTAAACTGTAGCCATCTTCTACTCATTCCTTTTTTTTAAACTCTAAAACAACTTTTGGATGTGATGGGTATGTTTTTTCTTTAACTACTGTTTTGTTCAGATTTTGGGTAAATAGTATATTTTTCATGTTGGGTGCAATTTATATGAATGTAATGGCTGCCTTACTTCAGTAAACTATTAACCTATAAAATAAATAGTTAATTAGTGAAATAACTTCCTCAATCTTTTTTCACGTTTTAGCCTGTGAAATATAATTACTCTGACACTTCCCCCTCCGGCACAATAGAGGGCGCTGGCGCTGTCGGCGTCTGTGCCCGGTCAGTGACAGCAGCTGGTACGGAACCGGAGGCAGCGTGCTGTTGCTCAACTAGAGATCAGAGATAGTCAGCCGAAATGTTGAGAATTACCATCCGGGCTGACATGGGGTCTCTCTGGGTGCTATTCTGTATTATCTATTTTCAGTTCCTGACCGTGTCCTCCGATGACATCGTGGTGGCGTGTGGAGGATTCGTGAAATCCGACGTTGAAATCAATTACTCTCTGATCGAGGTGAGAGGGCTAACTGTTAGCAGCTAGCTGGTTTGTGGCAGCAAGGGGAGGCTGGAGCTGTGTTTGAATTACAGTGTGAATGAATGGGGCGCTTCAGCTCAGAGGCAGCTCTCTTTTCCTAGCAAGTAGAAATTCAGAGTAGCTAATGTTGTTTGGCTAAACGTGTCTGCTAATTTGACTGTAGAGCCAAATGTTTTCTGACATTAATGTCGGCGTTACACTGCACTGCCTGTCTTAAAACCTTTACAGGGATTAGCCTTTTGGTTAGTGAGTGAAATCAACCCGACCTGTTAGTTCATTACAGCAAATACACTTTATACTATCACTTTACTTAACTTCCTATTCAGATTTCTACATGGCCATGCAACAGTGAACACCTCAGATTAATCAATTATCAAATAGAGTTAAGGTGTAATCTACTTGTTGCCTCTTTCATGCACAGATTAAACTCTACACCAAACAAGGTTCCTTGAAATATCAAACGGATTGTGCTCCAATCAATGGTTATTTCATGATCCCTCTGTACGACAAGGTATGGCAAACACTAATTCCAGTATTTCTAACTCTACACTGCTGGTTGTAATATATGAAGATTTGTTTTCCCCCCAGGGTGACTTTGTTTTGAAGATTGAGCCTCCTCTTGGGTGGAGTTTTGGTAAGACCGTGAGATCTGTGTCCCCAGTGTTCACAAGCTCATTAATTACACCAACTGTTTTTAAGGAAGTGAATAGGCTGTGTACTCTAATTTCAAATATTTTGGTGTGCTTTTTTATGTTATGTTTTTATGTATGTAACGTGACAAGAGCCCACCAGTGTTGACCTCCATGTGGACGGAGTCAGTGACATCTGTACAAAAGAGGAAGACATCAACTTTGTTTTCACTGGTTTCTCAGTCTCAGGAACGGTGAGATTTGTTTTGGATTTTCTTCCTAATCAATGAGAGCGTTTGTCTTACAGACCCTACAAGCACTACACTAGCATTAGTGCTTTTGTATAAGTGTGTGTGCGTGCGCGTGCATGCATGCGTGCAGATCCATTTCCTGGTCTTCCAGTTCTTGTCCATGTTGGAAAAGCATTAGTCTTGAATTGAATGAACTAAGATAGGTGTTCTTTTATTTGATTTCCCTGTTGTTCAGGTGCTGAGTAAGGGCCATGTTCTGGGTCCAGCAGGAGTAGAAGTGAAACTCAGCAGATCGGGAACAGAAGAGAAACTCCAGAGTGTCATCACACAACCTGGTGGAAAGTAAGTGGCTGACACCCTTCTGTCCAGAGTAAAGTTGTATGCAGGTGTCTCTTCAGTAAATATATATTGGAAATTGTTTATGTCTAGACTTTTTCTATTTTTGGTATTTCAAACCTAGATATACCTTCTTCAAAGTACTCCCTGGAAATTACGACATTACAGCTTCGCATCCTTCTTGGACTCTGGAGAAGGTTGGTATATATATATATATATTATAAGTATAAACACTGTGTTTTCCTTGGTTGTGGGTGATAATAGTACATACAGTATATAAATATGAATGTAACATCAGCAATGTGAAAATCTGGTATACCCATTTTGTTTTCTGTCAGGCCCCTTTGTCATTTACTGGAGCTGGAAAATCCAAGTTTAGAGACTTAAGCCTTGGTCTCTCAATAGTGGAAACAAACATTCTATAGCCAGTTAGTCAGGCATACCTAGCTAAAACTAATATAACAATCCTGCAATGATATTGAATCCAGCAAGACACTCCAGTAACCAATCAAATATGTGCAAGCTCATATTGCTTTAGATAAAAATTACATGAAATGATTGCTGTAGTTTTCTAGAGCAGTAATAAGCTATTTCTCATACTATTATATTCCCACGTGCACTGTTTTGGCAATACTTTGGTATGTAACTGTCAAACACATACAAAGATATGCTCCCCAGACTGGATTCCTGGGTTGTTTTAGTGTTTAGCTGGTACATGAAACAACATGCCCTTGCCAGTGAAACACAATGCAAATTTCAAATGCAGGACTTTGTTCAGTCTAAACACCCACTAATCCAGAAAATCCTTCATCACATTGATGCACAAATCATGAATAAATATCCAGTATGACCATCAAGCAGTCCCACATGTTGATGTGTATACATTACCATGTTGTAAATGGTGTGACTATTTCTTTTAGTAGACAGATTTACATCAAATTTACACCTTTGGATATATACTGTTGTGTCACCCAGCCCTACCTCAAACATGCAGTGGTTGCTCCTACATTAGGAACATTCAGTGTGTAAGATTTTGTCATGGTTGAATCTTTTCTAATATAAACACAGTAGGCCACAATGGGGATTCAGCTTTTCAGAGTGTACAATGTCAGGTGAAGTCCAAGGGAACTGAGGTGGGATTTTAGCTCTCCAGACAGAAATAGTCAGTGTCACGTTGCTTTTAAAAATATAATTAATGATTTCAAGTGGCAGAGTGTAGAAAGCCTCATTATTCACCTAGTTTCTCAGCTTGTGAAGTTCCTTGTCAGGTTAGTGGGTTTGTAACTAATGATCTCCAGCAGTAATCAAACTGCTCCTGACAGAACCGGCACTCACACCCTCACTGTACTTTACATGATGACCTTTGCCTTCCTCCTGCAGAGTACTACCTCGGTGCATGTCTCCAATGCCAATGCCCCGGCTGCCGACCATCTGGTGGTTGGAGGCTATGATGTCTCGGGGGAGGTCCGCAGTGATGGAGAGCCTATGAAAGAGGTCACCTTCCTACTCTATTCATCCACAGTCAAGCGAGAGGTACACCAGTGTTATTTTAGAAACACCAAAGAATCAAATTAGATCAAGTAATTTTACTGCTTATCTAATCTGTTCTACGTTATTTTAAGAAAGTCAGTATAGCTGCTATAACTTCAACAGAATTCCCATTGCTCCTGAATACCATGGAAGTATACCATATTAAAAACTCTTTCATATATCATAGTGACAGCAAAAGTGATGGATTGAGTGAAACTATATGCAATATAACCATAGATGACTCCTTTTCTGGATGTGTGTGCTGTGATTTCCAGGACATCAGTGGCTGTAACACATCCCCAGTGGAGGGTGCTGATTCTGGGGACAGCTTCGTGGTCTACCTGTGCAGCGCTCTGTCCAGGGAAGATGGCACCTTCATCTTCCCCTCTCTGGCCAGTGGAGAGTACACCGTAGTAAGCTTTTAATCAAAAGTCTTTTTACAGATGAGTGAAACTAACTCATGGTGTTTCAACAAAAAAGGAGACATTATTTGACCTTGTGTGCTTTTCTTGTGAAGCAGCATTAACAATAATAGACCCCTGACACTGAGTAAAGAAAGTGACCTATAAAAACAGATGTTCTCAATGAGATAAAAAATTTTTTCTGGTAATTCCTCATCTAGGCAATTCATTATTTATTTATTTATGTATTGGTTTTTTGAGTTTTCACTTGAGTATAGTGTCCACATGTGGATGCATAACCAGAGTTTTCTCTGCATTAATTGGTCCTTGATCTGTGTGGTGTGCAGTCTAAATGTTAATGCGCTGACTAACACCAAAAGTGCGGTTTTGTTCATGAAATTGTAACTTTATCCTGTTAGCTGCGTTGAAAATAGCTCAGTGTTACTCACAACCTTTCTTACGTAAGTACCTCTGCTCTTGTGAAATTCTTCAGGTGCCTTTCTACAGAGGAGAAAGGATCACATTTGATGTTGCTCCATCTAGGATGAATTTCAAAGTGGAACACAACAGTTTGAAACTAGAGGTAAAAACACTACATCATGTCTGATATTTGTTTTAACGTATGTCATTATCTTGCAAATATGAATACAATTTATGGATAGTTGACCATGTAATGCTGTTTCTGTTTGTCCACGTGTAGCCCATCTTCCGTGTAATGGGCTTCTCTGTGACAGGTCGAGTTCTCAACAGTGTTGGTGGGGAGGGTGTCACAGATGCCACGGTGTCCCTCAACAACCAGATCAAAGGTAACCAGACTAGAAGGCACTACACTGTGTGTCATGTCTTGAAATGGTCAAATTAGAGCCAGAGCACCAGAGGTGCAAAGCTCTATTGTTTCTCTAAGGATTACTAGTAATAGTATTATTATTATTATTATTATTATGATTATTATTTATTTATTCTATTATTATTATTACTGGGCCCAGGCCCCCAAGGTGTAGGTGCAGGGACTGTTGTAATCACTCAAGTGACTGACTTGACCATGAACCATTCGGTATTGACCTTGACCCCACCATGACGTAGGAATGTACAGGAGCTTTCATTATTATTATTATTATTATTATTATGGCCTGAGCACCGGAGGTCTCTAGCCCTATTGTTTCTTTAAGGATTGTTATTGTTGTTGTTGTTGTTGTTTGTCTCCCACGGGGCCATTTTTGAATTGACTTGGTAGGTTTCTATAGCCACGTCCAACACGAAGTGAGGTACAACAATGGAATTTATCACACTTCTCTTACATCTTTCCTGACATATGTGTCAAATTTGGTATACGTGATATATTGCAGATGTCAAATTGGGAACATTTTTTTTGACATGTTGAAATGACGTTACGATGAATTTACACATCTTGCCAAATAAACAGAAAATATGTCACATTCCTTGACAATCACCAAACTTCAGTGGTTGCTGAGAGTGACTATGATAATATACACATGTGCAACATGGCAGACTGACATTGCGCTTAGTTAGCTAATTAGCTAATTACTATTTTCACACACTTACTTCAGTTACTCTGCCCTCACAGTCACCAGTAAGGAGGATGGTTCTTTCCGGTTGGAGAACATGACAGCTGGTACCTACACCATCCGTGTCAGCAAGGACCTTATGTTCTTTGAGCCAGTCACGGTGAAGATCGCCCCCAACACACCTCAGCTTCCTGACATCATCACAGCAGGGTTTGTTTGCCCCATCCACTTACTAATTGGTTAAAAAACATGTGTGTTCTCTCTTCAGTGAAACCACATTGCTTTACAAGCTTTATGATGTTCTGATGTTGGTCCCACACCAGGTTCAGTGTCTGTGGCCAGATCTCCATCAGCCACTTGCCTGAGGGCATGAAGCAGCAGGGTCGCTACAAAGTCACTCTGGCACACCAGGGCCAAGATAAGACCTCAGCCAGGACTATCATTTCTGATCCTCAGGGGGCCTTCTGCTTTCAGGCCAAACCAGGAGACTACAGTGTTCAGGTAATCTTTCACTTCATGACTATTCATAAAAGATCCAAATAGGTCAGTATTGTTAAACTTTCAAGTTGTGGGGTCGTTTTGACTAAGAGAATTGATTTTAACTCCTATGTAATTATTATGGTAAAACCTTGGTTTTCTACAAAATAATTTTGCTTTCACTTCCATGGATGCAGGTGATTCTCCCTGAGACAGAGGTGAAAGCAGGCCTGGCTCTACAGCCTCAAGCCCTGGAGGTCTCCCTTGTGGACCGGCCCCTCACAGACCTACTTTTCACTCAATTTATGGCTTCTGTTTCTGGAAAGGTCTACTGTCTAGGCAAGGACTGAGTCACTTATTGCTCAAACCTTTTCCAAAAGACTTGTCTTGACTTTGAGAAGGAAGTGCGCTCATAAATTGCTTTTATGGAAAGAACAGAAAAAATTATGCAGGATATGATACCGTTTCAGATGCAGACTACATGAATTGTGAATTGAATTCTGTGGTTTTTAGTTATAACAAAAACTGACATTGTGTTCTTCTGGTTGACCTGTAGCATCCTGTGATGACCTCTCAGTAACTCTGCAACCAGTGAGTCGCCAGGGAGAGAGGAGGATGGTGGCCCTTTCTGGCAGCGGCGACATGCTCAGCTTCTCCTTTGACAATGTTTTACCTGGGAAGTACAAAGGTCAGAATTCACTATCATCACCACTCCTCATTCTTTATAATAGTGACAAATAGGGCCAGGCAATAAAACAGCCTTGTCATTTAATTACCATTACCAAAGATGATAAACTGATGTGTAATTTATGATATATGTCAATCATCCATTAGCTGACACATATAGCAACAAAGAACATGCAGGCATTGTTGGAAACCTAAAAAGCAGAGACCACAAGGAGAGCCAGATGCATGGATGAGGTCACACAGCATTGTCCAGTCGTTAGTCTGAGTCCTCTTGTGATAGGATCTGGAGCAGTGGGTGTTTTCCTTGAGGCTTAACAAACATGTTGAAGGTGTTTCTTTTCCAATTCTTACAATTAAATAATTATAAAATATTAGATTCCAAACCTGGTAGGTATGTTGAAGGCATATATGCTGAAGGTGGGTATGATGGAGGCGGAGGACGTGATGCAGGGCACTTTTCCTTTAGTTTCTTTATTGTTGAAGGGCCGTGTTTGGTTTATGCTGTGCAGTGACAAAGTAACAAAAGTATTAGACTGTGAACAAAGCGAGCAATGGCCAAATATATGAGCATAAGAAGTGATTTGCATTAAATAATAAATCCCACTGACATGGACACACAACACATGGCTAGTGTCAAAAGGTGGAACAAATGGAGGGAATCCATATATATATATATATATATATATATATATATATATATATATATATATATAAATAACCTTTGGGAAAGTGGCAGCTGAGATGGGGGAGGTTCCTTCCAGCTAGAAGTGTTTTGATTCATCCTTATCCTGCTTTGCTAGTTGGTAGGAACTTTTACCGTCAATTAATATAAAAAAAATATTTTTTGGTAATATTTCATATAACAGAGCCAAAGTGATAATATTCATGATCGATGAGAGATATTACGTCTTAGAAATTGGTAGTTGTAAGCAGGAGTTTTTCCCAGTTAAAGAAGTGTCTCATCATTTATTTGGAGCATGAATGCAGAGTCAGCACGCAGGTTTTGAGCAGAAGGCGGCACGCCGAGTATATAAACTGGTTCTCTCATCTACCTGCATTTCAGAATCCATCAAGAAATCACAGTAATTACTCTCTAATGATTGTGGAGAAATCAATTAGTAATTACCAGCTTTCAATCATAATTGGTGTTTTGTGCCAGCTTTTAGGAAGCACACCCGATGCTCCTGCACCTTCCGGTGCAACATCTATCTCTGACTCTGTTCAATATGTACAATCTGTTTGTGTGCCTGCAAGCTATCTGCATACACAGCATCTTCGAGGCATGTTTAGTCAGCTTGTACATTTGCCAGGCCAGAGGAGTGCAAGTTTACTTTGTTTGCATTTGTTTAGAGATGAGATAATTAGATTTTCTGGAAAGTCTCAAACGTAACTAATCCTCCTCCTAGGCTTCTGTGACCAAGTGCATCCTTTGTTTTTCTTAGTTTTGATTTTACTATACTCATTTTTCATTGTTCTCTCCCATCTGTACCCCTGTCAGTGAGTATTTCTCATGAGGAGTGGTGCTGGAAACATAAATCTGTGGAAGTGGAGGTTCTAGACTCTGATGTCTTGGGGGTGGAGTTCAGACAGATTGGTTATATCCTGCGCTGCTCCCTGTCCCATGCCATCACTTTGGTGAGTAATTGGTAACGGAGTGCAGAAGTATTGCCTGCTCTGTGTTGAAAATCCTCTAACTGAACGTGTTCGGTGCAGGAGTTTTTCCAAGATGGCAGCAAACCTGAGAACGTCGGCGTTTACAACCTCTCTAAGGGAGTCAACCGCTTCTGTCTCTCCAAGCCAGGTGAGGTTCCTCTTCCTGATCTCTCATTAGCTCAACATAGTATGAATTAGCATATTGAGACCAGAAAAATATGGGTGTATCAACTGTTCCCTTGTGCATAGTTACAGTTTTAAGTGCCCAAAGGTCTGTGTCAGACTAAATATATAACTGGAGCAAAGTAATTAATCAACTAAAAATGGCTTGTCCAGGTGTTTATAAAGTCACCCCACGTTCCTGCCACCAGTTCGAGCAAGACTTCTACACCTATGATACGTAAGTAATGAGAGGCTGTGTCCATTTTAATCTGGAGTAAAACAGTGTTCCCTTGGATAAAAGTCATCCTTCTGATCATTGTTAACCTGTTTGCAGGTCAGCCCCCACTATTCTCACCCTCACTGCCGTGCGTCATCACATGACTGGACTCATCACTACAGACAAGCTCCTAGATGTCACAGTTACCATCAAGTAATTAAGACTTAGTGTGGCTGAACTTTGTAGTAATACTAGCTGCTGTGCTTTTGTCTGTTTGTCTCAACTGGTTTATACCACACTCTCCTTGGTCAGGTCATCCATTGAGAGCGAGCCAGCGCTGGTGCTGGGCCCCCTGCGCAGCCTAGAGGAGCAGAGGCAAGATCAGCAGCTGCAAGAGATCCAACTTCGTCGACAGGAACGAGAGCGCCGTGCTGCCGAAGAGGATGGAGGCGCCAGGGACGACAGCCCTCCGGTTCAAGAGAAGGCTGATGAACTGACAGGCCCCTTCCACTATGAGTTCTCCTACTGGGCCAGGTCGGTTACACTGCATCTTTTCATTTTTTCTTATTACAATAGATAACAGTCACAGTCTTGTAAAGGAATGTGCCTCTGTGGGCAGAGATGTTGCAAATTCAGGACGCTCTGTAATTGCAAACATGGCATTATAGATGGAAAACTAATCTGAACACAAATCAGAAACAGAGACTGTATATAAGCAGCAGATTTTGTTACCAGTTTCTAAAACCATCATCATTTACTTCCGTTCCGTGAGCTGAACATGTAACAGAATATGAACTGATTCTCCCCCAGCATATCTAAAAAATGCAACAGATGAGTGAGTGACCTTGTTGTGTGTATAGTGTGTGATGTTGATATTAAGGGCACATAGGGGAGACCACTTGGTGTAGCATGGACAGTGACGTAGAATCAGCAGGCAGTGCTCGCCAGCTGTGAGAAGCTTCTTCACTTTGTCTACACTGTGGAAAGAGGGAGTCTGCTGGAGCTTTGACATTCACTAGAATCACATTTATGACCCTGTGAGAGAGACACTGTGTGGATGTCTGTGCTGTACAGTAGCTGAGCTAGCACTTCTGCTGTGAGAAGTTGTCTGTGTCTGCGGGAGAGTGTCAGTATATAGCCATAGCCCTGCAGTTTATTGCAATTACTGTTTGTCAGCACTAAATATCTTGTTATGCTCTTAATACAGCAGAGAGATCGGTGGGCCCTTGTGTTTACTGCCACTGCAGAGAAATAAATCTTCATTTACAAAGTCGTTTTTCTGCTCTTATCTGGCTTGCTATTGCTAACCAGTCACCAGCAGCTCTGTGTGAAAGGCACAAACAGGTCAGGCAGTCCTCTGCTTCTTCCACTTGAATCAGCAGCTGCTATCACAGGCAGAGGGTCAATTTCCAAAATTGAGTAGTCTGCAGGATTCAGCTCAACTGAATTTTCAAATCCAGACAGACAGAAAAAAGCTAAAATGTCATTTTTACAAGCATGAGTTTAGTTGGAAAAATCATCGTGTATCAAGTGCTGGGAGTGTCTAGAGTTTAGTGTTCCATGTTTCCCCTAAAACTGTTAATACATACTGCACAGGGCTGGAGAGAAAATCACTGTGACTCCCTCCTCCAAGGAGCTGCTGTTTTACCCTCCTGAAGTAGAGGCCACTATCACTGGAGGTAAGATCTTACACACACTTTGTAATCTAAGCCCCACTGTGCCTACTTTTGTATCCTTGTTTTTGTTATGGCTGGTTTTTAAGTCCTAAACCAGTATGCAGGCTCATGTACAGGTACTTATAATATTTCACTATTTCTTTGGTGTCAAAGAAGAAGAAGAGAAAAAACAGCTGAAATGATAAATTCTATCCATGAAATACCACCAAGCTTCCTAAAATGAAATTATCCTTTCTCCACAGAGTCCTGTCCAGGTCGGCTCGTTGACATCACTGGACGTGCTGGTCTCTTCCTGGAGGGCAAAGTGTCACCAGAGCTACAGGGTGTAGAGATTTCCATCACTGAAAGAGGATCTGCAGCACCTCTCATTACTGTGGCAACTAACGAGATGGGAGCCTACAGGTATGTGAACCCAGCACTTATGTCCAGGTAAATAGAGTGTGTAAAACTAGAGGGAGGATATTTCTGAGCCTGTGATGTCTTTGACACAGATTATAGTAACGCTTACAACAGCGATGTGTGTGTTCTAGTTAAAACTCTGATAGGGCTGCTCAAACAAATGGATAATAGAGTTTGTACCAGTGTCCATCTGACTGGTGTAGCTTCTTTAAAAGGACCTTTTCCAGTAGTCCAGTAATAGCCGTCTGTACATCCATGGATGGAACTTAGCTGCTTTTAATGTGGCCAGTTTCCCAAATGTAAAAAAAAAATACACAAAAAATATTGTGCTCAACGTGTAGCCTACATGTAACTAAATGACCCCATCACAGTGTTATGCTTTCTGTTTAGTGTTATTCTGTGGAGCCATTAAAACCTGATTATCTAACTAACCACAGAGAAGCAAGACAAGGATCATAGGAATGAGCAATCCATTCGTTTCTTTTTTTCATTGTTGCACTGCAAATATTTTTTGTCATTGCCTATACTGATACAACCATTGTAAAGGTGCAAGTTTAGATGTAGGAGAGGATCAGCTTATTTTTATTTGCTGCTGTATGGAGGATCCTGTGAGGTTGCTGAGGCCTTGTCAGCAGCTGCCTGCGAAGAACAAAAATAGTAGTCTCATAGCCATATATGCAATATGGTACAAATATTTTTCGGTTGAAGGAAATAAAGTCAGTTTTTCTACTTAGCCTTCCTATTTTTTTTATTGATGTAATATTTTAAAGATTGATAAAAATCTGTCATTGTCATATGTGTATCATCATTGTCCTTTACATAGTAACCATATGACACATAGTGTAAAAGGTCCATCCCGGAAAAAATTGCCTTCCTAACCACCTGGTTTCTCATATTCCATTAGCGTGGGTCCGCTCCACAGCGACCGGCAGTACGACATCAGCGCCAGTAAAGAAGGTTTTGTCCTGAGTCCTGTGGACGGAACCCAAGGAGATTTCAAGGCCTTTGCTCTGGCTGGTGTTACTTTCAAGGTACATGTGACTATCCTCACTTACATTACATCCCAGTAATCACCATCCACTTCCACATCCACATTACTTAGCTGACACGTTCATCCAGAGTGTCTTACAATTATAGTCTTTTGTTCACATTTACTGCTCTCACTGATTATATGGTTTAAGTGAAAATGAAATGGCATATTGAAAAGCTCTTGTTGGCTCCTGCTGTGTGTTTTCTCAAAATATAATTAAAAGAAAAGATCACTGATGATAGTTGCAGCAGGTTTGTGCCTTGCTGTGTGCTGTCACTGTGTCCCCTTTGTGCTGCTTTTGTTAAGTGAGTCTGTAATTATACGCAACAATCATGAAATCCTGGCAGAAACGGTCAGTGTTGGTTTTAGACAAATTGCTTTCAAATCTTCTGCAGAGTTTATGAAGTTTTGTGTCTGTGTTTATCTTCCTCCTGTAAATCTGTGAACAAAACTTCAGAGACATTAAACTCACCTGTCAGCCTGACAATACTGAATATTTCATAATTTGGTGCTCACAAATAGCACCATGCTGAGTGTGAGATATATATATATATATATATATAATTTTTTTTTTTTTTTTTTGAGATAGCAGAATGCACCATTCTGACCACCCCTCACAACCCACCCACCGTGTCCAGGTGTGAGCGAGGATACAGTGGCCATAACCTTTAAAACAAAATGTGATTCCCTATCTAGAGCCAGTATTTAGTTTGTCCATTCTGGGTTACTGTAGAAACATGGAAAAGCAACATGGTTTGTTGTTTTCCAGTGATTACACCATAATGACAACATATTTCTGAATGATATATTCCATGTCTACCAATAGATCCCTCTAAATATTACACATTGAACTTTTAAAAAAAAAAATCTCTTTCCTTTCACTCCGCACAAAAAAGTATTCTTTCTGTGCTGTAGATCAAATCAGAGGACGGTCAGCCCCTCTCAGGTGTCCTTCTGTCTCTGAGTGGAGGACAGTTTCGTTCCAACCTGTTGACCCAGGACACTGGCCTGCTTACCTTCAATAACCTGGTAAGGAAACCAGCAACCCCTTTATTTGTCTCTGACCCTCTTCAATCTGTTTTCTGCACTGTAGGATATCTGCCCTCTAAGCTGTGAAGCTTATTGTAGGAACACTTTGACCATCTTTGCTTGTTGTTAGAAATAATCACTGCTTTTCTCTGTCCAGAGTCCTGGCCAGTACTACTTTAAACCCATGATGAAGGAGTTCCGCTTTGAGCCAGCATCTCAGATGATCACAGTGGAGGAGGGCCAGAACCTCAGCATTGACATAACTGGCATTAAGACTGCATACAGGTAGTGGACATTACACACTAATGTCCTGCTTAGCGAGCAGGCACAGAATTACAGCAGGACATTTTTTTTTTCTTTTGTACTTGCTAATTTATAGTGTTTGTTAGAAAAGAATATGGTTAAAGCTTCAGAATCACGTGTCTGATTGGCATCATGGTCTTGTGCTTTTGCCCTCAGCTGCTATGGAGCAGTGCAGTCTCTGAGTGGGGATGCAGAGAGAGATGTGGCTGTGGAGGCGGTGGGACAGGGAGAGTGCAGCCTCTACAGCGAGGACACTGTCACTGATGAGGAGGGCCGCTTCAGACTCAGGGGTCTGCTGGTGAGGGTGCTGTGGACTGCTAAAATCAGACTGGAGGGTTTCAAACTAAAATTAACTCTCACACTGGTTTCATCACCCACTTGTCTCAAATCAGTAGGAAAAGGAGCGATTGAGCTAGTACAATATGTTTGTGTAAGCCACATTTGGCTCTGCACATAATGCTGTGCAGTAAGCATATTGAATGTTACTGTGTAAAATTGTAAATGACTTCATTAAGAGAGTGTTTTCTTGCAGCCCGGTTGCAAGTATCTGATTCAGCTGCGAGCTGAAGGCAACGACCACATAGAGAGAGCACTGCCACAGCACAGAGCTGTAGAGGTAAGCAGCAAACTTACTACAGACTTCTTGTTCTGAACACTTAAAAAAATCCCATTGATGTCTTACAAGCTGAAAGTGCATTCTTGATATTGACAGCTAAGAATCTGCATCTACTGATGAATGTCATGTCCATATGATCAAAAACAAAGATCAGCCCCTAAATAGACATTGTAGTGATGATTTTCCTTGCTGCTGTTTTCATTTAGCTATAAATTATCAATGACATAGTTTATCCTTCCTGTGTGCTGCACTGCAGTAACAGTCATGAAAACTAGATAGCAGGGTATGGAAAACTTCTGTAATTGAATTGTTGAAATGACTGTGGGAACCCTGTGATTATGACTTAATCAGCAGTCTTATCACATGGGTCATTTTCTATACGCAGAACAAAAGCAGTGATAATCCCATTGCACTTTTAAACCTTTAAGTTCATAATTTTAGCTTGTCTGAAAAGTGCAGATGCCTTTATCTCTCTGGCAAGGCTGAAAATGCCTTAATTCCACTTAATTCTCTGTTATTATCACACCGGGTGACTTGTACCAAAGCCTTTTCCAAAGTTGGTATTTTCTTTCTTCTTCAAGGTTGTATCTGTGCATTAAGCTCTATGTTCACCCTCAGGTTGGGAACAGTGACATTGAAGGGGTTAACATCATTGCCTTTAGGCAGATCAATCAGTTTGACCTCAGTGGAAACATCATCACATCCCCTGAACACCTCCCAACTCTATCGGTATGAATGTTTGGCTTCTATTATCCCTTGATCTTTTTGGTCTTTTGCTTTTCACAGAACTTTATATGTCTCACAGCGTGTATATTAAGCACCAAATTGATATTGCTGGAATTTTACTCCTATTTTCTCCTCTTATTCTGCCCAGGTGAAGCTGTATAAGAGTGACAATTTGGACAATCCAATCAACAGTGTCTCTCTGGGACAGTCCCTCTTCTTCCACTTTCCTCCTCTAGACAGAGACGGAGAGGTAAGTATGGTTCTCTTCTGTGCAAAGTGATTTCCTTGTCTACATTTAGCAGTACTTATTATAAGGCTGTTCACATGCTTATGTATGTCACTAAAATTCATAGACGGCTCTAGACGTAACCATGACCTAGGATGCTGCTGTTGGATCTGCAGTGATGTTTCTTCTATTATTTCCAGAACTATGTGCTGATGCTGTATTCCACACTGTCCCGCTCCCAGTACGATTTCACGCTGCCTCAGGTCTCCTTCTCCTCCACCGGCTACCACAAGCACGTCACGCTCACCTTCAACCCCACTGTAAGTTCCTTATCTGCTCTTTGACAGAGTTTTCTGCAGGAAAATCCATTTTTAAAAAACGTAGAACTTAAAGAATATGGGTCATGTCTTATTCTGAGAAGGTTATGTATAAAAATGATTGCTTGGGCTTTTTATAATTGTGTAAATGCAGATTGTGTGTGTGTGTGTTTTCCCACAGCGTAAAGTGCCTGACCAGGATGTTGCCCAGGGCTCCTACATAGCTCTACCTCTTACTCTTCTCCTTCTGTTAGCAGCCTACAACCATGAGAAGGTATGTAACAACTTCCACGTTAACAAGAATGTCCTACATTGTAGTTATAGTTTTGTTTTGTTTTGTTTTTTTTTTTTATCTTTTATGGCTTTTCCTTATAGTTCAAGAAGGAAACTGTTGATTTTTTAAAAAAAAAAAAAAAAAAAAAAAAAAACATTTGTTGAAGACCTTTTTTCACCTCTGCTTTGCAGGTTATCCCCCTCCTGCTACAGGTGGTGAACCGTATCCAGGGAGTGAGGAGCATGGCACAAACAAGTGGAGATAGTGCAGCCATGGATGAAGCCAAACGCCAGGCCAAGAGACAAAAAGCCAGGCGTACATAAGGACACGACCACGCCTCAACTAATTGTGCGCTAAATGGCACACAATCACCCATGATCCCTCTGCAAGCAGTGGGTTAGCTGTGTTCTTCAGTGGCTGCGGCTAATGATGGGTGACAATGAACTATTTAGCTCTCTTAAGATGTGACTTGGTTCAACATGAACCACTTAATGTGTGTTACCACCAACTCATCAGCCATTCAGTTTCAATGGACTAATAGCTGCCATTTTACAGGTTGTCTCGTTTCTTTTTTTTTTTCCTTCATTTTTTTTTTCTAAAACACTGAGTCAAAAAAAAAAAAAAATACTGTTAAGATTTGTCATAGAATATGAGCCATTTTTATACCATTGTAATTTGCCTAGGTCAACTAAAATCTTTTGCTTGTGTTTTGAAAGCACTTGAATGGTTTTGATATCAGTCCTAACATTGTCAGGCATGTGGATAATGCGTCTTGCCTTCTCAGCACCAGGGTCGAATCACAGAATAGAGGTGCGACTTTATTATATTAGGTTTTATGGTTCAGTTGATTTGTATTTTAATTTGAAGTTTGTGAAATAATCATCCGAAATGTTTTCAAAGCTTTGCGTTATATGTCAACCTGGTACACCACTGGGGGGAAAAGTGTGTGATCCTTGTTAGCTCAGGAAAATGGTGTTAGATGGAAATCTGTGTGAAGAGACCTTTTTTTTTTTTTTTTTTTTTTTTTTAGTGGCAAACTGGTCTTCGGGGGGTAATAACTGATTAATTTATTAACATATGTCTAATTAGATGTGTATGATAACCTAGGGGAATGTCTTTGTAAAGTGTTTTTTTTTTTTGTTTTTTTTTAATTATGTTCGGTCAGATGATGTGTGACAGTTTTAAAGAGCAACATGAAATGTAAAGACTGACATCCACAGAAGTGAAATTGAAGCAACCCCACTTAGAGACTGCACAAAGGGTCTGTCATGACCTTGAGTTAAACAGAGATAAGGCAGAACTGTAATTTCATAAGCTCATTGTCTTACCACTGAGCTGCATAATGTACTGTGATAACTAAGGGCCTGTATTTAGCTCATCTGCTCTCCGTTGTCTGACTTTCACTAAAAGATAAAAAAGCCACTGTTTACAGTTGAGATATATTCTAATTGGTCTACATTTGATTAGTTGAATAGTTTGCCTGGGGTAGGACAGGGAGGATGCCAGACATGGAGTGTAATTGTCATTTGGTCAGAATCTTGTTAATTTTTTGAGATTATGAATAAAGTTTGACTGGAAGGAAATTGATTTGAATATTATAGTTTTGCCTGTAGGGGGCAGTGTAATGCTAGAGTTAAATGTTCATAAACCTGGCAGGAATTATAGATTTCATGCTTAAGTTTCAAAGTTACTGTGCTAAAATAGTCCTGGATTATAGCCAGAAAATCAATAAGTATCAGGCACTTCTCTCTTTTTTTTTTTTTTTTTTTTTTCTTCTCTACTGGCAGTTGCTGTATTATATATATATATATATATATATATTTTTTTTTTTTTTTTTTTTTTTTTATATTCAATGAACTACAGTAGGTCCAACTACAGAGAAGGCTGGAGGTCTTCCAAAAACCTTTGTACCACTTTGGCCAGCAGGGCTAAAAGAATTGCCATCATATATATATATATGTAAACGAAATTTAGGTTCATGTGCTTGAGACTAACAAACAATGGGTAGCCTGTGCTAAAGTGTTCATTGAAAAATGAAAGACAAGTTTATTTTTACTTTTTGACCACCTTCCATTGTCATCTATTGTCAGCCACATCATTTATCAACAACAGGCAAGAGTGAGTTACTTTGCAGTCAGACATAAATCTGGTGTAAGAATGCTAAAGTATTAGCTACATGGAATGTAGCATGAGGCGGATGAGGTTAGAGCTCAGTTTGTTTGTTATAAATAGCTGGGATTGTTATTGCACAATTCAGCAAACTGTGTGTGTGCGGCCATCACTGTTGGTTGGTTTCTTTTAATTTTTCTGCTAAAATAGAAATTGTTTAAGAGCGATCTTAATGCCTTTAATTTCCTTACGTGAAGTATTTTGAATTTGTGTGTGTGCGTGTGTGCAACCATGCAACATTTTGGCCTATTGTTATGGCAAGCTCCTGGAAATTAACATAGAACTTGAGTGTTTTGCTGTTTATTACTCATTCCACTACATGACTGCAAAGTGAATGCAGTGCAAAACTATTAAAGAAACAAGACTCGAAATTACTAGAAATGATCTCCAGCAGATAGTGATTTCCACCAATATACAGTGGGTACGGAAAGTATTCAGACCCCTTTAAATTTTTCACTCTTTGTGTCATTGCTGCCATTTGCCAAAATCAAAAAAGTTCATTTTATTTCTCATTAATGTACACTCAGCACCCCATCTTGACAGAAAAAAAACAAATGTAGAAATTTTTGCAAATTTATTAAAAAAGAAAAACTGAAATATCACATGGTCATAAGTATTCAGACCCTGTGCTCAGTATTGAGTAGAAGCACCCTTTTGAGCTAGTACAGCCATGAGTCTTCTTGGGAATGATGCAACAAGTTTTTCACACCTGGATTTGGGGATCCTCTGCCATTCTTCCTTGCAGATCCTCTCCAGTTCTGTCAGGTTGGATGGTGAACGTTGGTGGACAGCCATTTTCAGGTCTCTCCAGAGATGCTCAATAGGGTTTAGGTCAGGGCTCTGGCTGGGACAGTCAAGAACGGTCACAGAGTTGTTCCGAAGCCACTGCTTTGTTATTTTAGCTGTGTGCTTGGGGTCATTGTCCTGTTGAAAGGTGAACCTTCGGCCCAGTCTGAGGTCCTGAGCACTCTGGAAGAGGTTTTCTTCCAGGATATCTCTGTACTTGGCCGCATTCATCTTTCCTTCAATTGCAACCAGTCGTCCTGTCCCTGCAGCTGAAAAACACCCCCACAACATGATGCTCCCACCACCATGTTTCACTGTAGGGATTGTATTGGGCAGGTGATGAGCAGTGCCTGGTTTTCTCCACACATACCGCTTAGAATTAACGCCAAAAGGTTAAATCTTGGCCTCATCAGACCAAAGAATCTTATTTCTCATAGTCTGGGAGTCCTTCATGTGTCTTTTGGCAAACTCTATGCGGGCTTTCATGTGTCTTGCACTGAGGAGAGGCTTCCGTCGGGCCACTCTGCCATAAAGCCCCGACTGGTGGAGGGCTGCAGTGATAGTTGTCTTTGTGGAACTTTCTCCCATCTCCCTACTGCATCTCTGGAGCTCAGCCACAGTGATCTTTGGGTTCTTCTTTACCTCTCTCACCAAGGCTCTTCTCCCACGATTGCTCAGTTTGGCTGGACGGCCAGGTCTAGGAAGAGTTCTGGTCGTCCCACACTTTTTCCATTTGAGGATTATGGAGGCCACTGTGCTCTTAGGAACCTTGAGTGCTGCAGAAATTCTTTTGTAACCTTGACCAGATCTGTGCCTTGCCACAATTCTGTCTCTGAGCTCCTTGGGCAGTTCCTTCGACCTCATGATTCTCATTTGCTCTAACATGCACTGTGAGCTGTAAGGTCTTATATAGACAGGTGTGTGCCTTTCCTAATCAAGTCCAATCAGTTTAATTAAACACAGCTGGACTCCAATGAAGGAGCAGAACCATCTCAAGGAGGATCAGAAGAAATGGACAGCATGTGAGTTAAATATGAGTGTCACTGCAAAGGGTCTGAATACTTATGACCATGTGATATTTCAGTTTTTCTTTTTTAATAAATTTGCAAAAATTTCTACATTTCTGTTTTTTTCTGTCAAGATGGGGTGCTGAGTGTACATTAATGAGAAATAAAATGAACTTTTTTGATTTTGGCAAATGGCAGCAATGACACAAAGAGTGAAAAATTTAAAGGGGTCTGAATACTTTCCGTACCCACTGTAGTTACAACTAACAGTAGATAACAGTAAAAACTGCCTGGTTCTGTGTTCCACTACCTAGAGTAGCGTGTCTGCTGTCCCTGCTTTGTTTCCTGGATCACAGGTTACCTGACAAAAAGGCCACAGTTTGTCGGGTTGGTGAACTGGTAGAATTTGGAGCCGCACAGAGGCTCCACAGGAGACTGTATTGGCACCACTCCTATACACACTGTACACAGCAGACTACAAGTACAATTCTGATTGTTGCCACATTTAGAAGTACAGAGTCACAAAACTGCCTCCTACTGAACACCTCTTAAACCAAGGAGATGGTACTGGATTTTTGAACGTCTAAGCTCCTTCATCCAGTTGACATCTGTGCTCCGGACGTTGAATATCTACAAATATCTAGGTGTGCACCTGGACAATAAGTTGAACTGGTGGCTGAACACAGGACGTTCTATATATAAAAGGACAGAGATAACCTTTCCTCCTAAGGCGGAGTGTTAGGAGCCACTGCAGCCACTTTTACCAAACTATTGTAGCAAGTGTGCTGTTTTATGCTGCAGTCTGCTGGGGAGGCAGCAGAGAACAGAAGGATGCAAGGTGGCAGGACAAACTGGTGCAAAAGCTGTTTCAGTGACCGGAATGAAGCTGGACTCACTGGAGGCTGTGGTGGAGAGATGCACACAGAAAAAGTTAGAGGCCATCCTGATGGACAAGGGAAGCAGCTGCAGTGGACGACTCACCTCAACGTGCTGCATGACTGAACGATAGAGGAGATGCTTCATTCCCACTGCCATCAGCTCCATCTAAACTCAACTCATCTCATCTTCTCATCTCCTCAGTTCATCTCATGTCAGTCAAGTCATTTCAAGTTATCTCATCTCATGGCATGCCTTGTGTCAGTGTGAGTGACACTGTGACAATGGCCGACAATCTTTGCTTTCCTATAAGGAAGCCCTGCAGAGGTAAGCTAAAGTGTACGCGTATATGTGTGTGTGTATGTTTATGTGACTAACACTGTATATGATTAGTCCACCATCTGTTTTTAATACATCATGAGTGTTGAAAACATTCACTCATTGCTGTTTTCAGCCCAGTAACACAGAGGCCAACAGCAGGGGCTCTGCCATATTCATTTGCTTTTTAGCTTTATCTTCTTCATACTGCCTCTGTGTTGTGATGAGTGACCTGTCTTTCCACAAACAATTACATTTCGATATTGTCTGTGCTGGCCTACTAACATAACAGATTGAGATCCGGGAAGGGAAGGAAACTCAAGGAAACAAACTCTGTTACATCTGTGCCTTTCCTGCTATGACATGTGAACATGCTGGCTGTGAAAAAATGGCCTATTTTAGGAGCAGAAAGGTTAAATACTCTCACAGAAACACATCCCTGACACATCATTAACACTTCGGAGTTGTGTTTCTGGTTAGCTGGGAAATATAAGTCTAATATTCACTGACATTTTAGTTCTACTTTGGTACACCCTCTTCTGACATACTGTAACATAGCTTGGAGTTAAGCTCGCTGAATGCTGGACTTTGTTCACCATCCAGCAATTCACTTTCACTCTCAGTCCATTTGGATGTGCTGTTTAATGCAGGCAGATTAATACACTGATGTCAAAAAGTAAAACAATGTCATAAAAATAGATACATATAGTCACCTCTCTAAAGTTAGCATTAGGAAGCACCTTTTTAAATTAAATGCTAATGTGGTGACTAAAATTAATTAAGACAGTTCCCTCACCCTGGGTCCAAATAAATAAGCAGTATTTTTTGCTTGTATGAAGTGAATTGCTGCTGCCGATTCTATTCTTTCATTGCTGTTTGCTAGGCCCTGTTCCACTGGGCTTCTATTCCTGCAGTTTTCTGTCAATGTTCTAAGCTATTGACATACTGGATATTAAAATTTTAGCACTTGGCATTTAGACAGAGAAAAATATTTAACTTGTTTTGTTAACATTCAACAGCAGCATGCCCCATGAGGCTTTGAAGGTGTGACAATGACTCATGCAGCGTGTTGACATTGTTTACTGCTGGTAAACACACTATACGGTGCAGGCTCGCTAGTGAAGCTTAAAGTAAAATCATTTAAAATAATTTGTAATGGGAATAACTGTTGTGAGAAACAGCATCTACACAACAAACTGATATCATATTCACTCTCAGTCCTGTATATAACCTATATACACTGTACAATACATCTATTAGTAAGAACATATTCAGATAAAGAATTAAATGTGTGTGTGCGTGATATGTAAATGTGTGTCTTCCATCATCTGCATTGTGTCAACAGCTGGAGAAGAATCAGTAGTGAGAGGGATGAGATCAAGAATATTGCTTAATGAAGCCTATAGTGTGTTAATACTGACATCTGCATTAATAACAAGCCATAGCCTTCCAAAATAATTAGCTAATTTAAGTCCCTTATGTTAGTGGTATTTTCTGTTAGGGCATAAAGAAATTCCCTAAGATGAAATCTCACAAGATTTCTGTGCCTTTTAGCTCTTTTCATTAGTAAATCTGTCTTTTGGCTCTTGTCCCATTCGTTATTCTGATTTTTTTTTTTTTTTTTCCTGTTCGTACCAGCTTGAGCTTGAAAAATTGACTGGTGGTCTTTTTTCATTATTTCTTTCTCTTCAGCATTTTTATCTTTTTTTTTTTTTTGTCACTCTTTTTCCTCCACAGACGCATTTGAAACATCACTGTCCTTTGTAGCTTGCATTGGAAGGACTACCTCCTCAAAATGAATGCCATTTACTGAAAGCTTGTTGCTCAATGCAAGGTTTTTTGACAGTAGCTAAGGCACAGCACTGGGCTCATCAGATACAGCCAATTAGTGTGAGCGGCTCAGCTTGGCATGTGTCTGAAAAGAACTAGGGGAATGAAAGCAACAAGAGCACACCAGGACCTGCAGTTCAATCAGATAACCTGTGGTGAGTCATAGTTTTATGTTTTCCACCATTTTATTTATAAAGTGTTTTTTCTCTTGCAGTCACTTTGCCCTCAGAGACCATTATCATACAACTTGCTGACATTATAGTATGATTTTATGTGAACAGCTGTTTCAGGTCATGTTACACTTGCTATTATTGTTGACACTTTCAAAGCAATACCAACGTGCTTTACACAGTCTCTAGTAGCTCCCAACTTGCATTCCAGGTACCTTCTGGGATCGTGGAGGGCTTTTAACAAGTCCTCAGCAAAATGTGGATGAGTAGAAGCTTTTTAAACCTTGGGAAATAATGTGAAGAATTAGTTGTCCCCCTCTGGGGTTTCACACCTTCAGTAAAACAGGTAAATCTTTATCGCACACACAAAAAAATAAATAAAATTAAGCATTGATTCTTTCCTTACATTGAATTTATCAAGAGTTTCTTCATTGCAAATTTTTTGGGTTAGAATCCTTACAGAATCATGACCGGTCCTGTGTTGGCTGCGTTTGTATCAGTGTGCCACCTAACATGACCCCTCTCCATTCATGTCACCCCACACTCCAGTGACATGCTGCCCAGCCTGAGTCACCCTTTTACCAGTCATTATGCATTGGCCCAGACACAAGTCATTGCAGAGCAGAGGGAGGAGGAGGTGGAGAGGGGTGCAGCACACCGTCTGTGGCACATTAATACCAGACATTTGATGAGAAGGCCAAAGAGAGGAGAGAGGAATTAAATATTCATAGGGGATGATGACAAGTTGGGCAGTGGTGAGGATGATGTGTAATAGTATCTACTGGCTTCTTTTTGTGGGGACTGGAGTCTGTGCATGTGGAGACACGACTCAGATGGACTTCAGGTGCCAGTTCCTATCAGTACAAGAGGTGTGTCACGTCACCCTTTTATAAAACCTAATGCCTGTTTATTGTATGGCAGATTATAGTGTGGGTGGCTATGCCCTGACCGAAGCAATGATATACAAGGGAACATGCACAGAAGGAGCTAAAGCTCTCAGATCATTCAGACTTTCAAACATACAAAAAAAAATCTAATTACAAATTAAATTGCCAGGATCATTGTGGTCACTGTATCATTATATTTCTCTCAACACAAGACCTTTAGTTTGTAATTTCTGTATAATGGTCAAGTGAAACAAGGAGAGTATTAAGGGTGTACACAAGTATCTGCCAAAGTTACCAATTATTTCACAGTTTAAGAAGTCAGAACAAAGATTTTTAATCATCTTTAAGAAAAATAAACTCATGAAAATACTTACTGTTTCTTTGGAGATAAGGTTATCACAGGGACCAGTTGCTAGCCTAATGCCCAGCCTTTGCTCACAATGCCTGGCATTCTGAGCCCCCCCCCCCCTCCCACAAGTAATAACCAGGCCTGACCCTGCTTGTCTCCTATATGCATACATGTATATTAAGAGAACAATACAAAGTCTCAAGTTGGTGCAAATGGCAATTTGAACTGCACAACAATTTAAAACAAACTGCTCATTATCTCTTCAGGAGCATGTGATGGAAAAATGAGTTTCAGAGATTGATTATTCTTACTGATTATGATTTTTATTATTTCTTACTGCATTCTTGGTTTTTCAGGTTTCAAGGCTCATGTGTTTGTCATAATCATATTTGATGTTGACATTCTTCCTGACCTAGTATAGTCTGGCATTAAGGGACACAGTTTCTCAAGGATGTTGGTGTATAACAGAGCACGCCCAGGATGGAGGGTTAGCTGTCGAATGAGAATATAGAGTTTTAGAATACAGCCTTATTAGGGAATCACTTCGTAGAACAATAGTGAAGTACAGACTTCATTATCTGATTATGTGAATGCTTATTTGCATTTACTTTGCATGTCTGTATAAGTAGAGGCCTCAGCCTAATAGGAGCTGAGCAACTGGGGAACAACTGGGGAACAACAGGGGAAGACTCTGATCAATTGTGTTCTATTCTGTTTTGCTCCTTTCTTGTAAGAAATATATTCTGGGAAAAGACAATCTGTCTGCACTTTATTTATTGCTCATCCAACAGGTTTTGCCACAACAAGCACAATGTGCATGACTGGTTTCCTCTCCTCACGTGGTGCCATGCTCACATGAGCATTAATAGCAGCCAAATAAGTTACATTTTACTAATGGGAAATATTTTTACTCAAACTTCACAGATACATCACAGTTTTGTTCCACACTGATGGATGATATGAAACTTTTTGATATGTTTGTTTATAATATGTACTTTTTGCAGTTTGTGGTTGGTGCTTTACAGGTCACCAAGGATTGCATTACCTTGCCTATATGTATGTAAATAAGGCAAAATTATATGACTTCGCTCCGACACTTTTAAGCCATTATGTTAAACCATGAATATTAAAGGTCAAATTTTAGCACAGTTCCATTTTTAAAAAAAGTTTATCTTCCTTTGTCTGTGTGTCTCCCTCCCTCACTTTGTCCATTCCATTTTTACTCAGACATAAATTCATCCATTTGTAAAATACATCTACTTCTGTGAGTGAGCTGTGGTACTGCTTCCCAGCAGTTCACAGTGTAAGATGAGGCACATACTGTATGTACACCACCTTCTAATCCTCTGCCTGCCTATAAAATCTCTCCGTGACACTGACCACCGCCACTGGCTGTCCTCTACATACCGTCCATTCCCTTTCCTTCCATCCTGCACAGGGTCAGGGAGGTGAACCATCCTCCCTGCAGCCCCTTCTGTCCTTCTTACTGACTCACTGGCAATGCTCAAGTGCCTTGCAGATCAAATAACCATTGAGTCCCCCTCCCCTCATTCAACAAGGTCTCCGTAGCTGATGCCCTGTTGGGTTTAAGAGACTTTTGTTGGCAGGCACAGTGATAAAAGCACAGGCATCATGGTAATAAAAAGGCTGACAGGCTCTGGAAAGGAGTGACTCTCTTTCTCTCCTCCTCTCTATCCATCTCGTTTTGTCTCATATCTCTTCTCCCTTCCCTCATCACTCCCCTCAGCTCTTGGTTCCGATACACTGGTGCTGTAGTCTATACTGTCATTTGTATGGTCAACAGAGCCTGACGAGACGGTAGGAGTGAGACAGAGGGGGCAGAGAGAGACAGAGATGTATATATATACAGGCAAAAGTTGATCAGGCTGGAGTTGGACATGTCCTTGAACAAAGTCACGTGGACAAAAGAGGCTGCTATGGCTGCTGACACCCTGGAGGGAGCCTCGACCAAAAGGGTCCCATATCCTAACACCTTTCTTTATTAACGTCAGTAGGATGAGCTTTGAATGTTAAATATTTGACATCAGCTTGCAGCATTACCTGTATTGATTAATGCCCAACCAGTCATTAAAGCTGCCCTTCCAGGCCAGGTGTGGGCCTGACTTAATTCAAACACAGCACAGCAATGGGCAAAATAAGTTTTGATCTGAAAAGTTTGTTTTTTAATATCACTGTGGCTTAATTTATAAGAAAAATGACTCATTATATTCCACCGTGCTGCATATCGTGCACGGATTCCCAAAATTGTCCTGTGAAATGTGTGGCCTGCCTCAGTTATCTTTGTTATACACAGACAGCAAATATGAGAACACTATTCTAATGAGGTTCTTACTAGTTATCTTCAAGGCACAGCCACGCCACACATTAAACAAATAAACAAGGCATCGTTTGTGTACTAATAGTCAGTTATTCATTCATCTGTCAGCACCGTCTGATCAAAACAAAGTATAGCATCTATAATGCAATGTCGAGCTTTAGAAAGTGTCATGCTGCAAAATATATGAGTATAATGGAGAAAAACCAGAATTAAAGTTTCATCATCTCCTTGTTTCACCCTTCACACTTTGCTGAGCAGTGGTGGGAGGATACTGATGATCCTACCAGATATGACACACATGTTCTGATTAGGCGGATATACCTTTTCAGATTAATTAGATTAATTAAGTGGCTGAATAGTCATCCAAGTGCTACCATAAAAGGGTTTTGTGTGCAAATTTAATTTGATAGGTGTGCAGTGCATATGATTAGGAGAGCTGCATAGATGTGGATGAGTGACAGTGAGGCTGTTTGAGTGTGAAAGAAGTGGTAGATAGGATGGTTTTTGTTTTGTGTGTGTGTGAAGGAGAGTGGCAGAGTGACATCCTCGCTGACCTCCACTGTTGGTTAGCCTGAGGATGAAAGATGACGCAGTGGGTAAGCTTGTGTGGGCGGTCTTTGGTGCAAGTGGGAAAGCACATGGATGAAATACTATCAGAATTTAAATGAGCTGTGCGCAGCTTTTACCATCAAAAAATCATTAGCACATTAATATATTTAGTGGGAACAATCAAAGCTGTGACCATGGGTACTGTCTACAAGCCACTATGCTGCATTTTAAATAATGCCCTGCTCTGCTGCAATTGACAGCAAGTCTGTTTGAAATCTCTATAAACACAGAGAAATCACTTTACTGCACAAAAACAAAAAAAAAAAACACTGTAAATCATGCGTGGGAATAGAGCTAAAGCCTCTGGAGTTGGTTGCAATACCAGATGGTTGAAAATTCCTGTCGTCAGAAGTTCAGTAAGGAGAGAAAAATTAGAAAAATATGGTACAGATTTTTCAGACGGCAACAAAGAAAGACGGATGATTAGACTCATTCAACAACTACATGACTCAAGAAATACAAACGGAACAAAAGAAACTTTTGGTTTGACATTTCAGTTTGTGTATAAGGTTCTGCTATTTTTTGTAACAAAATCAAAGTAGCCATTTCCCCAGCCTTCTTCTTCCTTTCTTAAATTTATTTTTGTATTTATTTTATTTATTTATTTATTTTGCGAGGTAAATTAACCTTCTCTTGGCTTTGTACTCATCTGGAGTTGTGTTTTTGACCACCAAGTCCAATGTTCGCTCAGGTTTTGATGTCTACCAAAACCTGAAGAAAATATTTGGTCAGAAAGTTTGGCACAGCTGCTAAATGCTACACAGTTCATAGCTAACTGGCTGCCATGTGGGGTCGGGCGAGTGTTTTGCAATGGATTTTTAGTGCTTTTTTTTTTTTTTTTTTTTTTAAAATAAATGGTTGCCTCCAGGCAGCCAGAAATAATCTTGATCAGAGTGAACTGAAACAGTAAAGCTGGCAGGAAGAAAATCAACGAAGCATTTACTGTCAAGCTCGGTGGTCTCCAATCCTGTGCTATTGAAATCATGTTTACACAGGATTTAGCTGGAGTCAAACACAACAGCAGGTGATATCTCTGATTAGTTCCTCCCCTGAATGTAGGTATGCTAATCAGTGAAATCAAATGCTCAAGTGTTTGCTACAGGCTCTTGACGTATATACAGTACACTAAGCTAACTTTGTCTCAGTTTTGAACTTCATACTTAATGTCAATAGTTTTTGTCCTTCCAACAGTTTATCTGTCTCACACAATCCTGTCCCCTTAGTGCGCTCATCCTCATGTTTCTGTCGGCTCCTGTCCCACCCGCTGCTTTCTCTTCTCTTTCATTTTTGCAATCCCTCATGCTCTAAGCTCCATGCTTCTCTTCCTATGTGAATAAAACATGGCTCAGAGGCTTCAGATGTGGCAAGAGAATAAGATCCTTGGCCTGAGCTGTTTTTATGCAGGCTGACCTCCTGGGAGCCTGATGTGCACAGCGTCTGGTCAGCTGCTGAGGGGAATACCGAGTGACCTCCCATAATGCACACACCGTCACACTGTTATCAGCATCATATATGCAGAAATACACATGCAAACCTTTAGGTGTGCTGTGTGAGTGCATGATGGTGACACCAGTGTGCAAATAAAACCTCAAACTTTATGATCAACTGTGTGGTTATGATCTGGTTTTATCTTTCTCAGGATAATGGGCCATCATCACTTGTAGTCCTGTCTGGGTAATTTATTGTGCAAGTTCTGAAAACCTTCTCTGGATTGGAAATAACTGCTCAAAACAAAAAAGCCCATAATGGACCACCAGCATGTTATGTCCATCATAACATGGACAAATGAGAGCTAGTCTCCTTCTAATTGATAATCTCATTACCTATGTCTACCAAGCTATTAACAGCCCCCCACTCTGTAGCACTTGGGTCACTGGGTCACCACTGGGACATGCATATGAGAGCAGCCAGCATTAAATTGGTACAAGCTGGCCAGGCCTCTGTGTGCTGTGCTGCTGTCAAATGGCTTCGTTGGCTGCACCGCCTGCCACCAGCTGCTCTTTGATGATGCAAACTGAGAAACGGACACGCACACGCACAGACACACATAAATGTTAGACAGTGGGGTCTGGCAGTGGAGGTGTTGGCTGTCTGAGATTGTTATCACCAAAGCTGACAATGCCTCTGTTCTTTCACTTTGTGAGATGTCTGGATGTGCTTCAGGAGTGGTGTTTGAAGAAAAAAAACGCAAGGTACATACAACTTTATGTCCTATATGTTTCTAGGTAGTATTACTGGTGTTGGACCTGGGGGTTTGTGTGTTCATCTTCTGAGCTTTGTTAGTATTTTAGTGAGAGGTCAAAGTTTGTTGCTTATGTAAAGGCCTAATGAATTTATTATAAGACTGCCATCAAACTAATCGAATATCTGGTTCAATAGGTTGGCAGACCCCAGGCACTAGTACAGTTATTTATTTAGTATTTACAATGGGCTTTTTTTAAAAAAAAAAAACTGATTCTAATCAGTGTGCACTTATTTAGAAATAATCAGCTGCGAGTCTGTCAAGTACCTCCCTGCTTCATTCTGACTGGTTTCTGACGGCTGTGGTAAGACAGCAAACAAACCCCCCAAAACACAAAAAATGAGTTTGAGTTTGAGAATATCACATTCATTAATTGCTAATAGAGGACTGGTAATCAAGGTGTGTGCAAGGGGGTGGGTGATTCAAATGGGTCACACAGGATGGGGTGTGGGAGTTCAGCCAAGTGGACTACAGGAGGTGTCATACACACCACAGGAGGTGTGTATATATGTATGTGATGAGGGGGTCTGGGTGGTCCTGGGCGTTCTGGGCTTCCTGGCCCAGGGCTTAGCTTGGGCTGTTGGGCGGACTTGGGGTGAGCCTTAGGGTCTTATATGATATCTATGTATGTCATTCTCCTTTTAGCTCTGCTGTTGTTTCTTGGGGGAATTATCTGGCTCTTTAGCTGCTAAATGCTCTAACGTGTTCACTAGCTAGTTGCTCAGTGTGCTATTTGGTGCTGGGAAGAAAACATATTTTCAGTTTATCAGTTTTTGTGCTTAAAAACAGCTGCTGAAAATGAGGAGAGTCAACCAAAACATTAAAAGTTGCAGGTCATTAAGATAAACACAAAGTTACAAGGCGCAAAATAGCTCAGTGGAACTAAGGGCAGCAACAGTGAGGTAATAATGATCTGTGGCTAACTCACAAGATAGAGCAGCTTTAAAATTACACACGGCCATTTAATCCATTGATTACAGCAGCTTTAATTTGAAATTGTTTCTTAAGGTGACATAACTGACTTAAAGTGAAAATAAAAATTCCCAAATTTGGTAAATTTGTGATATTTCATTACTTCAACAATAACAAGTGACTTGGGATGTAATGTAACGCACTTGTTTTTGTTTGGCTTGACTGTATTTTAATTTACAAGCTGAGCTACAATATATTTAGTGCCAGCTTATACTGTACATATGCCTTGTTAGTGATTTGGTTTTCTTTAAAAAAATCTTCATCAACTCTATTTTTATTTAGTATAAATATGATTATTAATGAATAGAATTATTACTGAATACTGGAATATAAGCTTTTGTTAAGAGAAATCCTAGCTGCACTATATTGGTATTTTATTTCCTTTTTTCCTGCCTACTCCACATCTGCTCCCTTTTTCATTCATGCAGTTGGAAATTGGCCCCAAGGCTGCATGCCTACACGCCTGGCTTTGCTGAATAAACTACATCTCAATTGCCTTTTTTGGTGATTACTTAGTAAACTTTGTAGAGCTGCAGTATGAGCTCTTCCTTTGTGGCCATGAAGGAAACAGCATTTTTTTTTTCTGCACAATATTTTTTAAGTATACAGTATATATTTTTTTGAGCTGTGCATCACTCACCTCAGTCAGTGTTACACGTGCACACGTCTCACAACACAAACCAACTCCATTAATCTTTACTAGAGAAATCATAAGTCAATTTAGTGAAATTGATCTAAGCCAGAGAACAAAGTCACATGAAATGAAGCATCAATAGGTCTTGGTTTTCTTAGTCTAGCAAGATCCTAAACATCCATCCAACCATTCACTTCTTACATTATATTTTCCTTAACCATACAAGAAGCCAAACTAAAACTAACGCCATTTACTGAATTCTAAGGAAATATTTAATTTGCAGCTAGTCACGTATTGATGACAGATGAAAATAGTTATGACTTAAGTGGTGAATGAGATTTGGCACGTTGGAGCAACCATCCTGCACACACTGCAGTGCTCAATGCCTAATTTGATGATTTTTAATAATAACAACTAAAACAGAGTTTCTAAAACATTAGTTGGGATTAACCTTACAGTTATATGTGAACCATTTGTTTCCCACAAGGCAGCAACACTGCGTAATATCCATATGCAGCTCTCCCAGCCACACACTTGCTCACAGCTGTCAAACTGGGCTTTGTCATCAGTTGTGTGCTGACAGTTTATTGGAGCTCTGCATAGGCCTTAAGATACCAAACCTCATATGGGTATTCATCAAAGTCAGAGCTGTAATTAGTGATGAACTGCTGAGTGTTTCTCCACCAGTATCTGCACCAAAACCTTTACCCTTAACTAGTAAACTGTTATTTTAACAATTAGGCTGACTGAACAAACTGGACGTATCGGCAGTGAAAACAGGCTATGCCAGTATGTGGTATATACAGTGCATGCAAAAAGTATTCAGACCCCCCTTCCCTTTTTTAATTTTGTTATGTTGCAGCCTGATACTGTAATTGTTTAACCTCATATTTTTTCCCCTCATTAATCTACACTCAGTGCCACATAATGGTAAAGTGAAAACAGAATTTTAGGAATGTTTGTAAATTTATTAAAAAGGAAAAACAGAAATATCGCATTTTACATAAGTATTCAGACCCTTTACTCAGTACTGGTTGGGGACCATCAGAGAACAGCCATTTTCAGGTCTCTCCAGAGATGTCCCAGACTCGCCCATTCAGAGCTCTGACTTGGACCCTAGTCAGAGCTCTGGCTGGGCCAGTCTGGGACATTCACAGAGTTGTTCCTAAGCCACTCCTGTGTTGTCTTGGCTGTGTGCTTAGGGTTGTTGTCATGTTGGAAGGTGAACCTTCAGCTGAGTCTGAGGTCCTGAGTGCTGGGGAACAGGTTTGCATATCTCTGTACTTTGCTCCATTCAGCTTTTCCTCAACCCTGACCAGTCTCCCAGTCCCTGCTGCTGATAAACACCCCCACCACCAACAGGGATGGTACTGGGCAGCTGGTGAGAGGTGCCTGGTTTCCTCCAGACATAACGTTTAGAATTGAGGCTAAACAGTCCAATCTTGGTTTCATCAGACCAGAAAATCTTGTTCCTCTCAGTCTGAGAGTCCTTCAGGTGCTTTTTTTGCGAACTCCAAGGAGGCTTTCATGTGTTTTGCACTGAGGAGAAGCTTCCATAGCTACTCTGTCATACAGTCCAGATTGGTGGAGACTGCAGTGATGGTTGTCCTTCTGGAGCTTTGTCCCATCTCCACACAGGATCTCTGAGCTCAGTCAGAGTGACCATCAGCTTCTTGGTCACCTCTCTTACTAAGGCCCTTCTTCCATGATTGCTCAGTTTGGCTGGATGAGGTGTAGAAACAACAAATTCTGTTTTTCCTCTGTCATTATGTGGTACTGATTAATGAGAAAAAAATGAATTTAAACAATTGTAGTATCAGGCTACTGCATGAATACTTTCTGTATGCACTGTATGTAGTTTTATAGATAAAAATGAACATCATTCACATGTTGACAACAAGAGGCTTGAACAATAGTTTTCAGAGCCAATCGTGACAATCCTCTCAACAACGTACATATCTACAGTCGGCGATAGTGGATATATACAAATAAGCTGCTCAACACTACGTTGAGTGAGTGTTTCCTGATGGACGCCCACAGGAAGGTGAACTTGAGTGGCAGCTTGGCAGCCACTGGTGGAGAGATCCATCATGTCATGACAGGAAGGAGAGGGCTCTGACGTCTTGGCCTGCCCTGAGAGGCCAGCGCCTGTCAGCTTAATGAGGCTCCCACTGACAGGTGATGTGGTTGTTAGGTTGTGTGTGTGAGAACGTACGTGTGTGGGTGTGGATTTTCACAGAGGTTGAACAAGTACCTCGTTAGCATGACTTCCAGACCTGAAATGTCTATTCTATCCTCTTTTGTTTTCTTTTTGTTGCTATCCTCACATATGCTTTTGTCTCCATTTATATCTCAGACTTTGGAGATTTTCCTTCTGTCTTTGTTCATCCCACCTGTGTGTAAATAAAATAGAAAACTATCACAACTTCCTCAAAGTCGCTCTGACCTAAGCCACTCCAACCTGTGTGAGTGCACCAAGGCATTTTGCGTATAAATAACTCTTTGACCTCTCCATTTTCAACTTCCCTTTTTCCCTCTAGTGCACCTCCCTGCTTCTGAAGCTCTCACCTATTCCCATCAAACCACCCACTCATCTTCCTTTCCCCGTGTGCAGATATTAGGTTCACACAGTAGAATATAGATGAGTCCACCATGGACATCTCTATTGATTTCTCCCACACCACAGACACCAGGGATAATGAAAGGACTTTCCTTGCTTCTCCCTGAGTAGCCTTATGTCATATTTCTCCAGGAGTTCTGGAAATGGAAGACAAATTGGAAGAACTGGGCCCAATTCCACTGATATGATCGACTGTGCTTGTCTAATGCGTCCACCGAAATCTTTATAAGGTGTGTGGCTTGTACTGTAAAGAGCAGAGGAACAGGTAATGAAAATATTTTAACTTCTTTTTTCATCAGCTGACTTTTCACTAAACTTTGTCCCCCGTTGCACCACCTGCATTGTAAGCTGTGCAGTTCACAATAAGTACAATAATTTGTTGATTCCACAGAGCGATAAGCAAACTCCAGTGTATAACTTTTAGGCATGCAGCAACAGTTTTCTGTGTGAAATGACATCTCAGTCATTCTTTGGCTGACTTTTTAATGTTTAGGACCATTTTGGCCGAAAGGCATAAAGGCATAATGTTATGCATAATGGCATAATGAGGCAAAGCTGTATATCTCAGAAAAAAAGGTAGCATTTTCACAAATGGAAGATCAGACTGTTTTATCTTCACATAACCCTGTTTGACTGCTTAGTTAATACACTTTTTTCATTTAGCATGAGGACTAACTGATGTGTTTGGCAAATGTAAAGCTATCTGACTAATGTGGGCTGGAGTTGTTGGAACATAAACTTCCTCAAATTCAACAAACTCTAACAACACCCAGCTTTGGCTTCCACACCATGGGTAATCACTCCACGGTGCATCTGGTTGTTGTGAAGAGGGCGTTTTGAACCATAATCTTTAACCCTGCAGAATAATACAGTTAGTTAATGATATACAGATGCTTGGCCTTGGTAGTCACACTGTTACAGCTGTATTAACTTACCTACAGCAGCCCCAGGGATGGGCAAAGGTAACATAACCCAGAATTCACTGCACCTGTTTCTCAAGTAAATGTTGCCAAGAAAGTGACAGTTCCTAAAAATAAGTTATTGTCACATTTTCGCAACCAATTTGTCATCCCACAAAATATACCCAAAAGACAAGTACACTCATTTCCTAAAAGGCTTTGAGACAATGTTTTTGTGAACAGATTGGTGTAAATACAGTTATATGACTGTTGTTAAGCAGCCAGCTGGGAAGTTTATGTCACTTTCACACTGATTGGATGGTGATTCAAGTCATACACTGTGGACTGATGGACTGCCCGAAGCGATGGTGGCCATTTGGGAGCAGCGAGGGGCTGATTTCTCTTCTTTTAATCTGGTCGCACTGGGCTGGGTGTGTCCTCATTTGGTCGCTCAGTGCTGTAATGGCTGCAACACTCTGGAGGACTTAATTACTACCCAAGCAGCGCTCAGAGACATGCTTGGAATTTGTTAAAGCCACTTTCCTTTTAATTGTTGCCATTTCTTCTCTAAAAAAGAAGCCTCTCTTTTGTTTCCCTTTGAAAGGAGTTTGGAGAAGGGCAGAGCTGAAAGGTCACACTCAAATTAAGATAAAACATAAACAATCTCACAATAAAGCTAAGGTCTGTTGGCATATATTTCCTAGATTTCTGTAAGTCTGTTAGTTCTTGTACTGAATGAAAGACCTCACTTAGAATTTACAGTATTGAATAGCATCTGTGCTTAAATATGTTGTGTCCCTATTGATTTCTCCATGAAGCTCAGCTCAGATAGAATATTGAGCTATTCAGTTTGAGCCAGCACAGACTGTTCTCCCTCTGAATTTCACTTTCTCTGTCCCAGAGGGGTGCCTGGTTTCTACAGCACAGCACTGAAGGAAAAGAGTCTTATCATGGGAACATGACAAGCAGGGTGCACGGTGCTCGTGAATGATTGGTGGCGATGCCTGCAGGTGTGAACTCTCGGTCTTTTCCATTTATGATTCTTCATCAAGCACACAGATGTGAGCTGATCAACCCTGACAAGCAGTGACAGGTTAACACTGATGAGCTCAGATTCGATGTAGAAAGATACATGTTAACTTAAGCACACGGTTTAATGGCTTGGGGTTTTGGTGCCACAGAGGCATGCAGAAGGTGAAGTGTGACGTGAAAACCGTAGCGTCTCCTGCTTATTTTCACCTGACCACATTGTACTTCAAGAGAAGCTTGTTCTGAAGATTTAAAAATAGCATTAGCTGTCCATGTAACCTCATTTTAAGTACTCCTCTAGGAGCTTTGCAATCATAACATGATTTATCAGAGTCGACACAGTCAATTCCTTTGCACTCACAGATCTTGCTGCATATGCTTTTGGTCATGAGATTATTTATTTGCTTATGAACACACAGATTGTTGACAACTTTTTTCTCACAGTAAAATCCTGTCACTTTTAATTAGACTAGTACATTTATCCATTTCAACCCAGCTGTATCTGTTACTGAAATACTGAAATACATCATTTCCATCCCTGAATTAAAATGAAACGCAGCAGAGTGAATCTATCATTTAGTCCCCCATTATAGCATTACTCAGGCCACCACTAATGCAATTCTTTTGTTTTAATTACATGACACCATCATTCTCAAGGCTGGTGAACACTGACGCATATCTGAAAAGCTGAATAACAGGACATTTCAATCTGTACTTTGACATTCTCTATATTATATAGGAAATGCACTTGAGAGAAACCTAATGTTTTATTTCTGTTAGTATTGTATATGTATTCCTCTCTTATCACTATCTCTGCTCTGTTTTTCTATATCTTTTGCTGCTTTTCCTGGTTAGTCATCTCTTTAGTTCACAGAAAGTTAGAAAAAGTGAAGGGGTTTAAATCCTCCATGGCTTTTGGTCAGTTAACTTCTCATTTTGAAACCAGACTGGCTTACCTTACACTGCCACAGATTTTGCAAATCCTCATCTATAATGTTAGGACTGCTGTTCCAGGAATATGGGATTTTGCTGGAAGGTTCCACTGGCATTTTCTCAAAAGGTCACCTGAACCATTCACCACTCAGTTACATGACTTTTAGACTATGCTTTTTCACTGATACAGTGTGTCGATAGTATTGGCACTTAAGTGTTATAGTTATCGATTGCAGGGCAGTGCATTCAGGTTCATCTGTACAGTATTGTGGCATTTCAAAACTACTGAGTTTGAACTGGATACACTGATGAGAAATGGTATGAATATTTTCTTTAAAGGGAATTAGAAGAAAAAGTAGCCAGATACCAATATGCTTTACTGTTAAATACAGTCAGTTAGATTCACTGCAATCTAGGAGTTGTTTTGTGATGACTGATTTTTTTTTTCTACATTTGCTCTTGGAATATACCTCAAATCCAAATTCAAGTTGTAACCAGACTCCAAGATACACTCATATAAACCCAGCTGAAATTAATGTAGTCTAATGTTGTCTTGCCATAAGGGCTCCCTTCATGAAGATGATACTGTTCAGTTTTTTTTAAGACGTGTTGATGTATGGTCCTTATGGAGAACAGTTTGGGCTGATGTTGAACTACAGCATGATATAGAGAAGGGGTTGTTATTTCTAATGCTTATTTCTAGTTTTTACAAATGGATTTCAGAGGGGTTGTCCAATGGAAGTGGAAGCTTTGTTGCTTGCTTAGATAAGGTAGCTTATCTAGTGATGTGTCTGTGTTACCACTTGGCTTTTGCTTGGTGGGTTGTGCATTATGTTGCTGTTGGTAGCATCATGCTGTGTAATTTAACATGGAGTTAGCTGGTTCTAGTCAGTTAGCATGCTGGTAGCTGCTCATATTGGACTGAACTTGTTATAGAGAGTTGTCTTGAGAACCAGAAAAAGGACCTCTTCTCTATCTTATGGTCCCAACTCAATGAAATCCAGTTATTGAGAGGGCAGACTGCTGGACTATTGATCAGGCCAGTGCATAGATGAAACTGCCATCATAAAACAGATTTATTTTTAACCATTATTTATCACGGTTTGGAAAGGCATAAACAAATGATTTGGTCCTGCTGACACAGGCATCAGGAAGTGCTTGTATGTGTTGTTGGGAATAGACAAATGATGTATTTTGTTGTTTAATTTGGAGGACTTGTTGGTACACTATGTGAAAAACAACATATTTGTGTGTGTTTGTGTGAGTGCATGTGCGTGTGAGTGTGTGTTTGTGTAGCTTCAAAGTGTTCATTACTGTAAATGGATCAATACTAGTTTGTGGGTTTTATGTTAAATGTGTATGTGCGTCCCTTATACAAAAAGGAACTCATAATGTGTATAGGTTACACACTGTTTAGGTCTACTGAGCAGAGCAGCTCTGACTCGCAGCTCCAGGAAGTGTTTGTTTCTGCAGCCAACCCATTGCTAAAACCAAGGACTCACTTACTTTTTCCGCACTTATGAAAAATGTGTTTGACTGTAGTTAAAAGAAGATCAGGTCATATTTTATATCGTATTAATGTAGAAAACGAGGTAAATCCAAATGGTTTTCATACTTTTTCTTTCTATTGTACAGTGCATCCTGTAGACACTGCAGTATTTTTGTAGTATGATTGCAGAGACACCGAACGATATGTATGTAAACTTAAAGAACATTTTTTTCACTGTATTCCAACAGAATTTATTGGAACTATAGTATAGTAAAACCAGGACCTGTCTTGAGCATGAAAGGTCAACTGGTGCAAGTGGACTTGCTTTCATAAGTCTACAAGGAATTATTTCTTTTTTCACTACAGCCATGAGACAGAGTTATCTGTGCTGTATTCTTGGCCTTAACAAAAAGTCAAAATTGTGTTTTTTCAATAATTCAAATAACTCTCATAGATATCATGTCTGGAAAAATTTATTAGTAATGACACTGTCTGGGTCGCTCCGTTTTCTTAAATACCAGGCCTTTTACCCTTTAAAGAACTTTCAGTAATTGGCAGATCAAACAAAGAACTCAGAGTACGCACACAGAGATGTTTCCTTTGATTGCCTCTGTGAGGCTGCTGCATATCTATTCATATGCATATGTGTGTATTTCTCACTTTTTTTGAGCTGGACTGCGAACATGTGTGATTGGACACACAAATGTGAATGTGTATGCACATGAATGGATGTGCTCAGAAATAATTGGTTCGGTATGTGGAATCACCAGTGGAACAACAGAGGACAGGAAGAGAGGAGAGAGAAGGAAGAGAGAGGATGCTTTGCTTCAGCTCATTAACCAACGCCTGTTAGCTTGGAAATAAATTGGGTGAGATTCCACCACTGGAGAGGCTGATTAGTTCATTTTTCTCCTCCCCCCGACTGATCCGTCGTAGGTGTAGTGAGGCACGGCCACTGTCTCCCTCTCACTCTGTCTCACTTACACACATGCCATGTGAGCCCAAGCACGCTTACACTCAGATCAGTGGCCCATGGGCCCTGGAACAGATGTGAATGAGGCAGGTGTCAGATGACATGCAGCCTGCCACAGCTCAAAGGTCACCTAGACCTACAGTATCTCTGTCTGGCTGGGCTCACAGCCAGTGGTCAGAGCTTGATCCAGCAGGACTGATAGCTGACAGAAAACTTGAAGAAGAGGGTAGAGTGAGGGGACTGCTTAGAGCACTAGAAAGAAAACAACATAAAACCTTCCTCTGTGATGCTGGTGGCTCTGCAAAGACATAGAGTACTTTCCAGCAATGCATTTGGTCTGCTGATCAATAAAGTATAATTCAGAGAGGAAGTGCAATCCAGAATTGGGATGATTTTTCAAAAATGTGCATTTGCTGCAGTAATTGACTTGAATATGTGTTATGCTGCTTCATATTACTGTTTTAATGCGTCTGTCTATACGCACTGTACATCCATGTATGTTTACTTCCCTATACCCACTTATATCGAAATCATCTGAAGTAATCCATTAACAGTCATCAGTAGACACTGCATGAATGAATACACCAACCATGAAAGCAAATGTACAAGCAGGTGCACATTGACATGTTAACTTTTTATCCTGGGACACACGTGACAGAAAGGCCTTTTTAAATACAGCATGCTCAAATGTCCACACATACATTAATGGTCAGTGTTTTTGGGCAGTCACGGAATGATCTGTCATTTTGTCCACGCGCTTCACCTACCCCCTTAATAACATCATTAATAAGTAAGTGTCAGTCCTGAGAGATGGGTCGATAAACAATTTGATGCAACATGCCTAATGGAAACTGGAGTTATTTACTATATTCACCTGCTTATAAATCTACAGATTAGACACTGCTTTCTCCTTTGATGGGGACCCTCCTACTAAAGGTATTATGCAATACTTCTTTTATTTACCTAGTACTTTAAAAACAACACCAAACTGACCAAAGTACTTTACATGGAAAATAAAATCATAATATCTCAAATTAAAATCAATGTGATCAACAGATGAAGTAAAACCACACTACAACACAGAGTGCATTCTATCAGACTTAACTATGTATAGGTTGTAATAGTAAGGGAACAATCACCCCAGCACTTGTATTTGGCCCTAGGAACCTCTAAAAGAAACTGAAATGATGATCAGAGGGATCTTGTTGGTTTGTGCCATTGCACTAAGGTAATAAGGAGGAGACAAACCATTTAGGGCCTCAAAAACAAAAATCAACAATTTAAAATCAATTCTAAAATGGATTGCATGCCAGTGAAGAGAGGCCAGTACTGGAGATATATGCTCAAACTTCCTTGTACCTGTCAGAAGACAAGCAGCATTTGGAGACAAGAGAAGGATGACTGACTGACACCAGAGTACAAAGCATTACAACAGTCAAATCTAGAAGTGACAAAAGCATGTATTGCTATTTCAAAATCATTAAAAGAAAGGAATGACAACCGCAGCTGGAAGAAGCATTCACAGCTGAGTTGATCTGCTTATCAAACCTTCAAGTTGCTATCAAACATCACTCCTAAGTTTTTTGTAGTTGTCTTCAGATGAGTAGTCAGGGGGGCAAGACTCTTGTCAAAGGCAGTTATTGTCACTGGATCACCAAACAGCACACACTGTTTTCATTAAGGTTTAAAAAGTTGCATGCCAGCCATATTCTCAAGTCTGTCAGACAGTCGAACGACTGTAGTGACATGCCTCTTGTTAGTTTAGGTAAATATTTATTTCTTCATAACAGATCCCAGTGGAAACGTATAATAAAAACAGAATTGGTCCAAGAACAGATCATTGGGGGACACCACAGGAGAGGGGGTTGAAGAGGAGGAACAGGTACCAATATTAACAGTAAAACCATGATTCCATGATCCACTGTATCGAAAGCAGCAGTAAAATCTAAAAGAGCCAACAGAACAGAATCTCCTGCGTCCCTAGCCAACAAATTGTCATTGCTGATTTTGAATAAAGCAGACTCAGGACTATGTTTCAATTTGAAACAGGATTGAAGTTTTTCTTCAATGCCATTATCTCTCAGAAAAGACTGGAGTTGAGTAAATACAATCTTCTCCAGAAGCTTTGACATAAAGGGCAGTTCAGACACTGGTCTGAAATTAGAAGAAAACACTAAAGGATCTAAATTTGTCTTTTTGAGAATAGGCTGGAAAACAGCACCTTTGAATGCTGCTGGTACTCACCCTGTACTTAGAGCTAATTTAATTAGAGCCAAAAAGCAGGCCTTGTTGGCATGGAATCCAAACAACACTTTGTTTACATGTGTTGAACCATCTCTGATAGCTCAGGTAAAGATAAAGGCTCAAACTGATCAAAACCAGCTGAGGACAAAGGGATATTAGCTAGCAGAGGAAGTCCTCACATGTTGCTTCTGATGCTGCAGGATGTGAAGGAAGGTTGCGTGAGTTGATGACAGGATTGATTGTACTGAACAACACCTGAGGTTTGTGTCAATTATTGACCACGATGTTGGTCAGATAGTTTGATTTGGCAGTTTTTACCGCCTTGTGATATTCCAAAAGGCAGCCCGTGAGATAGTGATGAGAAACATAAAGTTTATCCTTTTTCCATTTATGTTCAGCTTGCCAGCATCTGAGAGTCATATATTCCAATAATAGAAATGGACAGCCCGTGTAAGATCACAAAGTCCAATGTGTGACCAAACTCATGAATAGGACCATGTATGACTGTCAATAATATTTAAAAAGTCTTTGGACAGTGGGTCAGCACGGCAACCGATGTGAATACTAAATTCACCAGTGATTACAAGTTTGCCATGTTTTGACAAAATAAAACCCAAAAACCTGTGCTTGCATGGGTTTTCAACAAATGAGTGAATACTAAGAAGGGTCATGTGATCATACACTAGAAAAGTTGACACAATCCAAGTGACATTCAAACAAACAGCCGAATCAGGGGAGACACTAACACACACAGGAAAGACTGACAGCAAGCCACAAACAACAGCTTGTGAGATAGTTGAGGTCTTTCAACTGTATATAGTTTTTTTTTTTTAAACTCAGCTATACAGACTTTGTCTCATGTTTTCTTAAGTAAGGAGTTAAACAGCAGTAGAATGATCCAATCCTGCACATATAATTAATGAGTGAGAGAGAGAGGGAATAAATAGTATAAACATCAGCAAAGAGCAGTGTAAACGTACCTTATTTGCAGATGATATGATGTTATATGTGTTACTGAACAAGTCTTGACAGTAATAGTGATCAAAAGTATGATGTTTCAAGATCAGCTTTAGAAGAACCAGACTGGTGCAAATCTATCAAAAGTTGAAACATGATAATGCATTCAGATAATGTATCGTTCTGTCATTCTGGCTGGTCAATCAATTACTCAAAGATACAACTTTACTACTAATCTTTACTTGCAGTACCATTACTGCTGAATTTCAATAGAGGGTTATTATTAAATTGTAATAGTAGTAGTATCTTAAAGTGGAGATAATCTTTCAAAACCTGGGTGCAGAAATAGTATCTTAAATTGAAGTTAATATTGTAATATTATTTATTTACATATACATTATGTGTGCAGGGCAGTGCACTGTTGCCTCACACCATGAAGGTTCTGAGTCCAAAAGCAGAAGAACCAAAAAGAACCTTTTTTTTTGGTGCTTTTTTCATGTAGTCCAGCATCCTCCTACATTCCAAACACATGCATCTTGAGTTTAAGTTAATTGGTGACTCTAAAGTGCCCATAGGCGTGTATATGGAAATAAAATCAGGTCATGTGGTACATCAGTTAACTAGTTTTTATTTGCCTACATCACACCCTAGAAAATGGATCAACAAAATTTTGCAAATAAACAGTCATACTGAAAGAAGGTAAACAGTAGGCTAATTCCATTGCAAATGACCAAGACCCCCAAGACCCCCCCCCCACACACACACAATCACAGGTTAGGAGACATCCAACTTTGTGGGTTACTGAATGACACACTCATGCCAGACTGCTGGGGGAGAGAGTTAAATGGATTAGTCATGCATACACAGTTCCATCTCTGTGTATGTGTGTGTATGGTCTTATGTCCATACACACACATACATGACTACTGGCTGGAGCATCACTTGCTGTCACAAAATCATTACAGTACCTTTGTGTTTGATATAAGCTATCAAAATATTTAGAGGTCTGATGTTTTGCTCTGTTGTCTTGTTGCTGTGTAATCTCTACCTGTTTCCATTTCTTTTCAGGCTTTACAACACTTTGCTGCATCTGTTCTGAAAAACATGAATTCAAATACATGTAGCAACAATGAACACGTAAGAAGGACTGAGCTGATCTGGAGTTGGCCACTTCTCTTATCATCTTTCTGTGTCAGCCCTCCTGAGTGACATGCAGCCTGAGTGGACATGGCACTGTCATCTGACTGGGACCAAATGAGCCGTAAGTAATGACAGGGGACACCCAGCCCATTGGCTAATTGTCCTGAATAATGAGCCTGGTTCTCCTCTCTGATTGGTGTTAGAGGAGGGATGTTGGCAGTTGGCAGATCTATCCACAGTATACGGCAGTGTGTCACTAAAATGGATTTGTCGGATGACTGCCAGGGTGGCAGTAGTCTAACCTCCATTTTCTATCCACCCACTGCAACATGAACTCTGTGTTTGGAATAAGCCCTCACACTACTCTGCAGTGCATGAATATCCCTCTAAGACACCCTTTGTTTCAGGTTTGGCTTTAGTGGACTTATATCCTGAGTCTTAGCTATTATTGGGAGCTGAGACAATTTCATACTAAGTTTTTCTGGGTTATTGTCATAAGGAATTGCATGTACCTGTAACTGAACCACCTGTTTAATTGGTAGAAAAACACCTACAATTTCTGAGAATCTGTAGCTTAAGCAGTGTTGTTTTTTAAGAGTTTTTGCAGCATAAATCTACACAAAAACAACTTGGGGAAAATGGTTTCTCTACTACTACAGTAGCAGGGAATGTAGTGTGGTTAACTGGTGTATTACATGCGCTGATTGTAGGTTTACTGCTAACTGGATTGTAATCTCTATTTGAGTGTGGCTAGCTCATACTGGCTTCCTGCTTGTACTCTTGATTGGGTCGTCAGGATGCAGCCAACTGCTGTGTTACATGCAGAACACAAAGCGATTGGGAACAGCTGCTGACAAATGTGAAGAGGTGGTGGGTGGGAGACAGGATAGAGGATCGGGCTCCGCGAGCTCAAAGACCTCACACTGGGTTCATTTGTTTTTCATGTTTCAAGACTTTTGTGCGCTGCAGTCAGATGCTGTCTATAAGTAACAAAGCAATATGCAGAGACATGCAGGTATGGGAATGTTAAGGTCCACAGAAACAAAGACAAGCAGGAAGATAACATGAATTGTAGTTTTAACAGCTGAAGAGAATAATATGACATATAGGCCTATTGTGATTTTATGTTAATTGAAGATCTGTGACAGGACACAAAACCCTGGTGTCCCACATCCACACCTGCCCACCAAACTGACCCCCACGTCCTCTGATTCCACCTGGCTAAATAAAGTGCATACAGTACCCACAGTGTATCATCCAGTGATTGTAACACAGGGAACAAATGACTCTTAGTTACAAACATTCAGAACAAATTCAAATGAGATGGCAACCTTTCATCTAACACTGAAACTCTATTGTATTGTATCCAAGTATATCTATAAATCATTTTCCGTCCATTTGTGCCAAGCTCAAGCTAAGACCCTGACAGCAGATTTATGTGACAGGTTTTGGTAAATGGATGCAAAACTAGAGACAGCTGCCTGTGTTACATTGTTAATGGTTGGCACTTTTCATGGCAAATCAAAACCTCTTTATTGTATATGCTCAGCAAAATGTGTAACATAAAGCACATTCTCTGAAATACCAAAATATCAAGTCAAGTGGTATGACAAAACACATCAGCGAGGCACTGTCATTCTTTGTATTTTTATGTCATCGAGCTTATTTTGTCCTACATGTTTTCCTGTCTTCTCTCCCATGTCCACAGCCCACCCCTCCTCCCACTTTCTTTCCTTCACACACTTCCCACTCACAGTCTGCTCATCAAATCCACCACACACACACGCGCACACACACATGCACACACACACACACACACACACACACATCCATGCACCTCCTCAATCCATAGCACCTTGCAGCACAGCAGGTTGCCTTCGCCTGTCTGTCAGTGCCTCCCCCAAAAACCTACCCAGAACCGCAGTAGTATGACTCTATCAGCAGCCAGGCTGAAGCTGGCGAGCTCTGCTGTCACCCCCTAACTCCCCGCCCCCCTGCTGAGCCAACCCACTGGAGCGTGACCACACAGGTGGGTGACAGCAGCATAGTGCCAACTCTGAAAGGAAGTGGTGTGACTCATAGATCAGTATAAATTTGTCTTAAAATATCTAACAGAGAGACTCAGGTTTAAGTTCAACTGATCGAACCACTTTGCACTGTGTCTCAAAGCTACAAGGCAGATGTTCCAGAGGTGAATGTGAGTGTGACTCAAATACATGACATATATATATAGTACATGTAAACTGAATTTTATGTGTAAAGTGTTTCCTTCATTACAGTGACCACAGGGTCTGTGCAATTTTTTGTTGACGTTACGATGTCATTATCAGAGTTGGAAACTAACACATTACCTACTGACATGCAACAGTAATGTCAGTACTTTCTTCAGTAAGAAGTCCAAAAGATTACAATTCAAAGTAACACTGTGATGCTTTGATATTTTGGTCAACCTGGAAGTGAACACTGGCTGGTGGATGGATAGCAGCTTGGCTCAGTGTGTCTGCTGTATTTTCTTGTGGTTTGTGGATGTGCAGGTTTTGGAGTGGTACAAGTGATTTAATTTGATTTGTTAAAATAAAAACACTGGTTATAGAAGCTTTAACTTGCAAGTAGGCCTAAACTAGTATGATCTACCTATTAATTAGATTAATTTAAACTTGACAAAGTTGCAGTAACCTGCTAGCAAACACAATGTTCTTATTCAAAAGTGCCATTTGAGTTTTTGAGTTTGTGGTCAAGCCATAATTCAAAACATTTGTCCATATTCTCCACCATAAGCCTGTAGTTTTTTAGCTGAAGTCGTAGACCTAGAAGTTGTTGCAGAGGGTTGCAGCAACATGGGCAGACTGGAAAGTGACAAAATGGTGTGCTTGGCCAATTACAGCAGTCTTCCTCCAATGAGCTCCTGTAATGGAGTGAAAACATGCCCAGGCTGTTTTCTTGCCGCTTTCTCAATCTATGCTCAGTTCTCAGACCCTAGGTTGCTCTAATTAGCAACAAGTGGGTAAAGTCAATTGATTCATACCATCTCAATGATGAAGTGAGAGAAGGGGGAATGGCCCATCAAGTCTAGCACCCATAATGCTTTTCAAATCAGTCCATCTCGCTGTCTGTATCTCTGGGTTTTTCCAGTTTGTGCGTCCGGGTCACCATACCCAGCTCTACTTGTCTGGATAATTAGCTGCCTGGTCCTAGCTGCCAGACGGTGCGCCCCATGGATTTATGATGGTGATGGCTGGCCTGGTCTCAGGGGGATGGTGTGTGTTTGTGTGCGGGTATGTACCAATGAGGCCAAGAGAGACACGGCTGTTGTACTAATGAGGGGACACAGGGTTATTTACGGCAGGTTGGGCCAGTGTCATGGATATGGAGATAAGGCAATACCAGGGTAATAAATCATTAAGAATATGTGTTTGGAGGTGTGTGTGTGTAATCCAAACATTGAAATGCTTTTCAGCAACAGTCTCTCTCTCATACCTCTGCTGCAAGGACAAGAGAGGCTTCAACTTTATGATTCACTATCTCTCATGTCTACTTAATCAGTTATTTGTATTTGAATAGAATACATGTCTGTAGCAATTTTGTTAAATTATATATCACCCTTTATTTATTTTGCTGTGAACCAAACTGAAAACCTTGATCCTCTCCTCCACCATAGTGACTCATCTGTATTTTCAGTGCATTACAATGCAATTCAGAGCCGACAGTGAACATATCCATTGGCTACAGGTCACTGGGAGACAGGTGCTATATGCTTTTATAAAATATGTTGTTCCTGTAACATTTATGAAAAAGGCTTGTGGCTAGCATTAGTGTGCTGCTTCTTTTTTGTCACAAATGGGAAACAGAAGAACTTCAAGGACATTAGTGTCATCAAAATGCAGGGGAAGCGTGAATTGTTGAGTGTACACCAGAACCAAAGACCACTTTACTCTGATCTATGGGTTATGAAATGTACTCTGAGGGTTTTAAGCATACCCTGTAGACAACAGTTTAATCTACCAGCAAAAAAAAAATACTGTCTTTGAAGAGCACTTTCACTGGAGAAATGAAAAGTTCTCGTTAGAGGACTCCTCAAGTGTCTGTGCTGACAAGCTTCACCTGTCTGACCCATTCAAGGTCACCGTCCATCTAATCCACCACTGAGACAATTAGAATAGTCTTTTTACACAGTATGTGTCTGCTGTTGTGAAGAAAGCTTTTATCTCATAAAAAAACATTTTAACACAAAGCTCTGACAGTTATTATTGGCAGTGAGAAAGGAATTCATGTATGGCTATGAACTGGCTGTGCTGTCGTTTTGCCTCCTTATGACCTTATTAACCAGAAGTCTGACCTTCATCCTGACCTCACTGTTTTTCCTGCTTCAAGTTAAATTTTGGCTGTCAGCAAAAATGCAGACCTCTGACCCCGTGTGCTGTTGTAATTTATGTTATTTTCAGCCAGACTGAAAGTTTTTAGTTTCATGTTTCACCCAGAAAGAGGATTTATGTTAGAGCTAACATAATACAGTAGCACAATATGCTATCCACCTATGTACTTCACAGACCATACAGAAATTAAATTACAACCTTATTTGACTGTTGATTATAGTCTTAAGCATAAGCAGTTAAAGGTCCCTATTAGGGCTGCAATGATAACGAGAGAAAATCGAGGATTTCAATTACAAAAAATATCCTCGAAGCAAATTCCTTGCTATCTTTGCTATCACATGCGTTATCGGACCTGGTCCGCCTAGGGAACGTTGTTCCACACGGACCGTGATCCCTGTCGCACAGCGCTATGGCAGAGAACGAAACCATCCGTGAAAGGCAGAAAATGTCCAAAGTCTGGGATCGTTTCAGAGTTAAAAAAGATGACAACATGGTGTAGTGCGTGCATTGTAAAGTAGAAGTGGCGAACCACAACAGCACTTCGTCAATGCTTCAACATCTGAACATCTGGTTGGAAACTAAGTAGTGAACTAAATGAATAATTCATGTTAAACTGCATGTGAGCAATGCACCAAATAAACTGACTCCTAAAGCATCCAGTGTTGAACCAGAGGGGCCAACACGAGGTAACGTCATTTCAAGGTAACACGTCGTTTCTGTCATGAATTACACAACAGTATTATTGTTTAACAATGCAAACGTCTGTTTTATCCTATTACTCAAGTAATTGCTGAAATATTCAGTAGAATACTCAAATCCAAAAATGATCGATAGCTGCAGCCCTAGTCTCTATCACACAACCAGTGGGAACCAGTAAGGGACTAAGTTCACAGCCAACTTCGGTTCTCATTTTTCAACTAAACCTGCCCTTCCATCTTCTGATTGGCTGGACACACCTGATCCAGGTAATCATCAGGATTGTTGCCCTTGAGGAACATGGGTTGGCTGCCCCTGTTGTTTTCAGGCATGGCTAATCTCAGTAAACAGTGTTTGCACTATTGTAGCACTCTTTTCAAAAGTGCACATGCTTGTTTTAAAAATACCATGAAGTAAAAGCTGTACACTGCTACTGGAAAATCCACACAGTTTAGCATGTAGCCTGTTACTCTGCACCAGATAATTCCCTGAACATGCTCTTGTCAGATTTCTTCAAAACCTACAATAGAAGGTGAGAAAAAAAACATGGTGCCGTGTTGGCAGGAATCAAGGCAACCACTTGAGGTTTCAGCTTGAAACACACAATGCTGTTTTATGATTGTTAATATTACTTATACAACACAGATATGTGTTCAAAGAAGAAAGAAAGAAAATGGAAGTTCATGCTGATACAAGCACCAGAACATCAATATGAATGTGACACTGTCAAAGAGTTTCATTTCTGGTCCACTTAATATTCCCATCTGGCGTCTGTTAGCTCCATTTTATGTAGATAGCATTTTGAATAGCTCACTAGGAAAATGTAGTGTCAATGAATTACACCACATTATCTTAGCAACCTAGCTTTGTCATTCAGATGATGCGGCTGTCATCTGTGTATGCCTGGACAACTCTGTTGTCGTGCTGTTTGCCAGCATGTCCTGTTGATGTAGCCAACTTCGGCAGTGAGCTGTGACTAATGCAAAAACACATCTGACATCTGGCTTGCTGGTTTTAAATAGACGTTGGCTGGGTAAAGAATTAATATGCTCTTTTCTCAGATGATGATATTTACCCTGAGCACATATAGATGTTGTTAATGTTATACATATGTAGATACTGTACTGAGGTGTATTTTGTTTCTGAATATAAAACTCCTGACCAATTAATAGAAATAGTGGAAGGGGATATGAAACACCTTCAAATGAAAAGCATTTTTTTACTTGCCAGTTTCTTCTTCTCTAAAAGAGCTAAGGTTGGCCAGTATTCATAAGAAAAAAAAAAAACATTAGAGAAAAGACCAAAGGGAAGTAAATTGGATTTAATTTTCTATAGTGTCATTTTTATTTTATCCTTTGAATCCACATGTGACCCTCAGATTTATCCTGGGGCCACTTGTGGGGCTTCTAACCTAAGTTGGAAACCTCTGCTCTAGTATAAGCTGAAAAACAAGTTTTCTCTAATTGTCAGACTTAAACTTCTGCAATAATAATAAAATTATATTTCATAGATATGGAAGACACAAATGGTGACAGAAAAGACTGATAAACATTAAAACACCATTAAGAAATGGTGTTTTAATGGATATCAATCAACTTAAACTCTTTATGTGACCTCTGCAAGATTTTCACATTGCTGAGCATTTATCTTTCCTACTTAAAGCTGCCAACAGACAAATGTAAGTGATTAGATAGCTCTGGACATAATGGAGCATTTAGCAGCTAAAGAACCAAACATTTCCACAGTGTGAGTGTTCTAGCACTCACCCTGTGGAAATAGTAACTGTGGAATAAAGTAAATGCTGGATCTATTGGCCAACATGACTTCTCATGTACAAGATGTGGTCAGATTGTGACAAAATATTATATTAATGTAAATTCAAGAAAAGGTCTATATACTACCTGGAATATTTTCACGAGAATCTGATACTGATTCCAAAAAAATACTTTGTTGTTCTTTGGTTGGATTCCTCACATATTTTTTTTATCTCTCTAGCTTTCCACTGACATTACACTGGCTAGATGCCAGTTGCAGAGTATCACTCTTTCACATCCATATTCTTAAAAACTTCCTACAATGTTTTAAGTCCACAGTTAAAGCTGTGGACCTCTGCCAGCAAACAGGAAAGCTTATGAATAAAAGGAGGATATCTTTAAGGCAAGGTGGTGGTTTGATGCATGTTCACTGTGCTGTAAAAAATTCCTTGCCTTTAGTCTCTAATTACTCTTTTGTACATCCGCTCTCTGCCTCTTTCCCCCCTGTTGTCTTTCTCTGACCTCAGAAAAAAATAATGAAAAAAAAAAAAAAATCATCTGCTCAGTATCCTTTTTTCCACTTGCCCTTTTTTTTGTTTTTAGTATAAAGAGCTAATTCATCAAATGCTTCACATCTACATTGTCCTCAGGCCTCCTGACATTGGGGGAACCTTTTGTTTTTGTTACTACATTCTACACTCTGTTTTAAGGTACTATTAGTCAAACGATTGTTTCATTGAATTTTGGGGTGGGTGGGTGGGCCCTATGTGCTGTAACTTCAATAGCATCTGAATTGTAATGTATCAACTATAAAACAAAAATAACACATTATGCTGTTAATATTAAAATAATAATTATTTGATCACTGGAGGCTGATCTTAGGTACCATTCACTTCTTAATGGTGTCATGTATCTATAACCCATTACAGATGAATAATTAATCAACCATTAACTGAAGCAAATGATAATTAGTGCACAGTCATTGTACATCCCTGGCCTCAGGTTACTGTACTAAGAACATCCTGCAGTGCCAGCTGAAGACAAAGCAACTTAAAAAAAAAAAATTCTGTGGCTATGTTTTCCAAATTCATGCTTCAGTCTGCAGGCACAGCTGTGGTGCTTTTATTTCTTCCAGACTGTGTGCTAGCAAAGTGTGGTTTAAGTACAATAAGCCAGCTTGATTGTAAAGAGTTGCTTTACCTCTGATTTCTTAAATTATTGTCTGCCAGCATTTACCAGCTGCAGTGACAGTGAACAAGATTGAACTGCTTCTGAACAATGATAATGCATCATAAAAACCAGTTTTGTGTGCTTGTTCTTCTACTACATTTACTACAGGACCAGGTACAGTGTATTTCTGCTAATATTACCCATCATACCCGGTGGCCACATCACATAATAACCTGTTCAATGCAACAACCAAAGCATGTTTTTCTAATTAGTTATACAAAAGTACAGAAAGACTCCATTCTTTTAATCTATGCATTTTCAGCTAAACAGTGCTTTTTTTTAAGAATAAACATATGACAATGACCCAAAAACAAACTTTTACACCTTAACAAGTTTAAGTTTGTGCACATCAGCTTTTTCATGCAAAGCACCTTTGATATATTAAAACAAAAAGAAGAAATTACAAGCATATATACCTGATCCAGCAGGGGATTGTTGAATATCCTGCCAGCATATACTGTAACAACTTTGACAGCACAGCTCAAGGGCCGTGTCATAACTAACCATTTTATGTAGTCTGTTTTCCATTTTTAAAGGGATCTATGTACAGTGACATTCAACAGATTTACCAATTCATTTTTTTCTGTTTCGTTTTTTTTTTTAATGTTGTTTTATTGCAGAAATCACTTATAGTCATTGTTCCCAACAGTGCTAGGTTTCCTGAGGTTGGTTTTAGAAAGTGACTGGGCAACCCTGAGCCATATTTCATGGACCTGCAAACTGACTCAGAACATACAGATAAATAAGATATAGCAATGCATGTCTTCACTCAGTTTTTTTAATATTGACAGACTTTTCTGATTAATAAAATCAAAATGACAAGTTTTATGAATGCTATGGGCTGGACTATTTCTTTGCTGGGCACAATGACTACCTGGAGTTGCCGCTGGTTGCCAGGCAACTAGACACAGACAGAGATGGGATGCATCCTATAAGGCTGCAAAAATACTTATTAGTTTTAACCATGTAACACATCCTCTGATCAGCTCATGCAACCAAGTTCTTCACCAAAAACTAAATACTTGTTCTTTGGCCTAAGCCTTGTTGTACTAGATGTCATGTTTTTAATCCAGCTAGCAAGACAAACAACTGAAGACATCATCTCCAGACTGAGAAGCATGTAGCATATTTGATAGAATATTCCTGATGTTTGTTGAGCAATTAGAACATGAATTAAAAAAAAACTAAAGTATTATAACTTAACTTAATGCATGGAAAAACAGAAAAAAGAGGAGGGGAAAGAATAGATAGGATAGAAAAGAAAGAAACCAGTGTAGTGATCTTTCATCATAATCCTGTTGCTGATGAATAATTTAAGTATCTCCTTGCAGACATTAATTTCCTATCATCTACTTTGCCTCTAATTCACTGGGAGAATTAATGAGGATTGACATGGCTGCTCTTTCTTGTGCCATGAAAGCCAACATGGAGCTGTTGATAAGCAGGACGTGCTGCTGGAACAATGGACAGCTGGTTACAGCCTAATCATTTCTTTTACATTTCATCCCAGTTTTCATTAGCTTCTAAGAAAATAGGGCATGAAAATATATAATGTAATGCTAATTATCTGCAATAATAATTACTATCAAAATGATCAAATTATAACATATGCTGCATTTCATTTTTAAAAAGCCATGTGTTTTGTAGGAAATTAAACATATATCATCGTCCTCAGGGAGCATTTTCTTTGAAAGGTCACCTGCGGTGTAGTAGACATGTCGAGGACATGCAACAGATAGGCCATCAGTTTCAAAGATTGATTGCTCGCTGCGGCTGTTAATGATATGTCATTGTGCTTCTTAGCATTCTGTAGATCTTCACTGTTTTTCTTCAAGGACATCAGGGGTACACAACAGCATTTAAAATGACATTTCTGAATAGCAGAAAGAGAGATGCTGGGGAAATAAAGCGAGGACAGTCCAAAAAAAGGCATCACTGTCACCAGTGCTACCACAACAGTTGAAATACATTGTTGTAACATAACATTGCACATCTCTTAGAACTCATGATTTTAGGCGGCAAGGAAGAAAATAATGCTAGGGAGCGTGGCGTGTGTTCAAAGAACTGTCATGTTGCAGGCTCAGCAGGAGAACGGAGTCACGCTGACATTAACATTATAGAAACCCAAAGGTACCTTAAAAAAAGATATAAAACTGTAGAACACTGAAGGAGAATTATCTTATTTTTTTATTTTATGTTTTTGTAAAAGTAATAGTCACTGGGGTTTTTTCCTGTCTTTTTGCTTTTCTATTAGTACATGTCTTTTCACCATCACTGAAACTTGACATATTTTCTGGCACTTCTATCCTCTCCGCTTTAGTTGGGGACGTTTCCTACATAATTTGCAGTAATTCAGATCCTTCGGAATGAAAAAAATGTATCTGTACAAGATATGAAGTCAACACTATTCTTGGCACTTGTGACAGCAATTTAATTGAAATGTCAGTCGCAAGGTGGGGACTCCAAATCCACAGCATCTGTGTTATTGTGTTATTGTCTGTCCAATGTCCTCATCTCTTTCTCTTGCTCTTCTCGGCTCTTCCTTTCTCTTCCCTGACATGGGGTGAGCCATTCATCGCTTGACTCGCTCATTTGACCTGTCACCCCAACGACAACTGCTGACCCTGAGCTGCTTCTCCAATTAATCACCTAACCTTCCCTTCACGCCACCAGCTGACCCCCACCCCTTCGCTCCCATCCGAGTTGACCCATGGCGACTGGAAAACGCTCGTTGCTTCCCCTGCCCATGAGGGTTGAAGAGAGTCGTCCACCATTCCACATGACTGCCAGTATAAATCTGACGGAAGTAATTACCCATCACCCTCTGGGCGTCATGAGCTGGCTTCCCGCCCCCTCTTCAACTTCAGCTAAGTTCAACCTTATTATACTCAGCTGGGTGAAGAACTGCAGTGCATGAGTGGAGAGAGTCGTATTTAGAGTTAATTGCCTCTGGCAGGTGAGGACATCAGTTCCACTGTGTGCCCAGGCAGATGGCTCACTGGAGGCAGGGTCAATCAACTAATTGTAAAGTTCTGATAGGGCTTTGGGGAGGTGTTGACCTACAGCCGAGGTTGAGGGACATAAGACAGACTAAGCGGCTAAAGGTCGGCATAAGGGACAATTTTTATTTCACTTGCTTCGGAATTTTCTGCATGCCCCTAAATCATCTTTAGCACATTTCTGCACCTCCAAATATCAACTCAAGGGTGTGTGTACACACTTTTGCAATTCACAATACACACATACATCACGCAGGTGTGCATAAACACATGCACCTACCGTATAAAGCAAGGCCCCACTCAGGCACATGTCCTTGCAGTTGCCTCGAGCTGTGGCCTTTATTGCTCAGGGAATTGGGAGAGATGTAAATAAAGTTGTAAGCTGAGGTGAAATTACTTTTCTGGCAAAAACAAAAGGTAAGGAAGCCAATACAGAAAGAGGTGAAAATAAAAAAAGAGAAGCCAGAGGTGGTAGTCAAAAGGGACCAATCAACACCAGCACATAAACACACACATTTGTCTTCTGTGAAAAATAAAAGCCATATACTTTATTTCTATCTCCTTTTAATATTGTCTCCTGAGGTTTGTTTAGGCACAGCTTATTCACAGTTTTCATTCTACAAGCAGCAAAAGGAAAAAGTACAAGGCAGGCCATGGCCAGACATTTGGACACGATATGAAGCAAGATGGAATGGGAGGAGTCGGAGAAGGGTGAGGTGAGATGGATGGAGCGTACTTCAGAGGCTAGAGGAAGAGTGATGACAGGTCAGGTGTGCCCATGGGGCTTGTGTCAGTGAATAATCTTTCCATTAGCGTCAACTCATTTAAATAATATGGATCGCTCAGCAGACACAATGTTGCTACAAGAATTTTAAACCTTCAGCTGCCTTTAAATAAGCAGAGGTTTAAGAGTAAACTGTTGGTCAATGCTTTCCTACTATTTAAACTGCACCATGTCCTGCTTTTTGACTTACTGCTGTAAGGATGACACACTGATATTTCACTGAAGTACTGAAGGGCTTCTTTAGATTCTTGTTAGATATTCAGGTCCATTACGACTGTTCAGCTACATATAATGACTGTGTTTCATCATGTAGGTAAGATCTATAGTTTAATGTTTAATGTAACTGAGGTTTCAGCAAAGACATCTAGACATTTTTGACCAGCAAATAACTAAATGTATCATTGCTGGGACACTGTGTTCAAGACATCTTCCATTTGATTTGTTAATATTGCATTGATAAAATCCTACAAGACATGGTATCTTGTATGCCAATATGATAGTGTGTGATTCAAATGTTAAAAATAGGGCCACACTGCTGCAAATTAAAAAAAAAAAATCTGTGTCAAGCAGGCTGGCAACAGTCAGAAATAGGAAACCAGTTAATCTGAACAAATAGGTAACAAATCCAAGCGGGGTATTTGTATTTTGGATTAACAGATTAGCCAGAAAATATTATTTATCTGTTGGTTTGTCAAAAGTCTTGTATTACAAGACTTCTTGTCATGGCAACATGTTTGTTATCTGGAGCCTACTCTGCATCAGGTTTGCTCTCAGCCTTTTCAATGTAAACAAGACAACAGAACAAGCTATTGGTCCATGTCAACCCAACCTTAGAACATTTCCTTTGTGTCTTCATTCTTCCTAAGGCTGGCTACTCATAGATTTTATACCCGATTTTGAACCCGATTTGGTTAAGATTTGAAAATCTTCTAGTGTGTAACCAGCTTAGAGGAATTAATTGAACCGAACCGTTACAAATAATGGTAACAATGAGTAATGCAATACAGCAACACCATTATTTTTGGTGTTTTACAGAGTTGCCCTGTGTAGGATTCAAATCTTTATATCCCTCGAAGCTTCCAATAGAAGACCTCAGTCTGCTGGTAGCAGAAAACTGCACTCTGTCTTTGGATATTTGGATACAGCCAGAGAGAAACAAGCTGATTGTGGTTTTTAATGTTAACATATAAAATGGCCATGAGAACATACACTGGATGAGTCAGTCCAACTTTTCTAATCCACAACTCCAAAACCAAAACTGTCCTTAGATCCTTAGCCAGGATTAGAAATTCTAGTATAACAGATTTGCTGTTGGATTTGTTTGGAGACGTACCAAAAATACCCTCTGAGGAACAAGCAAAAAGTAGAACACAGGAGTATACGTCTTCAAAGTTACTGCTGGGAAGGCACAGTAGACAAATGGGCAAAGGAACAGGTGGAACTGGACAGTTTATAAACTGTGGGCTGATTAGGAAGTCGTTTACAGGTGAGGTGAGTGTCTCATGAATGAGAATGGAGGGAAAGAGAGAATCCAGAAAACTTTCGAGAGACATTAATCTGAGAAAATGAGAGTGTGGGTCAAGGCAAATCCAACATGACTAGAGTAGGAAACATGGCAGAATAAATGAAGCGACAGTGAAATAACAGTTCACTTTGATTATCTGACTAGTATGATATTCAAATTACTTACTGTATAAAATCACTAAATCAATTCAACCAATGATTTTTAAAATTTTTTTTTATCATATTTCATTACTTCCATCATTACTCAGGTTAACAGCCCACCAGTGTAATTACACGTCACTGCACTGCACTGGACATAAAGTGAGAAAGTCTAAATGGCTGTTTGAGCATGAAGCTGACCAGTGCAGTTGTAGGCAGGAGGTCATGGATGAGTTCACGTTCAAGTGGTTGCTGCTTTGAAGTAACAGTAAACAGTAATAGTGTTTTAGATAATCAGTTTTTAATTGAAGTTTGTTGGAGTTGCTGCAACTGTGAAGGGCCACTTTTACTTTGCTGATACTGAGATAAACTTTTGTTTAAGAGACAAAAGTTTGCGTTGTGTTTTCTTGCTGACATTTTTTTATTAGGATGTATAAAAAAGTATGTGTCACACAATATCAGGCAGGAACTAAGAAAGCCCCTTTGTTTACTGCGATGTTGATCAGACATCATTTTAGATGGAATATGTAATGGCTCTAAGCGTCTAGGAACTGGTGTCTCTATGATAGCATATCCATCATAAAACGTGATAGTCTCTCATTCCACTCTCAGAGGCTCAAAGTCACCCCCCCCCCCCCCCCCCCCCCACAGATTATACATTCAATCCACTTGGGATCTTTCTATTTGTCTTGTGAATTGTTGTGCTGTTGATTCACTGTGTTGTGGTGACGCACCCCAACCAAGGAGGGTGACTGTTGGTGAAAGCATAAGATCTAAAGCCAGATATGAGTGAAACCTCACCTTGACTTTGACGGGTAACTACAGGAGCAAAACAGCAATGGGTTGCTGTGGGTGAGTGGGAGAAACAGCCAGTGAAGGTTTAAGGGGTGAGTTAAGGTGCGACTATATTCATTGGGCACAGTGAAAACTCTGGTGGACAGGATTTTTCCAGCCATAACTCATTCTGCCGTGCAGCCAGTGAACCACAGTAGACATAGCAAACCAGTGTTGTTTCTGTAGGCTATTGAATTGTTTTTGTTCTCTTATTTTAGTGCAAATGAATTCAGTTCAAATTTGAGTGCAATGCTTTTAGCTCAAGCTCCACGATGAATGTATCAAATGAAGTGTGTTACACAAGCTCCTTGGCCTTGGGAGAATGGTTTTGCTTTCCACTGAGCAGCCCTGTGTGTGTGTGTGTGTGTGTGTGTGAGTGTGTGTGAGAGAGAGAGTGTGAGAGAGAAAGAAAGAGAGTGAGAGAGTTCATGTGGTGTTTGTGTGTTTCCACATATCTACCGTATGTGCGCAGACACTGATGTGCATTAGTAGGCAAGCAACAGGGATCCAAACTGCTTTCTCAGAGATGAAAGTAATGAAAGTCGGGTTGCCATGGCAACCATGATGGCAACTATAAATCATGTTAATGGTGCCTCTCATTGTGTCTCCATCTTGATCAAATTCAGGTGCTGAAAAAATTGGGCCCTGCCCAGAGAGCTGCCTAGTCTGTCAGCAAAAAGGAGTAATGACAGCAAGTCGTAGTGACAAGTTGATAGTTTCATGTGTGTCTTCTGTCACTACTGTAATATCTCTCTTTAGATGTTGGGTATCACTGCAGATGTGTTAAGAGTTGGACAGTAAGACAGAGTGTGTATGACTTTTACAGGTACAATCATTGTAGCTGACAATTCCTGAATCAGTGAATGTATCAGATTTATATGTTTTCCTGAGACCCAAAGGCAGAAGTGTGTAAAAAAAAATTGTATATACAAATATAATCACAATGTGTCCACAAAAAAAAATTATACTCTGTGTGTATCAGCAATGGAACTGATTCCCTTGACTGGTAATGAGAAAACATACCCTTTGTGTTAATGTTCCTTTTTCAGAAATATAAATATATACATAATAAATATTCATTAATCCAATATTTTGGGCACTTGAGGGCAAAAAGCTGTAAACATAACACTGACATTATCACATTCTAAAGTTGATATATTTTAATCCCCGAGGGCAATCAATACAACAAGGGTCCAACAAGATTGATAAGAGTGGGGGAGTGAAAAGTCGAGGAACTTACAATCAAAACAGAGAGTGTAAAGATGCTAAACCAGTCCATAAACTTCAGTGTGAGCTGTATAATTGAGTGATATTTCTCTTTGGGTTTATCACTACAAGTAAATGTGAATGTAAATGTTCTACCTCAGTCAAAACAGTTGGTAGATTAGTAAAGAAGTATTAGCACAGATATGAAGAAATACTATTCATTTTGCTGCTTATCCATGTCCTCTGAAAAAAAAAAAAATCAAACTGTCCTTTTATAGTAGCTCTGATTTGGTCTCCACCATCTCCTGACAGCCATGTTGCTCTGCAGCTGCAAAGTGATGTTCACCATCCAGTTTGATGTTCACCATCTAGTTACAGTCGGCTAGTTTGGTCATGGAAATGGTATATCAGCATTTTTATGAAAAATAAAATGGCTGTTGCAGCCAAGAAACATATCCTTCGGGAGTTTATTGTAAAATACAGCCAGTGAATGTGGAAATTGTTCAGACATGATGTATTGTTAAGCTTTAATATGACCAGTAAACATATATACTGTATTTTATCTATATCATATTTTTGCTGCAGCAATAACACCAGTCCCCCCACAGAAATCAATAAAGTTCATCTCATTTTCTTCCTTTACCTTAATAACAAGTCAGCAGTAAAAATGTCTTCCACAACCAATGACACAGGCTCCGCATCTGACCCAATCAACAACAAATGCAAAATGATATTTTCCGTTTTTAGCACCTCCTTTGGATTATTCAGTGTAATTTCAGTCAAACTGTAAGACATCATGTTGCTAGTTTATCAGTTGTTCAAAACTTAATCACTTTTGTCTGAGATATCATCAGCACACATACTGTTTGCAGCCTAATTTAGATAATTAGTTTTATTTTGGAAAGATACACAAAGCAGTGTTGAGAATGTGATCAGTGTAGCCAAACAAACCATAAAGCAAACAGTAAGAAACCCACAGTTCTTCCCTAAAGATGGAACACACATCTATATGTTTGTTGTGTATTACTGAGCAGTAATTCAGCTGAGACAGGTCAGCCATGTTGTTTCTGGATTTGTCTTTGTTCGTGTTTCCAGTTTTATCCTTGAAAATCTGCCATAGTTAATTATTGTCATCAGCACTGTGCAGGTGACTCTGTCTGACTAAACACAGTTAAGAGAGAGAAGCCTCTACAAATAATCTAGACTGGGATAAGGATCAGTGACTACAATGTGTTCTTTGTTCTTAGGGCCTTCATTTTCGGCAGGGGGGCAGCACAGTCCCTGGTGAATGCTCATGTACACATACACACACATGGCCATGTACTGTGATCTCTCTCTGACATGAAGGGGGCAGCTGCACTGAGGCATGACCAGGGTTGGAGGGCATGAATCAAGATCACCATAAACAGAATTAAAAAGAATAAATACTTAGCTATCGTAGAGGCCGAGTGATTTATTCTGCACTTTCACAGTGCTGGCTGAACAGCGGACCCCAAGAAATCAATATGTAATTATAGACATCCTACCCTGGGCTGTTCCTCTCCCATCCACCCCCCACCACCTGCCCCGCACCAATACCACCACCCTCAAAACAAATGTCAGAACAGCACTGGGCTCGGAACAAGAAGAACAAAAACTAAAGAGTTTAGTGAGCACAACCTCATGTTTTTGTGTGGTTGTTGTTTGTACATGTGCACTATGCCATGCTATACTGAAGCCTTTTAATGCCAAAACAATACTGGACATAACAAACAGTCATATTAGGTTTATGTCATAAGATGTTCCAATAAAAAACTGACTTGAAAAGTCAAAACAATAAAATAGTCAAACTTTTGTTAAATGAGTAGTTTGACATTAAGATTGAATAAAGGCATGAAATGGGGTAACAGTACCTGGCACCTCTAAAGCTGTTACATGCATACAAGATGCCAAATGACGGTGATGTGGTTTCGGTTTAATAGGGTGGGTTATTTGTTAGACTATTACTTGATTGGACAAGTGATGATCTAAAGTCGCTAAGTAGCTAAGATGTATGTTAAAAACAATGCAGCTCAGGCAAAACATTTGTAATTACCATTTATGACATCAATTCATTATCCTACAGATTTCCTGGGAAGTTTTGATATCAGAAGGACACCAAGGCTGAATCTGACTTTCCTTATTTTATCGCTCCTCAGTTGACCTGGATGTCATTCCCAGCAAGACCAGTCTTTACAACCATGTGTTCTATGTCCTAGGCTAATGCTGCCTCTGCAGACACTGGGAAGACTGTAAGCCCAGATATCTAGTGCAACCTCGCTGTTTTAGTCTGGGATACACATGGAAGATTTGATTTCATCTGAAGACCCATTTACTCATTGGTTTCAAGACCAATACTTATATATAGTTGGGTTATATACTAGAGGAAGTATAACCGAGGATATGTGAGTGCAGCCTTTCACTGAAGTCTGTTACAGATTGACACACCCCTTAAGATTGGAGGAAGACATGAGATTTCTTGTCTCTTAAAACATGTATCCTGGCTCCTCTGCCCTTGCAGCTTTTCCATGCATCTTACCTGGGTGGGACTAAGACACATGGAAAAGATGCAAGTGAGGGAAATGTGAATGCAATTAGTGGAAATGAGATTTAGCCACTCTGTGTACACATTGGTGTTATGTGCCTTGCTAGCAAGCCAAAGCTTTTTTCAGTCAAATGGGCTTTCACAGTGAAGTTACTAATTGTGAAGACTGACAGTTTTTAACCATGATTAAGTGACCAGTTTAAGAAAGAAGAGCTGACATGAAAACAAAAGATTGTTTTAGTTGCTTTTTGGTCAAAAGTAAATCTTCCATGTGCTTCGCAGACTGGGGCTTGCACTGGATAGTTGGGCCCACAGTGTCTCTTCACTGTCTGTTGAGGCAGCATTAGCTCAGGTGATAGAACACATGGTTATAGAGACAGGCTTTGGTGGGTGCTGTAGGCCCTGACACATTGATAAACCACTGTACAGGACTGAACTCGGCTCATCGCTCTGTGCTCACGCTCACCTAAATCAATGAGGTAACCAGTCAATGCTTGCCCACACTCTGGCTATTGCCGAGCCCTTATCTGGCCCCGACAGTTTAACACTGACCCCCGCCCAGGTAGCAGAAGACACACTAATCCATCTCTCCTAGCCCAGACAGACTCATCTCATTTCATTCCTGCTATCTCCCTCTTCTTTGTCTCTCTCAGCCTTACCCATTCAGTTACTCAAACACCTCTTTCAGTCTCCCCCTTCATGTCTCACACAGTTTCATTTTCTCTGTATCTGTTATCTTTGTAATCATCCATTCCCCTGCTGCAGCATTTCTCTCTGTATCCTGATCCATCACTAACGCCTTTCCTATCTTCCACGCCTCATGCAAAACTCTCTCCCTTTCTTCCCTGCTATCAATGTGGGTGCCTCTTGGTCTGGCCACGGGAGACAGGACTCTGGTCAAATTGACACACACATCATTGCCTATCAATATTTGCTCTAAATGAGGGCTAAAATGATTGAGAATTGGAGCTGTTTTGATTTGTCTCCCTCTCCTTCCGCCTCAGGCTCCAGCATTTGATTACAGCGAGCCTCAGTCAAGCTGCAGAGGAATGTCTGAAAATATCTATGTATCTAGAATAACCATATGGGAGTGAAGTCATTTGATGCAATGCACCTCTCTGATTATTGCAGAGGAGCAGGTAGCAGACTGCAGATGTATAATTTTATCATAGGTGATGCCTGTAAAAGCAAAAGACTTAAACAACATCTTAACACTGTTTCTATGGTGAATCTGTAAAAAAAAAAAAAAAAAAAAAAAAAAAAGAAGTACCACTGATAAGCGAGCTCTGTCATCATCAAGAAGATATTTGCACTTGGCTGGAAAGCTAACCTTACAGCTCTATGGGATTTTTTTCCAAAAGGTTCTCATACCTAAAAAGTAAAATGTGTGCTTGTTGGTGTTATGTGAAACAGCTGAGTTTCAAATTGAACTCGCGTAAGAAAGAAAAGTGAAACATTATTGAAGTTCAATAGCTGCTCAGACATTTCAAAACTACAAATCTGAACCTCATGATGACACTACAGGTCAGGGGATCACCAAAGTAAGGTGGCTTCATCATATGTGATGACTACAAATTTCTGTTTGCTGCCTATGGCAGTCCATCCAGTTGATCTTTCAGCCTTGGCCACAGAATTGGACCAAATGACTGACCTACAGTACATTCCCATCTCTAGAACCATGCCACAATGCTGGCTGTTGGCACAGGAAGAGACATGAACCACAGCATGTCAAACCCTCATGGTCTTCCTCTATTTTGCAACAGAATATTAATATTACATTAATTCATGTTCTGTTTTCATAGAGCTGCTAGTCATTATTTCTTCATTATCAAGGTGGGTGAATTTGGCTGAAGCAAATCCAAACACATAAGCTACTACAACCTTGAGCCAGCACGACCTCATGTTTGTAATGAGACTGTTTTCATTTGCCGTAACATGAAATGCTGCAGTTTAACTGAGCTTCAGTAACTTTTTAAAACGTGACCAAAAATGTGCAAGGACTATTTCTATAAAATGCATTATTCATGATTTGACAGATATTGTTTGTGGAGTTTAAATCCTCAATGGTGCTCTCGAATTTCTGCCCCTTTCCCACCTCCTCACTTCTCTATAAAAAAATCTGAAACAAATCTGTTGCTTTACTACTGATAGAAGCAAATATTTGACAAGAGCAATGCAGGATGAAGCCCTCTGATAATGGAATCTTTAAATATTTCAAATATGGGACCAGAGAAAAAATATTTAACTGAAACTAAGTAGTAAGGTGAAGGTGACAGTGTGAAAATAAAATCTGGGCGAGAGAAAAAGACTGAGCTATATGTGTCAATGAAGTTCTTCAGCCTGCTGTCACACAGGATGTGTGATGACAGAGCTATGACATGCTGACTTGAATAAGAATTAGAGAGATAGAAACTGAGAATGTGGAGAAGAGGCACAGGGATGCGAACAAAGAAATGGAGTAGAAGGAAGGAAGAGTGAAGGCCTTATAGCCAGTGGGAACTGGCATTTAAGATGCATTGTGGCAACTACGCCTATTTCAACGGGGGGAAACTCATCTGTCACCCTGCTACACGATAGCAGTGTTTTCCCCTAAATTCTGACTTCTGATGGTAATTTGGTATTTAGTAAGTGATGTTTATCTCCCGTCCTCCCTCCCACACTCTGTAATAGCTGCACATTGGTATTCTGGTTGGCTTTAGGGAGCTACTGTAAATAAGCAAGATGCAGCCTCTGTTAATGTATTTGAATTTAACAACAGCTCTCTGTTATGTGATCTGAAGTGACAGCAGGTCCCACTGACAGGTGGCGGACAAAATAAACATACCTGCTTAACACCAGCATGTTAGCAATGTGAGCATGTTGCAAACATGAGCATACCGATATTAGCTCAGTCTAACATTTAGTTCAAAGCATCGCTGTACTTACACGGCTGCTATGGCTACAGAGTCTTAGTGATAAGTTATTTTATTCAAATTATTCAGGAAAATGAACTACATGGTCCTTCTCATCTTGAACTTTGCCTAAACTTTCAGAGTTTTTAAGACACGAAATAAAAAGGCTCTGCCAAACTGGCAGTGAACCCAAGAACAACATAAGCTTCTACATTTTTTGTTAACTTTGGGGAGAATTTTGACATGTTTGTTAAAAGAAACTCCCCAGTCCCCCCCCCCCCCCCCCCCACTAAGCCACAACATGCCAGTCTTGTCTTAACATTGCTTTTTGCAGTCATAATACTTAGAGCACCTTTGTGTGTGTGTGTGTGTGTGTGTGTGTGTGTGACTGGCTGTGCTTGGAGACAAATTTAAAAACATGCAGGTGGAAACTCCCTTGGTTGGCTGGATTGTGGGCCACCTAACAGGCTGCCCTCAATATGTGCACCTGAGGGACTCTCTGTCTAACATCCTTGCCACAGGGGACAGTTCTCCTTCCTTTCCTCTTCACCCCTTCACCTTGGACGTCATATACAACACAGAGTCTTGCCATCTTCAGAAATATACTGAAAGCTGCCCATTGTATTCAGGTTAGAGACATCACAGAATATCAGACACTAATAATGAGCCGGTTTGTGGATTAATTTTGCCATAATCCTCTTCAGCTCAACATCAGCATAACAAAAGAGCTGGTGGTGGACTTGGTGCCTGTTAGTCCCCTCTGATCTGCAGTAAGGAGGCGTAGGTGGCCATGGACTACAAATACCTGGGAGTACAATGGGACAATAAACTGGTCTCTACTGTTCTGCCCAGAGTCAGCTGTATTTCCTTAGGAGGCTAAGGTCTTTCAATGTCTGCAACACCCTGCCACACATATTCTGTGTGTCTGTGGTGGTAAGTGTGATCTTCTATGCTGCGGTCTGTTGGGGCAACAGCATTAAGAAGGCTGACATGAACAGGTCAGACAAAGTCTTCGGGAGGGCTGGTTCTGTGCTACTCATGGAGCCTGGACCCTTTACATGTTGTCTCTGAGAGGAGGATGTTGTCTAAACTCTTCTCTATACTGGACAACCCCTCCCATCCCCTGCACACTGTGCTGGCTGACCAGAGGAGCATGTTCAGCAGAGATGGTTGTCCTTCTGGAGCTTTGTCCCATCTCCACACAGGATCTCTGTAGCTCAGCGAGAGTGACCGTCGGCTTCTTGGTCACCTCTCTTATTAAGGCCCTTCTCACGTGATTGCTCAGTTTGGTCGGGCAATCAGTTCTTGGAAGAGTTCTGGATGTGCCAAATATCTTCCATTTGAGTATTATGGAGTTTAATACATTTACAATCATTCATATTAATAATATTATGTGGCACTCATTGATAAGAAAAAATGCATTTCAACAACTGTAGCACCAGGCTGCAACATACCAAAACTGAAAAAGTGAAGGGGCTCTGAATACTTTCTGAATGCACTGTACATACAGTACATCTACTTGGCATGTGTGGGCGAAACACATCAAGTCTCTGTTTGTGTCTGTAAAGTCATAGTAGCTATTTCAGCCCTGTCTCTTGAGCATACAGCAGATTCATCCAGTGCTGTCCAGAGGCACTTTCCCAAAAGACCTTTGCACCAATGAAGCAAAAAGGCCTCAAATCAAACCAGCTGCATCCTTTGCTTTGGGCTAATGTGGCACAGATATGAAGGCAACTCCACTCTTCCTCTATGCAGACTGTTTTCATTCACCCCTGAGCAGAGCCTTGTACAGCCCAGCATGGCAAATCTCTGTTAGTTGCCTCGCATTTTCTCATCATCATTCCTCACCTAGGGAGCTGGATCCAGCCGTGGTTGCATATGTGGCAAAAGGCTAAGAGAGAGAGGGAGAGAGTGAGGACAAGACAGAAAGAGATAGAGGCAGAGGGCAATGAAACTTTCATGAGGAGCATGGTTGGTGTGGGCAGCCACAATGAAAATGCAAAGATTGAACTCTCCAGGACTGAGGGTGGGGTGAAGAGTAAAACAGCCTGGAGGCAGGTGGAAGAGGGGAGCAGAGGCAGATGAAGGTTTGGGGGAGTCAGGGAGTGACGATAGCCCCTGGATGTGGGAAAGGAAGAAGAAAGAAGTGCTTTATAACTGGGATTCAAATTCTGCTATTCCTCTTCTTTCCCTACCCCTTGTATTGTTTACTCCTTGTGTTTTTGTTCCCTGTTTCATTATTTCATCTCATTTGAACCTCCTGCTCTGTTATAGTCCATCTGCAGCAGTGCTGCACCATCCTCAGTTTGTGGTGGCATAGAAATTAATATCCTACTATGCAGTTTTGTTCTGCATAGTAGGAGCGCTGAACATGTTTGCTTAAAAGAAAAACAGCATCATTTCATTTACTTCCAATTGTCATCAGTCGTTTGCTTTTAATGTCCAGATCTCACTCAGAACATGTATCCCAGCTGTAATAAAAATCAACAGCTATTTTAGACCTTGTACGCTCCAATCTGCATTTAACTAAAATTGATCTATTCATGAAACAGTTGATAAAAATGTCTTCCTGAAAGCTGTACTGACTTCGGTTTCATCTCACAGCCAAACTGAGCAGATGTTTGATGTCCCCTCCGCCTACTGCAGCAAGTTGAATGCAGAGTAGGTGGCAGTAGTACAGAGGCACTTGAGAGATGATTTTTCATGAGAAAAAATGACTGACTCTAAATATGGTTCTGCCAATGGTGGCTGCAGGAAATGACCACAGGCTGGAGGAAGGTAAAGAAGACTGGGCCTGGAGGTGGCAGATGTCTAGGTAGCACCTCTGAGGATGTCTCCAGATTGTCTTCCAATCCTTTATCGGATCTCTACACACACACACACAGAATGAGAACTGCACCGGCTCCACTGTTCTCCCTCTTCGCATCATCTTGTCTCCCTCTTCCAGGAAATGTGCGGTGCCGTGTTATGATCGATGGGTTGCGTTCAGAGACAGAGCAGCCCCCACTGTTTGTTTGTCTCAGTTACGCATGGCTGCAGAATGACAGCTGGGACCAGTGAATGGTTTTGAGTCTGTCTGGCAGGAAAAGTTGGTTTAACTTGTCCTTTGTTCCAAAGGAGGAAAGAGACGAGAGTGCCTGAGTGTCTGATGTCTCTGATATAAATACCCTATGGTAAACCATATTCACATTGGGCACTTGAAGAATTTTCAATCTTATGAGGTGTTAAGAAAATTTATGCTTTAGTCCAAGCTTCCTTACGCAGGAAAAGAAATCAGTCTGATGTTAGCTTTGCAAGGGTGTGTATTCAAAATATTTGCCATTAGATGGAGTCTGTTTGAGGAAGGAAAAAAGGACAGGAGATGTGTGTTTAGTGTGTGTGTGAGGATTTCAGTGCTTTAATTGCTCATCTCTGTGCACACATACATGCTTATTCATATGTGTATATGCTGTCAAAGCATAAAAAAGCAATCAGCAAAACACACAGACCTAGAGAGATATGTTTTCAATCTGAAGGTCTAACTCGAGAAATGAGAGTCTTATCTGTGTTGATCTGATAGTAAATTCTGTTTTCACAGGCCAAAAATGAAACCCAAGCATTTTCTGGTGATCACAATGATTTAGTGATTCATTAATTACCATTATCTTGACAGTTCTGTATTAGAAATTAAGCAAATCTACACTTAAAGATCCCACACTGCAATCACAGTGCAATAGCTAATCTTATAATAACATTTCCTATGTAATCTAGTTCCATAGGCAAATTTGGCTAATTTGGGAGACAGAATGATCAAAAAGGATTTGAAACCTACGTCACTGGTGAGACAAAACTTTATTTTGACAGTTATCAAGGTTTTGTTGTAAAGCTGACAAACAAGGGGAAAATATGAAGGAACAATTAGCTCTTAATTTTTAAGTTGCTTTCTGAAGTGTTCTTCTTAATGTATGCATTTCTGTGACAGTTAGTGGCACTTATTTATTCTGTCTGCATTTTTTATTTCTGAGGGCACTGTACTCCACTCAGTGCTTGATAGACATCACCTTCACTTGACTGTTTTGTCACACCTGTTAAAGTATAATAAGACTGAAGTTTAAAGGTTGACAAAATGAACTTACATATATCTACTAAGGCATAGCCCATATATTTAGCAGGTATATATAGTACATTAGTAAACAGCTACAGCTAATATGTAGTACAGGTTTATCTTCAGTCAGGACCTAAATACGGTGCTAAGGAGAATCTGGGCCAGTCAAATGTCATGTTAAACTCATTTAAATGACCACTTCACCTGCACGCAGGACTACTACACACTCGACTGCTCCGAAGCTAAGGTAGTTTCCTCATGCACTGTATCTGTCAAATTGTGTTTATACTGCATTATTTGCATGATTCTGGATGAACAATAAAATTCTGAATTTCAAGTTAGCACCCCAAAAGTATTAAAATTTTAAAACAGACAATAAAATGTACCAGCCCAAACCAAGTAAATATACTGCAGCCTCATGTGGTCTCCATGCTACCCTTGGCTTTGCACACGTCAAAGGATTTCTCATCAGAATGGAAAGTTTTCAAGCTGGTAAAAATTATACAGCTGAACACAGTTGTATCATCATATCATCATCCTCATGAAACAAACACAGATGAAATGTTGGCTGGCAAGCAGGCTTCACGCTGCTTTCGTATCTCATTCTGACACATAATGTATGAATAGTACAGCATTCAGTATGCTGTATGGAGGTTTCATATTTATACTATATGAAAGATACAACTGAAGTAATAAACAATGAAGTCGTGACCAATATGTCTGAACTGTGTTGCATGTACAGCACACACATACAGTATTTACATTGATCTTATTATATAGATGTAAATTGATATGCTGTATGCATAAAACATGCATGAATTAATGAACAGCCCACAATGATAATAATAATAATGTAATATTTACAATACAGTTAATACATACAAAGATATAAGATATAGATACTGTCATTGTACTGTACCATCTGGTGCAAAATCTATTTACATACATCTGGCATGCCAGCACATCAGTGTGAACACAAACATACTATCAAACACACATAACAGATCTGCTGGAGCAGTACATCAACATAGATGGTGCAAGAGAAATAACCACACACATATGAATCCCTGCTTTTTCACTGAAGCACACATGAGCTGTATATGCAAATAAATCCCTCCCCTCCTGAGACCATCTCATACATTAATACACAGGTAGTGGAGTTGCCTGGGGTTTCCTGTGCACCTTTCCTCTTAACATTTGACAGTCTCTCCAGTTCCCACACATCTGCTTAACACATGTAGCCCTGAGCAATCACTTCCGCCTGACAAGTGTAAGAGGAGAGGTGAGAAGAGAGGGGGAGAAGAACTGGGGAAGTAGGTGTCTCCAGAGACTTGGACTAGCATTCAGAAGCACAGCTTCCAGTCCTTGAGCCTGGTATCATGTGGAGCTCCACCAGGCCTTAACAAGGAACAGAAGTCTTTAAATGTACCTTATATATGTCCTCAATTTCTCTGGGATAAGATAAAGCAATTTATTGGTGATTTGATTGGTTTTGTGTTGCAATGGTTTTGCAACACAGTGGTTAACTGTTAACTGCATTTGTGCCTCAAAGCTTGATAGTACTACTCCTAACCTGTTTTTCCCCTTTCCAGGTGGCTTCTATGTGCAGCTTTACATTTTATTTCAACATTATTATCTGTGTCTGCCAGTTATTATTATTACAGCAAAACTACATCAAATAACAGCACATAGGTTAACTTCAGTGCTCAGAGTTAGTTCTCAGTGTTTCTTCAATCCCTTTTCCACAAAGAAAGATTATTCACATCTTAGAGTGAGCAATCAAATTCATGCTAAACAAATGTATTTTCCTTTTTAAATGTTTCATTTTCTTTGACATTAATGTCAATGTCACACACTAAAGCCTGCGTGTCTTGAATATTATTAACCGTTAAATGGTGCTCAGAGAGCTATTTATTTAATCCCTCAGAGACATCACAGACCTTAAGAATCAAACAAGGGCAAACATCTTTTTTTTTAGTCACAGATAGGGAGAACCAGATGGATGTATCTTTGGTTACAGGAAGAACAAACCTTGAGTATGTCTGCCACTATATATATGTGCCTATTTGTGTATGTGTGGGTGTGTGTGTGTGTGTGTGTGTGTGGAGGGGGATGTTATTGCTGAGGGCAGAAAATCAAAGAGAAGAGAAAACAATACAGGCTATTCTATCCATTTTCTCCCTTGGTGGTTCTCAGAGACAGTCTTCTCTGTAGATGCACCGCCTTCTTTTAATATTTTTGTCCTTATTTATTTATTTTTTGTCTTTTCTATATTTTCTGTTCTGTTTTTCTCTGTGGTGTCTGTAGCCATGTTTTCTTCCTCTCCCATAGTCATTTTCTCTCACACTCAGTCTCTCTCCCTACTGAAGCTGTCTCCTCTTACTCAGGAGAATGCTGGTTGTGCCTGTAACTTAAAACGGTGCCCAAAGTGAACTAAATTAATAGTGACATGACCCGAATACACACACACACACACACACACACACACACACACACACACACACACACAAAAACTAAACAGGCTAAACACATACATCTTCTTCAACTTATGTAGAGCATTGCCCCCTTGTACCAACACATCCTGGGAAGATGTTCCTACTCTCAAACCACTTCACTCCAACTACCAGCTCAGATAAACTGTACTTGTCACTTGTAAAATATCCTCAATTCCTCTGTTTGCTCTCTGAGTCCTCACTCTATCACTCTCCCACTCCACCAGCGTGATGTGACTTTTAAAAGAAGAAGAAGAAGTAGAAGAAGAGGAGGAGGATAGGGAGGGAGGGTTCCTTATGGACAGGCTGGTTCCTGTCCAACCATTTGTGGCTTCCATTAGCCCAGTCCATACAGCCTCACTGGTTTCACAGTACATTTCCCTTCATTCACTTTAACACTCCATTGGGTCTCAAAAAGAAAGGGGTGGGGTGTAATTGCATTTTGAGTGATGTTTGTGTCATTACTTTGCTTCAAAGTCAGTGGCAACAACAATTTGGCAACACATGCTCGGCCTGCTTTAAAAGTCGCAGCTGGCAATTTGGAGCGGAGACAAAATCTCAGCCGAAAAAGTCACTTCGTACTGATCATCCTCTCTAGCAAATTCTTGCTTCTGAACGAGGAAATATAAACTATAACCATACTGCATTTACTTAGTTTAGTTTTTGGAACTGTTTATAAAAGACAACATCAGAGCTTCATTTCTCTGGGGAGGAGCATTGTTGCATGACATTAGTTGACTCCCAAAATTCACACTGAGCAACAGTCTATACGAGCACATGCAGGTGGACAAGTACCAGATCACCACATATACTGTGTAAATACACAAAAGCCACTAATGTTTTATTATATCATGCTGCCATATTAGCTGTCCTGTCAGCAATATTTTAAATGTATGTTTCTCAGTCTGTGCTCACAGTGCTGCTGGGGAGGATTTTGTTGTTTTTACACTCCTTTACAGGCTTCATGACCTTTGAACTCTCTTATGCTTGAGTATTGCAGGCGACAGCAGAGTGCTTTTAGTCTGTCTTCAATGCAGTTGTTTAGGGCCTTGTAATTGTCATCATTTGGCTTGTTGTCACAGCGGTGATATATAAATCTGTGCTTTTCTACCATGCGAGAGGCATCTGATATTAAAATGTGATCTCCTTTTGGCATAATGGGATGCACAACATTTTGATGACTGTGTCTAAGCTAGACTTCATTTACACACCAAGCAGACCACAACAGTTGCATAAACACAGCTGTTGTTTATGTTTACAAAAGCTTGCAAGTGCCAATTGTTCCTCGGTTTCAGATTCAAAAAGATAATAGAATTATGTGCTTAATTCCTACTCTGAAGATCTAGAGATGGCTGACCAGAAATAGGCTGCTGCTTGTCAGAATAATGAGGGAGTCATTTACCGAGCGAAGAGATGCTGAGCTGGACTGACCCATCAAATAACCACATTCCAAACCAAAACAGCTTTGGTTCAACTTGTCTATACGTCAAGGAGCATTTCCCTCCTCTTTATTTCCTTTGCATATGTCCTACGCAAAGGTCGACAGGCGCATGTGTGTAAGCTTTTACTGTTTCACTGTGGTTTTGCTGTTCTTGAAATACTAATGATCTCAGACAACAGGATCAGACGAGGCCGGAGGCCGTGGGCTAAGGACACCAGGACCTTGGCAGCGCTGAGGGTGTGAGGGTAAAGATGCCTCCCTCACTTCACCAACTGTCAAGACAATTACGACTGCACCTGTAGCGTAGAACTAGATAAATAAGGCTGAGGAGAGACAACCAGCAGAAATATAGCCAATCATAATCTGCACGCTCACAAAACGCTTGGGCATTTTAGCAGTGACAGGATGTGAGTCCAGTTTTTGCATTAAAATAAAAGAAACTGAGATAAAAGGAAAGGCAGGAGAGCTCAATTGAGTGACAGGAAGGAGAACAACAGAGCAGCAGCATGGAGAAGTAGAGGTGGAGATAAAAGAGACAGAGAGAGAGAGAGAGAGAGAGAGCGCTGGAGAGATGTGCAGCCAGTTGCGGCTCTGGGGGGAGTCTGCGGTTACTGGCACGTCAAGCAGCTGGTCAGTCTGCGCTGTCTGCTGTGTGCGCCTTAAAGCACGGCTGAGATGAAAGCTTTCCACAGCCTTAGCTCTTATACACACACACACACACGAGCACACGTGTACACACGCACCTCCGTATGTCATCCTCTCCGTGCGTGCACCTGCACGACTCCAATTATCGCATAATAGATCTCTGAAGTTGCTGTTGCCATTGCTGGAACCAGACTCCCTGCATATCAGATGAACTAAACCACTTCTTCAGGTGTGGAACACAGAGGCGAACTTATAGGAAGAGTGGGGTCGGTCCAATATTAGCAGTCCGCACGGTGCAGAAATCACATACATCGCCTGTAATAGCTCTCATTCATCACCACGCTCAGAGACCAACCTTACGCACGCAGCGCCCTTAGCCAGAGACTTATTGCTCGTTGTCAGCGTGAGGGACACTTTATAGATTCAATTCATCACTGACCTCATCAAGTGCACAAAGAAAACAAATTGGGATGAGAACTTGCGGTGTTTGTCATTAGGTGACATGTGGCCTATTTTCCAGCCCCATCTCGTCACGCACTAATTTGAAGCGTCGACGCTGCAGGCTGCCGCACAACGCAAAGACATGTAACAGCGCGGCTCCACCGAGAGCGCACGCTGACTTGTATCTAGATAAACAAATCGATAAGCAGCTCACTCTGTTCCATTATCAGGCGGAAACGTTAAACTACCAGCACCAACAGCGGGAGCACAACAGCAGCGAGGAGCCGGAGGAGGAGGAGGAGGAGGAGGAGGAGAAGGAACAAAACAATATGAATTCCCAATTCATTTGAGAGCAAACACTTACACTGGCAGCTTATTGATTAGGAACAAGTTGGGTGGAAACTATTAGTGTTTTACTGCTGAATTCAGCAATGCTTTGTCTGCAGTGTTGAGACTACCTCTGCCAAAAATATCAGATATGGGACTAAAGTTTGGGAAATTCACACCAGAACTTCAAGTAGATGTGATATTTCTCTCCTGTGTTCAGGTTATTGGCTTGTCTTTTATCTCTTATTATGGTTTTGCATTTGATGTGATATAAGCATCACCAAACTCCATATTTGTGCCTTTGCTAATGCAGTGCCTATCCTTGTCCGACTCCTTAAGAACAGATTGTAATAGATTGTTTTCTACAGAAAGGTACTTCCTGTTAGAACCATGAAAAAACTCGTTTATAATGTTTAAATAAGAAATCTTCACAGTTTGAATGAAGCTGTGATCTAAGTGTGGTAAAGACTTCCATTTGTGGCAGGCAGAGGTCACTGCGAAAGTTGGGCTGCTCTGAGAGCTTCTGTAGCTGGTACATACATACATATATATATATATATATATATAAATATATATATCTATATATTTCCCTGGCTATCTCTCCCTCATTATCTACCTCTTCTCCCTCTCTCTCTCTCTCTCTCTCTCGCTGCCTTTGTTCTTTTATATAAACAGTCTCAAATCATCACTGGTGTTACTATTTTTGCCAGTCTATCAAGGTTTCTTGGTCACAGAGGAGTGTGGAGAGCAGCAAGGGAAAGAAATGTTCACTGAGATGTAGGATGCAGACACACTGCTTATGTTATACCTGCCCTCAGAGCAAAGGGCCCTCGGGGCTGAATGTGCCCCCCCCCCCCCCCCCCCCCCCGGAGACGGAGACAGATGGGAGAAGAACAGGGAGTGGGTGCAGAAAGAGTAGATGCTGTCTGGGTAATGGTTAGGCAAACTCTTAACACTGAAGACAGATGAAAAGAATTAGCCTGGAGCTGGGCGTGTATGAAAAAAATCTGGGTTTAAATCTGGGTATGTGGTGTCATTCGGGGAGGAAAAGTTGAACCTTTGAAAAGTCAAAAAGGAAAAAAAAGACTTTGATGTGACTACTGAATAAAGTGAAACTACAGAGTAAGTGTTTGAACTGGTCCTACCCTCTCACCATGTTAATTTCATCTGGAGGCATCAGTTGAGCTAATGATCGTTTTGGATTTGTGTCATCCTTCTATGAATTTTTATTACATTAACTTTAGACAAAGCCGTGCTGTCTGTCCTCTCATGTTTCCAGTCTTTATCCCAGAGCTAACCGGCTTCATATTTAGCACAAAAATGAGAAAGTGGAGTCAATCCTTAATGCTTAGAAAGCATTTCTTTTCCAAAATGTTGGACTGTTGCATTTAGCAGCGTGCATACAGGAGCAAAACAAAAGCACACTTATGTTTTTATTCAGTATAATACTCCTGCAGTGTAAACATATATATTTTATATAACATATATATTTTTTTCTTTTTTGGTGAAAATGGGTCGCATTTCTGTGCAATGTGAAGCACCTGCAGAGTCCTGTAATTACTAACATAATTTATATTAGTCATACTGGTTTCCTCCCACAGTCCAAAAACATGTATGTCAGGTTGATTGGTGACTCTAAATTGCCCATAGGAGTGAGTGTGAGTGTGTGTGGTTGTTTGTCTCTATGTGGCCCTGTGATGGACTGGTGACCTGTCCAGGGTGGACCCCTGCCTTTCACCCAAAGAGAGCTGGGATAGGCTCCAGCAGATCCCTGTGACCCTGGTTAGGAAGAAGATGGTGTAGATGGTGGATATTTTTGTATTTTGACACTGCACTGTATCTGTACCACTATAGCTATACAGTAGATTGTCTACACTGATTTTTGCAGCCATGAGATTGTAATAAAAACAGCAAATCCTTATGGGTGATAAAAATGGTGGTGATGACTTTGTTCTTCACAGACCTTCTGCACAAAGCCAAGCTCTGCTGGGACTAGGGCATATGAAAGCCAATATCTTCCTATTTACATAGAGGTCATACACAGTCCATATTACATAGTCCACTGACTTCCATGTCATATGAATAACTCAGAGGCAGGGAACAGACGTCAATGCTCAAAAAGCCATTTTCTTTCTGTCAGACATAGAGACCCGTTCAGACCAATTTAGCTGTGCTTTACATTATGTATAGTCAGCAAAAGAAACAGCAGGGGCTGATTCTGACAGGGATAAATTATTCAGTGCTTTAATGAAGGTGCATAGGGGTAAATTTGCTCTGTAAAATGGTGGATCCATGGGAAAGGAAGTGCACTGAGTGACTCAGGACAAACAGAATAGCTGTAAGGTCACAGAATGTCAATATTAATAGATGTAAAGCTACAGAGAGCTGTACTAGTCCCCAAAGGTTAATGCTACTGACAGGCTACATGACATGACATCCATACAGACTGGCTTGGCGAGACGAAGGTTGGCTTAAAGGTGCTCTCTTTCTGTAGTGTTATTCCATCATGATGACAACCAAAGACCACAGACAATTACAGTACATCCCCAGTGACAACATGGCTGCTGACAGACAAAAGCTGCTAGCTGTTCAAGTGTCATTTATGTGATAAACCGCATATTCCAGATTTTCATAAGTTTTCAAAACACAAACAAAATGTTTTTAGGCATGGTAGTCACATGCAGTGTCAGATGGACTGATCACCATGTTTGTCGAGATGATTTTTAAGTTGCCATGTCATTTTGTAAAGATATTCATGATCTACAGAGAATGTGTCCTACTGTCCTACTGAGTTTCCTGACATCTAAACCATGAAGTTGACGTTTTTCTCAGTAGCTGTTGGGTGGATTGCTAAGAAAAAGTTTAGTTTGTCATATCACTTTGGTTTATGACCAAAGAAGACCACAGAAGTAATGACACTCAGCAGCCATCATCATGCTTTTAGTGCTAATTAGTAAATGTTAGTAAGCTATCAGGCTAAAATATACTGTATGCAAAAATAATAAAGCAGCTTTTCAAACATAAAGCCACCACAAGACAATTGCCCCTTGGTGGTTGGCTGCAGTGTGGGTCATAAACCCCGCCCCCTCCATATTAGCAAACATGATATGAGACCAACTACAAATTAGCTTTAAAAAAGTTAAATACATTTTTTCCAAAGGTGATTACCAGGTGATTTTTTATGGTCATTGGCATATTTATTCTCAAATAGGCCTATATGTTAAGGTTAGCATTTTTTAATCAATTAAAGTTGTTTTCACTTCTTTCACAAACAAAAATTCAGGATAAGCAGGAATAAAACCTCAGAGATTGAGTATCAAATGCAAGGATGTTGCCCCAGAGGCATTTTGAATTACCTAGGACCAGCAATATCCCTGAAAAACAGTAGGTAATTTCATGTGTAGTTATTGCTGGGCAGGTTGTAAAAAATTACCCACACATGCGCTCCAGACTGGATTTAAATCACTGACCAGAGCAGGTAATATTTAAATCAACCCAGCTCCCCTAGAGAAATAAATCCTGTTTGAATGGAGTTTTAGCCCAGTAAGACTAAAGAAAGAAATACATAGATCCAAAGTCTCTGTTAGGTTAAGAGTCTACTATAGCTTACTCATATAGTATATATATTTTAGTTGTGTAGATATAAAAAGAAAGAAATGAACAACAAATTACCTCTGACAGTTTGTTTCAGAGAGCATCTTTGTTTTGGGTTTAGTGGTTTCAGGGAAGAGGAAGGAAGAAAAACAAATTATCAGAACAAAAAAAAAACAATAGTGAATTATTTCAATCACTCTGCATTGATTTTAAAATGACAAAACCATTGTGGTTATTAATAAGGACAAAGGTAAGTATTGATTTCACCAGTATATTTATTTTGCAGTATTGTATAATGGGTGTAGTTACATTATTTTAGAATGAAACTGCTCATTTCCTTTTGAGTGAGCATTTATAAATGATAATAGCAGTGTAATTTTATGTGCTTCCTATCATCTGTAATGCATGATAAGACTAAACCCACTGATGTATTTGCAGTTGAGCCTCATTACATTTTTAGAAATGAGCACAGATTACATATGATTATGTTTCTTCACTGCAAATTAAATTATGTGAATAGGACATGAATTAGAAACGCCCTTTTCTGTTGAAGGCCATGGCCCTAGCTCTTTCTTCTTTCCTCTTCTGAAAGCTGCTACTATCAGTGCTATACTCAGAGGTCACAACCATGATGCTGCCTTCAATAACCTGTCATTTCAAATAACACGTGTAGTAATTTACTGTTGAAAAAAGTCACTAAAATGTCTTATAAATCATTTCAAAAGTAGTATCTTTCTGCAGGTACTGGATGTGGTACAATTTTACTTTATTTCTCTATAACCCTATAACGCCAAATGTATCATATATGATACATGAGTTTTTGAGCCCTCAAAATTACTAAAAAATTGCATTGTATCACATATGATACAAATTGAAACTCATGTACCAAAATTAATATTTGAAAATTTTTTTTCTTGTTCAGAATGACCAATAAAGGCTCCAGTTTCAAAGAATTAGAATTTTCTATCAATTATTTAATGGCTTGGGCTTTACAGGGATAACTTGGTAAAACATTTGAAGCATCTTACTAAGGACCTAAGCCGCCTTAGGAGGAAAAGTCATCTCTGACTTTTATAGATAGAACGTCTGTGTTCAGTGACCAGTTCAACTTATTGCCCAGGTGCACACCTAGATATTTGTAGGCTGGCACCACCACCAATGTCTGCACCACAGATATTGATTGGACAAGGATGGGGCTTAGACCTTTGAAAATCCACTACCATCTCCTTGGTTCTAGAGATATTTGGCCTTTGTCCTCCTCTTCCTGTCCATTCCTGATACATGCGGCAATCGCAGTATCATCAGAATACATCTGAATGTGGCAACACTCACAATTGTCTGTGAAGTCTGCTGTGTACAGTGTGTTCAGGAGTGGTGCCAAAAACCTGTGGAGCCCCTGTGCTGCTCAAAATCTTACCAGAGATGCAGTTCCCCAGCCTGACAATCTGTGGCCACAGAAAAATACACATGGATCAACATCATCTATAGGCGAAGACATAAATTAGATAAAATAGATTGGTGCAATTCTTTAACTATGTATAAAATGGCAACTATAAGTCCCATTGTCAAAGTTAAGTTCACAAGAAACTCCATTCAACTTAAAACACAAAATGTCTGTCTTTTTGCTAGTGTACATTACATCTGCTGCTTTTGTTGCTTAGCAACACAAAGATGTTATGGATCTGTAACAGTGAGGTACTGACCTTCAACTAACTTGACAGTGGACTTTGAAGAGGACACTGGTACCCAGAATGGTTGCTATGGTTTTTCGATTATATGAGAAATTAGTCCTGTTCCAAGCAACACAACAAATTACCACTCTGATGTCTAAATATGATTCTATGTCTTTTGATGATCTTCCTCTTTACAAAACACATGGTGGTAATGTAGCCTTTTGTAATAATTTCCTTTCAGCTGACTTCATTTTGCCTTATCCATTTGCCCTTTTGAAGCAGCAGCTTCACATTGTACTGGATGGTCTGTTTTCCCTGGTGTTTTTTTTTTTTTTCAGCGCTGTACCTGATAAGAAGTGCTGTGTTCCTCCAGGATAAGCTGTCTGATGTGAGAAAAGCTTAGAATCCTGGAATACATCCATTTTCTCAGTAAACATGCTCACATTCATACACATGTGCACACATGCCATTGAAAACTGGCCATACTGTACTGTATGGGATAAGGTAAATGATTTGAGATCACCATGCTCAGAGACTGAAAGGCCCAATCACAACAGTAAGCTCTCATAAACGTAACATAAATATAAACGGTGATGAGGACTAATCACAAATGCAGTTTACAGTTAGGGCAGATTTACTATGAAAATCTGCAGTAATCTTAGAAACAATAGGTCTTTCATCAGCTGCAGTGAATATTGTAAGATGACCTGAATGCTAAAATTCTAAGAGCTAGTTGAGAACTGTCTTTAATGGACCTTTAATGCTTTAAAACAAGAGCCAACAAAGTAGTCTCAAATACGCACATGATAACTGTACATGTGATCAAATACTAACACACTAAGGGTAAACTAGGTCCCAGCATTGCTGATTAAAATTTAGGACCCTATCAACAGTAACTCACCACAATATACAGTGGGTACGGAAAGTATTCAGACCCCTTTAAATTTTTCACTCTTTGTGTCATTGCAGCCATTTGCCAAAATCAAAAAAGTTCATTTTATTTCTCATTAATGTACACTCAGCACCCCATCTTGACAGAAAAAAACAGAAATGTAGAAATTTATTAAAAAAGAAAAACTGAAATATCACATGGTCATAAGTATTCAGACCCTGTGCTCAGTATTGAGTAGAAGCACCCTTTTGAGCTAGTACAGCCATGAGTCTTCTTGGGAATGATGCAACAAGTTTTTCACACCTGGATTTGGGGATCCTCTGCCATTCTTCCTTGTTGTTCCGAAGCCACTCCTTTGTTATTTTAGCTGTGTGCTTAGGGTCATTGTCCTGTTGAAAGGTGAACCTTCGGCCCAGTCTGAGGTCCTGAGCACTCTGGAAGAGGTTTTCTTCCAGGATATCTCTGTACTTGGCCGCATTCATCTTTCCTTCAATTGCAACCAGTCGTCCTGTCCCTGCAGCTGAAAAACACCCCCACAACATGATGCTCCCACCACCATGTTTCACTGTAGGGATTGTATTGGGCAGGTGATGAGCAGTGCCTGGTTTTCTCCACACATACCGCTTAGAATTAACACCAAAAAGTTCAATCTTGGTCTCATCAGACCAAAGAATCTTATTTCTCATAGTCTGGGAGTCCTTCATGTGTTTTTTGGCAAACTCTATGCGGGCTTTCATGTGTCTTGCACTGAGGAGAGGCTTCCATCGGGCCACTCTGCCATAAAGCCCCGACTGGTGGAGGGCTGCAGTGATAGTTGACTTTGTGGAACTTTCTCCCATCTCCCTACTGCATCTCTGGAGCTCAGCCACAGTGATCTTTGGGTTCTTCTTTACCTCTCTCACCAAGGCTCTTCTCCCACGATTGCTCAGTTTGGCTGGACGGCCAGGTCTAGGAAGAGTTCTGGTCCTCCCAAACTTTTTCCATTTGAGGATTATGGAGGTCACTGTGCTCTTAGGAACCTTGAGTGCTGCAGAAATTCTTTTGTAACCTTGGCCAGATCTGTGCCTTGCCACAATTCTGTCTCTGAGCTCCTTGGGCAGTTCCTTCGACCTCATGATTCTCATTTGCTCTGACATGCACTGTGAGCTGTAAGGTCTTATATAGACAGGTGTGTGCCTTTCCTAATCAAGTCCAATCAGTTTAATTAAACACAGCTGGACTCCAATGAAGGAGCAGAACCATCTCAAGGAGGATCAGAAGAAATGGACAGCATGTGAGTTAAATATGAGTGTCACTGCAAAGGGTCTGAATACTTATGACCATGTGATATTTCAGTTTTTCTTTTTTAATAAATTTGCAAACATTTCTACATTTCTGTTTTTTTCTGTCAAGATGGGGTGCTGAGTGTACATTAATGAGAAATAAAATGAACTTTTTTGATTTTGGCAAATGGCTGCAATGACACAAAGAGTGAAAAATTTAAAGGGGTCTGAATACTTTCCGTACCCACTGTAATTAGAACATAACACAAAAAGTAACATAGAAGTTTGATTATTGTTTTTGATGTTTATATTTACAAACACTACGTACCACATACACATAAGCTGAAGAGCAGGACAGAGACAATAATGCTGCTCTGAACTCTAGTATACATAAGTAACATCTAAACTACCACATTCAAACAATATATCAATACAATAAATATCAATATATTCCCACTAATTAAGTAGTATAAATGAAAACAGTGGAACACTGTAGGTATTAGTCTTGTTAGCCAGGCCATGCTGATGTTTCTGTTGCTTGCGATGCCCAGTCACTGTTCAGGGGAGGGGTTCGGCTAAATGTTTGAACTGGAGCCAATGGGCCCTCAACTTTTCAGACATTTTCAGTCTCTGACACAGGTGCTAGACATTACATGTTCTTCATCTAGCTTGTAAAACCTTATGAACATTATAGGAACATTCTAACAGCTAGGGTCTATTTGCAGTTACATAAGAAAGTCAACCTTCCTGCCTTCCTGTGAGTTCAGTAGCTCCAGCCCCATGTATGATCCACATCTGCCACATATTCTCTTGTCATAACACAGTGGGATAAAAAAGGCTCCCTCTGGTCCCCTGGGGCATCGCTGTCAAGGACACCTGTCTGCTGCTGTGTTTCCCTGTGTTCTGCCGCACTCCAGTCAGCACGCTGCCTGATTACATAAAACACTGAATGCATGAGAGTGTCCTACAGCAGGATGCCTAAGGCTTCGCCAGTCATGTTGTGCAGCCCCCACCCGAGTTCCTCTGCCTCCTGTCCCAGACTCACTCCACCAGCTGGCTGCTCATCTGTCTCTGCCTCCACCTCTCTGTCTGTGTCTCTGTTATTTCTACCTCAGAAATGTTTGTAAGGATGGGGTGCATGCTTGTTTGAGTCTCCCTGTGAGTTACCTTGGTCAGTCAATGTGTGTGTGTGTGCGTGTGTGTGCGTCTGAGTGACAAAGAGGTCGGCTCTAATTAAAATCAGCATTTGTTGCCGCGGGGAATGGCAACAATTGTCGTGGCGACAGTCGGCCCACTCAGTCCCCCAAGCAACAGAGCTCCAGCTAATGAGAGGGGAAGACATGGCTGTGCTGCCAGAGAAGCATGAGCTGTTCCGTCTCATTTTATTTTTCCCCTTCTGTCTTTAATCTCTTTACATTGAGCTCATAAATGCTTTTGTTTTTCATCTCTTTGTCTTCCTCTGACTCTACGCTCATGTATCTTTCTTTTGCTCTTGACTAATTTAGTAGACCTATAGGCATACTTGCTATGCTTTGTTTTCTGTTCTCTCTCCTATTTGGTATCGTCACTCCTCTCTCCTATTTTTTCCAACTATTATGTAACTGTCCAATGACATCCAATTGTCTTTTAAATGTTCTTCATCTTGTTCTTCTTCGTTTTTGCTATCATTGATAGCAGGGTTGCATCTACTCCTTCCTTCGTCTCTTCCTTTTCCTCATCCCTGTCATAATTAACAACTTTACTTTCTTTGCAGTCTGGTTCTCCTCACCTGTCCTTCACTCTCCTTGGTGAAGTAAGAATTAACATTTATAATATGCTTTGGTGTGTCTGTGAGCATGTAAAGACATTTTGACAATCAACACATCTATCTGTCTCTGGTCTGCAGCCTTATCTCTGTGGTGTTGGCTCTGTTTGCCTGCAGAAATACCACCAAGTTTATAAGAAGTTTTAAGAAGGCTGTTTAATGAGAATACTGATTAAACGCTTGAACATGGACGACAGAATACTTAAGTGGCTCTTTTTCATGACAAGTGCAGCCATCCAGCAGCATTATATTCCTGCCTAGATGGATGATTGCCAGAAAAATAGGTGACATGAACAAATTGGCCCTCCTCATCTTGCTAAACTTTGGTTAGACATGTTGGATTGGTTCTTGTTGCATGGCTTTGCTAGGGGAGTAGTGCTCACTGATGAGCTTAACAAATAGTTAAGCTGAAAATGAACAGACATTGTAAAAAGCCCACATGTAATTCTGAAAATGCCAGGAATGTCTAATTGCCTTGTCGATTTAAGAACCACAAGGTCAGCGGCTCACTCTCTGAGAGAAGTATTTTCCTTTGTCTCCTACAGAGCTGGTGTTTTGGGGCTTTGCATAATATGCTTTGTCTGCATGTCAGTCAAGCCTTTCCTGAAAATGAAAACCACATTGTGGTGCTCAAAATGATAACTTCTTTATTTGTGTTTTAAGAGCCACCACAATATATAATTCACTCCCCAGCCCAAGGCTTGATATGTGCAAAACTTTGGTGTCACAACTTGCATCTAGCAATTTTCTTGTTTTCCTCTCTTAATTATCCTTTTTTGGCGTTCATTCATCATCGAACTGGCCATTAATTTATCAGGAAGCTATAGCAACTTTCTGTGTCAGGTCTACAATCTTATTTATTCCCCTCGATTGTTTGTTGCTCTGAAACAACAATGAAAAGGCCAAAATAGCGCTGACCATAATTAGCTTTCACGAGGCTGTCGATGTGTGTCTTTAGCATTAATAAATCAAGTGTTGAGTGTATTTTATTTCTTTAGTATTGAGTAATACCCTAAATGCCAAAGCTTTTTGTGGCTTGGTTTCCAATCAGCGAGGAGCTGAGTTAACCTGCAACTTTGAACGTGTCATAAAAAAAAACCACAAACGTAAAAGAAAGTACCTAAATTTAAACTTCTTTTTCTGCAGTCGGTCCATACCTCTCTAAAACTTGGCGTTAGAAAGAAACTTTTTGTTGGCTAATAGTCATTTATCCGATATGCAGCCTTTACTAGCCCAAAGCTCAATCACTTATTTAGCACCACAGAGTAAACATGATAAACGCTCAGAGTAGTCTCTTCTTTCATTTCCAAATACACAGTCTGATGTAACTGTCCCTTGTGTGTCAGATCTTGGTAAATGAAAAACACTCCCCTTGCAGTACTGCAGCTTGCATTAAAAGCTTTGGTTCTCATTTGAATATAAGCCACATAAACCCCTTAACTTTTACCCTAAAGAGAGTTGTCTGTTTTGAGTGAGTAGTCGAGTCAATGTTTCAGCTGATGGAGCTTTAGCGTCAGAAGGCTCAATACCTATAGATCGATGGGTCTTGTTTATCAGTGTCACAGCTGTCACTCAGGGTAGGAAGGACTACAGCTTCATCCTCAGGTGTAGCTGGAGCCTAGAGTAGTGTGTCTAGACTTTAGAGCTGCACTAATAAATATTTTATTTAAAGAATGGACTGAACGACTGCTTGTACTGTCAAAGGTGTAACTTGTAGGAATAAATGTACTAAAATTTATCACCCAACCCCCCAGTTCCTCTGAGGAATATTTCAGCTTCTTCCAGCTCATGGTTTTAGTTTTCTGGCTAAGAAACCTCATCCAACAGCAACAACAGGCAGCCTTTTTCAATGTAAAAGCTTTGATTAACCCATTCTATACTACATTCAGTGAACAGCAGACAAACTTAGCAATTAGCTAATATAACAGCGACAGATTTAGCTTATAAAGACCAAATCAAATGAGTGCCTATGTGGTTCTGTGTTTGCTGGCAGTGAACTTTTATAATATATAACACTGGATCTAGTTTCACAGAAGTATGCACCAAGCCATGATGAATGGTGTGATGCAGCCATGACACATAAGATTTGGAGATCTGCAGTTGGTTGAGGGAGAGCATTTTTGGTAGACATCACATTAGTCACAACACACATGAATCACTGCTACCAGGGTTTGAGTCACTTTAGCTTTATTTTAGCACTCTCAACAGGCCTAAGTCCCACTTTTCCAATGAATTCCATGAGCCATAAGTCAAAGATTAATATTATTCTGCATTTCTTATCTATTTTATATAACATGGACAAAATAAATGCCATCCTACTGCACAAAACAAGTACAACCAAAACTGTCAGGCTGTGCACCTGCAAGAGAGGCTTTTCCATCTCTGTAACTCATACATCTGCATGTCATTAGAAGGAAGGAAGGAAGCCTGTTTAACAAGCATCTCTGAATCACTCCTAAGAATTGAGCTGAAAGTTTGATTAGACTAAAAATATGCCCACCTCAGTGTATGGCTCCAGAGTTATTTATGAATCTTCCTACACAAACTCTCAGCAAGTGGTAGACTGTCTCCTTTCGGTCTGAATGGTATCATCTTTTTAAGATGTCTTATAGTTTCTCTGAGTAAATACCATGTGTAGTCTAACAGATTGATAAGTATGTAGAATCTGATGCAGGACTTTTCCTTTTAGCTTTTCACATGGATTCATTTAGAAGGTGTCCTCACGTATGCTACAGAAATTATTTTATGTGAGCCATTTACTGACAAATCCAGGGAGACCACCACTTTAAGTAGCATCTTTTTTAATCACGTTAAGTGGCAGAGAAATGATTGAATATGTGTGCCAATGGACCTCAAAGGTGCAATAAACCCAATTACTGCTGTGAGGAAGCCAAATCGTTGCTATTGAGGATGTACTTCCTTGTTTCCAGCTGCACCTAAATTACAAAGATTTGTTTTCTGTGCAGCAGACAGTGAATTGAAAGAGGTTTGAAAACAATCAATGGCTTTATAGATGTTTGTTATTTTACATTAAAACTCACAAATCTGTATTTCATGCCACTACGTTTGCAGTAGCCTATACTGTCAAGTCAAAATTTGAGTTTGTTTGTACATATATATATATATATATTGTATATATGCCATACATGGCAATAGTCATCTCCATTAGCTCTCCAAATATCGGTGTAAGATAATTAGTGATGGCTTATTTCCACTTATCTCCTTCAGTTTCATGCACAAATGGTTCTCCATGCACCAGTTGTTATGCACATTTGGCACAAGGAAATGGTAGAAATTCTAATATATCTTTTGACTGGCACGTGACTGGAGAGTTTGTGTCATTAACTGTTTATCTCAGTTAACCCAATATTCATTATGGAAACACATTTTGTTGCATTTTCTTTTTGCTGATTTTCTTAAACAACTGTGCCTTTCCCACTGTGACAAGTCAAAATCTCTGCTGTGAAAAAGAGTGCTGTTGAAGGGCTTGCACTGTACGTCTTTAATACAGTTAAATGCTTTTACTCCTGTGCCTAAAATTCAACAGAGCATGAAAAATATGTGTCTAGACCTTAATGTGTGAAAGATCAAAGTGAACATCAGGGTGGCACGTTGGATAGAAAGACCAGTAAATGCAATTATTGGTCATGTTGGACTGTCTTCAGGCAAATCACTTCATTCTCACCTGCTCTGTGGCACAGCTGTAATAAGCCTACCCCCTGGAAATCAGGAAAGAAATAGTTAATTTTTTTTTTTTTTTTTTTTACTGGATTCCAGCTGGGATCCAGTAAGTGGGCTGTGAAATGGAGATAAACCTGCAGAGCCTCCACTGACATTCATGTATGAATTAGTTAAAAGCCGCTGGAGGCAATAATGTATCAGGGGGCACAGGATTCCTGGTGACTCCCCTGGAGGCCCATCAACAGGGCTACTGCTGTGCTCTCCCTTGTAATGATATCACTGGGTATTGATCAGTTTAACATTTGCAGGTACTTGTTCATAATCAGATTTCCTCTCGGATTATAGAATAATTTCTCTCGCAGTGAGAGCTGAGGGGAAAGTCGTAGGCTACGGCAGCCTGGAGCGTCATGTCTGTGGCTGAACCCCGAGTTTCACCACACGGTGGCCCTGTGCCTCTCCCTGTCGACGCTCCTCCTCGCCTCCGCCACCGTAAAACTCAGCCTCCCTCCCTCCTCCCCTCCTTCCACCTCCCCCTCGTCCTCCCTCTACTTCCACTCCGTCCTCCCGTCGCGCTGCGCAGAGACACAGACGGTCCTCCAGCTCCGTGCAGCCCGGTGCGAAGATGGTTGGCGGCTTGTGTGCTCGCAGGTTGGCCCGCCGGTCGCGGTCCGCCCTGATCGCAGCTCTCACGGTGCTGCTGGTGCAAACGCTGATTGTGTGGAACTTCAGCAGCCTCGACTCCGGCGAGGACAGGGAAAACGGAGGCTCCAGCGTGCGGGAGAAGAGGGACCGGGTCGCGGGCAACAAAGCCGCTGGCAGCGACTATTTCCAGCACGGGGTCCGGCAGCGGCAGCAGCATCTTCCTCCGCCTGGGAGGGGGACGTCTCGCCACATACAGCAGCCGGTAAGACAGCGGCGCTGCCAGTGTATTCATATCATGTCCAAAAAGAGAGCATATCTCGGCGGGGATGGAGCGCGGAGGGGTTGCCAGGCAGGTCAAAACATCCCCAGTTTGCGCTTTTGTGGGAGACGAGCACACGACCGGGCCTCTGAATGAATGAGTGTTTGATTGTTGTCACTTCAACGGAGGGGAAGCTAGACAGACGCATCCGAGAAGGGCATCCTCGGCTGATTGCTAGCTGAGGACAGGAGCCTCACTGCGCCGTTTGAATGAGCCCACTCCAGCACAGACTCCGGGTTACAGCGCACAGCGGAGTTTGAAATCTGGACTGAAGCGTGTAGTTTTCTCCGGGGCACAGTGGCAGCATGGCAGGACGCATCCTTTCACAGGGCAGTAGCTGTAGAGGTGCCTGAATCGCAGGGGTCGCGGGCTCGGGTTGCAGCTCATACCTGTCACAGTCTATTTAGTATTTTAAGTGGAATGGGCTCCAGTAGCTGCGTGGCTCAGCAGCACAGTCAGCGCAGGCCAAACTGAAACATAACCTGCTTTGCAGAGTTGTTTTTGATGAGTGTCCAAAGAGTGGAGTCATCTGTTGTTCGTTAAAGCACAAACAGTTTATTGGTAGTGGCAACTTGAAACCCAAAGACCAACATATTATGGTGGAGCCAAAGCCAACAGCAAACCCACATAATAAATATCTTAAAGACAATAATTAAAGAACAGTGTCCACCGATAAGTCAAAGAGCTACTGTCTTACTATGTTCATTGACATTTTAAAGACCGTTTCCCAAAATCCACATGTTTCTTCTCCCTGTGCTCTGGGGGCCAGCACGACAAGCGGGTCTTGTGTTTGTGCTTCTGTGCAGCGTGTGATTCATTTTCACAACTTGATGTCTGGAATTAAATTCTCGAGAACTGAGCTTCTCTCAAGCAGTTAGGCTGCCCTAAAGAAATTGGACACAGTTGTTCCTGGCAAGCATGCAGCATTTTCCCTTCATAAAGCTGCCAGCCATTCAGCTATAGCCTGCTCTTCAGCCGCCATGCAACCAGTAGATAACTGGCTTTGATGTAGTGTGATACACTGTGGCCACGGCGCACAGTCACTTGGAGCTGTGCACTGTATCATCTGTCTCCTCTGCAGATTTTACAGTGACTCATTTGTTTCATGTGGTAGGACTGTTTGTCCCACCTGCCGGCATCTCCACAGTGCAAAGTCATGCCAAGGACGTGTTACATTTGAGTCCGTTGTCTATTTTCTGGCATTTGGAGAATCCTCTAATGAAATATCACTGTAATATCCCTTTAACAGTCCTGTGGGGACCTGTGACTGTGGTGCTCATTAGTGAGTTTACATTAGAGCACTTTAGGGTGTTGTTATTCTTTATTGTATGGAATTACTCTAATATCTCTATAAGGACTGTACATAAATGATCTGACAGGAACGGTGGATGAGTTGTGTCAGAACCTGTTCATGCTGCACCAACACTGATTTGTCCTGATGCATTTCACTATTAAAACACACAGTGGAGCTGCATCCATGACCTTTTAAAGAAGGGCTTTCATCCCCGTCACCACAGGGCACTTCACACGGTCTGTATGCCAGTCAGTCCACCAGCCAATCAGCCTGCTCTCTGCCTGTCAGGTTGTCAACTTGCTCTCTGCAGTTCTGTGGCCGCCAGACTCCTAACATTCAACTGGTCGCCCCAGGCGACATGCATTCCCTCAACTGGTTAATCACTGCTTTTTCATTTTTTTCTTCGCCTGTGAGCAGTATGTATGTGTGTGTGTGTGTGTGTGTGTGTGTGTGTGGCTTAGCAAGGCAGAATTCTCCAGCCTAAGGCTGACGCATGAGCACCAGCTGATGTTATAGGCAGCACCACGCCTGAGAGAGTGGAGAGCAGCACTTTGATCCAGAATAGAATGAGCCAGAAGCTACAGTATGACAATAGCAGCATTTCTATGGGATGGCTCTGGATGACAGGAACTCCAATTGTCATTAGTGTTTGTTTCCTGTTGTGTGTCTTTAGGGAAATACTGAGTGTGGACATTTTCTTCCCTGGTTCAGTAAACACCATGGCTTGATGTTCACCTCTCCTTCGCTCCATATCTCAGTACAATCACATGAATGATATTTATTTAGCTGTGAGTGTTAAGTCTTTTTCTTCACTGACTGCAGCTACCTGTTGAAAAGCCCCTATCACACATTTCTAATTAGTATTTAGCCTGTCTTGTTGTGTTTTGCATTTTTACAGGAGATAGCATCACAATTATTATTAATAGGTGCTTATTAAGGCAGTCCTGGTGATGGATGTTGAAAAGTGTGCCAGAATTGAACCAGCCTGCCTTCAGCAGGAGACCTAGTAAAGTTTTGAAAAGCGTCTGCCTCCCAGCTCCACATCTTGTTGTCAGCGTTTTCTTTCCATTTGCCTCCATCTTGATCCCCATGTGCCCAGTGGGTGTCTAACTCATACATGCTGTAAAGAGTTTCCGTTAGTCATGGTAATACACGTAACATTATCTCTAATGTACATTTTTTCCATTGCGCTGAGTTTTCCTAATGGTTTCCATTGGTAAAGATGGCATCACAAATTATTTGGAAACGCACATTTTACTATGGTTTTCTATATGGTTCCACAGTATGTTGTTAAACCACAAAACAGCATACACCAGATTTTACCATAACGAGGTTTACCACAGCTACTTTCCAACACTGGTACTCTTGGTTTTGCTGCAGGCCTAATTTATAATTTTATAGTAATAAAAGCCAGTGGATATTTTACTTGTATAGTTTGTGAATAACAGAAGATTTTGTTCAGTGCAGATTAGAGAGGAAAACACAGGAATTAGAAGAGCAAGAAGTGCAAGACAGTCTCAAACTCTTGTCCTGTCAGCTCTTTGGGAGTTCTAATATGTGTCCATAATTAGCCTGATATTTGTATATTATATAACCCTTGAAAAACACTTTCTAATCTCATGGTTACCTTTAGTGTATTCAAAGTGTCTGTGGGTGCTTTTTTAGAATTCAGTGGGACAAAATGAGCATATAGTTGTTTGACAAAACCGATTTAAAAACAGTCAGAACATGAAAGGGCCAGAAATTGAAATAATTTGGTGAACAATAAAATCATGATTGGATTATCTTTTAAATTGTATTATGTACAGTACATATGTTTTGTATTTGGGAGCTTTGTTGAAATCCATTGTCACTACCAGTCTATTCTCCAACCAGCACCACAACCACAACATGATTCATCCGACTGTTCATGATCACAGTGCTGACTCACACTCACACAGTCCAAAACTCGCGCCCAAAATTATGTAGGCTATGGATGTAGATGCAGGGAAGCAGCTCTACACAAACACACCCACACACACTTACATATTTATAGTTACCCACACATATACCAAAAAAAAAAAAAAAAAAACTTTTTCGGCCAATTTCCTTTTTTGGATTGTACTTTAGTGCTGCCACATCAACTGTGACAAGTGAGGCATACCTTATACAGTGCTCATAAAGTAGCTGGTTTTGGAAACGCACAATGCACAACTGTGTGTGTGTGTGTGTGTGTGTGTGTGTGTGCGTGTGTGTGTGCAGTCACCAAACTTTTGTGAACATGTATTAGAGCTTTAAATTAAGGTTACCTTTAAATGAGACTTAGAACTTCTCTTTCAGTGTGAGGTCAATTGAAATATTCAGTATGTTTGCATCTGTGTGAATTCAACTTTCTCCATATGTGACAAAATTTAACAGCTTTTTGGAAAACCACAAGTTTCTGGCAATTGCACTGAGCTATTGTATTGTGTGCAACCAGCAAATTAGGCTTTTTAGGCTTTTTTATTTATTTTTTGCTAATTTAGTAAACTTGGAAAGCCAAAGACACTAAACCTTTCTGTATGATGTGTGGAAGTGTTGTGGATTTGACACTATTGATGCATAAATGTACAATATGGCTCAAGGACTGCTCCCGAGCTTCAGCTGTAGCTGTCTTAGACTAACATTAACCGAAAGTCTCTGAAGCGAATCAGCTTAGGAACATTAATTTTTACAACATTAGTTTAGGATCAAACTGTGTATGTTGAATTTGAACAGTTTGCCTCTTAGTTCCCATCTATTCAGGCTTAAAAGTTTGAGAGTGACAGCTCTTGTATGTATTGCGTATTAAAAAAAATATGCTATTATGTGGTATAACATTTTAAAGGATGAAGCGTCTTTTTTAGGGTCAACACTCTCATGTTTCATGTCCTGAAATTTTTTTTACTCACTTTATAACAAAAAGGCCTTTCTTACCTTTCCCACATATCTTTTATATTCACTTCCTTCTCACATTGTGTTCTTGGCGGTGAAGATTTTTCCAGTGTCATTTCATGTGCCAGTCATTGTCAGTGCTGGTTTTTGTATTATAGCAGAGCCACTTTAGCAGTGGTAATTGGCAGTTAAATTGGCACTCCCTGAAAGTAAATCATATTGGAGTGTGAACTATTCTACTTTAACCAGACCTTAAAACATACATAATTACAGTCCAGAGGCACCAAAAAAGATGCACTGTGTGATTTAAAATTTCAAACGTCTCAATCATTACATCAATAAAGTGTTGCTCTGTAAAACCTGTAATGAGAGAAAAGTAAAGTACAACCTGCCCGTCAGTCCATCCATCTGTTGTTGTGATTTCACACACAGCGAGCTTCTTTTTCAAGTGCTGTTAGTCTCGGAGAGAGGTGGGAACATACTCTGATCTGAAGGAGGAACTGCGCGGCTCAGACTTGAAAGAGACACATCGAGAACTCAAGACACTTTGATCTGGAAGTGTAATTTGTACACATGACACCATCCTTTAAAACCTGCAATGGAAAAATATTTGATTATTATCATAATGCACTATGGAGTGCAAAAACCCTGCCATGTTATTTCGCTAAGCTGACCCTACTTTTATGCAGAATCTAAGTTTCAGTGTGGAATCCTAAAACTTCAGACATTGCGTGGTTAGACTGAAAGTCTGGGTATCCATTGCAGTTCAAACATTGCAACACAGACACATCCCTGGTAAACAGTCGTAGCACAGGTGCCGAAAGGACTGCATGCCTCTTCAGTATGCTATCCATGTAATCTGTTTACAGCAGAGGCAGCAATCTTTCAGTTCTGATGTTATGTAAAGGAGGAATAGTCATTCAATTGTTCAACAGGTGTCAGGATGTTAGAAATACCACACATACACTCAGGAACAGAAAACACACTGGCATGACTCACACAGGCCTGGCAATTATGTTAACTCTTAGGAGAAGAGAGAAGAGCAAGTTCCATTATCCTATTATATATTTAATCGTGCAAATGGATAACTGCATCATCAAGTTAATGGCAGTGTGTTGAGGGTTTAACATCAGCACAGTATGTACAGTATTCTACATAAAAGTAGCTCAGCAAGTCATTGTGTAGCTGGTGCAACCTAACCTGACCATGCTCTCATTACATTTCAGAACTGACTAATGCAATTTAATCAGCTCTGAAAAAATAGTGAGCAGGCTGCAATGGGGCTGGAATATACACTCAACAGCAATTTTTGAATAACGCTTTATCACCAACATAAGAATGTTCTTTAAAAACCTCCAGCTCACTGCCCAGCAGGGCTGTCAGAACTGTCACTTGACAGGTAGTGGAGATACAGTGGAGAGCACAGTCCGACGTGTTCCCAGCTGTGAAGGCCACAGCTGTATGTGAGGCCTCATGTCCTGTCTGGACGCAGTGGCATTTGTTATGTTTCGCTTATTTATTCTGGTGTTTCCTTTGTTTTGTCACCTCTCTATATATTTCAAAGCCCAGAACTCATTATTGTCATAGATACATGAAAATGAAAATGGTCATGTCACAAGTAGGAAGACTGGCATAAACCTAGAATCAGATCAGGGTCTTTATGATTGTACATTTCTACAGAGCGTGATGCACATGTCTGAAAAGGGCTTATCAGACCCGTTATCCTTTCTCCCCTGTTAGACTGTGTGTGAGCCTGCATGTCTGTGTGTGCTTTGCGCTCAGCTTGACACCCTTGTATGCCTCATTTGTAACACTGCAAAACCAAAGATCATAACTACTGTTCATCTCTCTCCTGTCAAGTCAACTCAAACAAACCTCACAATTATCACCAGTAAGGGTTGTGTAGGGGCGTCAACACCCTCGTTACTTGCGCACACAAACGCACGCAAAACTATCACGATGACTTCAGCCCAGGCACCTCTGTGCACCCCCCCCCTCCTCGTCTTCCTCTCATCCTCCCATCATCCTTTGCTGCCGTTACAGATGGTTTCATTCCCCAACACATTAATAACGCATCATCCAGATGAATGAAGCTATATAATACCTAGCGTTGCCAATAATCCCATAGGTAAGAGGCTTAGCAGACAGCCCTGACAGACAGAGAGAGAGACATAGTGAGAGAGATAGGAAGATGAGGCTGTGGGGGGAGTCGAATTAGTTTTATCCATGTTGATATTTAGCTGAGAGCAAAAAGGTTGCACACACACATGTGCAGGTTGAGACATGATCACCATATGGAGGGGTTATAAGGCCAATTGTTCAGCTCCCTTGCTGTTTGGTAGTTTTAGGGTTATCCCTTTAAATAGATCTGCTTTATTTTTTAAAAGCAGATTAGTGCCAACTAATGTAAAACACCACATGGATTACATAATGTTGTCTTGGTCACGATCTTCTTCTCAATAAAAACAAATGTGGTTTTAAGCATAATTCAAAGCACACCAAAATGATTGCAGTGTTTTTCATTTTAATAGGATTTAAAAAAAATAAGTCAGTCTCTCACTTTTTAAAATACATGTTAATTGATGAATATGTAAAAATAAAAACATAGTGCTAGTAATATTTAACAGATCCAATGGGTGTAAATAAATTGCCAGAGGGAACAGTAACTTGTGAACATCTTCACTAGTTTTTTTTTTTGTGTGGAGTCTTTTTCCCTGCTTGACACGTGCAGTTGAAGAATTAACACAATTCAGTGTTACATTGTGGATGGAGGCAAATTCTTTAAGTGAACACTAAGTAATATTACAAAGGAAGAACCAAGATTGTGTTTTTCTGTTTCTTTGATTTCTGTTTTTTATGTGGGTAGGGCTCTTTGCACCAATCACAATTTAGCAACATTTGAATTAAAGTCAGATAACAGTGGGGTTTATGTTGCAGCACTGTCACCCACATCTAATGAGACCACAACCGCACAGTCATGATGAAACAGATTGAAGTTTTTGAGAAACTCTTAATTAAATTATTCTTCATGGAACTGCAATACTAAATCGCTGAAGTTCTCCTTTTAGATTTCATGCAAAGCTTAAGAAGCTTTAAGACCAGGTGTTGGAGAAAAAAAAATCACTTCCAAGGTGTCAAGTTTCATTTCTAATAATGCCTTTTGAATTTAATCTGATGTATCCAACGCACTCAGACATTTTGAATCCAGCAATTCGTTATGAGCATTAAGCATGGAAATCACTATAGTGAAAACGGAACCACTGGTGACACTAAACATAGCAATTGGTTAGAAAATGTTAGTATAGTAGTAGTATAGTTGGTTAATATAATGTTTTGTTGATTGTGTTGTTGATTCAATACACAAATTCTGCAGTTGACTTGTAGTTTAGGGAGAATCCTATGGTCTCAGTATAATGGAACATAAATTAATTTAGCGTTGAGGTGGGACATGATGAGAAGCCGTACTAGCACATTCCTATCGGGTCAGACGGCCTGTGGCGGCAGTCGTATATCCTTTTTGTTGCTAATTTTTCAGGCCTCACAGTGTGTACTGCACTTATAGCCTCTATATTGAAGCCCCTGCGGTATTCACCTTGAATAAATAGAATCGAGTGTGTTTGTCTCTGAACCGTAATGGTCACGTTGCACTGAAAAACACTTGACAGCCTTGTTGTTGAGGAAGCATACGACAGATTGCCCACTTCTCTGAACTTGCTACAATGCTGCTACGTTGACACTCTGATCCACATTCAAAGGCACATGAACATGCAATCACACCCACACAGACTAATGGCAGTGAACATGAGCCACTGCGTTGCTATCTCCTCCTCAACACACCATTTACTAATCCCAATGTATTGTGTAATTTTAATGCTAAGACAGGGGGTTGGTGACAGAAAGAGAAAAGACTACATGGCAGTATAGTAAAGACACAGGGTGATGACACGTCAGCTGGGTAGAGATATGGGCGAACCAGCCTGTCAGGGGAAGCTTCTTCCAGTCCAAGAAGAGACGGAGAGGAGAGAAGCTGACAGCAGCGCTTTTATTCTTCTTCTTCTTCCTCCTCCTTTTTCTCTTTTCCTCACTACTGGAGCAGAATGGCAACAGCCCAGAAGACTTTATCTGTGATTAATAGAGAAAGTGAGCAGAAAGCGAAAGAAAGCGCAATGAAGACAGGCAGAGAGCTAGAGATATGCAAGACAGAAGAAACCTGAAGGAAGAAATGGTGGGGAAAAAAAAGAAAAGATAAATGTCTCATCCCCTCTACAAATCCGACATCATCTCAAATCCCTCTATAATCCTCAGAGGAACCTGGTTTGGTTTGAAGCCTTGTTAGTGTAGCTTGGGCCTTGTTGGCAAAGACTGTGGTTGGAGACTGTTCTTGGAAACTAACCTGAGTCCAAATGGTCTCCATGCATGCAGGGATCAGATCTGTAATTTTCCTCTCTGCTGAAGTTTAAGATTTAGTTAAGCTGATGCCAAGACACTGATCAAGCTTGTTTTATCAGACATCTGTAAATTGGAGCACTCATTCAGGATTATACTGATGAGCCAAGGTTTAGGGTATCTGCTCAGTGATCCCAGCTTTCCATTGCCACTTGTGATTCGGCTGGTTCAGTTATTCACCATGTTAGATATTTGCTTCTGATGCCTATTTTGAATTATTCACGTTTAACATAGCAAAGTGGCCGATGCTTTTGAAAGAAGACAATTTTTGTTATGATTAATGATGCTATTGAATCCTACAGATTTTGCACAGCAATTTTTAAAATATTTAAAATCTTTTTAAAAGGTTTTTAAACATACCAGATTTGTCATTATTGATAACAGTGAATTATGCATACAAAGGGAAGCCTCAGACGCTCAGAATTGACATGTATTGCTTTTTTAATATGAAATGAAATGTGTACACAGCAGCAAAATATGAAAATGTAACTTGCATTTCTACTGTTATTTACTTATTCTAACAGTTGATAGTTGTCACCTGTACAGCAAAGTGGCAAGTCCTAAAACCAAAATAATGAGCTGTAAAACACTACATAGCTTTGAGGAGAGCTGCAGAACTGAATGTGTGTGTTTTAATTATAAGCAAAAGCGTTCGCATTATATATGTTCATTTGATCCACTCTATATAAAACATTGTGTGCAGCTTTAATACATAATAAGGTAGTTAAAAGATTCACGTGCTCAGTCTCTGCTATAAGAATGTCTTAAACGTGTTAATAGGGTGCTGTTTGACTTAACCATTTATAGCTAGCTAATTTGCATATATTGCACCCATTACATAGGTATGAGACAGTTACTGGTACATTGCATGTGACAAAATGAGGGGTTGGGTCATGTTGAATAATCTTTCACTGTGAGGTCAGTGAAACAGTTCAGCTGAGGCTGACTTTGCCTCAGGGCAGTCTCTGTAGAGGATGTCGGAAGGTACACTGGAGACAGCTGGGACGTGCTACTTAAATGTACAGACTCATACAGACCATCAAAAATCCACCCAAATGCATATGTGTTCATACATCCTTTGCCACGGTCCTGAGCATACCTTCTGTGCTTCTGGGCACACATTTGTAGAGTACATAACATCATAATACTCTCCTTCCTGCATCACAAAAAAGATTCACTCACACACTCTCTCTCTAACACAAACACACGTTTGCATGTACACAAAGGCCTCTATCTCTCTACCTCATCCTGGCTCATGCACAACACACGCACTTATTTGAGCATAAATAAAATGATAAAGCACTCCACATGCACCACATGAATAGCTGCTCTTCAGTATTCACGTCAAACAATCACGACCAGCCGGAGAGCTGATACTCATTACTGAACAGGTGTTTTCTCCATTGGCAGTGCATTTAGATCCTGTCTGCCCTTCGTGCCTGACACCCCTCTCCATCTCAAGTGCAGGGCTCATGAAGTCTTAATGCAGACGCCTGCTGTCACGTTTGCATCCTTCACCTCGATTACTTCCTCACCCTCTTCAGCCCCGCATGCTCCCACTCCTCATCTCCCCGGTCGTCCTCTCCTACCTCCTTTTCTTCTCCAACCTCAAGAGGGGATGTCTCACCGCGCCACTGAGTAGTTCACTGGTTCCCCAAGATGCCGCAGGCCTCCCAAATCAGCTTCAATGAGGAGCCCTGCAGAGGCTGTCGCTGCCGGGGAGAAATTGCGCTGTAATTGAGCTGCGTGATAATAATACGTTCTTCTCTCTGATTTCCTGCCAGCGGTGAATCATCAACACCATCATCATTGTGCCATCACATCAGCAACGCTCCACAGACGCTTCCACGCTGCCGCCGCCGGAGCTGACCTGCTCTTTAACTCCATTCACTCCCTCTCTCGTCACTTGCTCTTGTTTCACTTATTTTATTCCCATTTCCTTTCTCCTTCACTGTTTTGCCAGTCCGTTCTCGCCACTACTCACTCCTCTCATCTGTCTCCAGCCATCCTTCCAGTTTCTGTTCCATTTCATCGGACGGTATGCGGAAATCTAATGAAGGAAAAAAAGATGTGTGTATGTTAGGGTAGAGGAAGGTGAGGGGAAGATATTTAGAATGGCTGATCGTGTATGAATATAATGTCAGTATGCCTGTTTGCTACATAGTTAAGGCATCCATGCTCCTATGGTTGGGAAAGCAGGGAATCTTGCTAATTTTATTTAACAGTTTGAGTTTCCTTTTTGGAGAATGATTTGAATTTTAAGTCTTTGAACATTTAACCTGTAAATCCTTTCTCTTGCTTACTTTCACATTTGTGCATTCCCATATTTACATAAAGGGCATAAAGGTTGTTGTGTTTCCCTTTACGGCAGTTTGTTAAGGATGATGGAATGTGCATGTGTGTTCATGTACATGACAAAAGTGCATGAAATTGTGGCTGAGTGAAAAATTATGAGGATTGAAAAACATGGTGGCAGAAAGGGGGAGTGGGGGAGGGGGGTTGAGACAGAGGGTTAATTGACTTGGAGACGTACACACGCAGATGTAAAGAGAAAAAGACGTTAGAAAAAGGTTAAAGGAAAGCAAAGGCTTGCCAAGACAGGTCATAAACTTGTCTGTTTTTTGTGTATGCCTGTGTGTGTGTGTGAGGTGAGAGAGAGCTCCTAGCAGGAAAGGAGTTTACACACAGCTTTCAGTGCTTTAACCATCCTCATGAGAATTGCCTTTCCATAGAAAAGAACCATTAGGAAAATCATTGACTGCTTATTGGTGTCAGGACTCTATTTGTGTTTGTGTGTGTGTGTGTGTGTGTGTGTGTGTGTGTGTGTGCATGAGAGCGAGAGAGAGAGAGAGAGGGAGAGCTCAAACAAAGAACAATACTGCTCTTTTTTTCTCTCTCTCCCCTCCAAATAGTCAGTCTAGCTTTCAGGAGGGTGCTAGGGCTTTTTTTGACTTCTCTCTTTGTTCTCAACTTTCCCCCTTAACTGCTGTGAGTGAAATCCGTTTTACTCCCACAAATAGGCCTACAACAATCTTTTTATATAACTCTCAATTTATCCACTGGATAGATGAATACGTCTTTTTTTACACTGGGCCAAGTAGGTCTTACAACACTTCTCCAGTAACATTCATACATGCTTCATGGTTTTGTGACGTCATCTCTGGACTGGCTGCTGCCGTTGGGCTGAAAAGTGAGGACACTAACCACATATTATAGCTGTACATGCAAAATAATAGCAAATACCTGGCGTGTAAACTGTATAGATGTAATTCAGCATGTTGACTGAGTCAGGTTATTAATATTAGACTGCCGCACATGTGCACGTGTTCAGGAGACATACTATTGAGAGAGATTTGGTCAAGGCAATTATAATTCAAGCAGGGCACGTCTGCTTGCTTAGCACTCAGTCTATTTGCCTAAAAGACACAAATGACTGCAATTTAACAGCAATAGAGGAGGACTGTAATGAGTTGGTAACTATTTTCCTGATGTGAGTGGCTCTAAGGTGGGAAGAAAAATCAAAGGAATATGACTATTTTCTCTGGCATTTTGTTCAGCAGCAGCAATGGAGATTAATTAGCAGAAGGAGATTATTACCTTCTCGAAATTATTCTGTTACATTTTTTTCTTTTGTTTTTCCTTAACTTATATATTTCCATTTGATACCTAATGGGAGAGCATGGTGGTTATGATGGACCCTGGTGTCAGGTTATTATGTTTACTTTCGTAATAGTATTATGTTTAAAAGAACAGATCAACATTTTAGGAAATACACATATTTTATATAGATTAAGCAAACAAGTTATAATGGGTTCGTTAGTGAACTATGGAGTTGGTAGTAGGAGGAGGATTTCATTACCTTTGGACAGACTTTCCATCACCCCCCTTTTCCAGTTTTTGTGCTAAGCTAAGCTAACTGGCTGTAGGCTAAAGCTAAATATTTATATTGATCTTCTCATCTCATAAGCATGTTTCCCAAAATGTAGATGCATTCCTTTAAATGTTTTCTACTGTTTTTGATTTGTTTTTCATAGCCCTCAATACGACAGATAGCCCTCGATTATGTCATTATCTAGCTTTCTGGTTGTGTTAGTTCTCACATTTCTTTGAGTGTCTGTCTTTTTGTATTGTCCAACTTTACTCAACAGTTGAGGATAAACCTATTCTTTGCCTGGACACTGCAACCTTTACCACTTTGCTGAATTTGGCTTCTCTATCTTATCACTGGCAGTTTGAGATGAGAGCTTTAAGTGATAAAATTTGGTTGTTGTTGAACCGAGTGTGTGATTTGAGGATGCACCTTCCTACATAACAGGCAACAATCAAAAATCTGTAAAAGGTGTTTACATCTCACAGTGCTGGGATTAAGGCCTTATCAGCTTTCTAAAACCAGGATATGAAAGTTGACAGTTCATTGTTGACCTTGGACACAGTGGCTGACAAAACACTCTCAACTCAAGGCTCGATTACTTTCTTATGAAGAAGCTTTTGACAAAGTGTGTTCAAACTCGTGTTTAAATATACTGAGCACCATGTACCATGTAGAATTGTGTTATTCAGTCTAGGGCTGCAACGAATCCTCGAGGAAATTGAGGAATTCGATTACAAAAAATCCTTGAGGATTTGTTTAATTACTATCACTTGCGTTATCAGGCCTGCTCTGTCTAAGGCTCATTGTTCCACACGGGCCGGAATCATTGTCTTTATACGTATATCAGTATCAAAAGTTGGCATTATGGCAGAGAGTGAAAAAGGCAAAAAATGTTCAAACTTAAATAAGATGACAACACGGTGCAACGCATGTATTGTAAAGTAGAACTGACGAACCACAACAGCACTTTGTCAATGCTTCAGCATCTGAACAGAAAGCATCCAGTTGTGAACCAGACCGGCTCATCCAGCAAAGCCAACTCAAGGTAACATCATTTCAAGGCAACCTGTTGTTTCTGTCATCCATTACACAATAGTATTATTGTTTAAAAATGCAAAAGTCTATTAGGTATTTTATCCGAATACTCGAGTAATCAATAGCTGCAGCCCTAATTCAGCCAAATATTAGTGCACTCATTTGCATCTAAATATTTGCCTGTCAGATGGTTGAAAACCCCTTTTCATGATCAGAATTGCAGGGGTCTGTGTCCAGTCCAGCAATGAAAAAAAAAGTTACATATTCTCAGTTTGAGCAGCAGACTTTAGTTTATGACAGACAGGTGTGAGACTTCGTGAGGCGTGAGGTTAAATTCAAAGCAACCCTAGGGGCAAAGAGCTGCCCTTTATATGTTTCCTGCTGCATGTGGTAAGTGTTAAAACCATCTGGGTGGGACCAACATCATGCAATGTAATAAATATGTACATGAATAGAGTAAGAATAACTAATATTTACATGAAACAGCTGCCTGTAAGTAATTGAACAGTACATAATGATGTGTATATTGTTGTGACATATGACATATACAGTGGTGTGGTAGTTTGGCCTACCTATAAATACTTACTAAGGAACTATAAATACTGATTTTGAGTTTGGTAGCACGTCATATGCACCAACATAACCTTTCATTGCTTATTCTGAGGCTTCCAACCATATCATATGATCCTGATAGGCAGATGGAGTTTGCTCATTTCAGTCTTGGAATTGTAGATATTCAAAGTTTCCAGTATGCTGAGCACCATCTGTTAATAAGGATTGTGTGATACAGTCAAAAGCACCAGATTAAGCAAGTAAGTGGATCTTGAGCTGAAATTGTCAACACAGTATAGTTTTAACATGTGCCAGAGGGTAAATAGGAAACACTAAAAACACTGTAATATCCTTAATGCTAGCCTGTATGTAAACGTAGTTGGTGAGTACACCATGGGGACCCAGAGTAAGGTTTACATAACTCATATGTCAAATATTCAAATGAATGTAAAGAATGGGGTGGCTTTCATATAATATGGTTTCATTTGATTAAATACAATGATTTCTGCATTTCTATTCTATATAATAAAACTACAGTATGTTGTTGTAGGTGCAGTATATTCAGCAACGCTGCTGCTCATCTCAGTCATATATCTTGAACTCTTATTCCATGCCACACTCTTTGTATACACAGTGGACACACTGCACAGGTTGTGTGTTAGTTTACAGCAGTGACACCAAGGACAAATCTAGTACATTTGTTTGACTGAAATTTTAAATAAGAACATAATCCCTGTGTGATGCTGCAGTCATGTACTCTTTATGCTGAATCATAAATGCAGTGTGTGTTAAGATGACTGACATCAAACCTATTCCAGTGATGCTTGTGCTGTCAGCCATAGGGAGCTGCACACTGCACTGCATATATCGCGTACATAAATCCTCTACAGTGTTACTTATGCTTTAAGGATGAACATTTGCACTGTAAGTTTATGAGGGCCATGTGGCTGCATACATCCTTTATGTGTGTATGGAAGTGGATTAGGATGTGGAGGTACAGTATGTGCATGCTGCACTGAACATCTAAGGTCAGGGAAGGTGATAGGTCTCTCATCTTGTGTATTTATGTGCGTTTGTGTGTTTTGTGCTGCAAATTGCATTTCAGCCTGCAGCGGGCCCAGTGATTCAGAGGACACAGGCTGCATGATGTGCACTGTCTTTGACCCATCTCTACAGCAGCTGTTAATATAACACTGCAGCTGTGTGCTTGTTTACGTAGGTCTGTGGAGATGAGGGGAAAGGGCCATGTAAGTGTGGATAAATATTTATATTTGTCATACATTTGTCAATATTAGTTTGCACTCATTGTGAATGAAATGTGCATGTGTGTGTTTCATATGAATGTACAGCTGTGTGTACTTTTGTGCCTGCTGGGTCACTCCAGTCCCTCTGTGCACTTGCCAATGCTCTGCTTTGGCTCCCAGAGGTCCCAGAGGATTTTTTGCTGAGATATGCTGACAAATTGATGGTTGTGGACTAACTGCTCTTTCTGTGGCTGGCACCGGCCATGACGTACTCTGAATACCAAGCATTGGCCGTGAGCACTTTTCCCTGTTTCTTTGTTTCTCCTCAAACATACGCACACACACACAAACAATATGATAACACTGAGCAAACCAGAATTTCAAATGGGCCCAGCTTGAGAAAAAAGCTTAAAATCCAGCCTAAAATCTGGATCAAAACACCTAATCCTCAACTCTGGGGGATCTGATCTGAGTCACTGCGGGGTCTGGCTATTGGCCATTACTCTATTCCTCATCGCCTTCTCTCTCGGCCTTTCTCCCTTTTTCTCTAACGCCAGCTCATGCTCTCAAATTTTGGACAGCTGTTTCACACTGTGAAAAGGAAGGAAAGTAGCTTTAATTTTCCCAATAATGCCTCAGTCTGTGCATCTGCTATGTCAGAGTGATTAGCGTAGCAGAAGCTGTCTTTACTATAGTGACAAGACCATATGGTTTCCGTATGTACTAGTAAACATTAGGCTTGATCTGCACTTTGTATTAGAATTAGTTTTACATGATGATATAATCATTAAATCTTTCCTTCGATACACCAGGAGCAAGGAAAATCTTTTGAAAATGATTGTCCAGGATGAGTTGGGAATGTGGAGGGTTCATCTTAGGGCCTTCATCCAAAAGGAAAAAGTATGTTTGGGGGGTAAATGTTCAATAGATGTTATAGTATTGAACTCTAGAATGTAATCTCACACACTCACACACTTCCAAACACATCCACACAAGGCAGTCTTTGCATTGACACTGACTGCAGCCAGTGAAGCTCAGCTTTCCCCACATCGCTCAGTAAGGGTGCTCCTCCTTGCTGCATCACACAGTCTCACACACACAGAGGAGGCTCTGTGCGGCTTTTGAACAGTTTCTCCTAAGAAGGAAGGAGTTCAGCCCCAGCCTGGATTTGGTTTGCCACACAGTGCCTCACTGTAGCCAGCTAACCGTGCCTTCAGCTTCTGAGCCTTCAGCTGTACCAACAGTCAGCTAGCCTCCACCACTTGCCAAGGCTAACCACATAATTACTGCACTGGTTTGACTGAATCGCTTCACAATGCAGCACAGAAGCATGATCCTGCAGTTGCAGAGAGCCGCTTAAGCCAAACCCTCAAGCACATGAGACTACGAGGCAAAAGTTTGACCCTGCAGTTGCAGTGTGGTGAAGATAGAGTCGACTTTCTCAGCTTATCTTTCTCAGAAGGCCGTGGATTAGTAATCCTTGGGCATTGTCGCAGTGTAGCCTAGCTCAGACTCTTTCTTATGGATCAGCATCAAACAACGTCAACACACCAATATCGCAGTTGACCTTCTCCAAGTTGTGGTAGGAAAGTGTGATTGGTGGTGGTCACACTGTGGCATTCCTCTGGAGGGCTGGAGAGTCACTCTGTCTACAAACCAGAGCATAAAAAGAGACTAGCCCAACTGAGGAAGCTGATGTTTCAGTGTGTGTGAGGTTGCCAGATTTATATCTATTTGCATGTGTTCCTGAGTGTCTGAGCTCTTTCATATCTAATTGTGTATACTAAGTATGTACATGCACGTGTGAGTGGACACAGATGACATGAATTTCCCCTGGCTGCACCCAGTAGCCATAACAGGAAAGGAAAATGTAGACAACACTCAGCCAGAAAATACTTAAAGTCTTGGTGGAGTCACTGATGTAACCTGGGGACTTCCTCAGTCTCTTGTTTTTCTTGCATTGTATAACATCTGAAAGCAGCACAACCGTCAGGAATGACAGATCTACACAAACTGGATTACTGTGTCAACTAAATAAATAATTAGGTATTTTCCTGTAACTTTAGCGGCCTATATTTCTATTTCTATTTATCATAGGATGATTATATGGTGAATGCTTTGATTTCTATTGACTTCGATTCACAGGTTAGCTGTTTTAAAACTGTGTGAACATTGCAGGAAATATTTTTAAAGAAATATTAAATGCAGAGCTTCAATCTGAGACTCTTTTGTGGTTTATCTGTTTTTGTATATACATATGTACAATAATTATTCAGTTTGGTGCCTCAGAAACTTTGACACTGAGGTCAGTGTGTTGCTGGGATGGAAACACAGCTCATTGCCTTTTCCTTTCCTTTCAGCTTCTAATTTTGATGATTCCCATTACTGGATTACAGGTTGAACAAGCTAAGCTTCAAGAATTGGTGCTTTCAGTGAATTCTTTGCATCCCTCACATAGCAGAGACTACAGCAGTTGTGTACTGTAAGTAACATCAGACTTTGCTTATAAGCCACGATGAACATCATTGTGGTTAACAAGGCCTGAGTGGAGCCGCTGATATCTTACACCCCCCCAAAACTACAGGCAGCAAAAGACAACTCAACCCAATGGCGAAAAACAGCCAACATTCACCTTGTTGACTAAACCCAACTACTGATTGTAAAAGAGAGGTAGGGTGTGATAGACTACCCGAGGACCACACTAAAGTCACAGTAAAAGTCCTGCTGTGCAGATGGAAAACGTGTAAAAGATTTTTGCCTTGTCAGTCGCTTTGTAAAAAAGCAATTTCCTCTTGTTTCCATTGAGGTTGGAGATAAGCCAGGACTCCCAGCACACCCAGGAATATCTTACAGATCCTACACACTTCCTGTTATAGAAGAGAACAAACAGACCTTCACACTACACACACATAAACACATGTGTTATAACCTGCAGAAAATGTGGTACACATGGACCTAAACCTGTGCACACACATACAATCCAGACAGCTGATATCAGGTGCAACACCTTGTTTTTTTTTTGTTTTTTTTTTACAGATATTGTGATTATCTTACACTAAACAGGCCTCTTTATTTAATCCAACTCATTTACTCAATGCCATTATTCCATTTTTTATATATACACCTCTGCTGTATTCACTTTTGGCAGCAAGATTTGTTTGCAAAAACCAGCGTACATCATTAGTAAGATAACCCGCTGAGCAAAACTGACAAGTGCAAAAAAGAAAGAAAGGAAGAAGAAGCAAATGACAACCATGATGTAATAAAAAAAGTTTTTCAGAATAACTGCGTGGGAGGAGATTTGCAGTGACCTAATTAAAATGTTGGAATCCTGAGAGGAATCAATTAAGAAAATGTCAGTTAGGCTGAGCCAGAGGAGGGGAGATTAAGCGGCGCAAGCTCGTATGCTGTCTGATTTTGGCTCTTCTCTTTTATCATTAGTGCATGGAAACAACAACGAAGTGGGTTGGTGTTGCCCTGATGTTAACCCTTTGGGTACAGAGAACAAGGATAGCAAAGTAATTGTGCAGATTGAGAAAGTTTTAATAATCTTAAAAAACAAAAAACTCTAATGAAAATGGAAATCTAAGACTAAAACAGAAACAGACAGGAAGCTACAGGGCTTTGCCAAAATGGTTCCATCTTCCAGTTTAAGCAGTTTAAGGTTTCCACATCATTACTGTACAGGAGCACTATAAAAGTCACAACACTATTAGCATCATCTAGCTAGCATCCTTGCTGACATCCACCAGCCGTCCCACATACATTCTCCCCGTGGGGAAGCTCCATATGGGGCCAACATGTTTCTGCTGTGCTGGACAGGACGGGGCCATACGGATGCTGTCGGGCTGCGTGTAGCATGTATTAGAGCAGATGACAGCAATGGTAATGTGTCGATTGCCAGCATGCAGGAGGAAAGAGATGGGATGAACAATGAGAGGGAGCTGAACAGGAAGCAGGGGGAGGACAGAGAGGAGAGGGATGGAAGGACAGCTGGTATTAAAATTGGAGTTAGTTATGGACAACTAGGTGACATGTTGCCATGAGGCAGATAACAGGACTCTGTGGACCAAAGATGAAAATGGGAAGCATCGGTGAGGCTCTGATGCCAAAAAGTACAAGATCTTTGATTCCACTTTCCTTTGAAGTGTCCATGAAAATAACACCATGTGACATGCATGAATTTCAGCATTGCGTGAAAAACATATCCAGCATCTCTAATACTGAGGATTCACTGTCTTCATTGACTTGCACAGCAATTTCGCACTGCTTTCTCAATAAGCACTCACCTTACTTTAAATTGCAATCAATTCAGAAATCTGGATTTCATCAAAGTTTTAACAACGAAAACATTCTGTACTGTAAACGGATGTTATATCTCATCTACTGGATAGTAATTGCAAATGTGAATGGAAGTTTGTGTTAATATTTTTGAGTGAGCTGAAATGGAAGTTAATAGTCCCTCTACACTCCAGCACCCTGTGAAATCCAGGCCTGTAGTGTTTGTTCAGAAGCCGTCCATTTCCACGCTGCGCTACACAAACACAACAGCAGGTGACTTGTTTCAATATACCAGGAACCAGATTTTTGCCCAAAACCTCAAAGCAGCTGCAGGAGACTTTACATAATTTCTGTCATCACTCCTAACTTGTGAACTGGTTGGTGTTGTGCTCTGCTGTCCTGTGCAGTCCCATGCAGCAGCGGGTTTGTGTTGCTGGTTATTGGTTTTAGTGTTGCAATAGCTGGGGGGCTACACTCAAGTTAAGCTGTCACGCCTATAATAAACAGCAGATTTCACTGTAGAGCAACTCATCTGTTGGTGTGTGTGTGTGTCTCTGTGTGATAGAGAGAAAAAGACACAGCAGATATAGTACCTTAAGGGGAACAGTCTGACTGCTGGGGCCTCACAAGGTCCTTTCACACCCACCTGTTGTTATATGCATTTTATTTTGCCCATTAAGAGGGAGGCTATGACTTTTTCACTTTGATGGCAGTGTGGCTGCCACGATGATAATGTCGGACACAGCTACTGAGTGAATAGTTTTCTACAGAATCATAGTTTCTAGATCATCAATCCCAATGACTATGTTTAGTGCTAATTAGCAAAGAGTAGCATAATAACACACCAAATTTAAGATGGTGAACATAGTAAACATTATACCTGCATGTCAGCAATGTTATTCAGAGCACACATTAGCATTTAGCTCAAAGCGACACTTTGCTTCAGTACAACCTCAAAGAAGTATTCCAGTAGCTGTAAGGTCTTAAGGGCTATTTACTAAACCTGTTGCAACAGCAGTATTCATTTGCATACACTGGTGCCTCTATTGTGACCATGTGGACTGAAATGGCACATAGAAGAAAGTGCACCTTTACTGCTTCTGAAGAAACCAACCACCATATTTCCAAACTGCACCCATGTCATCATCTGCCACCAAAATCATTTTTGATTTCATTCAGCAATGGAAGAATGCAAGTCTCCCTCATGATACAACAGTCAACAGTATATAACAAGTTTTTGAAATTATATGTGGATTAACTGTGGATGCAAGTGATGTGATTGTAACAGCTTGAAAGATAATAATACTACCTGATGATAAAGTTAGTTAGAGGTTACCTCATTTTTTATTCTGTACATATTTATATAATACGGTTTGCTAATGTTATGATGCCACTGGTATGAAAATTAGCAAATGTATGGTGACTTTTTGAGCAGGGATTGAAAATATTTGGCAATTTTGACTGTAACAACTTCCCAAATTCAGACTCCCACTTCCCCATATTTTTGAAGATTAATAGTGATGAAATGCCATGATTTGTGAGGTTTTTTTTAAAATTATGTAATACTTTGATGTCCTCGGTATTATTCACTTCAACTGTCATTGATGGAAACATACACTTGTTCTGTTTTCATTAAACCATGCCTGATATTTGATAGATGTCCTCTCACTAGTATTTTTAAATACATTTTCCTCATTTGCACAATTCTCTCTCTTTTTCGTCTGGGTCTTGTTTAATTTTCCTTTTTCTGTTCACCTCTTGTTTTTTCTGTTTAGTTTGACACAGAAGCTCTGTCACCTCAGCACTTCTCCCACTGTGTGTGTGTGTGTGTGTGTGTGTGTTTCGTCTTCTAGTGACATTTCCGTGCCAGGTGTGACAAATAGCAGGCAGAGAGGAAACATTTATTCCCTGTGGTGAGCTTAATTAGCCTATCAGCTAAGTCTTGGCACCAGCTTGTTTTGAAAACCACACACACACACACACACACCCTTACATGCACACACATTTATCCTCAAATAAGAATTCACCAACAAGACACACATACACAACAGACAAATCACTTCAGTACATGAACCACATAGATAATTGGACAGTACAATTAAATGATGTCTAAATCACAGCTCCAATCCTTGTTTTCTTTTCTCATTTTACATCCAGAGGGACTCAACTGTAGCCAACCTCATCTTTTCTCTATTAAAAGGTTAAATCATTTACAAATTACAGCTTTCTTCTAGCAGTTAGCATATGGTGGGTGTGTAAAGGCCATACAAGGCCAGCAGATGAGACTGGAGCAGAGACAGTGAAGAGAAACAGCATGTGTGTTCCTACTGTGTGTAATTTTATGAGCAGTGGATCACATTCAGTGCTGTTTTACATCCCATATTCATCTGCATTTATCAGTATGCACATGTGTGTATACATGGAAACATCTGTCCAGTGCTGTGAGTGTTTGTTGTTGTGCCAAAATGCACATCTGCAGCTTAGAGATGGAAGCTGGGAGGGAGGGGGAATGAAGGAAGAGGAGAAGGATTCATAGTGTCCAGTAAACCTGGAGCCAAGCGAGACACAGCCAGTCCTTCTGCTAATTACACACACACATGAAGACAAACGCACACATGTTCTTAAATGTGCTGTCAACTGAATGAGCAGTATTGTTCTTTGTCTCTTCTCTCCTCAATCTGTGTACAAATTACAGGTATTAGTGGCTCCCTGTCTACCCCAGTCTTTCTTTCTTTCACACTGAACTGTGGCCTTGGCATGTCTCTGTGCATCCCTGCTGAGGAGAAGGAAATGAAAGCAAAAAAAGTTGCTGATGTCTCTCCCTGCTTAGCACTGGATTTCTGGGCTTTGATGCCAGCCAGGTGGTGGAGGGGATATTAACGTGCCCTTTGGGGATAGAAGGGGGGGGTGAACGTTGTAATTTGACCAGATTGAGTTGCAGCTTGTTTTGGGTGCGGCCTGGTCCGGCAGCCTTGCTGGCAACAAATGGCTTTTGATGTCAGCATTAAATGGTTGGGTGGGATTTTAGAGAAACTCCCTGCTGTTCTAAAGTGGGATTAGCAATGGAAAGTCAACACTGAGAAGAGAAGAACTTTTTGTTTTCCAGCACATGTTTGCTTGTAAATGATTGTTGAAAGGTGTTTTCATGTTTTAAATCCACAGTTAGGTTGAAATAGCACCTGAATTCAACGGATTGATTTTTGGTTACATCAAGCAAGACTAGATATTATGGTGAAAATGAGGCACTGCTACATTTTCTAGATATTATCAGTCCTGTCCTTCTTTGTCCAGCAGCATGTTTTCATTGTCAATATATCTGCCTCCCCACAATAAGACTATGTTCATAATCTTACCTGGTCAGACAAGAGTTAAAATTAACATGTGACTCACTGGTTAATGAAGACAATCCACTTTACCCAGTCATGGTTTGACATGACTAAGAAGCCAGTTGCAGCACGGTGGATGAGTGGTTAGCACTGTTGCCTCACAGCAAGAAGGTCGTGGGTTTGTGACTGTGTGGAGTTTGCATGTTCTCCCTGTGCTTGTGTGGGTTTTCTCCAGGTACTCTGGTTTCCTCCCACAGTCCAAAAACATGTATGTCAGGTTGATTGGTGACTCTAAATTGCCCATAGGAGTGAGTGTGAGTGTGTGAGGTTGTTTGTCTCTATGTGGCCCTGTGATGGACTGGTGACCTGTCCAGGGTGGACCTGGAGTACTGTACTTCCACCCAAAGAGAGCTGGGATAGGCTCCAGCAGATCCCTGTGACCCTGGTTAGGAATAAGCAGGTATAGATAATGGATGGATGGATGGATGGAAAAAGCCAGTCGGTTGCCAGGAGATTAAGAGTCATTATAGAGAAAGGAGATGCAGCTCAGATGTGGTTCTGTTCCTCTACAGTCATTGCAGAGTGGTGAGAGAAAGGATGTTCCCATTTAGTGCTGTATTCACCTGCATAAAACAACAAATGCAAGCAAACTTGTCATGCCAGCAGCACGTCAAGAGGGCTGGCACTGTCAATGTCAGTCACTCAGTCCAGTACTTTTGTCCAGAGAAAAATATTTGTATTGGTTGGGTTGGCATGAAAAGTTGTATAAACAGTCATGGTCCCCAGAGGATGGACCATGCTGATTTGAGGCTGACATTTCTGGTTTTGCATACATTGTCAGGATGTCAGTTATTAGATGGAATGTAATAAATTGTGGTAGAGAAATGCAAAACTTTACACTGTTTGGAATCTAGCAGTACCTTGTTAGTGATAGACCTGTGAATAACATGAGTGACAGAAGTGTGATCACAGCAATGTTTTGAAAACTGGTGCCAAAATTAATACTAGGGTTAAGCAGGGAGTAGCAGCAAGGTAATATTTTTCTAAACAAGATTATGAAAAGAACCAGTAATTCTTTTCATAATTATGCCTACTGATATTTTCCTAATTATTGCAATAGAGGAAATAATTGTGTTACATAGGGCCTAAAGAGTCCATTTGAGGTCCTCAAAAACAATAAAAACAACTTAAAGTCTTTCTGCTGTGCTGGACAGTGGTGCCTTGAATCATTTAGAAGTTTTAATGATCTGGGTGTCAGACCAAAAGATTGTATCAGTCGTCTCTCCTCCCGTTATTGCTAGCTGAGGTGCTTAACTCCTCACCTTCACTTTCTCCCTCTCCCATTGCGTTCCCTTTTTGCTCTGATCTTTATCTCCCTGTCATTCCATCGGACAGATAACGCCGTAGACTTTTGTGACTTAGATTTGACACCTGGGACTTTTTACAGTCCTCTCAAACTGTAGATTATTTATAGGAGTGTACTTTTTTATTCTTTGGTGGCCAAGCATGACTGGACATGTGCCTCACTGCATAAACAAACAAGAGTGCACAGCTGCTTGGAGAAAAGTCATTTGTTATGTGAATTTGTAATATGACCACATGATGTGACTTCCAAATAAATTGATTATAATCATTTGGAAAATTATACCCAAGACAAATGTTTAACTGCTCAGCATGCAAAAGGCATTAAGCAAATGTAAATGCAACAACTGGACCATTCACACTTTTTGAAAAGTAATTTTTTTGTGTATTTCTGCTTCAGTAAACATTTGTACTGACAGATTTTCACCCCCACTTCTCTCAGCGGATACCAAACCAACAACTGTCTCCACAGGCTAGTACTGATTACTGTAACACAACCTGAGCTGTTTCTGTCTGAGACAAGAAATGATTAAAACACTGTGACCTGACTGAAAATATCCCCTTAGGCATTAAGTGGGACCCCAGAGAGATCCACAGTTAGGCCATAGTGATTCATGTATTTATGCATACCTGGCACCTCTGTGGAACTTGTCCAGGCTTGGTGCCTTTAAATAAGGCTATCACCAGGTCACTATGTTAAGTGCCTGGTTTACTGTAATTTCCCCTCTGCCAATTATTGGTCAGAGTGTTACTGTTTGTTTTAAGTACATTTTAAGCAACAACTGGCAGTGCAACTCACTTTGCACTGCTGCATCTGAATAAACCTTCCTCCTGTTTGTTGCTCTCCTCCCACCTGTGCACCATACAAACTGCACTTGGCACCAAAACACACCGATGAGAGAAGCAACTATCAAGCTCGGGGAAGTGGGAGCGCTGCTTGCACTTGTCAGTATACTGCGTAACTGGAAGTTTCTACTGTCTCTTCGGTTTGGTCTCTTAGCTGTCCCTCTCTATTAGCAAAATAACATCCAAGTAGGAGACCAAACTATTCATGAAAACCTTTAACCTGACATGTCCATCGGTCAAACCATTTTTGGGCAGGCTCAGCCTCCACCTAGTCTTATGATTGGGCCACAAATGAATTGTTACATTCACTCAAATGCGTCACACCTCTATTGACATTCATAACTTGTGTGAGCCACATTGTTGGTGTGCATTCAAAAATGATACCAGCACGTCTGAAAAAGTAGAAATCTAGAGCAGATGAAAACACAATAAATAACCTTTTGCACTCATCTGTTTGTGCAGAAAGTATAATATGCTGTGACTCAGTGTGCATTATGTACACTGGGGGGGCCTATGGTCTTGCTATCACCTAACGCCTCACAGACACACACTCCAGTCCTGTATATCAGCCAAACTCAGCTGTGTTGATGATTCAGTCACACATGCTGAGCTCTCAGTCTAATCACAGAAGCTCAGCACAGAATCACACAGAAACTTAATAGTCTTTTCCTTCTCCTTTAGAGTTTCATCAAATCTAAGGAATTGTTTTTCTTTTCTGTGTGCTCTTGACTCTGGCTGTTTGTGACCTGTAGCCTTCTAAGTAACTTGCAGCTGTCTAGGCAGTTGGTATCATTGGACAGGCTCAAGCTTACACACATAAGCCTCAGGTGATTAACATTGTCTCTTCCCTGTGCTTTCATCTTGTTTTTCAGCACAGCATCAGTCTAGCAGAGCACAGGAATTAATTTCCTCTACAGGTGTAAACAAAGCAGATAGGGTCCTAACCTCTGTGCACAGTTCGCCTGCTCTTCTCCTGCTATTTGAGTGACACAGGTCACTGACAATTTCTGTCATTTGCGAAATTGTGTTCCCACAAAAAAATGTATCTTGTTATTGCCTGTGCCTGATGTAGTCAGGTGGTGTTCTGTTCCACAGCCAAATTCTTTTTGACACCTCAGAGGAGATAGAGAGATGTGTGACAAGTCATGAGCCTCATTTGAGCTGATGTTATGATGTATGTGGTGCAGCTGAGTCACCAGGAAACTGAAACATAATAAATGTAATTTAAAGGTTCTTTATGTTCCCATGGCAGCAGAGATATAATAGGAAATGCACCAAAACAAATTAAAGCTGGACTGGTATTAGTTTTAATAATAAGGTAATTTTTTCCAGATTTTTTTTGTTTTTGTTTTCTGACATCAGGCAGAATTGTCTTATACCTGACATGGGTTTGTGACATTATGTCATTCTGTGAAATAATGCAGCATTAAATTGCCATTTCATTGATCCACCCTCAAAGGGTTATGTTGTTCAGGTTATTTTAACAATATTGTACAACCCTCATCAGTAACTTTGTTCATTTGGTGGAAAGGCCATGGTAAAAGAAACAAGTGACTAATTTTTTTTGCAGGTTTGCCAATGTATGCATCGCATTTTTTCTATTTTTGCGATGCACAGAAGTGAAAGTCTTGTGCTCTTACCATATGGTTGTCTGTTAATAAGCAGAGTTTAATTTAGAATTTGGCTCCAATGCACATTATCACCAATGTGAGGCTCTAATTAGATGAAATGTCTAGCATTTGCTCATAAATCACAGTATTGGACAAGCTCATCTGATGATGGAACTAGAGGAAAAGTTTATGTGTCACCAAACTTATCATAATTTATCCAAAACTGAACCTAAAAGTCTGTACCGCATTTCATGGCAATTCACCCAAGTTGTAGAGACATTTTACTCCAAAACACAAATGTCATAGCAGAGCTAGAGGAAAGGTCAGGGGATCACAAAGTCATTAGGATTAATTCTCTGGGAAAGAGGACTGGCCCAAAATGGCGACCCAAATGACAAACGCCTTTCCCAGAGCCCTGCTGCTAGTCTGATAGCTGGTTTGTTCAGTCATGAGATGAAACTAAAATACTTGTATCAAAATGTTTTAATTGGTCATCATGGATTTTTTTTTTTTTTTCACTTCTCTGTATTTTGTGTGTTACACAACAATGGGCTTCTGGTGGCTTGTCCTGCTATTGTGGAAATGAAACCAAAAGCCCTCACCACTGTGAAGTGATTTGCAACTCATTAGCATGCTGTAGTCACACAAGGGCACAAGAGTGAAACGTGCACATGCAAAGAGACATGCACCGTATTTTTTATTCATCCTACAACCAGAGCTTGTCATTTTCAGTTTAGCCATGACGTGAAAGAGCTGGCCCACTGCGACCTCTGCTTCTGGGTCACACTGGGGTCATGCTGTGTCACCGCTATGTCACACAGATGCCTGGAATCTCAGCAATGAGATTCTTACACACTCAGTAAAGACCTTACATCATACATTCACATGCAGTTCCCACAAGTCCATTAATGCAGAAGAAAGAAAGGGGATAAGGGGCCCTATCCTGTCAGGGGTTTCTTCTCCCCTTCTCTCTCTCTTTGTTGTTCTCCTTTATTCCTCTTTACTTTTATAGTTTTTCTCCTGGTCTTTATCTTTCTACGTTTCCTCTACCCTCATCTACTTGTAATCCTTCTCACAGCCCCCTTTTTTCTTCTGTCTCTGTTATTCTTAACCCCTGCCCCTTTTGGCGCCACAGTAAAAAGTTTGTGAAGAGCACATATACGCTCATACAAATACAAACCTCTGCACCCCTATAGATCAGCTGTAGGATCCTACTGTGGCGTCCAACCATGTGGTGTCAGAAAGGACCCTAAGTTTCTGTGCCATTCAGCAGAGGCCCATGATGTCACAGGAAAATCGCCTTCATCTCACACACGCACACACATGCGCTGCACAGAGATGCAGCCCATCCCCCCGCTCTCCTTCCTTCTCGTCGCTCGCTGAATGGAATTGCATGGCTGTGCAGTTCAATCACTGTCAAGTGCAAAGAAAAGGGGTCTCTTGTGCAAAATTTCATGATTCACAATTGATTAAATAGGGGTGTCATTTCATGGCTGAACAGGGAGGTGTGCAGAGAGGAGAGGATGGGGGGGCGGAGGCTTTTTCATGCCCTTGTGAGGTATGGCTCAGAAATCGCCTGATGGGCTCTATTCAGAGCCGGAGATGTAAAGTTCTGGCTTTATTCACAGAGGAAAATAAGAAGCCGGTATAAAGGAGAGGAGGGGGTAAAGGACATTGTAGCAGAATTGCCAATATCTTCTCATGGCTTGTTAAAGGGCATTCATGCCCTTGAGACATATAGACCTAATATACTGTATGTAAGCCGTATGATTTAGATTTTTGTTGTCATCTGGAAATGCCCAGGGTCTCCCCGCAGGGAAGCAGAGGAAGACAGACAACAGAAAATGGTGTCGAGAAGAAAATATGTTTTTGAAGGCTTGAGTGGGTATATATCATTTCACTGTACTCTACAAAAGGACATTGACTGCAGTAGTAATGAGGTTACAGAGAAATATTTCCGCACTGTATTGTGGGCACTGTATTGAGTTGCAAACCTCAGATTGTAATCGATGAGGTTTTTTGATTGCAACAGTTCTATCAGAACTGTGCTTGACCTTGGTCAGAAATAATATATTAAAAAATAAAAGTGACCTGAAGTGTCATATTTTCTTTAAAAAATAATTTCCATAAGAGGAATTGTAGCCATTTATTGTGGAAATACCAATGTCAGCATAAGCAAACCCTGTAGTCAAAATCACTCGTGTTCACTAATCTACAGCTTTCTACATTATACACATTTAACAGTGAGCGGTGAGGTGAAACTCTGAATACCTATGAATCATTATCATTTTGTGTCGTCACTAAGCTGCAGAGTTGCACAGTAGTAACGTTTGCATTGTATTTACTGCCTATAATAGCAAAAAAGAAAATAATGCACTCTATATCTCACCACAGTTAGACATCGATATACAGTATATTAGCCATGTTAAGCTATTTTGGCACACAAGTTAACATTCATAAAAACAGATTTCATGCTACTATGAATATGTTTCTATGTAATGGATTAACAATTAGCAATTAAGATTCTTATGAATCAGCTAAGCGTCTAACCCCAGCTCTTTTCCTAACCCTATCCTTAACCTGACTCAAATTTTCCCCTCGCTCGCTTTCTCAGAATGTCCTCATACTGATAGTATTATGCTCAAACTGGCCTTCACAAAGGTAAAAATACAAAGTACACATACACACTCCTGAGTTTCAAGACTCACTTATCCTCAGCTCCTAGTACACACGCCCTACGGTGCACACACACACACACACACACACACACACACACACACACACATAGACACAGTAACTGAAGGAAACTGTTTTAGTGCAAGTCACATTTATCCTGGGGTCTTTGTATGTGTGTGTGTGTGTGTGTGTGTGTGCTGAGTAATCCATCTATGTAAGCTGCTAGGATGCCGAGTAAAGATTTTTAAGAGGAGAGGGGGAACCAAACCTCGTGAGGCTCATGCAGGCCAGCCTCACTTTTGCCACATGCTTTGGGGATTTTTAGCTCTAACATTGTTTTTGCTGTGAATTTTCTTGTTATTAGTGTGTGCTCTGAATAAATCTTTAAGGTTATTTGAGGGCATTTCTCAGCTCTATCCCTCCTTAATCCAATTTAGGGGAAAGGTTCCAGAACAAAATAATCTTGATATGAACACATTTTCAGTGTTTTCCTATTTTTTCACTATAGCCCTTAGTTGAGTTCATTTCCACAACAGTGAGCAGATTCTAAATTTAATTATGCCCATTAAGTGACTCATTTACATTTCAAGTATTTATCTGATGCTCTTATCCACTGTGACTTGTAGTAAGTGTAATAGATGATTTAGCTTGAATTCCTGGATTTCAGATGTTCAAAACAGCGAAGGGTAAGGATTTTGATGGGAAATACCATTGGTGTAGAATGTTAATGTATCAAAGTTCATTGGTGGCCACAAAAAACAAAAGATGTTTTGTTATTAAAGAAAAAGGCAATTAAACAGATATGTGGATGTGTGGAACATGTAAGGAGGTAGCAATGAACACCTGAAAGACTGGACGCAAAAGATAGTCATAAAGTATTTCTCAAACTGCCTGGAAAGGAGAGAAGGTTCCCATAAACCTGTTTTATTATCCTGAACCAAAGCTTTACTGTATTTTATTTTGACTTTTATAGATAGATATATAGATAGATTTAGAGATATTTTTCCTTACCTATGCAATGCATTTGGATTAGCTGCCATGCACAAATTCTTAAAATCATACAATTTGCAACCCCTAGACTTTATAGGAATAGTTTGTCATTTGGGGAAATAGTCTTATTTGGTTTCTTGCAGAGAGTTAGATGAGAAGATTGAGACTGCTCTCAGGAGTATGTTGAATATGAAACAAGAGCCAGCAGGCAATGGACTTAGTGTAGAGACTGTGAGGCAGGGGCACAGAGCTGCTGAACTACGTTGATCTATTGCTTTAATCTTCTTAAAGATCTGTAACATGATATCAGTATGCTACTTGGTATTATGCAGACTGTGTTATCTGTTGATAATGGCTTTAACCAAAAACCAGTTCAGACTTCAGTCTACAAAATGTCCATTCATTAGCAAAAATAGATTTAGCTAATGTTGAATATATATAACATGTTCCAGTGTAAAATAGACACAATATGTACTTTTATATTGGCCTGTAAATTTTGAGAAGATACGGGAAAAGTACAGTCTGAACACACCAACACAGTTTTCAGACTTAGTCTAATAGCCTATATAACTTGGGTGTGGGTTTAAAGCATATTAGGAGCGAAGCAAAAGTATTTTCTGATTCCACTGTGGCCTTGTGGAAACTCCTTAGAGAATCTCCCACAGTTGATACATTTCTTCTTATGTATCTCTGTGTTTTCCTGCAGATAATTACTGTGTTACAAAACATTACTTTGTTGAGGAAGAGGAACTGCGTTCTGACCTTTTTGACTGTGCTCACGAGTGGGGAGGTTTGTGTTTTTTCTCTCCTTTCACAGTTAAAATCCGTGCACGCAGATACAGTCGGTGAAGCCACACAATTACAACACAAGACTGTCCATCACAAAACTGTAAAAATTCAACAGCAGTTTGTGAATTCACCTCTGCCCTCTTGTCTTAGCATATACCCACGAGTCTCAACCCCAGGATCACAGTCTCTGGAAGACTTTGATCTTTTCTTCCTTGGATCAGATCTTTCAGATTTTTTTCGTCAGCATCTAGAGGATGATTACAATCATTCTGTCTTATTGAAAATCTTCCTTGAACAAAGATACATTTTTTATATATATTTTTAGTTTTCAGATAATGCATCCTTTCTCCTAATTTTGTTTACCAAATTGAAAACTGTTGTTTTCAGCTCTCATCACTGCCTGTCTCTTCTAGTTGTTTGTAACCCACTTACACACACACATACACACACACACACACACACACACACACACAAAGATGAAATCCCTTTTCACCACTTTTGCTCAGGGGCTAGTTTCAGGGCACACAACTAGAGACTTCTGTGCATACCAAACCTGGACTGATCATTCTGAGCTGCCACTGACACATACACAGTTACATTACATGGGACCAGCATTCCTCCAGATTTAGTCTCTGAAAAAGATAGGGATTGATGGGATTGATCGAAGGGAGAGGAAGAAATAGAAAGGTAGCAGCAACAAAATATTCACAACTAAAACACGGAATACCATGAAAACCCTACATAGTGAACTGAAGCATTGTATATCTTGTGAAAGTCACTTAACTGACGCATCAAAAATATGTCTCTGTGACTCATCTTTGTATTTATTTGTGGTTCAAGCACGATTGTTCTTATTGTCAGATTAGACAGTTTCAGTGCTTTGATATCTTTATGTAGGCTGCTTCTTATTGAACTGAACTGAGGCTCAGCCTACTTTGCTGTACTTGATAAATCTTTCTGAATAAGAGTGTTTGATACCTTAACTGTGACTCTAACAACGTAGAAAAGAACAGCTGCTCTTGCCCCCAAAACCTTCAGCTGATAAGCTGAGATAAGTACAACTTCTAAGAGGTTACTAATGATTTACGTCATCCCAGCTCTACCCTGGCTCATTTCTCCTCGAGGTGTCCTGAGGTCCTAGAGCAGCTGTGATCTAAAGTCTGTCGGTGTATCAGTCTCCTGTGTCATGCCAGACGCCACATCTTGCTCAGAGTATTGCAGGGATTCAGTCCAGGTAATTAATCTGAGCTCGTTAGCCACATGGCAGGCAGGTCGTAACAGAACCTGGCCTGCACGCTGCTGAGGCGACTCAACACCCACCTACACACACACATCACAGTATTCCTTAACAAACTCGCCTATATGTTTATGTACCTTGTGCGACTATGCGTCTGCATGCTGTCTATACACCACCTTGTGATGACAGAGTGCACACTACTGGCACACGCAGATGCTTAAAGGGGGTAAAACTGACACAGTGCGTGCTGCTACCTTTTTATCTGTCATATCTACCATGGGACTGCAACACTAAATGATGGCATTAGGGAAGAGGGAAGGTGGTGGGGAGATGAACTGCTTTCCTTCCTAGAGCGAGGGATGGCACGTGGGCCAGGGGAGGAGGTGGAGGAGGAGACTGGTGAAGGCTGGACAGGTGCTGAGCGAGAGATATGTGCACTTTTTTCCTCTAATACACAGGAGATTAGGCAGAATGGAGAGAAAAAGAGCAGGAGAGAGAGAGAGAGAGAGAGAGAAAAGGGACAGGTGAAATATTTCCCCCTGTGGAAGAGGAAATGAGGGAAAGTGGGAACAGCCAGCTCTGTGTTGAGAAATGGACTGAACCATTCCCAGAGGGGGTGCTGAAACTCCCAGCCCCACAGGCTTCTCTCTAAATGTACCTACCAGTGATGGATGATATTAACGTTTACCCCTTCTGCTTTTTCCTCACTCCTCAGCAGAGCTCACTGTGTGTGTGTGTGTGTGTGTGTGTGTGTGTGTGTGTGTGTGTGTGTGTGTTTGTATGTGTGTGTGTGTGTGTGTGCGCACGCGCAGCCAGCACAACACATGCCAGACAATCCTGGCTTGGACTCACCGACACTCCCAGGCTGTAGAAAACATATCCCACTGCAACAATCGATTGCTACCCCCAGCTCCCAGGCCCATCTGCAGTCCAGCGCCGCCCCTATCTCCAGTGGCTGCCACTGCTATTAATTCTGTCCCCCACTGGTCTCTGAGATTAAGGAGCAACACAGCAACTGGAGTCCTTTGCTCACAGGAGGGAAGGGAGGAGGAGGGGGCTGAGTGTGGAGATTGTTTATCTGGAGGAATCTCCTCAGTGCCAGCTTACAAATACTACCCATTTCCACTTCAGCACCACGTAGGGCTAACCTCGCCTCACTCTGATCCGTGTCAATTCAATTGCAACAAAGCAAAAAATCATCCTTGTGTTGCTTTTTGGTTTTTCCCCAAGGAAATTAAATTATAGCCACACAAGGTGCACTCAAAAAAAAGTTGTTTTAAATGCAGTAGTCTCATGCTGTTGTGATTAATCACAGTTAATGAGTGGGTTAATAAAAATATTTATCAAGAACAACTTTAGCAGTCTAATAAGTATCGATAAGACACTTATCAGACACAATTTCCCAAATATTTGTTGCTCAAATTCTTATCTTTCAGTTTCAAAGTGTTTATTTGACACTCACTGGGCTGTTTGACTTCCCTACTTGTAAAAACCCTTTTTCTTTTTTTTCCTTCTAAAATTGTAATGAGCTACTGTGATTAATTACTGAAAAACAAACCTGCAATGTGACCAGTCAGTCACTGTCACCTGCTGAGCTGAATCAGATGGATCTTGATGCATTTTGTCTCATTATCAATTTAATTACTAGATTTAATCGTCTCGCTCATTAAGTCCATGGCCTTTGGTTTGTGATGTAGCACCACTGCTTGTTTTCCTGGGAGCTAAAATGGAAATAGGCCCCCAGTTTATGAAATATGAAATATGTTTATTTGCTTTCTTCCAGAGAGTTAGATGAGAAGATACCAGTCTCATCTCAATAAATATGAATATTTACTGAACATACATTAGACTGACATCAATCTTCTCATCTAACTCTCAGCACGAAGGTGTTTTGCCTATAATTTCATTAATAAGCCTGATATTTCAACAAAACTCATTTAACCAATTATTCTGATTTTTTTTTTTTTTAAATTCATAGCGAGCAGGAGTAATAAATGAGTCGACAGCTGTTTCAGCTAGGTTACCTGTCTGCTGTAAATAAAGCAAATTTGCTCCATTAAAATGAGTTGAGGGACATTCTGGTGCTGTTGTTTTTTTTTCCCACATGCCCACTTGGGCAATTTAACCATGTCCCGCAACTTTGCATGACTCCAGCAGTGGAGCTCAGAGCAGGAGTATCCGTTTCTCCAGGGCAAACACATGCTGCCTCTACTTTGGGTTTCAAAGTGTTTTTTTTTTTTTTTTTTTTTTTTTTTAGCTTAAATGAACAGCTAAAAAGAAAAAGAGCACACACACTGTACACACAAAATCATGAATGCACAAAGTCATTTTACCTCTGCAAACATCCAGTAAGTTGCACTGCGTGGATTAGTTTCCTAAAGCATTCCCTTTGAAACTCGGCAAGTAAGGATTTCTTTTTTAGGTGATCACTGGCCTAAGCAGCTGTTACACACGGGATTAGCAGGTTCTGCCATTCAGACAACACAGTGTGTTTAAACTGGCAGGGTGAAGAAAGTAGCGAAAGACAAGGAGGTGAGAAGAAGGGGAGAGGTTATGACAGGCAGGAGCAGAGATGAGGTTGAGAATAAAGCGAGGGGGGAAGGGGGTGTGAGAGATGTGAAACAGGGAATGGATGATGAGAGAAAGGGAGTAAGATGTGGAGCAGAAGGGATGAGAGGTGAAAGGCGCAGAGCAGATGGGTGGAATTGGGATGTGTGAAGAGAAGTGTGAAGAGAAGGAGAGAGGGGGGAAAGAGGCGAGCAAAGTCCAAGTGAGAGGGCAGAAGAGGCAGAAAGCTTAAAACATAGCCCATGTGAGAATCAGACCTCTGCCAGGGAAGCAGCTTAGAAGGAGCTCACAGTGAGAATCTTCACCCTGTACTCTATTCAGTTTTTGTTTCTTGTTTCACTTCTATAATATCATCTCCTTCCTGTCTCTAAGTGTGAAAGTGTGTCATCTAGCCACCTTTGTAATTGTGCCAGTGCAAGGTGTTTGCAGAAAAGGAAGGTTGATGGGCTGATAACAGGCCTGACTTTAAGGGAAAGACATTTCAATGCTGAGCGCCTGGCTCACCATGCACAGCATCTTCACTGCTTCCCTCGTGTTTCTCACCTCTCCTGCTTTCCTTCTGTCTCACATCTCCACTTAGCTTCCTCCCCCTTTTCTGTCCTCTTTTCAGTCTCTTGTAAATTGAGAAACACAACAGGGAACCCTGTTGTTGTGAGCTCTATCTTTTCTCGGCTGCTGTTTGTCATTTCGTTCCCCCCTCATTCTCACCACTCCGCCTCTTCTCTTGTGTGTCTCGCAAGTTGTGCAACAGTGGTGTGGCAGCGAAGGCAGCATTTTTAGTTTTTCATTTGATGCATCGCGGCACATTTCACCGGAACAAGCCAGCGCTTCTTAGGAACTCATGTCTCGTGTCAGCACTCCCTACTTTCACTCATTACCCTTTTTCCTTTTTCTGCTCTCCTCTCTGCCCCTCCCTCGCTTTCAGCCTGTTCTACTGGAAAGATAAGGAAATTGTACATTCAGACGTTCACGCACATACACTATCTCATACATGCAGACACAAGTGCAGCTTTTCCAGTCACTCACCACACCGCTGCAATTTCACCGCATTCTCATGTGCCTCCAGTGAAAAAGGAACTGTAGGCATGCATGCACACCCATAAAAACACACACAAACTCACAGTTGTATGCTGGCCTTTTATCCTTTCTTGGTAATTTGTTTACAGAGTGCTGGGCCCATTTGCAGGAGAATTTAATTGAAACCAGGGCTAATCTAATGATGGCACAGAGCGGTACAGCCTCCAACCCTGCATCACCTCTAGTTAGGTTGCACCTTGTAGTCCTCACTCTCAATGCATTGCTACTTCATTTCATGCCTCACGGTTCAATGCAGCACTGCCCACTCATACATGCTACATTGATTGTTAATCCGACATTTGATATGCACCATGCTCACTCAATTCTGATCTTGTTTTTCTTGTTTGTGTCCACCTTCCTACTCTTTCCTCCCTCCCCTATGTTTACCCATGACTTCCCTTGTCTTTTCCTTCCTCTCCTCACTCCTTGCTGCAGGATGGATATTACTCCCACCGGCCAAAAGAGAAAAGTAGAGTCGACAGCAACAATGAGAACTCTGTGCCCAAAGACTTTGAGAACATAGACAATAGTAACTTTGGTGCACGCTCGCAGCCACACCGGCAGCCCGTCAGGGCCACTAGCAGCAAGCAGCAGCAGGAGCATCTGCAGGAGAAGGCCCATGCCCAGAACTCTCCCAGCCTGGGCCGCAGTTCAAACGAAGTATTGCCTGTAGGCCACCAGTCTCTGGTGGTCAGCAACAATGCGTCCTACCCAGGTGGCCCAGGTGTTGCGGGAGTGTCGCAGCAGCACTACCGTGCCTCACAGGCCCAACAAACCCAGTCACAGCACAGACATCAGCACCCCCACAGGAGGCAGGCGACAGCAGCACCACTGGAGGTGACCTATGACCAGCCACCTAAGTGCGAGATCAGTGGGAAGGAAGCCATTTCAGCTCTCTCCAGAGCCAAGAGCAAGGAGTGCCGGCAACAGATCGCTGAGGTGTTCTGCAGACACAAGGAAGGGGCGCTAATGCCTGAGAAAGTCACTCGCTACTGCCCCCTAGAAGGTAAGTCCACTATTGTAATTAATTACTGCATTATTTGATTTCAGTTCAGTCAAATTCTCATATCTGTGAAGATAGAGCAGTCAATTTATATCCTGACCTATATTCCTATATTCCTCAGTGGATGGATCGATAGCTCTCAAGCTGATCACAACATCTGATATTTAAGATTGTTGGTCATGTTCTGTGAAGCCATTTTTGGTACAATGTCTAATGTCATAGATACCCCTGAATCCCCTTTAGAGACCCTTGAAAGCTGATTTCAAATCTAAAGTATTCCTCTTTAGAAATTCATGTTATGACTACAAAGCAATAATCAAAGTTAAAGTTTGGGAAAAAAAATATTATAAGTTACTATTAAATGAGAGTGTAGTCAGAAGCTTGAAAAACTACACTGCTTCATGAGGTATGTGTGGATTTGGATCAGATTTCATTAGTGCTGGTAATATAAGCAAACACCCCCAAGTGTCATCACATTTTAATTGAAATGTTGCTAAACTCTGATTGGTGCTTGAAAATAACTGAGTCCCAGCTGAGCCCTGTCCTGTTTACACTGGTTATACAGTGAGAAATCCATACAACCACAGAAATATTTTATGTAAAATATCCAAAATTATTGAAAATTTGGCAGAAAAAATTTGGGTTAATGTAGGATCCCATTGTTCTGGTTGAGTAAATAGCTGTTTACCAGCCTTTACCACCTCACAGCTTGATTTTTAGCTATGCCTTCTGATTTAGGTCAGTGGACAAAGAGGGATATGTTGTGTTCACTGTGTTCATGCTAAGGCCTTTCTTGCTGAACACTTATGGTACCATAAGGTAAATAAGGCTTCCTAAATCTCGATGCAGGTCAAATGTTATACAATGACACCAGTGAAGATAGAGAAGATAAGGAATTGGAGTCACGTTTAAGTACTCCTGCCTGCAAGCGCTCATCTCAGTTCAGTTTTTACAAATAAATCCATGATCAGGAGACACATTATGATATCTACAGATGATTTTCTAGCTGGCTTACTTAAAGTACAAAACACAACATAAAACCTCCCTAAAATAGAGGTGACAGATTGCCAGTGTCCTTTCTTGGTATTGTTTGACATTTAATTTTTCACATTATTTCTCCCAACCCTGCTGTGGAAGCTTTTTTCAAAAGGAAAAGGAAAAGTAATATCCGCAAAGCTAAGTATAACCTGACCAGGTAGGATATTTGCTGTTATTGTAATGGCAGCTCTTGTCAGAGACAACAGACAGGCCACACACACTTTTTTTCCTGAAAATTTATGAACATCTGCGATATGGTTGTGCATTCTCTAAACAAAATCTGCTCCATTGGTAAGTGGCAAGCAACCATGTTTAAGAGAACAGCGCATACACACACATGCATTTACACTCATGGACTGGACTAAATGTGGTGCTGACACCAAGGGAGAAGAAGAAAGCCGTTATACATCCTTCCTTCTCTAGTCACATACCTTCCCAACCCTTGATTGTGTTATCAGAAGTCATGAAGCAACAGTGAGTTAGCAACTTTTGTACATTCCCCTTTCCAAGAGCAGGAGTGAGTGTCGTTTGATTGTGTCTAAACTCCTGTCATCTCACACAGCAACTCACCATCCCACTCACACTGACAGTTTGATCAAAAGAGACAAAGAAATTGAAAAGGGCTTTTCCCTGGTGGCTGGGCTGTAACAACACGACAGCTAAATTAAATCACTTTTCTTTTTTACTCTCCATCTGCCTGCCTTGTGCCTGCTAATGTGTTATCTCTCTGTTTCTCTCTTCCCTGCTCACCATCCTAATTCAAGTCCTAAACTTGTTAGCAGAAAATTGTCCAATTTGATTTGATCAGTATTCTGTCCTTGAGGCCCTGGGTAGATTAGCAATTGTGTTAGTCCTGGTATTAGCATCATTGAATACATGAAGAACATGTTCAGTCTCTTTGTCCCCCATATGTTATCGTGGCAAATACTCATATAACAAGGTGGTGATGTATTAACTGGATGGGATGACCTAATGGCCTTGTACCAACAAATATCTGTATATACATCATATCCACTTCATAATAGTGTTGTAAATTCCTTACTGCTACTGTTATAATTATTAATATGACTTCGTTTGTGGGTTCGCATCCCGTTCACATCCCGTTCCCGTCCCATCCCATTCTGTGTGGAGTTTGCATGTTCTCCCTGTGCTTGTGTGGGTTTACTCCGTGTACTCCAGTTTCCCCCCACCGTCCAAAAACATGTATGTCAGGTTGACTGGTGACTCTAAATTGCCCATAGGAGTGAGTGTGAGTGTGTGAGGTTGTTTGTCTCTATGTGGCCCTGTGATGGACTGGTGACCTGTCCAGGGTGTACCCCTGCCTTTCACCCAAAGAGAGCTGGGATAGGCTCCAGCAGATCCCTGGGACCCTGGTTAAGGAATAAGCGGGTATAGAAAATGGATGGATGGATGGAACTTCATTGATTTAGTCAGGCATTGTTTAAGTAGTCCATGGTCCTCAATGGATAATTATCAGGCATCTTATCAGACAGGTAGGGGTCCTAAGAGACCACGAGAGAATGAGTGAGAACATTCAGTGCGGTGACTGTGTAAATTACTCCTTCAGATATAGAGATTGCATTCATGAAGAAATACCAGTCTCTATATAATACATATCTGCCCTATACGAAGTTCTGTTCTCCAGTGAATATTCCACTACAATTATAAAGTGACAAACTGCCACCCTGTGTCCGTCTGCTCTCTAACCGGAGTAGCTGTTGTGGATAAAGTGTTCACAGACTTACCACGGGAACCCCTATCTACCCAATTCACCAGCTTGCTCAAGCTGCTCTTAACCTGCCAAATCCAGACTGTAACTGGGTCATACTCTGCACACCAGCTAACAGCTGCAACTAATCCTGAGCCTCAACAGTTTATCTATCAATCTCCATCCATACCAGCTGTTATATCACCGACAGACCCTTGGGCCCAACCAGTCATTATTACACAACTGGTGTATCAACAGCCGATCTATCAGTCGAGTCAAACGCTACCACAGCATTACCAGCCTCAGGTTCCTCCATCAACATCACAAGCCTATCACTCATTGCCTCAAACACCCGGTCCAGCCTCATCCACAGAACACCTCACCACAGCTGCCTTACACTCTCCATGCGTCCAGGCAGCCTGTCCCAGTGCCTGAACTACCCAAATTGTTCCATGACAGTGAGAGAGAGTTTGCTGATCTGAAAATGGCACTAGACCACCTGCTCAGCCCCTACATCGACTGTGTTGTCAACTGGTCATGTTGATCATTTGCTGAGCAACCGACCAAAGTCACTGAGAGATGGCTTCACGGAGCATCTCCAGTCTCAGGGCTGACTGAAGGCTGACCTTCAAGATCTTGCTGACAGGATTAAGGTGAAGGCTGAAGCTCAACGACTGTCTACAAAGATGGCACAAAGTCATCAGTCTGAAGGGTCACAACTCCCCAAGAAAGAGAGACAAGTCCCCACCTTCAAGCCTCGCCATCTGCTTATCTCAGTCTATCATGATTCCAACAAACCTAAAGCTAATAACAGCCAACCTCAAGATGTGCTCCAGTCTAAACACGGACCGCATAAATCCAAGATATGCCTCTTCTGTAAAAGCGGTGAGCAATACTTATGACAATGTCCGGACATAACCCAACGCTCGACGGAAGAGATCCAAAAATGGTTAGAAAAGGGCAAACGCTGCTGTAACTGTGGTCAGACCAACCATCAACCAGATTCCTGCACTCTAAAGAAGCTATGCAGTGAATGCCAAGGAATTCACCTCAGGGTTCTCTATGGTGCTGTCACATCTGGCTTTAGTATCTATCTTCTTACACCAGGGGGCCATACTATATCCACCAACTCCAAGCAGGGTGGGAAGGTGTACCTAAAGGTGGTGCCAATCATTGTCAGCCAAGGTGGGAAGTCATTGCAAACCTATGCAATTCTGGATGATGGAGTTGAACGGACAATTATCCTGCCAGGTGCAGCTAAACGCCTGGGCCTCAAAGGTAAATCAGAGGTCTTCACCCTACAGACCATCTGCCAGGATGTGGCTCACCTTGCTGGCGAGTCAGTTAATTTCTATGTAGCTTCTCTGGTGCAGCATACCAAACACCACTTGATCAAAATGCCTTTACAGCAAGTCAGTTAGCACTGACAGACCAATCATACCCCATGGCAATCCTCCAGAAATGCTATTGACACTTGAGGGGCCTGCCGTTGCCTAAATTCAACAATGTGCAACCACTGCTGCTAATCGGTGCAGATTACACCCCGTTAATTACTGCCCAAAGCCCAGTCAAATTTGGTTCTAAGGGCAGTCCTGCTACCATTCAGACAGCTCTTGGATGGGTACTCCAGGGCCCTAATGATGATGCATTGTCTGAGATTACATGCTACTTCACTGCCCCGAAGCCGGTAACAGATGACTTGCACCAACAGGTGGAGCGTCTCTGGCAGCTAGATGTACTCCCATATAGGAATGAACGGTTAGCAGTAAGGTCCCGCTCAGACCAAGAGGCAGTGAACACCATTGAGGCACGCACAGAAATAGCAAAGGTTGGCGAAACACACAGGAATGCCACACCACTGCTCCGTGTCAAAGGTGCCCCGCTACTCAGAGCGATGCCCGAGGCCGTTATTCCAATCCTCCGCAGTACAGAACGGCGGCTATTAAGGGACCCAGCCCTAGCAGAAATCTATGAGGCAGAGATACAGAAACTCATCAACGGAGGATGTGTGTCCAAGCTCAGCTTAGATGGTGTCACTGCCTCCAATGAATCATGGTTCATCCCACATCACCTCGTCCACCACAATGGCAAGGCCCGTTTGGTTTTTGACTGCTCCTTTGTCTACAATGGTCTCTCTCTCAACGAGCAGCTCCTCCCAGGTCCAACTCTTGGACCATCACTGTTGGGTGTCCTCCTACGCTTCAGTATGCTGTTGCAATCAGTGGAGACAATGTGGAGAGCAATGTTCCACCAAGTCTGTGTGTTATCGGAGGACAGGCCACTGTTGAGGTTTGTCTGGAGAGGCCTGCAAAGGAAGAAGCAACCCGATGTCTACTAATGGTGTGTCTTGCCATTTGGTACCACATGCAGCCCATGTTGTGCAATATTTGCCTTGCAAAGGCACGCCAGGTACCACGTTGAGGGCAACGAGGACATCCTGCAGTTCATAGAGTGGCACTTTTATGTCGATAACTGCCTACAGAGCCTTTCGACCTCCGAGACAACCAGACTACTGGACAAACTGAGATGGTGCCTAGCAGCAGGAGGATTTGAGATTCCGACAGTCATTTCCCATTTGCCTCCCTCTGCCCGGTCTGAGGGCACAGAGCTATGGCTGGTTGAAAGAGACTCCAATTCTCAAGAACCAGCTTTAGGTCTACAATGGCGCTGCCCCACAGACCAAATTGGTTATCGAACTAAACCAGCAGAACGGGAGACTCCCACGATGCGCCACATTTACAAGGTATTAGCCCAACAATATGATCCCGTAGGAATCATTATCCCCTATACAACACGAGCGAAGGTTCTCATTCAGAAGCTATGGACAAAACAGAGGAGCTGGGACAACCCAAACCTCCCTCCTGAAATCCTCGGGGCCTGGTCCAGCTGGGAGGCAGAACTCCCTGCATTAGCTAACATGACCATACCCCGGACATACGTGCCACTGGAAATCGCCACAGAGTTGACGGAATATACTCTCCACATTTTTTGTGATGCTTCTGAGCAGGCGTATGGCTCAGTAGCCTACCTAGCCACACAGGTTGGAGACACAGTTCACGTGTTGTTTGTCATGGCGAGGTCCCGAGTGGCCCCAAAGAGTCGATGCCACGGCTGGAGTTATGTGCAGCATTGGCAGAAGCTCAACTGTCCTCCCTTATACATCAAGAACTCACTTTAAACATCTGCCAGACCTTGCTCTGGACAGAGTCCACTACAGTCCTGACCTGACTTACATCTGAGTCATGTAGTTTTAAGGTCCTTGTTCAGCTGCCGGCCGTTCCGGACTATGACAATGTCAATTAAGGGACTTTGTAATGTCGTACTGAATTTATTAGGTATACATAATAGCCATGCTATTCTGGGGGCGGCTGCTGTACATTCCTTACTGCTACTGTTATAATTATTAATATAACTTCGTTGATTTAGTCAGACATTTTTGAGTAGTCCATGGTCCTTGATGGATAATTATCAGGCATCTTATCAGACAGCTAGGGGTCCTAAAAAACCACGGGAGATTGCATTCGTGAAGAAATACCAGTCTCTATATAATACATAACCTGCCTTATACGAAGTTCTGTTCTCCAGTGAATATTCCACTACAATTATAAAGTGACAAACTGCCACCGTGTGTCTGTCTGCTCTCTGTTCACAGCGTCACATACATTACAGTCACAGAGATTCTCCAATAAATAGTCTGTCACTTTTTTTTCCTTTTTTTTTTTGCATTGCAGATTTCAAGAACAGGAAATGTTATTGTATTGTTATATTGTCGACTTCACTGCTATGATTTATATGCTTGCATACCTAGCTTTGGATGGTATCAGAGAGCAGACACCATCGCCAAAACATTTTCAGATGCAATTTGGTACAAGCCCTATGGGACATAGCTCAGCTCTTGTTTTAACCTTTCATATGAGCAGCTAAGATGGAGGGTGGGCAAGAGCCTGAAGTTACACAAGATGATGGAGGAAGCGAGAGGGGTGATAGCAGGTGAGGGAGATGCAGTTTAAAAGATTGATGGCGATGGGAAGAATGATGAACAGTGATAAGTTCAAAAGAAAGGCTTCTGTTTTTCCTTCGGAAGAAGCCCGCTTTCTCTTCAGGTGTAAAATTCTAACCATGATGCTCTTCTGCAGACAAACTCACATGCTCAACAAAACAGTAAAATTTAAGTTCACACACACACATGTGCGTGTAGCAGTGCTCATTAGTTCAGCTAGCTAGCATCGCACACATTCTCAAAGTGCTTTGTGAAGCAACTGGCCAATTATCCGTGTGCAAAGCAAACCAGTGAACCTTCTTAGCGGGCCACCAATTACTGTTCAATCTGACACAGGCCATAGCAGATTTCCCCTCTGAGCTGTCACACACAAACATGCAGAGAAAGAGAGACCACAGCCTGAAGTAAGCACAGTATGAGTGACTGACAGGAGCCATGACCAATTGGAGCCAAGGGAGCATGTCATTATCCTCACCCTTGTGGTCTGCCTTTAAAGAGAACCATGTTGGACACCTGCCCTTATATTTGAATGAATGACATCAGTTAAACAGGAGAGTCCAGGCCTTCTAATCCCCTCCCTGTCAATTTATAAAGAAAATACATGTTGGACACTTGCCCTTAAATTTTGACTAATTACAGGACCTCAGGGCCAAACAAGGAGCCAAGAGATTTTTTTTTTTTTTTTTTTTTTTTGAGGAAACATCACCTCAGGGGAATAAACAGTCTGTACTTCAGTATTCCCTTAGCTTCCTCTACTTCTTCAGCACAGACAGGCTCTCGGGAACCGAAGTCCCAAATTATAGTCATTAATCTCCTTAAGGCACATTCTGTGAACAAACATGTCTCATAAGCTGCGTGTGCACATTTGCTATAATAACTGAAGATTTAAAAACAAACATTGTGATAATGTTCAGGGGACTTGATGGTGCAGAACAGCTTCGAGGAAGGTTTGTCCAGGTTTTCTTTTTTTGTTTCTGAGTGGTTAGGGGTTGTGCAAAACTACACAATACAGCTATGTGAGGTTACAAATAGTTCTCCAGAGATGATTAGTATATGAATAGTTTAATTTGATAGTGGCTTTGCAAGCCACAACCAAAGCTGTGTTTGCCTGTATGTCTATGTCTATTGTTGTCATTTGTGTGAAATCCAAGGCATCTTTTGGGAGTTTTGCCCGAGAGGAATGATAGCACATTGTCAACCCATTCTCCACCCTGAAAGCCCCGGAGGAATTGCTTCTAGGATTCCTTTCTGAAAGAGTATAGTCGTTACAGTGTGTGTAATTTCTGGTTAAAATTGTCATAGTTCCAGTTCAATAAGAAGAAAATGGATGAATAACTCATGGTGTTGTTGTTAAGTTTTGTGCTTCATTGCAGAACTGAAGTAACTGTATAGAATATCTTTTATTCATTTATTTATTATATTTCAGTTATAGCTAGCCTTTTTATCCCAATGCATAACTGTGAGCAATTTGGCCTCCTACATCTATTTTAATTAAGTGACACAGTAAAGAGAAAAAATACCCATATTATACAACTACCTCTGTGTTTTTCAAGGCACAGTGGTTGTATTATTACCTTACAGTATGTCCTCCACAAAGCATCATCATTAATTAGTTAAGCAAGTGCTTCCACAGTTCAGGATAAGTCGTCTCAGAAACAATTTAAAATTCTAACTGAATTGTGACATAACGGTTAATTATTATGAATATGCTAATAAAACTGACTTACCGTGTTGCTTAGCAACCTTGTTGTTTAGCTATATTCATTCATTGTTTAACGGAAGAATAACACTGAATTACCACCAATAACTAATATTCATTATGATTTTGTATTTCCTTTTTTTTTTTGGCTCTTGAATAATTTATAGGCTTTCACCATCTTATAATCACAATGCTGTTTTTGAGGCTGCTCACATCTTGTCAAATAACAGATTTGATTTTGTAATCAAACATGCAAACAGGCCCTGATTGTATTACTGATGAAGAATGTGTAAATTACAAGCATTGAAAAAAAACACTAATATTCATATTTATGAGACGTTGTATTTTACCTGCACAGGTAAAGCCAATGCGAATGTCCAGTGGGATGAGGACTCTGCTGAGAGCTATCCACATAAACCAGTGAGAATAGCATTTGTCCTGGTCGTCCATGGGCGAGCTTCTCGCCAGTTTCAACGCTTGTTTAAAGCCATCTACCACACCTCGCACTTCTACTACATACATGTGGATCAGGTGAGCTACACATGGCCTACAAACAGGACTCTGAAATATAAAGCCAGCCAAGCATGTTTAAATAAATTTTTAATTTTGATTTTAAAAAATTTAATTTTTTAATGGAAGTTGAGTTAAAGTAATTACATGTTTTTTGTTAGGGCACCACAGTGGCTGAGTGGTTAGCACTGTTACCACTGTTAGCACCGTTAGCTCTGTTACCTGACATCCTGTCATCCTTTCTGTGTTTGCATGTTCTCCCTGTGCTTGTGTGGGTTTTCTCCAGGTACTCTGGTTTCCTCCCACAGTCCAAAAACATGTATGTCAGGTTGATTGGTGACTCTAAATTGCCCATAGGAGTGAGTGTGAGTGTGTGAGGTTGTGTGTCTCTATGTGGCCCTGTGATGGACTGGTGACCTGTCCAGGGTGGACCCCTGCCTTTCACCCAAAGAGAGCTGGGATAGGCTCCAGCAGATCCCTGTGACCCTGGTTAAGGAATAAGATAGATAATATAGATAATGGATGGATGGATGTTCTTTGTTAAATGTGCTTTGTTTTTAAAAAGCATTTGCTCAATCTCTTATTCTTTCAGCGTTCTAACTACCTGCACAGGCAGGTGCAGGTCTTAGCTGCCCAGTATCCCAATGTGAGGGTGACACCCTGGCGCATGGCCACCATCTGGGGTGGTGCCAGTCTGCTGACCATGTATCTTCGTAGCATGGCTGACCTACTGGCCATAAGGGACTGGAGCTGGGATTTCTTCATCAACCTCAGTGCTGCCGACTACCCCATCAGGTAATAGAGGAGCACCTCAAACCATATGGAGTTCAGTTAAAGGTGAGAGGGGAGGCCTGAGGAGAAAAACAGTCTGGTAATTTCTTTAGACCTGTCCTCTAAAGAAATGAGGTAAGAGCCAATACACGTATCTGTAAATCTGTGCATTGGACATGCTTTTCTCCTCAAGAAAGCAGTTACAAAGCATGCACAACCATAGTAGATCACTCCTCAGTCAATACTGAAGAAATTCAATATACACTAGTCTGGGCCACTGTGGTTAACTGTGAGCTTTAAATACAGAGTCACTACAAACCAAACAGATCAATGAAATAGAACCTCTGCTTTTCTCAAACCCTCTTCAGTCACACCTTCTCTTCCAAGTCCCTGCTTCCTTGTTTGCACTCCATTGAATGGGTTACATGGTGAACTGATTACAATTTAATTGCCCAGGGTCAATAGCTATTGACTTTCCAGTGCTGTGTAATGTACAGTCTGAAAGTCATCTATCCACTCAAAAATGTCCCTTTTAAAAGAGTGTAAGAGGTAATTAAAAGCCACAAAGTCTAGGTGAACTGGACATGAAGTCATGGAAATAGGTTGTTGGAGGAGAAATTTCGTGACTTGTACTTTTTATGTGAGTTTACAGTCCTTCTGGGAGTTAAGGGTCTGCTGGGTTTTTGATGTAGCTCTGCAGCAGCCAATTAAAATCCTCCCATTAAGGAGAGAGTTATCTCTTCTGCGCAGCCAGATGTCCACCAGTTGAATTTAGACAAGCTGTAATGGCCACTGGGTAAAGGAAGCTGCAGCTGATGTCTCCACAGCTGGAGCCAGGATGCAGGGGCAAATGTGGATGCTTTTCACAGAGCAGTCCAGTCTTGCTGTGTTTAGTTGTTTTTGACATATCACTGAATGCTCCTGACATGCTGTCTTGTACCTTTTTTCATGTGCATGTGTCTGTGTTTCTGCAACAGAGTGTGCACATGCGAGTTTGTCTTGGTACTGTATCTAGGTAGTTCAGTGTCTCAGCACCTGTCTGTGTACATGTGTGCATATTTATCCTGTCTATCAGAGCATGATTAAAGGTAATTGCAGGTGCGTGTGCCAAGACACTGTTTTCCTTCTGTCTTTTGCCTGCTCATTTGCATGAGGGTGATATTGTGGTGAGAAGGGCTGACAGTGAAGTTTGTAAATCCCATCTGTTGGGAAACGAAACGATTGATGGAGCGAAAGAGGGAGCCGAGAGGCAGAAATGACAGAGAGAAGCAAGGGAGCGAGAATGAGTAGTTAGGGAAGGCAAATGAGAGGGAAGTACATGTTTTGGATCTATGCAATATAAAAATATGTAAATTGAACTCTTGTATCTTTGCTTAGCAAGTGCGTTTGTAACCACAACTTGGATTCGACCAAATAAGTGCTGCATATGTACTGATTTGAACTTGCAAATGTGGTCCTTTAAAGTGGCGGGCCTGGCTTCAAGCCCCTGTGAGAAGGAGCAGCCTTGCTACTTGAGTGTCCTAAAGTATGAAACTAAAACCCATTCAGCTGTTTCGTCGCTGAAAATCCTTTATGATCAAGTGAAAAGAGACATTCTCCCTCAGAAATAAACACATCAGCATGACATTGTCATTATGGACTTACTATAGCACAGAAAAACATGCTGAAAAAGCACATGCCTCAATCTTGTCAGACTCTAAAGCACTACAACAGCATTATTCTTCCAGCCTTTTGTCAGTTCATTATTCAATAACATATTATTGTTCTATTTATCACATTACATGTATCCAGCTAATACAGTCCAACTTGCAGGAGTATTTACTTAACTTAGAGTATGGTTGGTCCCTGACATGGTCCAAATGCCACTCATCTTTCCGCTGTGACAGTGATGGTGCATCCAGGAATGCGTGGGGCTCCCCTGTCCCACGCTGCCCTGGCTATTGCAGTTGTTATCAGTGGGACTGGAGACAGGCATTATTTCCCCTCTAATTCCCTGATAATGTCTGTCCTGCCGCATGGATGACTCTCAAAGGCAAACCCAGAGCCCCTCACACCGGCAGAGTGGCTGTGCTTCCAAGGGGAGATCTACTGTGTGTGTGTGTGTGTGTGTGTGTGTGTGTGTGTGTGTGTGTGTGTGTGTGTGTGTGTGTGTGTGTGTGTGTGTGTGTGTGTGTGTGCGTGTGCGTGTGTGTGTGTGTGTGTGTCCAGAGAGGCCAGAGGATGATTTATACGCTTGCTTTGTCAGCGAGTACAAAACTCTTTCCCAGCTTTTATCTACATGGTCTCCTTGCTTTTACCACTTTAAAGCCCCTTTCATAGACTTTACAGCAGCTTTTAAGAAGTCTGAGCTTTGTGAGACAATGACTGGCTGCAGGCGTCATCACTTCCAATCTCTCTCACTGTGTCATCTGTGTCTCAGGAAAGTGCATCTGATCTTTTAGCTTTATTTCGTAAATGATATGTGTTGTTTCCTGCTGTGAAAAAAGACTTTAGAACTCAGCCAGTTCATTTAAAAATATACTTCTAAAAATTGCTAAAAGCCTATCAGGATTTTTAAATCACTGAAATTATGAAACTTTCTGTTTTTTTCATCGTAAAGATGATAAATGTGTGGTCCATCTCTCATCTGTTTGTTGTTAGTGTGAATGTGGGTTCACTATCCCCCTCTGGAATTAAATATTTAAAGTCCTTGTTATAAAAAGGGTGCATTTTGACTTAACAATAAGAACACTGGAAGTAAAACAATGGCATAATGATGATGTTTAATTGGCTATGATATTGAAAAGGTGCACATTTTGGGTGTCAGGTGAGGTTGAAACTCAGCCTTGTGTGTGTTTGAATACCGCTGTGAGACAGAACAGCCACAGGGCTGACAGTGAGCAAACTAGACCCAGTGGATGGGGTGACCACTCAGGTGGCAAATGCGGAGCTTGACATGAATTCACCTCGCTCTGTGTGTGTGTTTGTGTATGTGTGTGTGTGTGTGTGTGTGTGTGTGTGTGTGTGTGTGTGTATCTACAAATATTTATGTGTCTCTCTGCATGTATTGTCGCTGTCTATACCGGCAGATACACATACACGCATACACAGTGTGTATGTGGATTGGTAGATCGGGGTCAAGGCAAAAATCACAGCATGTGTCTGTACAGCATAACATCGGTTAGGCTTTATGGCTCAGGACTTCCTAAGATAAGCCCCCCCCCACCCCAGGCTATGAAATTGCCCCTTCAAGAGAAAATGACATTAATATGCACTTGTCCCTCCCCCCACTGATCCTTCTGTGTTTCACCAGAGCCTCACTGCTCTATTAGAAAGGCAAGCCAAGTCATCATGAAAGCCTCCACCACAGATGAAATGTTAAAGCCACTGACTTGGGCATAGCCTGCAGAGCAAAGCTTTTAGCCTGTCTGGCCTGTATATGATGGACTAGACGTCTGTACAATGTGAGAACAGCATGAAGTCATTCATCAAAATCATGGAGAGAACAATCTTTTGTATAATCCTAAATAGTTTTAACGGCTTGAAGTGAGTGAGAGACTGACAATCTACCCAGATGGGATCTTCGTAATTGATCAGGATGTGACTTAAAGTCTCTGTAAAAATACTTCTCTATAATATTAGAGCATCCCTCAATACAAAAATATATTTGCTTATTGTTGCTTGAATGTCCGTCCTTCACTGTTCTGAATTTTGACACCTCAAGGTTGTTTTTACATGTATCTGCTCAAGGAGCCTAGTTTGTCTAGGCCAGTATAGTTCCTTTTAACTGCACATTCACATGCACATCATAGCTACCTCATGTGACCTGCGTCACCTGTGCACATCCTCAGAAAGGAACGTTAAGTGTGCGTGACATGCAATTCATGACATGACTGGAAGTGTCAAATAAGATCACCAAAAGAATGAATAAAATTTTGGCAAAGAAATGTAGATCGAGCTTTTCTGGGTGACATACTATCTGCAATGTCAACGCTGCTGTTTTCTCTGCCATCAACAAAACTATTTTACTGTTGCCATTTTTTTTTTCATATTCTGCAATTGTACAGAAGTTGAAGTTCATGAAGAAGATGTCCAGGGATGAGCAAATTCTAATCTGCCTATGAGAGGATATACTTGTGGCTTAAAACTTACATGTACAGTACATACAGGATTTTGTTGCATCAGTTTCCACATCAGTTTTTAAGCCAATTATATATCAATATGCAATTTACACAAGTATAATGTGGAAATTTAAAACTTGGATGTTAAAGAGAAGTATGAGACATCTTTTGTTCAGGTCACATGTTTGACATGAAAAATATTTCCATATTACTTTTAAATATTCACGGTTAAATTAGGAAGAGTCAAAGTTAAAGTTTGAAACAATAAACATCTTAAATTCATTAAGGGTTAACATTGATCATGACTCTGTGGGTGTGATTTCATGATATTTGATTGACCCCCACAACTACTTATGTTATGTTATGTTGTGAATAAACTATGAAAATATCTGTGCACAAGTATGTCACATCACTTTTTCACTGTGAGACATAGTGAAACCCACAAAATTGTCTTTTAAAAAGTCTTTTAAAAATGTAAGTGTGATGTATTTGCAGATGGATGTACAAATACATACTTTACGCTCTGTTAGCTGCATGCCAGGCTCACAGTCAGGTGGGGGGTTTTATTATGAGCAAGGTTAGCTTGTTGCCCCATATCACATTTGATCTATCATTCTACAAAAAAAGGAAAGAGTGATTGTCAGGTGGTCGCAACAACAAATGAGTGATAGTGTTGCTCTGTAACTGCTCAATGTGGGATATAAGCAACTGCCTGCTAATAACGTTGCCAGGGCAACATAAGAGGTGATGATATGTCAAAGTTGGGATCACAAGTTGTTTGCGTTTCCCTCTACACTGCAAAATCAATGTTCCATTTCTAGTTAGGAGTTGCCATATGTTTTCCAGTGAAATGTAAGTAATTATCTTTCATTTCAGGACCAATAACCAGCTGGTGGCCTTCCTGTCCAAATATAGAGAGATGAACTTCATCAAGTCCCATGGCAGGGACAACGCCAGGTGAGATGGAAATTTTGAAACATTTTAATCTCCCTACAACACCCAACCTAACATCATCTTTGACTTTTTTCTTTGACTAGCTGCCTGAGTTTCTCTCTCTTACTCACAAACTCAGCCGCACCTACTTGCACACAGTGTGCACTCCTGCCTGCACGGCAGGGTCGCTGAATCATAATACAATTAGCTCCCATCTGTGGCTTCATTAATTAACCTTCCTAGTGGGGTGAGCTAGCGAGGTCACTGCCAGACTGGCCGCCTCTGCTGCCACCCTCTGCTCTGCCTCATCACACTCCAGTGGCAAACCAGTCATCACCCGACACTGTGGGAAAAATACCCCAAAAACACAGAAAAAAAATGTTAAAAACCCACACACCCAGCATGGATGCCTGACTCAGAGTGATTCAACAGTACCTTTTTGTGTTTGCAGTCTCAGGATTGTATTCAGTGCTGTTTGATGAGAGTAAGGCTGTATTGTTACTGATTTAATTCGCTATTAAAAACAGCAATGATTCTGGTAATCCACCAGTATATGCATATGCCTGGGTGGTTGAAATGTCATCTTTACGTTTACATGCCCCTGTGAACTACAACGTTAATACGTCACAAGTCTTTGTTGCTATTCAGAGTCTGCCTGACCTGTATTTGACTTTCTCCATCTCCATACATTCACAGGAGCATCATCCATTATGTATGCACAGTGTCACTCTATAGCGCTTTTGGCAAATATTGCACTAGGAATTTAATAAAGTTAGTGAGGTTGAGTGTTGTCTTCATATCCTCCTGAGCATATTTTCCGTATGTGCCCTAATCTTTTTTTATTACCTCTTTTGCTTTTCACCAGTATTCACCAAAAATTTCTTTTAGAAGAGGCAGATCAAGATTGGTTAAACACATTTTCACCACTGTTATTAGAGCCACTCAAAAGTTGCTTTTCCCACTAAAAGAGGACAGTGTTCCCTGGAGTTTACCGTCACCAAGTGCCTCTTATGACAAGCACCTCTTATAAATGCTTCCTTTTTTGTAGAAAGTAAAAAAAAAACAAAACTATAGGGAGGACATACAGATGAGCTGCTGATTATGAATAGGAGTATATAAACAGAACCAGAAATGCTTTGTTTTTTTTACCATTCACAGTAAACAACAGTTTTTTGTATATTTAAATGTATTCATATCTGTGTGTGTGTTTTAGGTTTATCCGTAAACAGGGTCTGGATCGTCTGTTCTACGAGTGCGACACCCACATGTGGAGGCTGGGTGACCGTAAAATCCCAGAAGGCATCAGTGTGGATGGTGGGTCCGACTGGTTCCTTCTCAACCGCAAGTTTGTGGAATATGTCATAAATTCCAAGGACGATCTGGTCACCAGCATGAAACGCTTCTACGCCTACACTCTGCTGCCTGCTGAGGTAACAATCACACACACACACACACCGCTTTCACACTTCGGATGTTTCTTAATGTTAGACTGACAGGTAAACACTGCATTGTGCTTCCACTGTATCATTTATAGAAGAAGCATATACTGTTCCTTCTTTATTGCCGTGTTAGATGTGCAGAGGGGAAAAATAACTTAGAAATTGACAAACTGTAAAATGAAGGAAAGATGTCAAGGCTGACTCCTTCAGCTGTATGCAAAGATGAGATGAGAACTGAATGATGTCTGTGGGAAAATTGTATGTTTATCATGAGCTGCTCTGAATCCCAGTTCTCTGGCGCTACTCTATTTCCTCAAGTGAATTGAATGGTGTAAAAAATAAAACATATACAATTTTCTAATTTTGTCTCCCTGTCTCTGCACCTCCCCTCTCCCTATTTCTGCCTATTCATTTCTACTTCTCATCTTCCAGTCATTCTTCCACACAGTGTTGGAAAACAGTGCCCACTGTGAGAGCATGGTGGATAATAACCTGCGCATCACCAACTGGAACCGTAAACTTGGCTGTAAGTGCCAGTACAAGCACATTGTGGACTGGTGTGGCTGCTCCCCTAATGACTTCAAACCTGCAGACTTCCACCGCTTCCAGGTAATGAAAAAACATAACACTAATGTAGAGAAACTCACTTTTGGCTTGTATCAGAGGGGTTCTCAGGGTTTCAAATACTGGAGACATTGTGGTAATTAAAGAAAAAAGGAAAAATGGCTGACTATCTTCATATTTTCTAGACTTGTCCTTTTATTTTTTATTTTCTTTGGAATCTTTGGAAGAAAACCTAATTGCACTTTCATTACACAATACCTGGGCAAAGTTCCTGATAAATCTATGGCCCAGATTAAATATCTTTTAAAAATACTTTCAACATAAAAAAGCCATCACATAGATGACTGGTCTGCTGTTGTGAGTGGCACTGAATGGAGAAATAGACTTGTATCTAAAAACTTCAACATGAACAATACGCAAAATACCATAAAATGGGTTGTACAGTATATGTGTATTTATAGGATTAATTGTAAAGCAAATTTCACAATAAAATTCACAACTACAGTTGTGTACAAATATGCATTTAAAAGTGCATCCGGAGTTACATAGAAAGCAGGCTGCTCTCAATTACACATCTTCAGCTTCTCTTATTGTAAATCCAAAGGAAGTTTGAAAGATCATTTTTTATTCTCAAATGTCTGAATCGAAGTAAGCGTGAATTTGGTGGTAAGATTGGTGTTTTTAATTTAAACCTTTACTTAAGTCTGAAACTTCACTTTTAGCAGATATAGTCCCTGTACTTTCCCAAAGTACTCCAGATAAAAAGCTGTATCTCCAAGCATATGTCCTTCAGAGACAACAGATAAACCTACGATGTAAAAATACATTGCTTTGTCAGATGTTTGAAGCACACACCCCTCGGTATGTTGTGGGAAATCAGCAGCGATCATTCTCTACCTCTTTAGGTTTGTCCTCTCAGCCTCAGCATCCGGCTGGTTCCCACAGCGTTCACAATCAATATGTGCAAAATGATGTCTCGATTAGTATGACCCTGAAAAGAAAAAAAATTAATAGCAATTAGATTCTTTTTGCCTTGGGTATAGAAGAGAGAGGAGGGTTAGTTACCTCTTCACACAGAAGGTGAATGAATGGCAGTGAATCCCGGGACTGCACAGAAAATCAGTATTGCAGTTTGACTTTTAATGTGCTCCTAAAAAGTAAAAGCTGCGGTACAAAGTAAAAACATTCTGCCACAGTTAAGTATCACTTAAAGTCATATTCTTTAAGTACTGTGACTCACTTCTTGCCCGTCCTTCACATACCAGCCAAAGCAGTCACACTGACCTCAGTTCTCCCTTCGTCAGACCCGTCTGCCGTCTGTCTCGTCTCAGTCTCTGGCAGTTCAGTGCCAACACATTACCACAGGTCCTTGGCACTCCCTTCTGGGTCTGGTAGGCACAGTGGTGTGCAACCCTGGGAACAAAGCAGCCTTTCCAGATATCAGCCAGGCTGTGGTATAAATAGGAATTAATATCCTATTGAGTGCATGATCTGAGTCAACTTGAGTGAAGTAGTTGGGAAGATACAGAGAAGTAAAATAGCTTTAAAATTTGTTTTGCAGATGAGAGGAATAATTTAAAGTAGAACTGTGGAGTTTCCCACATAGTGATTTTATTAGTGTGCTCATCTTCAGACAAAGTGGGGTGATGTGCATTTTGCGGTGTGTTTCAGAATTAGGTGTATTTGAGATGTCTGTTGGCAAAACAGGCTGTGACAGTTTGGCTCTTGACTGCTTAGAGGGCAGTATCAGAAAATACAAGGTCTGGACATGTGTAAACACTAAACCTCTCAATGTTTTTCTTGAAATATGTAGCCAGTCACAAAGGGTTAATGCTTCATCTGGTACAACATAAAGCCACATCAGCAGCCGACAGTCGCCGCTCAAGCATGAGAAAGTGATGAACTCCAAAATGTCCACCGCTTCATTTGGTCTCCTGTGTTTTTTAGCAAGTAGCACCAAGGTGTTTGGTGCAGGTATCTATGGGTAAATAGTTTTGTGCCTAGAAGTGAAAAGATTTCTTTGTGTCTAAGCCAACCTGTGGAGGCAGCAGATTTCATGATGCACCATCAAGCACACAAGAAAGAGTGTGGGAGGAACAGAGAGAGCGAGAAAGAATTGGGTGGAGTTTTGAGTCCAGGCAGAGTGACAAACACAAGCACATCTTCAAAAAAATAAGATAATGAATGGATGGATCAACAGAGAAAAGCTTAATAAAATACAATAGAAGAAAAATGTTATAGTCAGGACACTATCACTAAATGTGCATGGTCAAATGGCTTCTAGACCACCTCTGCAAGTGATTGGCTCACAATCTGCCCTCCTGGTCCTTTACATCCATATTTAGTGCTATCCACTTGTGATCAGATCACTCAGGATGCTTTTCAAAGTCAAGTGTTAACAGGTTCTCTGTCAAAACAATTGGTAGTCGAGTTGCATTGTGGGTAATGCGGGCACAATTATTTGAGTAGGAAAAATCAGAAAAAAAAAGATGATATCTCTGGTTTTGCTGTATTGATTTTCATCCTTTTTTTTCTTTGAACTACATCCCTCATAGAGGTCACGTCACGACCCGTCATGACCTCAGGCGTGGGAACCACTGGTATAGATTTAGTACATATGGACTATTTAGTCTGCAAGTGAAAGAGCAAGTGAGACTGAGGAGAGAGTAATTTTGATTTAATGTATATAATTCATTGACAACTCCATACAGAAAAGATTTACATTGTTTTTATCATCCGTCTTCTACCACCACTTCTTTACCTTTTCTTTATTCTCTCCTCACACATCCCTTCAACACGCATCTTACACATCACATTTTTTCCCATGCCATCCTGGCACACTGTCATTTCTTAATCTTCTCCTTTTTTCTTCTCCTTATCTCATCCGTCCCTGCCTTGCTGTTCTGTTCCCTTCCCTCCTGCCCTCCACCTTTTCCTTTCCTCTGCAGCAAACTGTGCGGCCCACCTTCTTTGCCAGAAAGTTTGAAGCCAGCGTAAACCAGGAGATAGTGAACCAGTTGGACGCCTACCTGTTTGGACAGTTTTCCCAGGGGACGCCGGCACTGAACTCATACTGGGAGAATGTGTATGATGAGCCAGATGGTGTGGCCAGCCTGTCGGACACACAGCTCACATACTATCACTCCTTCTCACGGATGGGCCTGGCCAGGGCGACGGCGTCACTGCAGGGAAACCCGAAGGATCACAGCTGCAGGTTTGTGTTGTAAACACATGCAGACAATACTTCTATTCTCTGTGTACACCCATCATTGTCCTTATAGCATCATCCACAGGTGCACTTCAGTTGGTTTTTGCTCTCAAAAGTCAGCCACACCTGTGTTAGCATGAGAAACCACAACCTATCTTAAAAACCCTTTGTAGCTCTATTAATGCACTGATGTCCGGCATCACATCATAGAAACAGAATAACCGTGAATAGTTCCAACGGGCCACTGGGAACTCTGGGTAATGCTCTTCAGTATGCAACACAATATCACACTCTGGTGAATTTAACCCTGATATAATGAGCTCATGGGTCATGGCACTGACAGTTGTCCCTTCTGGCCACTGTAATATTAGTAGAAATATATAAATTCCACAGTGTTGTTAATATTTCTGGGTAAAATGAGAACGGAAAAGCACACTATCCTTTCATATTTACTGTCCAAATGCAATATTTCAGCTTCATGTAGCTGCATGTCAGGGTTTTACAGCTTCTGTTTTCAGGTGCATCTGGTCTAGTAGTATTTTAGGGTAAATTTTGCAGCCGTTTCTTTGAAACCTAGAGTCAAAGTGATTTGAAAACAGTGACAAATATGCTGATTCAAAACCCAAAGCAGAGATGTAATTTGCTCATTTGTGACAGAAATAACCATGCATCTTATAAAAAAACATCTTACTTCGAAATAATAAGGCAAACATGACACTGACAATTTATGGAGGAGAGCAGTTGTTTTAACAATATCTGAAGACACACTATGATCAGATCTGCTGCGGTTTTTGTTGGTAGCCATCCAAGCTGTTGTTGCTTATTGTTCCCCTAAGGAAAGTTCCACAAATCCACAGGTAAACTAACTGATAGCAACTTTAAGAGCAGTGTCATTCACACAAATCTGGCCTCTCTGTGTCAGCTGAGATGCTTTAGTACGGTAGGGCATTTAGTGTCATGGCCCCCCTTAAGCACACTGCTGCATTGTGGGTGTCCTGTAAGGTCCTGTGGGTAAAGCTGAGCAGAAGAAGGAAGTATGTTTCCAACTGTGAAACTTCAAAACAATCAGTCAGCTACAGCTGTTTCTACTCGGCATCTGTTAAAAGAGACAGACCAAGGAAACGTGGCTACACACATAATGTATGTGTGTGTGTGTTTTTATGCATAGCTCTGTCATTGCCATTGCCAGGAAAATGCAAGCAAACCTAGTCTTTAATGTTTATGTGTTTGTATGTTATGTTTGTGTTTATGTGTTACGTTTTGTTGCTGTGTACACATGTATGTTTGGCTTCCTGTTATAAATACACAAAAACTGAAGTATGTGCGTGTTAGCCTCATTAAGCCTTTGGGTGCAAATTCGAAGTCAAGATGAGGTTTGTGAGCTGCCTGAATACTTCCTCTATTAGTGGGTTTTAGCATCTCTTTTCAAAGTTGTTTTAATGATGTTTTTCTATAGCTGAGACTGTGTTTTTTCATTTTATTTGCACTTGAGCTATTTAAACACAGAAGAGGTGGAGAGATCATGATAAACATACCTTTCTGAAAGCAGGATTGGGGAAGGAGGATAATGGTGTTTTTTGTTGTTGCTGCTGTTGCTTTGTCCCACATGATAACAAACTGAATATACTTGAATTTTGGATTGATTGGCAGGTTAAACATGACATTGAAGACATCACCATAGCCTTTCTTTCACAGTTTCTTTGGCATTCTATGCACAAACCAATCAATGAGTCAATAAATGAATTAGCAGGTGAGTGCTACTGAAGGTATTTCCAGAATCCTTAAAGACTCTTCTGACTATCCATCCATCCATTATCTATACCTGCTTATTCCTTAACCAGTGTCACGGGGATCTGCTGGAGCCTATCCCAGCTCTCTTTGGGTGAAAGGCAGGGGTACACCCTGGACAGGTCACCAGTCCATCACAGGCCCACATAGAGACAAACAATCTCACACACTCACACTCACTCCTATGGGCAATTTAGAGTCACCAATCAACCTGACATACATGTTTTTGGACTGTGGGAGGAAACCAGAGTACCTGGAGAAAACCCACACAAGCACAGGGAGAACATGCAAACTCCACATAGAAAGGCCGGGTTTCTGTGAGGCAACAGTGCTAACCACTCATCCACCGTGCTGCCAATATTTTTAACCCACTCCTGTAACAGGTCATCTATTTTCTAATCTTAACATGGTAACTTGTTCAATTTGTAGAATGTAAATGATTTTTTTTAAATGGTATATCAGTTGTGTTCATTCATTCATATTCATTTCTCTTTCCAATATTTATCTATGTACTTAAAACAATAATATTTTAATTGTGTTTTAAGTTAAGTTATTACCCTTATTAGTCCCACAATGGGGAAATTCTATTGCCACCCAGGGTGCACACACACCCAGGGAGGCAGGCAGCCGGTGCTGTGGTGCCCAGGGGTCCGGTGCCTTGCTAACACCATCTCAATTGTGGTGTTGAAGGTGGACAGGGCACTGTAGGCTATTCACTCCATCCCACACAGACCTGAGACTCAAACCTGCAATTTTCAGGTTACAAGTCTAACTGCCTATGAGTGTAAGGTCAGAAATAGTGTATATAGACTATTACTTCAACACGAAGGCAGGCAAACAGTGACTGCTCCAGGTGAGGCTTGAACTCACAACCTCGGCATCACTCTGCAGGTTACTGTCTTATAAGTACCGCGCGCTGACCGATTGCGCCACTGGAGCTGTGGTTTACAAACATAGCAAGGATATCTTTTATTTTTTGATTTTGATGTTTGAAGGGTTTTGGGTAATTTAAGGTAGTAAAGTACCTTCACCAGGTATTTCTATCTCTGATACTTCAATATGATGGAAACATATGACAGGAATATGTTATCCATGTTATCTGGTTGTAGTGTTTTCCAGGTTTAGGGGCTGCCTCATTTAACACAATACACAGACAGAAAGGCAGTCATGCTACTTCACTTGCCAGGAAAATGCAAGCAAATGCACCTGAATGGAACCTATGAAAAATAAAATTTCTCATAATCTGTGGTGTAGTATACACACATGAAGGCATTACTGATACTCCTCAGTGTGTTGCAAGATAAGTATACTGTATGATTCTTGTTTGTGAAGGTTTGAGGGCGAAATCAGGAGCCAGAGCATATAATAATACAGTGAACTACAATGAGTCAACAGTTGCAGTGAGGCATTGTTCAGATTAAGCTGAAAACAAAAGGAAAAGAGCATGATGATATCTCCTGTTTTAGGCCCACTCTGGTTTATAGACCATTAAATACACAGTGTGTGTGGCGTGACAACCAAAGCCGCCTGGAGCCGTGTTATTTATGTTTTATTGATCTAGAATTACGCTGATGAAGGCAAGTAATTAAAACTGATAAAGTTTATTCTTCCAAGTCTAAAGTAGTGAAAGCTGATGAATCTAAATCGAGCCTTGGTCTGATGTCTGAAGTCTGACCATATATGGTTATGTGTGGCTATGTGTTTAGAATTCAGATGTGCCACCAACAGATGGTTGGATCAGCCTCAGTGTGAGACTGGAGCAACAGAGAGGAAAAGGCCCCAGAAAAAGATCTGGCTCTTTTAGCAGCCTGCTGCGACTGGAGAGACTATGGAGTAAAAACTTGAATGGAGCTTCTGTGCAGGCTACACCCCAACTCTTTCTCACTGCCTCTCACACTGGCAACCGCATCTCTTTCGCAAAAGACGGGAGGGCCTGAGAGACAGGGATGGAAAGCAGGATGACAGAAGGAGAAGAGAGGAAAGGTGCAAAGAAGAAAAAGCAGATGGGAGATGAGAGAGGAGGGGAATGGAAACAGTGGGAAAGGGAGCAGGATAGGATGGAGTGTGCTGTGCTCTCCTTGTGTGTGTAAATATTTGCTGTTCTGCTTGTCAGGGTAGCATTTACCAGGACGGGTTGACTCCTGGTCCTTTAGTGGAATACTGATGAGACCCTGAGCTCTGGGGAACAGAGAGACAGTGTGTCTGTGTGTGTACACACCCTTGCTCGTAAAAAAAAGGAGGAATAAAGATGTGTTTAAGAAAGCAGAAGAGACGAAGGATGAGAAATCTGGGCAAGAAGGAGCGTGCAGAGAGCATCTGTGGAATGTTCTCCAGCAGTGCCCACCCTGGCCCCTTTTTTGTTTTTCCAGAAGTCACTGGTTTCCCCAGGGGCCTGCCCCTGCCACGTATGAAGCGACACAAACAAACAACAGAGGGGCAAGACCTTCATTTAGCTGCAGCTGACTGGATGACCCAGTTCAACTTTCTTCCGCAAGCATATGTGTTTACTTGGACCGTGTGTGTGTGTGTGTGTGTGATCAGAACTCAGACTAAATCTGCTGCCAGTACAGCCTGTGAATATTCTGTAATCTTCTATTGCTCGCAGACCACTGTGGTCTCGACTGTCACACCTTCTTTAATCAGCCCTGTCACTTCTGAACTGCAGCATACTGTATTTTGAGCTAGACAACACATTGTAAAGCAATAATTAGCATAGGTTTGATATTTACCTAGTTCGGTGGAGGTTTTCAGATGTACCTGCACTTTAATTGTTCACCACGGTTGACACGTCTTTGACGAATTGGTTTTCTGTTAAAGGTTATTGAATTAATGTCCAGCATTTTACACAATCAGAGCAAATCAGCTCTCTACTAACCTTCACTGAAAACATACTGTAGATCAGCATCTAGCCACTTTAGCATGTCCAAGGCTGGTGCCTTCCAGACTGTGTCCAGATGAGTCTAGATATTCTTTGTCGGCCCAAAGCGACACAGCAGGCAGGTTGTGCAGGTGCCAGATTTGCTAACAGACTTTTTCTTTTAATGCTCTGCCAGGTACTTCCCCATGGGTCACCCAGTGTCAGTGCATCTCTACTTCCAGTCAGACCAGTTCCAGGGCTACCTGGTCAAGCACCATGCCACTAACCTGGCAACAAGCAAGCTGGAAACCATGGAGACCTGGGTGGCACCTAAGAAGAACTTCAAGCTAACCGCCCCTCCTACCAGCACGTTCAGCAGGTTACAGTTCGCAGAGGTGAGTCAGCATATTGGCTGCTGAAACCCAGAGTTTATATTTAATTTACATTAAGTCGGTTTGTTTGGCATGAGTCACAAAACAATCAGTCATTGCCAGTGTCAGTAAATGAGATCCATTAAAACCCTCAGCACCACACAGGAAAAACATAGCTCTTCAGCATATAATTAAATGTAGGATATTCCGCTCATTGCCATGATGACCTTATATTCATCACTATAGCGACCTTGCCAAGACTCATAGCGCCGCATCTCCACACAATTAAACCGGTGCCTGTAATGCCCTTGTAAATTTTAAATTGATTGAATTCATCCAAGTTTATAGGGATGAGCGCTTCCTGTGCTGCTTATTTGTTGTTTCCTAATAGAAAGTCTTCTCACCTTCACACTGGAATGCTTTCCTTGATTGTCTTGTTATGTTAATCTGTGTTCCTGTTTACCACAATGCCTGTTTAGGATACAGTCGCTCTGCTGTGATGTGACAGCCACAGACTGTCTTTAAAAAAAAAAAAAAAAAAAACAAGGACAAAATTTCTGAGTGAATGTAAATTGACCTTTTTCGCTGCTTTATCAGGCGCAGCTTTGTAGGAAGCACAAATGTCAACAAATTTGCGAATGAATTTGTTTTCTTTGTTTGTGCCTGTGGACCACACTCATAACACCTCAACACACCCTGTTTGACCTTTTCTGGCGGTCTCAGTGAACGCAAAGGGATCCAGACACCCAGTTGCCATGTGGCTCCCTCTCACTAAGCCGTGTTTGTGTGTCTAGCCTATGAAATTGTGAGTGACAGAGAAGTGATGTGAGCTGTGGCTTTTATCTAAATGCTCAGCCTGAGAATGCATTCGCTGTCTGGCACTGTGCAGGGACTGTCACTCAGTCAGTTTGTCCATCTGTCATTCAAAACGAGAGCAGAAAGAGCATAAATAAGACAGCATGTCATAGCTGCAGCAGTAGCTCTGTGCGTTTTGTCAAGTTGGAAGATATGACCCATTATACTCCACCTATATGCTGGGGTTTGCTAGATAAACCATATAGTTGGCTTAACAATGTGTTCCCTGTCCTCCTCTAGATATAAAGGAAGACAGATGTGTCTTTCTTTCACTCCTCTACCACCACCTCCCAGCTGCCTTTATAGGCCTTTTAATAGCATGATTTAGTGTAGGACCACAGTTAAAATTAGTATTTCACCTTAAGTCAGCCTTGACATTGAGAGGTAGAGTATATTCTTCTGTGTAGGATAAATTTTACATGATTGAATGACACTGTTGGTGATGGTTTTAGTCCTCGTTCTGGCACAAACACATATATTGTGGCATGGGATGTAGAGGAGGTGACAAAACAATAGGCACACATTATGATAATATAATCTAATGCAATTCCACAAACTGCAGCTACAAAAAAATACTTAGAATCAGCTTTTGTATGACACACAAATATTTACAATATACGTTTAAAAAAAGAGTCATGTTGTTGCCAGGTGGATATTTTCACCTGCGTAGCTGTTTCCCCATGTTTCCAGTCTTTGTGCAAATCAAGCTCACCCTAACCTCATATGGATCACACAAACATAACAGTATGATGTGAATAAGTGTGTTTCGCAGAAAATATTCACTGTCATGACTCTCTGCTCTCCACCCTTTCTTCACCCATCGTTCCACATCTTTATTAGCAAGCATCCATCCATCTTGCCCACAGTTCATCAGTAGAATAAACAGTGCCCCAGGGGAGTCCTCTGGTGCCGCTCAGGAACACCTGAGTTTGATTACCCCTCAAAAAAATGTGCCACTAACAAGCCTCTGAATTGAGCCTTAAGGGGGAATTCCTGCTCTATGGTTTTAAGTAGGGCCAGATGTAGACTGTCCATGCCACTGCCTGATCAAATTGACCTGTCTTATTTAATGGAGGTGTCAGACTGTGGGCACCAGCAAGCCAGTGACATGGAATAAAGGTTTGCAGTGTCACTGGGTCAGAAGGAAGGAATGGAATAGAGGCAGATTATCAGATGGAGAGCATTTTATGTTTTCTGTTAGGTATGGAAAGGAAAGGATGGAAGGAATAATATAGATTCTAAACATGAATGGTGGGGCATATATGTGAAGTGTTATGTCATTAGTAGGTTAGACAGAAGGAGCTCTTTCTTCATTTTGGCAGGCCAACAGTGGCTAGTAAATGAAGGGTAAATCTGCATAAGGCTTGATTAGGTGTTGGTCTTAAGCCAAAGCTAACTGGGTAAAAACAGAAGGGACAGGTTGAGTGTGGAGCTCATCACAAGCTATAGGCTGAGGCTGAAAGGGGCTAGAAGTTAATCCTTGTGTGGCCCACTTTCATAATGGAAGACACAAAGTCTTGCTAGTGGTTGCTTTGACTATATACCTGGAATTTAATCACAAACACAGTGATGTACTAGAAAGAATGAATTAAATATATGAATTGTTAAACTTGGTTTATATGGTTCAAATATTTCAGCAAACATTGAGCTGATGAAAAACGATGACGTGTACATGAGTCATGTGAATATCCTCAGAATCTTCCTCTCACTACTCTGACTGTATTCACACATCTGCAGGCTCTCTCCCAGTGAATTACAGTGAGATTCCTCTGTCAGTACTCCCTTCATTCTTTCTGAGGCTTAGAACGAGAGTGCCACCAATCAATTGGCGATGTAGTGTGTGTGTGTGCCGGTGAGTCAGCCTTGAATAAAGTAATGAGCTATAGAGGTGCCAGACAAGAGAGAGTTGATTAGTAATTTAAAGAGAAAAGACCCAAGTTCCAAGGGGCAGAAATGGCAGAGGTTAGTCCAGAGACTGAGATGAGAGTGAGATGTCTTTTACAGATAGCCAAGATGCACACACTCTCTCTTGATATGTCTAAATTATGCAAGTTGTGTCTATTTATACTGTACATCGCAATCTCAATTCTCAAAGGATGTAATACAGAGGCAGTTCCAGTCAGCCATTGATCGTCCAGCAGGGTGAGGCTGTGTTAATCAGCCGCCATTGTAGAAATGAGCGCTTCCTAAAACCGCCATCCCTCTCATATTTCTGCCAGCACCCAAGACAGTTTTCACTGTCAGTGCATGTGTGTGTGTGTGTGTGTGTTACCTCCTTCTCTTTCGCCCTTACTCCTCATCAATCTCCCTGTCTCTCATTTTGCATATTGCAAGGTTTTGCAATCTCCGCAATACAACACACACACACACAGAAAACACCTCCTCAGCTACAGGCTTGACCGTAATGAAGGTGCTAAAGGCTTTTACAGTTCTCTGGATTTATTCCCTTTTTTTTTTTTTTTTTTTGCGTTCTTTCATTTAAATGCACAAACCTGTCTAGAGCGATATAATACATTTTCTGTTATCACATCATAAGTTCCAAAGACATAGTGTATAACTCTCAGTTCAAAGAAACCTACAAACTTGTGTCTACTAAATGTTAATTATGTAAGCTTACTTAAATTAGCTTATTGTTCCCCTGGCAGTCCTCCAGTGTGTAACAGGCTGGCAGCTACTTCCATGTTCTGCAACCAGAGGCTCTATATGTCTCATAATTCAGCAAAGATATGTTTGACTTTGGTATAATCTGTTACACTTTTATATTCAGTTTATTTATCTCAAAAGTGCCACAGAGAATGCAGTTTTCTGTGTGTGTCTGTGTGGAAGCACTAAAACCTCATTTTTATGGAGGTTTCTTCCCTTAACTCCCTTTTTTTCTGCTGATAGAGGCTGTGGTCTCTGCGTCTGCATATAATCAGTATCTTTCTCTGTATGAGTTTTTTTCTACTGGTATAATCGTCTTCACTGCGGTTACTGTTGAGGACAAATATATTTTTCACATTGGACACACTGGTGTTCATTAAGTTCCATGTTTATACCTCTGAAAAGTGTTCAGAGAGGGAATGCATTTGATTGGAGATATGGTCGGTCTAGTCATCCAGCGTGCCTCATATTCCGTTATAAATGTACTTAGACATGTAATAGCAGCAGCTCTGGACAAATAAAACTTAAACATGCAGCAGGAAACAGTCAGTCATGCTTGTCAACTTATTATAACATATTATAACACTGTATAACCTCTGTGTAGAGGGCTGGTCTGGAGTGTGGTGCTGTTTGATGAAAAGTGGATGTTGAAGATTATTTCCCATGACAATTCAATGCAGATATTGGTTATCTTAGTAATAAGGTCAAATGTTGATGCATGTGTGTATGTTACTTATTCATGATCACTGTGCACTACCCGCAGCAGTGCTTGTGTTTTTTGCCTTTGCCTCATTCTTTGTCTCTGTTCTTACCCCATTCTGTCACTCACTATTCTCTCTCCATCCTTTTTTCTCACCGTCAGATCGGTACAGACTGGGATGCCAAAGAACGTATGTTCAGGAACTTTGGCGGCCTGATGGGCCCTATGGATGAAACTGTGGGCATGCAGAAGTGGAGTAAAGGTCCCAATGTCACCGTCACAGTTGTGTGGATTGATCCCACCAACGTCATCGCAGCAACCTATGATATTCTGATTGACACCAGTGCAGAGTACACCCACTATCACCCACCACTCAACCAGCCTCTGCGACCTGGAGTTTGGAGTGTCCGCATCCTGCACCACTGGAGTCCTGTGGCTGAGATGCACTTCCTTATTGCCCCATTGGCCTATAACAAGCACCAGCCCATACGACAAGGTGAGAAAGAGCCTCTGTGGTTGCCACAAAGCTGATTTGTAACTAGCACTTGTCATTTGTTTTAGTCTTAGCATAACACAAAATGACTATTGATTGTGTTATTTGTACTAATAGTCCTGCTAGACTTATTGCACTGCCATGCTGTTCCTAAATAGTAGATAATCATTCATCAAAAAGAAAAACCTAAGGTGTTCCTCTAAATACCAAACATTTCACTACATATAGAGATGCATACTGTGCATAGACCTTCACAGTGCAGGTTAACACGATATAGTCCTGCAATGAACCTTATATTTATGAAGCTTATAATATAGGCGTTTGTTGATATATTGTAGTAAAGTACAATTTCTTACAATTTGTACAAGTACTTTAATTTTATGCAACCTATTTCTTCTGCTCATCTACATGTCAGAGGGTAATACTGTACTTTTTACTCTGGTGTGTTTATCTGACAATTATATTTAGTTAGAAAATATAGAGCTTGAAAACACATAGTGGTCATACTGGTGTTTGCATTTTTGTATTTTATTTTTGCATGAACACCTACAAAAACAAAGTAACACTGTGAAGAAACAGTTGCTAGTTTAGGTGTTCCCAAAATTCTGTAGCTACACACACACACACACACACACACACACAGACCCTTGTATTTTCAGCGGTGCCCTTTCTAATAAAGCCTCTAGGCCTCTGCAGACCCTGGTTGTTTGTCATCAAGTCACCCTTAATAACCCAGCAGAATTCTCATACATACTAAACAGAGTGTTAAACAACAGCACAGTTAGCCCTCCAAAAACAATGACACAATTAAATCAATCAGCCAGCATGGATAAGGGGCAATACTGCATTGTTCAACTCCATAATCAGCCAGTTCACTCTGAAAGTCACATGAGAGTTGACGCTAGCTTCAGTATAATCGCGTCTTTCTCCATTTAATCATCTCACTGAGCCGTTTAAATGATGAAAAGAAACAAAAAAGTCACAGCTTTTGTCTCAGTGGACAGCAGGCATTCTGTTATATGACAGTGTGTGTTAAATATTCATTATTACATTCTGGGTGTTTAGGTGTGTTTGCATTACATAATTATGGTTTAGCTTCCAATTTATGTTTGGCTGCAGTCAGCTGTCTTTCCTGTAGTGTTGTAGCTCAGATATAGGATTGATATCAGGTACACATCAGATACACAATGCTGCAAGTTTAGTAGGTGCAGTTGTTGACCCATTGGTAATTTGTTTGTGAACCACTGACACAAATCAGATGGACAACAAACACTCCTACCATAAAACAATATCCAACATCCGACCCTTAATAACCATAAAGTTGAATTAAGACTTCTCTAACAGTTTGAACAAAAACTAACCATTATGTTATTGCCTACAATAAGCTTAGGAAGAAAAAGTATTCTGTTCTTTTACATGAGAAAATGCCACAATAGCAATGTAAACAGTATCAATTGTTATTGCATGTGTTTCTAAATCGTATTAGGTGTTTTATTGCTGTAGCTATTTTTACAGTGTTGTGTACTCTAGAGCACATCTTATGAGATGATTATTTTTTTGTATATGGTAATATAAATGATCAGTAGTGCCTTCCATCACTACCTGTAGGGCTGCTGAGTTTCATTAATTACTTAGTGTGGTTTACATTTAATAAGCCACTGCTGTGTTTACATTACCAGTGTTAATACATTTTGTTTTATATAGGAATATAGCAATGCATAATTGAAAAGTTTGAGTTAAAACATTTTCTGTGTATAAATATATAAAATATACCCCACTTTAAATGCACTTGCATACAGTGTTTAAAGCAAAGCTACAGTCCAGTATGAAAATAGAAAGAAGTCTTTGAAATGAAAAGTTGCTTTCAGAATAAAATCATGCTTATTAAACTCAATACACTGTTCCAGTATGACCAGTATTTAATGGTAGTGAACTGTAGATAATTGTTTCTGACATTACTGAGGCAGTTAATTGGCTTTTGTTAGTGGAGGTGTGCTTCTGTTACACTGCACTTTAGCAGTGATAAAACATTTCAGTTGTTTTATCAGAAAAGTAAAACACAGCATACACAAGCACGTACCTTTTGTACCAGAAATCAATGCGCATTTGATGTTCCAATATAAGTGCATCAGAACAATTTACCTAGTTGACTTAGATTATAATCATATTTTACAATATAAAAAACATAATTATTGTATAGAGAACCTGTGTGTCTGTAAGGAAAGATTATAGTTTTTGTCTAATAATCTTTTATTTAATTCGCAGTGTGTGTCTGTGTGTGTGCGTGTGAGTTCTGTGTGCGTTCATCTTAGCTATTCCACCCACACTTACTGCCATGTCTGGCTCCAGGTTTCCCTCCTACATGCGGTGCCAAGAAGTGGCCTCCTCCTTCATTGGCAGCAGACACACACACGTGTACTGCAACATTTTATGCACAAACCCAAAACTCCACAAGGATGCATGACTTCATGACACACATCTACCACAAAGCTAGCAGATATGAGCTGAACATGCCTTGCCTTGTATGACTGCATCTTTCTGACACCGGTGCTGAAAAGTGCTGATGGCTGCTACCATCTGGGTGAGAGGGAGTTTGTGTTCCACCACCATGCTTATAAGGGATGGCTAGCACCCCAGTTAGAGGGCCAGTGAGGAATTTACAGCTTCACTGGAACGCAGGGTGGAGAAGGAGTTTAAAAGAGAAGCTGTGTGTACGTTTCTGCCTTCCTGCGGGGCTTGACGTCTCACTGTTTTCAAAATGTCAGCATTGCAGTGGCTTGACATACCACATCAAATAATGGGATTTAGGGAGCCTGCTCATGAAAATCAAATTAAGCAATTAGCAACCAGTTTAAGCTTTTCAGATAATAATGATTCATGTTCTTTGCTTTGATATTTTAATGGTCATGTCTCCCTATTTTCCTTTTATCCTTTTTGTTTCCACTCTTTCTCCCCTTGTGCACTCCCTCTGCCTTGACCACTGGTAATCATGTCTTCATACATCATCTGCTCTCTCTCTCTTCCTTCTTATGTTTCTACAGAGGATACTCTGAAGTTCCACAATGGCCCAGCAAAAAACAGCTACATGGAGCAGAGTTTCCACAGCCTCAACCCTGTGCTCAACATCCCTGTCAGCCTGGGCTACGTGGAACAGGCCAAGAGGAATGCTGCTCTGACCGGCCCAGAGCTTGAGCACTGGATAGACAGCTTGGTAGGCGAGCTGTGGGAGGCAGCCGATGTCTGCGCTGTGGGTCCTACTGCCTGCCCTGTCATGCAGGCCTGCCCCAAGAACCCTTGGAGCTCCCTGAGTCCGGACCCCAAATCCCAGCTGGGAGCACCACGTGCGGATGGACGCATCAGGTAGCAGTGAGGCCTCCAGCTGGACAGGAGGCCACGGCACAGAAGATTCACTGTTGATTTATATTTATTTAAGGCGATAGTTGTAGGCAAGACAAGGAAGTGTTCTTCCTCTCTCAGGAGAAGAAAACAGAAGAGGGAAACAGATGAAAAAGTGGGGTTTTTTCAGGAGGTTTGTGAGGGTGTCTGGACAGAAAGTGAGGAAAATGATTTTCAGATCCTCCCATGGGGTTCCTCCTTTTGGGGATTATGCTGGCTTTGCTATTTCAGTTTCTCAGTGTATTTATTTTTCTTCTCATGGCTGAGTTTTACTGTGATCAAACATTGCAATTTTCAAGCATTTATTTTGCTGCAGTATGAATCATGAAGTCAGCTTTTAAAGGCCTGCAGGGGCCACAGTGGTCATGTGAGTGTTGATTATTGACACTGGTAGCAATTGAAGTTCTGCTGCCGTAAGGTCTTAGCTGTCAGACATACATAAGAGGTGCTGAGGCCTGGTGCTGAATTCAAAATGCATCCTTAACGTTTATGTCAAAATTAACAAAACAAGAAGATACCTGAGTGCTCAGGTGCAACCAAACAATTTAAAAAGGGCGATTCAAAGCAAATTTTACCTTTGAAGAGGAAACTCTGAAAAACAAACATTTTAGTACAATTAAAGCCAATTAATTCAGTCCTCTGGTAGTTAAGTGAGAGTTTGGTTTGTAAATCAGTAGAATAAATGAGCAAGTGCAGCACAACCAGGATGTGGGACTGCAGAGGCTGGGCTCACTCAGGCCTTCTCAGAATGATTACTATTTGGATTATAATATACATTTTAATATAGGTATTTAAGTGTTCAACATTCATCAATGCTTTGTTTGTGGTTGTTTACACCGTGTGGTTTCATTTAATGAATGAGATGTTGCAGCTGGTAGAGGACAGAGAGAATTGTTTTGTCCATGGTTTGGTTGTTTTACCAAACTGCCTTAATTTGACCTTAAAATTATGATCTTTGTTTTCACTGTCTGCTTTTTTACGTTCCTTCAGTCATTTCAGTAACACTTTCTATTATGTACATAAACATTTAAGAAGTCTCAGAAATTGTGTGAATGAGAGGAGATGAGTCCATGAGTCACTATTTATTTATAAGTTTATATTAATACTGATATTTTTAGTCAGTGACTAAATAACTGCAACGCTGCCTTGGCAGCATGATAAATATTTTTTTGTAAAGAAAACCGCCTTTATTTACAAAGGCCAACACCCCAAACCTATACTGTACGTTTTTATGGCCCGCACCTGTGTGTTAGTCAGTGTTGTCCTGTCTGAATAGATCTTCTCGTCATGGTTTTTTACATGGCTGTTTGCCAAGTGCACCACAAGAGAGAGCCACTCTGACCTGTGGTCAGAGGTCAGCTACCTAACAACCTTACTGATCAAATGGGGTGGACAAAACCACTCCTCACAAGAAAAACATTGGAAAACTTCTGGATCGAAGGAGAAGCTGTGCTTTTTGGTGTTTTATGCTTCCTGTCAGTTTCAGAATGATAGTGAGTGGTTAGTGATCTTCATGCTGTGACAATAATGTACAATTTCAAGTGAATATTATATTGTGTCTTGATTGACAATTGCATAATCTATTAGATCTGATCTATGACACCTCTTCAACTCTACAGTTGAAGTACCTTTTTCTGCCATCAGACCATATCTGGACATTTGAGACGAGTTGATTCCATTGTACCACAACACATCCTGAACAAGAGGTACGGTCAGACATTTGTTTTACTTTGAAATAATTTTCGTCTGAAGCCAATTAGGAGTTCAGTCTGTGACTGTCAACATTGCTTAGCCACCACACGAGCTAAGTGAGTATTTTTGCACAGGCTAATTAAGAGACATTACTGTTCATTAATGTCAGGTTCACCTTGCCTCTCTGTCGGATGTGTCTATTATAATTGCGATCATTCCTTTCTTATCAAATCTACACTGTTTCTGGGATTGGGTTGTATAGGTCAATTTTGTTTTCCATTGGCCAGTTTTTGCTGCCACCTTTTAATTTATAGTGCTGTCATGCTCTGAATATGTACATCACACAATACATATGATTATGTACTCTCAATGACAGTTTTGGAAAAAGGTAAATTAAATAAATGTAACTCATTGTGAAAGTCCTATTTTGTAACAGAATGATTAACAAATAAGAAGATGTACATAGTTATTTTGTATTGAAATATTGTTTAAAATGTATTGTACATGTAAATACAGATGTGGTTAAATGACAATGAATTATTCAGTTTTTGAAGTGTCAGTAACTGGGCACAAAGAGTGAATCAACGGTGTTTATTGATCAAAGTACATAACCTGTTTCTGTGTTTTGGACTGTGACAGCAACTTTGCCCAATTTGCCTCTCAGAGAAAATCACATGCCAGATTGTTGTCGTTCTTGCTGGAATGTATTGTCGAGCAACTGTTGCACAAATTTTTCTGACTAATGTTTCCCCCGTTATTTTTTTCAGGGGAGGCTCTGTGTGCCTTAGCTGAATTTTAGAAACTTCTCTGTCCATTAACAGAAAATCCTTATTTTGTTACTTGTTTTGACATTGTGTGAAAAATACCATGAGTCTGTCAAGTGATTCACTGGTACTGCAACACCAAAAAGATGTCTGCTGTTGTAAATATCATCAGGCCTTCTGTCCTTATCAGCTTCTATTGTTTGTTTTTTTCTTCCCTTTGGGGGATTTGTTTTGTTGTACTTGACTGGCTTGTTTTACTTTTCTCTGACTGCTTTTTAGAAATAAAATGATATGGAAAAAGAGCTCTACTCTTTGCTACAGGAGTAATATACTGTGCATGTGAACATGATGTGGCTAATAGCAAAACCTTAAGGTTAAACCTTAACCTGAAGCATCTGTCCACCATTGCTCTGTTTCTGATTATTAAATATACGTAGCTGTGTAAATATAGATCAAGTCCATTTAGGAGCATAATATAGTGCATTTGTATGACAACATATACAAAATTAGTTTTGACTCCTTACATTAGTGTTTACAAATACAAAATTAGCAATATATTGTATTTAAATTATATATGTAATTAAAACTAAATCATTTTAATTTTTATATTAAAAACCAATCAAATGACTATGAATGAATTTTACAAAGGGTTTTAGTGCTTTCCATCTTTGTTTTGGTTTTTGCAGTTCAACAACTTTAGTATTTTGGTTCACTCTCACTGCTCTCTTTAGTGTAGAGGCAAGAAAACAGAAGCTGAGATAAAAAACTACTGTATACAATCAGCTCAGAACCGGACAGCAGACAGACAGCTAGTGTATGTGGTGAAGCATTTAGCAGAACCAAATATTTCCCTCAGGAGTTGGTGGAGACCAAACTTGAATAATAGACTAATATGTGAAAAGTGGTCAAAAACAGACCCCCAGACCAGAGACCCTTCAAGGAAGAATTAAACTTCTGTTGGAACATCACTCAACTGGAAAATGACAAAAAGAGACACAAAACAATTATATAAGTAGAAACTGACACAAAATGATTAAAACCAGATGCTTGTATTGACAACAATGACAACACAAACTGATTACCCTGTTGGTGATGCAGTAAAGAAGGGGAACTTTAACGCATCTGTGGGGTCCATTGTCCACTGTTTCATATCGCTGTATTAATATGCAACTTTTTGCCAACTTCTTAACAACAGCTTATAAGAACAGAAAGTGATAGATTATACAGCGTTTACAGTGTTTTGCAACAAGACCTTGACAGGAAAGGATAAGAATAAAAACATATTTTATTAGTAATAATGATACATAAATGATGAATCTCACAGTCATCACAATTTGGGCCTCTAACCATCACTTAATGCTGTAAGTATTTTCCTCAGTCAAACTGAGGAGGTTGAATCATTAACTGTGGATACAACTAGTTGCTCCCATATGTTTTCCACCAAATTAGCTTCAATAATTGCCCTCTCACACAGATTCTCACCCAACACCCACATCATAACAGAGCTCTGTAATGTGTGGCTACAGGGAAAGTTAAACCATTTCAAATGAGTAATGGCTTCCTATAAACGGGGCAAGCCAAATCATACTGCGCATTCATAAATCCAGCTATGCTGTTCAGTTGCACTTACAGCCTGCATCAGAACAAAAGCAAACAAACAAAAACAAAAGGTAACCTGTCAACAGAGTGTGTGTGTGTGTGTGTGTGTGTGTGTGTGTGTGTGCGCGTGTGTGTGTGTGTGTGTGTGTGTGTGAGTTGCGTGTACAGCACCAACAAAGCCCATCCGCTAAACCTAATAAATTCTGGCTTAGTATGCTGTACATGTATGTGTGTGTATGTGCTTATGTTTCCCAGGTAAACAAGTGTTTGAGTCCGAAAGTAAGTATGCAAAAAAAAAATCATCATGCCAGTACATGTATGTGTATGTGGGTGTGCCAGTTAAGGTGCATGTGAAGTGATATGTGTGGCCTTATGCTGCTGAATTCCCCCGCAGCAGGATGAGCGGTATTATGTTTGTTCGACTATGATGTGAAACAGTAAAAGCTATCCTGCTGATGTTGGGAGGAAATGACTCGGATTAATGGCAGATAAACACTGTGATGATCATTTTCAGCTTTTAACTCTAGCTCACTCACACACATGCTGCTTGATTAATTAGCACTCCTGAAATAGAAAGAGATTGTAATAAGAGTGACAGTAGGCATCTCTGTCTCACTAACGCAGCCATCTGCACATGAAGAACAAGGGAGTGCAGGTTTGTTGCTATTAAAATGTTATTATAATCACAATACAACAAAAATCCAACTTTCTGATTAATAATAGTAATATCATATGTGTATTACATCCAATAACACAACCATATTACATGACAACATAGTAAAGTAGAATATATAGTTTTACTTACTATGCCATGAAAGAATTCTGACTTAAAGGTTCAATGTGTAATATTTAAAGCAATAAATTATGACCAAATGAAATATAGTAACCATAAATATTTTTTAAATCTAAGGAGAGAGCGGGTCTCCTTTCACAGAGGCAGCCATATTGTGCCACCATGTTTCTACAGTAGCCCAGAATGGACAAACCAGACTGGCTCTAGACCAGGAAATGTGTATTGTTTTAAAGGTGATGGCCATCGTACCCTCCCTTGTACCCGGTTGCATTCTACAATCTCACCACCTAGATGTCACTAGATCTTTCACATTTTACACATTGTGCTTTCAAAATCTTATTTATTGTGAATATAAAATACCAATTTATTTATAACAAATATATATACCATTCCCTAATATTTGGTTCAAGGATAAGACAGTGTGTATTTTTGTCACTGTCAACAAGTTACAAAAAAATACCAAAACCAACAAAGAAGTTATGCTATTGGCGAGTGTTGGTTGTGAAATTAAAGCTTGATTTTATCCCTCTGAACCATGGAGCTCCATTAAAAATACATTCATGAATCACAGTGTTGCACTAGTTGTTCATTCATTACAATGCATATGGACACTGCAGTTCATTTTGACTCAATCCCACACAAACAATTCTGCTGCCATAAATCTTTAGTACAGCATCAAATGTGCATTATGCCACAAGAGAATATATTCCCCTACATACACACTATTTCCTCTTCCTTGAGTAAGTTTTGCTAAAAGCTACAGTCATCATTTTTTCTCCTCTATAAAAACTTAAACATATTTGTGACCTGTTTTTTAGGTTTTTGTCTTCGGTAAGCATCCACAGAGCAGCCAGTCAGAAAGTACTGATATATTGTTAGTTTTCATGGCATTTGTTCACAATAAGAGAACTATAGTGTAACCAGCTTTATTTACTTTTGATTTATTGTGTGAGTGATTCTTGGAAGATCTTATTTTTTTAAAATTGCTTTGTGTGGCTGAAGATTTTAGTATTACTTTAATCAGAAAAAAAATATTAAAAAATCAGTTTAACAGGAAAATATGTGCATACTGGTATGTAGATCTAAAAGGTCTCCTAATGCTATCTCCCTTTGTCTTAATTACCTTGTATCTTTTTTTCTTAACCTCACAACTTCACTATATAAAATGTGTAAATTTGAGAGTATTACACATTGTCTACGAACATCAACTTCTTTTTGATAATAGCTATTAATATTGTAATTTAATAAGCAATACGCTTTACTCAATGTCACAAATTCATCATCTAATAGTAACACACTTGAGTGAGTTCATCTTTAATTGTTCATCTTTTGTCGCCTGCAGTTCTGAGATGCTGAACATCAAGATTTCACATCATTCCACAGCTAAAAATGATACTACTATAAAACTTAATTTCCTCATGGTCCAGTGAATGTAAAATGTCAGAAACTCAACAACGTTTGTAAATTGCATTTCCAGGATCGAGCAAAAAATTGATTGGAATATTTGTTGTAAGCATATTGTAAAATAATCAACTGTTTAAATAAAAAGCTTAATGAAAGTCAATTAAAAGATGCAACATCTGAAACTGCAGGAAATGATCAAAAATACGAATCAACTAAACAAACAATTTGTAATGAGTGTTACAATGAAATTTGCAATGTTGCAATATTATTTTGATTCTGGCACATATATTGTACTCTGATGTCTAAAGTAACCCTGCATCTGAAAACAATGAAAACTTTATCAGTAAAGCTTCCAGCTAATGTGAAGCTCACAGTCAATCCAAAAAAGCATCAAGTGGCCATGTGCCCACTAGTGCCAGTCAGCTTGCCAACACAAAGATATACACAGATGGTCAAATTTTGATGCGTTCCCATGTTTGAAGAGTCTGAGACTTTTGTTTTTGAAGAGCACATTAAGCCATAGTCAATATTGTAACTGGTTCTGATGTTTTGGGTTTCTACTTACTTGCTTTGTTCAAATCTTAAAATTCGAGTAGAAATTTCATTTCCTGCAGAAAATTCAGTTTGATTGCTGAAAGCTGTTGCCACCGCTGCTGAGAGGATCATTCAAGAGGATAACAGAAGTGAAAATGAAAACATATTTCTAGCTGTAAGCGATGGTGAAACATTTAAAGATTTAGAGCTTTGTTACAGGCCACATGGTGGTGCCCCTGATAACATGTTACGTGTTAAACACATCCCCCATGGGACATCAGTGTAACAGCAAGAAACAGGTTGAAACTCTACAGACTCATTCACGGTCCGATTCTGTACATATGAGTCATATTTAGCTTCAGTTGGATGAAGCATTAAAGAACTACAAATTACATCAGTTTGTTCAGAAAAATATTTTAAAATAAAGTTTTATGCGTGAAAAAAGTAAAATTGGTGAAAATAATGGGTCTGGCATATAATAACCTCTATAATAGCTATCAGCCTCCAAGAATGTACTCCAGAATTTTCCTGCTGTGCCTCACAGTTACCAAGTAATTAGTAAAAATGCACAGTGATACAGTTTAGCAAATATTTCACTGGTGGCATTATTGCTGCTGTATTTGAAAATGTAAAGTATGTGACTATGGGGCTGCTACACTAAGTTTCATATCTGTGCGGGTATCACTTTTTTTTTAGATAATCACCATTTTCAAAATTAATATTCATAAAAAATATTTTTTTAAGAAATCAATGATGACAGATGTCAGCATCGGAGCTACAGTTTCTTTACTTACTTACTTTGAATTAAGACAAACCTCATAATATAAAAAATCTGCCCCAGTATGGTATATGAACGACAAGGCCAAACCCCACAAGAAGCTTAGACTGAAACTATATCTGTGATGCTCTTTAAAGATTTCAAAGAAATAAATGTGCTCAGTGTTGAGAACCACAGTCAGTGTTGAGACGTCAGTAAGCATTGGGTATCTTTTTACTATCAAATACATTACTGGATACAAAAGTAACAATAATCAAACGTACAATTTTAAAAAATAAAACAAAAGGTTAGTATATTTATTTCCTATTGTCATTCCCACTTCTTTATTCTTTTAAAATGACACTGCATTTTTCTCTGAACAGCTCCACGCTCTGGTACCATTTCTAGGAATTCAGTGATGCATTCGAGGGTCTGAAATGTATTCAGTTTGAAGAATTTGTGGCATCGCAAGAGTAGGATATGCATGTGTACTTTCATCAGCTAAACTGAATGTGTGATGAGCTTCACTGACTTTCTCCTTGCATGGTTGTTATGATCCAACCACACTCTTATGAATTTATGAACAATTCTTCCTTGCAACATTCAGCAACACCACTGAAAGCATTGTTTCCCTGTGACTTGTAAAAATCTACACTGGGGCCAGTGAAGCACTCAAACTGAGATGAAAATTGATCTGAAGCTGGACTGGGGGAAACTTCCATTTGAAGCCACTATTACCAGCCACTAGAAGATTTAAAAGAAATGGAAATGGTTGGACTTTGATCACCATCTAGCTGGTAATAACACTGATCTCTCCTATTTTTTTTTTTGCCCAGTGGACAGAATAATGACATGATCTTTCAGGGGCAGCATACACCTGCTTGTTCTGACAAAAGTGAGAAAAAGATCCTTGATGGTCAAATTCAGTTTGAAGCACTTCCACACTGCACAGATCAAACTTATACTGCCATGCCAATATATATCCAGCCAGGCAGAAAAAGGCAGTACATGCTTGTGAGCTGGTGTAGGTGCTAAATATTTCAATAACAGCTCACAGACAGTGAGAAAAAGAACAAAATGCCAGGAGATGCGGCAGGGCCTGGCGTGAGGCACTGTGGGAGCAGCAGTGAGGGGTGACAGGTTGGTGCTGGTGTTACATGAGGAAGTGTCTCAAAACATCAGCAGTCGGAAAGAAACAGCAACAGGAATTTTAAGAGGGAGAAGAGGGCCAAGGCCAGATGGCACATAGGTCAGAGAGGTTGAAGAAGGTTTCCACCCAGCTTCCACTTATACACCTGCTGGTACAAGGTGTGTGTGATGACTAGAGAGGCAAGAAGAGATGAGCTTTTTATTCTCATTGACAACATGACCGTGGGCAAGGATATCTAGCTGAGAATAATGTTAGTTCATACACAGTGTTCACATAAATGTATGTATGGAGAATAATAATGGGAAGCATTTGCATGGATCTGCTGCACATAAAAAGAGAAAAGAAGCTTCAACTGGACAAAGAGCCCTTTCTAAAGAAATACTGTCTATTGTGATACTGGCTGCTTCATTACTAGTCATGTGTTTTAAAGTCTGATAACCTGTGGGGAAACTGTACTACAAATTTGTCCCACAAGTGTACATTATATATTGTTGCTGCAGTTCAAGGAGGAAGGAGGAAGCTTGTACCACAGTAACGATGTCCATCCATCCATCATCTACAGCTTATCCTGCTATTGGCTGGAGCCAATCTCAGCTTAAATTTGGCGAGAGGTGTGGTACACCCTGGTCTATCACAGGGCTGACACACAGAGACAGACAAACACTCACATTCACACCTACAAGCAAATTACAGTCAGCGTTTAACCTAACCCCAACCTGCATGTGTTTGGACTGCGGGAGGAAACCAGAATACAGTAACTGGAGAAAACACACAGGGAGAAATGCAGACTCCGTACGGGATTCAAGCCCAGAGCCTTCTTGCTGTGCAGGGACAGTGTTACCATGCTGCTCTCTATCTTCAAAATGAAAAGACAGTATTTTTCTTTCACATTGGTTTTCTATCTCTTGTTTGCTATAGGAGGATCAGAATCCATTAAGACGTCTGCCTCTGGGCAGATAGATATGTTGTACGGCATGTGTTTCATGGTGTGTTATATTTGGGATAATCCCAAACTGGGAAAAACTAGGAAAGATTTCCATGTAAACCTGACAAACCATTAACACAAAAATAATGACAACCATTTCTCAACCAACTGAAGCTGCTCACATTTACTGTTTACTGTCTAGTGGCTTGCTAGGCACCTAAAGACACTAATGTGAAAATGAACTTGTTTTCAACATTTAGCTGCTTAACTCCTGCTGCTCAGCAGCCTGTGGTAGAACGCCGCTCTAGCCTACATTGAGGTTGCACACAAATGGTAACGGATGTAATGAAGTAGGAATGATTGTGCCATTCAGCACCTGATTCAGGAACAGTTCATAAAGTAAGTACTCTGTAAGAGTATCAAGCAACTACTTAGACATACATTGTCCTTGCTGCAAAGACAACAGCCATCAGCCCACAGTAAAACTATGTAACTGTGTAAAGAAGAAAGAGCACATTCTTGTTTTTACAAATCTTTTTCATAGAAAAAAAAAAACATACTCATTCCAATACACCTGGGTTTTACCGCTAAACTCATCTGATCTAGATGGATATGTATTGCTGTGCAAATTTGCCATTTTATGACTCTCCTCTAATTGTGCTACTGTGTTAATTGCATTTCTTACATTCACTACTATCCTCTAGTTGCTACTTGTGGTCACAATGTCCAGTGTTTTTGTAATTGCACGGGCAACTTGCAACGTGATGTTATTAATGGTGCATCTGTTAAAATAATTTTTGATGTCATTTCCTACATTTCCTATGGAACTCTGGGACTTTTATGTTAATGAAACTGTCTTAGCGTTACAATAAGATGGCACAAATTCAACTAAGACTGAAGTGCCAAGGATACCAGCTCTAACTAGAACAGAGCAGGTATGAGAGAAAATCATATGAATTATTATAATAGTCATGTTGGGAATTTAACAGCTTTTATCCTAAAATAAAGCAGATATTTTCCCCATCCCAACTGTTGAATTAACAAAATCAGTCTTATTCTAATATGTAACACAGCTATTGATTTACTCAGAGCAAAGAGCTTAAGATCAATTTTAAAATGCTTGCGTGTTTGAGTTAAGATGTACAGTGGAAATAAGTCAGGAGGGGGAGCTGAGGGAGACTGAGGAGGAGGCGTAGAGATGGAGACGGGTAGAGACAGGGACGAACTGCGTGTGTGTTTGTGGAGAGTGAAGCAACTGAGAAAGAAACAGAGACAAGGAGACAGCTCCCAGCAGATCTCTAAAACAACAGCATGTCCTGCTGACGGATGATACACAGAGGCCGGCTGGCCAGCCATGCGAGGAGCCCATTCCCTCCTGAACAACCCATCACAGAATAGGAGTCACAGCAGCTGTGCAGGAGAGGAGAGGGTAGGATGAGATAAGAAAGGGAAAAGGAGGAGCAGCAGAGGAAGGTCAAAGGAGGAGAGAAAAGGCTACAAGAGGAGTAGGTGAGAAGGGAGGAGATGGCATGATAAGGAGAAGATGTAGATCAGTGGGGAAGGAAGTTGAAAGGGAGAGAGATGAAGCAAATCAGGGAAGAAAACAAGGAGATTTGAAAAGGGCAGTTAGGCTGACTCTCTTTCTATTCATTTAGAAATCAGTACAACCCCTCATGCAGCAAGGGAGTATATTAAAGAAAGAACATCAGAGGAAAAGAAGGTGGACGATAGAATTTCAAATGGCTTGGTGTTTAATTTGGATGCCTGTGATTTCCTTTCTGATAAATTAAAGACATTTTTGAGAAAACAGATGTGAATGTTGTGGCCTGAGAAGTCAAACTGTCCTCAGTGCTGTATTACTGCAGCGATAGAGGGAGCTAGGCTGACATTTGAAAGACAAAATAACATGTTGTGTGAGGAATGTGTTCTTAAATGACCTTCCAAGATGACGGAGAAGGTTTTTTTTAATGTTTGTAAAAATAACAATAAAAACACACCAGCAGTTAAGAAAGCTGCTGACTCGTACATGTAACAAGAGAAATTACACATAAGTGAGGGCAATAGGCTTTTTGTAAACCCATTAAACCCCCTGACTCATCAGGTTCTCGTTGCCCCTTCTCCAAATTTTCCTTTGTGTGCTGTGGCCAGAGGGATCGAGGGATAGATCTCTTAAATGTCATGAAGACTGATGGTGGGTGTGTTAAAGTGTGGTGACATTACTGCCTCTACTCTCCTTCTTCCTAAGTCAGGCTTGTCTGCCTTCCGCACTGACATTTCGCCGGCCGTGTTTACGTGGGACTCGCCGGCCAAAATGTCACTCCAAGATTTATAGCTGTGAACACTGACTGGTGGAGCGGAGAGGAGGTGCGTGTAACCAGGTGGAGAGAGAGGGAGAACAAATGAATTTGAGCATTCATTGGCTCTCTATCTTCTCGCTTCCCTTTTAAGCTTTAATTTCCTCCTCCTTCCCCTGATACCCACTGTCATCTTCTCTGTACTGTGAAATTCTTCTGCCCTCCAGTTCAGCTTTTTTTTGTCCAAAACAACTGGTTTTCTTCTTAATTCCTGTTATGTGTGTTGTAATATTTTGTTCTGACATGAGAACATATGTACATTATTTTTACCTTACTGTTAATACAGAATTTTTTTATTATCAAAAAAGCCCATACAGTGATGAATTAGTTCATCTCTCAGATACTTTTTTTTTCTAGTTTTCCCTACCCCAAATTTATTTTATTTTTTATTTTTTCAAAATGTCACGGTCCAAAATGCCTGCTATCACCAGTCAGTGGTAAAACCAAATGCATTTGCGGGCTCTTTGCAGGTTTTTTTTCTCACTTGTCCTCAATTTTCTTTTCAACTAATTATTTTCTTTCTCTTCCCTTCTTCATTTTTTCAAAAATAATTTCATATTAATTCTCATCACCATCACTTTTTTCTCGATAAACATAATATAAGTGAACCTGTGATCAGAGAGAATCACACATCACAGTTCCTCCTAGCCCTTATCTATGCCCTGAGGAGAAACATAAGGCATATGACAGAAGGCTCTAAAGCCTACACTTGTAATACAACTTCACTTTTGCTTTAAACACAATTTTCTTTCTCATTAAACACCACCTGTAACATTCCTGGTTAGACATTGGAGGCTGGGTGAGAAGAGAATAGCCAGAGAAGGACATACGATTGAACATGTGGTAGAAAAGGAAGAACACATAAGAGTGAAACTTCTCCCATAGGATCAGTGCCATGGACGTGTACCACATAACTGTGTGGTGATTTCCTTTGGGACAAGAAGTCACATGTCAGGGGCATTGTTTTTCCTTCCTATATAGGAAGCATGAAAAATGTCCTTTCTTCACCACTGCACCCCAGTACACCACATGTGACCGACATAAAACAGTCGAAAGGGACAGCGGCCTCAGCCTATGTGTTTACTGTTTGTATACACATCATATGTCTCGCCGCACTAAGTGTCATTATCACATGGCGGGGACATCAACTTCCCTCTGTGGGAGCAGCACTGCTGTATAATGTGTGGGATGCATCATCCCTCAGCCGCTGCACCAACTTCCAACCACTACAATCTCTCAGTGTGAAGAAGTGATCTGTCATGCTGGCAAGGTGGCACACTGAGTCCCACTATAACACACATTGTGTCTTTAGATTATGAACCTCATCTCACTGACCCCCCACATGATGGTTTGAATATATCAGTGTATTTCCACATCCCTGTTTCCAAGACCCGCCTGTCTAGTAATTAGATTCAGCCAAGATGTTACTTAAATGGAATTATATTTTTGACATTATCCAGAGAACTCTAAATTGATTTTCTTAGATTTTTTACACATAATCCTATAAAATCTGAAAACCTAACTGGAATATTATAGAAACTGGAAGCACAAGGTTTTCAGCCAATACCAACCTCTCAATCTGTAAACTGGTAGACACCTATTATCTTTCTCCAAAGCAGCCACTCTGTGCACCACTGCTCCCTTATGGTCACACTAATTACATGCTAAATGAGAGTAACGAGTATTAACTACAATTGATTATCTATAGAAACACCATGAGGACTGTTGCTTTTTTATCATTTGTCTTTATCTCGGTGTGTTGTGTTTTCATGCTGTCAATAGACTTCTGACTTGGTCAGTACGTTTTTTTATTCTGGCTACAAAATTAGAAATGATTAAAGAGTGATTTAATAAGGACTGAGAAGTGGAAGGCATTGCATCTAGTTTATGTTTCCCAGCAATGTGACAATATAGGCTGTATTAATCCTTCAGTGCCAAAATATATCACAGCATTCATCACAACATGCTTTCATCTTACTACTAATCTTTTGTCCTTGCTCCAACACAATGCAGTGAACAGCAGAAGCCTTGTAAATAAGACAGTCCAGCACCAGACCCTCTTCCAGCACTGTGAGGTTTCTTCTCCCTCTTGTCTTTCCTCTCTGCCTGCCAGGCTCTACCAGTCTTTCAGTCCTGCCTGCTCTCCAGCCTCTCAGGCCCAGCCAGTCATGATGAATGTGGAACAGGGCCCAGCCCAGGCTCCTGCCATTACCCCATGACAATTTATTACCCTTTATCTGTCGGCACAATTAACCCAGGCCCAGGAAATAGGGACTTATCAGTCCTTCATTACTAGGACCTGCCCATGTCCCCATCCCTCTCTGTCACCTGACACACACATGCGCGCACACACACACACTTCAGTCTGTGTGAGCTTTAAGCTTTTCTTGTTGGATATGGCTTGCTCTTTCTCGTACCATCTCCATTACGCCCATAGACTCTTTCTCTCACACAGATACACACTCTCTTAATCACGTTCCCTTTCACTTGTCCTTTTGTTCTCTGTCTCTCACACACACACTCTGACTTTCTTTGAGATTTCAGTTCTAAACTAAAATGATGAGCACCCAGAGAGAGCCAGTATTATGACCCATTACGTCTACACACAATTGGCCTAAGAAAGAAAAAGAAGTCAAAGTCCTCACTGTGGACATTTTTACTTTCATTGGAAAGTTTTGCGGGTTATCCAGTGCCACTGTGCCAACAGTGGAGACACTGTTTCTGAAGACAGTGGCCATTTGGGGGATGGCAGGTATCTTTTTGAGGTTTTCCAGACGAGATTTTTTAGAAGCAATTATCATTATTAAGCATTTCTCTTTTAAATAACATTCATGACTATAGCTACAATCCGAGGATTAGGCAAAATATCATCAAGCGTCAGTTAAACTCAGCTGTGTGGGTGTAGCCAACGGGATGCACTAAAAAAATTAGCCAAACAACCCCACAGCTGTCATTCATGGGTATATTACAAAAGGTAAATACAGCACCAACACTCAGCCTTGCTGTCAATTTGCCCCAGTGGCCATTGGTGGTAATACAACAAAAGAAAATCCCCAGCAACCCAAAAGACATTTTCCATCAGTGATATAGATGCACAAGCAGTAGATTAAAATACCAAAAAGGACTAAAAGGTTACAAGGAGACCTTAAACCTTGGGGTGTAAAACAAATAAAAATGTGTAAAATTTTCATCATATCACCCACCACCTTATATTTTTATTGTGTGAGGAGCCTTTTGTGCTTTTTATGTTTATCCTGTGCTGCCAATTGATTTTTCTAGATGTGTCATTTTCTAGCATTATCACTGCTGAAACATGGAGGCTTTACTGTTTACTTGCACAACTTGCACGCCATCATCCCAGTGTGTAGTGTCTGGGAATAGCAGCAGGGGGCCAGCAGGAAAAACATTAATACAGCACAATTCGGAAGTAAAGCTGGAAAACTTTTCTGGCATATGCACTGAGTGAGTCATTTTCACAGAAATTTATGGGTGCCATCTTTGAGTCTGGCAGCTGGAACCACATTTTCATTCAAATAAGGCAGAAAACTGATGCAAGAAGATATGTGGCATCACTATTTTTTCCATAGTAATAAAACTTTGGAAAGCCGTTTAGTATTTATATAGGACACCATTGCTCATAGTAAAGAAGTTGATTAAAAAACATAGGTTTACAGATCCTTTAGGTTGAGAAAACATTACATTTAAATTACATAACAATATTATTATAAAAAGAAATTATAATTATATGTAGACTCACGCCACAGTGTCCACATTATGTCTTTGCAGTATATAATCTCTAGGACTCTTTTTGCATGGACTATAGAACGAACCTGACTGTATTATCCATGCATTTCAAGGGTGTATCCACCTACTGTGCAGCCAGAAAATAGTCTGCTCTGTGCACCACAGACCAGGTTGCTATTCAGTCTTATTCAAAGCTAATCAGTGCTAGCCCATGACCGATTGCTATTGGCACCTACAAGTGACAACTGCTGACACTGTGGGCTGCGCTCCTGCGATGCAAAATGGAGGAACAGCATAAAAGCCGCAGTCAATCAGGTCGGAGGTGAGCCAGCTCTCCTGCAGTCAGTGCCCCAACCAGGCTTTGCTGGAAATACCCAGTCTCTGCAGTCACATAAACTGCTGCTTGTAAATATTATATAAGAGTATGAAGTTGAGTAATGAATGCAGGCCCTGTCCAGTTCGCCAGGAGCAGAAAGATGATGACAGCCAGGCTTAACAAGCCAGACATTTAGATGTGCTGTTATGTATTTGTGTGTGGGGGTGTGAGTTTGGTAGGTGTTCTTCATCTGCAGCCTTATAGGCTTATAAAATCTTTATAAATTAATGTGTTATGTAAATAAGATATGGTGGATGATTTAAAAAATCCATCTGTTTGATGTTTTCTGACTCTTCTTTTGACATCTATTAAAAATCTATTATCTGTTTTGAAATCTCAGAGAGGTCTCCTCCTATATAAAAGCATCAAGCATGAGAGTGTATGTGAGCCTGTCTATGTACACACATTACAGTCACAATCCAAATCCATTTTGACAACGATAACTTTCCCTGTTAAGCTGCTGGGGAGCTGAGTGAAAAGCCAGGGTCCACGTGGGAGCTAACTCTGGAGATGCAGAGTGGCTGGAAGCAAAGAAAAATCAGAAAAGCCAAGACTCCTGCTGCTAACTGATAATTAACAACATAAACAAATAGTCCCAGTTACAGTATATATCCTTCTAGCCCTACTCTCTGCATCATATATCCCGCTGTATGTGGTTTACAAAATGAACAAAAACACATATTTCAAATGTTGACCAGATTTCCTGCCTTAAAGGATTTCCTTCAATGAAAATGGTATTACATAGTTTACCACCTCATCTCTATAGGCCACAGACACAGACAGACGAGGATCTAAGAGCAGGCAGTCAGTCATTTTGGATAAAAGAATGAATTCAGCAAGGAGCACGTTCAACCCCAAAAGACCAGGGGCTGCAGCTTGTTATTCTAACAGAGATGTTTCCTCAAAGACAGTTTGGGAGATGTTAGTTCAGAGAAATATCTCAAATGTTGCTACGAAATGAGCAGGATCAGCGCACAAAAGTGCCTTCAGAATATAAAACTATTCCCATTTACAGAGCATCAACAATCTGGTGTCTTGACAAACCCAAAAAAAGAGAATAATAAGGCTTCATAAGTCCTTCTCCCAGAGGCATGTTCCTAAAACCGCAACAGCTTGTGTGTTACTTGGTTGTCTTGTCAGGAGAAGAGAAGGTAGCAGGCGTCGAGGAGTGCTGAAGGAAACATCCCTAAACAAACGTCCACCGGCAGACGGTACTTGTTTTTTTTTTTTTTTATTACTTACAAACTCCATAAGCAAAGATTAGCTTAAGGATTACAGGGCTGGATGCTTATAGCTCCTTGAGAGTGCTCTGTCTCTTTCCTCAGAGTGTTATCCTCCCTCCCTTTTCACTCATCCTTTATACTCATTAAACAGACTGGAGATGTGTGATAGAACAGGAAGGGAGAGAGGGAGAAGAAGACAGGAGGAAAGGGTGAAAGAGAGAGAAGAGCGAATTAGATTCTCTGACACCCCGCTAATTGAGCGATCTCCTTTCTGGCCAGCCTAGTCTGCCAAGTTTTAATTAGCAACTAATCAAATCAATATGGAGGCTGCCAAGTGAAGAGGAAGGCACCTAGATTGTGAGGTGGCTTCTTGGATCAAAGCAGCCTCTGACCTTTGCACCTGGAGGTAGCATTTTTTTAAGGTTATGAATAATGGCGAGGGCAGTGGTGCTGATTTAAAAAGAAGGATGGAGTAATTCTGAGACAGGCGAGCTAATGATATCTGCCATTACCCAGCTGCTTCAATATCAAGATAATTAAACAGAGAGAAAACCTGTAAATACCAAGGGCACATCTGTTCTGGATACATGCACTTTTGCAATTGTAGTTTTTTTTTTAACATTTATTTTTCTATGAATTTAATTTATGTGACACTTGCCTACACACTTACAATTTCCTCACCCCATCGGATGCACCAGTCCTTCAATAAACCCTTGAAAAGTGTTAATTACAGAGAAACCTGACGTGATGTGTGACGCCATCTTCAAAGACATCTAGATAAGCCGGAAAGAAGAAGCAGAGTCTCTTCTACTCTGTCTTCTGCCTCAGGAAGCTGTCGACACATCCTGACCTCCCCTGGAGGTGTCCAGCTGGGTCTGACGTCCTCTAGAGCCTGGGGGCTCCCCCCCGGCTCCTCAGCTGCTACCTCTCCCTCTCTGTCAAACACACATACAAATACATAAACACTCACACACACTTACATAAAAACAAATAAATGAGCACACAAACATTCACAGAAGACAAGTTTTCTTCCAACATTGCTGGCCAGTGATATTTATGTTTCTTTTCCCCATAAAAACAGGATGATGTAATTGGGGAGTGATGTCATTTTCACAAAGTCTTTGGTGTTGAGACCATTGACAGCCTACAGAGGCCAAATGACACACACACACACACACACACACACACACACACACACTCACCCTAACTGAAAACAAACAGACTCTGTCACAGAGCTCGTTCTGACTAAGACTAACGGGTCAATTCACGTGTATCCATCAACTGCCAGACTGATCAAACTGTCCTTGAACACCAAGCTCAAGCTCGCTGTAACAGCTTCTTGGTAAAGCATCAACAAATGTCACATAGCCTGCTGCTAAGTAGCCTACAGCAACTGCCAGAAGAGCAACAAGTGCATCCCCAGCACACCAATGTCCAAAGATACATATGGCAGGCTTAAAACAAATGTAAAGGTATTGTAAAGTAAAGGAGAAATGGCAAGCGAAAAAAAAAAAAAAAAATTTTACCCATCAATGCCTTTGGAGACAAGATTGTACATGTTGTAAGGGTTTTATTCTGTAATGGTCCTAAATCCCCATACTGCTTGGAGGAATGTTGAAACTATTAACATATTTCATAAAAATCCTTGGCTTTTAGCAAGCTCTGTTTCATTTCATCATAGGTATTTTCATAATCTTTGTAAATGAAATGCTTATGTTCGGGGGGCATAATAGAAGAAAAAAAGTATTTTATTTTTGAGCTACAGAGTATACACAACCTTAAAGAGGATGATTCACCACCTGAGAATAATAAACTGACTCAGATGTTGGCAGATGGCAGCCTGAAGCTGTGACTGCACAGAAAATGTCCATCAAGTATATGATGCAAAAATAATCTGAGGACTTGCAGGAGATACAAAGAACATCTTTCAGCCAGCTCAACCAGATATGTTTTACAAAGATGAAATAATACAATAATCCTCTAGCCTAGCAGTTTGGAATGTTTTATTTTCTAAGAAGATACAATCTAAACTAATGCAAGGTTGTCCAAACTATTAAGATCACGATAGGATTTAAATGCATGTAACAACCTTCAACATTTGCCTGCAGGTATGACACTGTAAACCCTTTTAGGAAGGAGCTGAGGTGAGTGTGGATGGTGATGGGGGAACAGTCTAGCAACACTAAAGCCATACAGGTGAACAGCTGGTCCACCTCTATGGTCAGGACATAAATATATCAACACATATTTGATGGTTTGTCATGAAAATTTTGTGCAGATGGTCATGGTCAGTAGCTGACTTTATTTGGTCACCCCCTGTAAAGTCACAGTGAGACTGATATTTCTGGTTTTGAGTGAAAAACTAAAGCTCACCAAGTGCCATCACCAGGTCAATATTTCACAATCTGCACACTCATCATTCTGATGCACCTATTTCTACTAAAAAACTGTTTTGGCAAACAGACTTAAATATTGCATTGTATTTAATTTCCAGGCACTTTTTGTCCCTCAACAGGAACATGAGTTAGACGTCTTCAAACACTGGCAATCCAACACTCCCAAATAAACGGCTAAAAGCATGGTCAAGAGCTGCAGGATAAACATGCTAATACAATATACCTGCTAAGCATCAGCACTTTCAGATGTAAAGTTACTAACTCAGATCTGAAAACAGTCATATCAGCCACTTTTGTAATAGTGGTTTTACAAACTGAGCGTCAGATCAGGAAATGTTTAAAATTTTCACTGTGATCATTTTAAAAAGCAATTGTAATCTATTTTATTGTGTTATTTGGTTTGAAAGTAGTGGTAAAATGTTACCTGCCTTGCATCATGAATTATGTAGATAGTAAATAGTAAGCACTTCCTATGCTGTGATTTACTTCAGGGCGTATAGCACATCATCATCCACATGTGAGGCCAAACTGCACCGTGACGCTGATCTATAGCAGACAAATAAGAGGCCTATTTAATAAAGGCAGCCTCTCACTGGCACCTCTTGGTCTCCTTGTTATTATATGTACATTAGCAGCTTGTGTTCATTGCCTTCTAATTAAGTATTACTTAACATGCAGAGAGAGGAGGAGGAAAATGGCTGGATGGGCCTGGGTATTGTTTCCACAGCAGCCACAGTGGGATCACCAGTGAGCCACCTAAGATGAGACCCGGAGGAGCACGATGCCCTTGAGGACAGCCAGGGACTGCAGGCCAGAATGGATGGCTGCATTCACAGTCATAAATTCACTGCTTCATAACTATCTCATTCATCATATGCACACCAGAGTCTTCTGCACCGTGAATACACCACCCACCACTCCTACCTCCCTGGTTCGTCCTAGTAAATAAGGCACAGAGAGAGAGAGAGAGAGAGAGAGAGAGATAGGTGCAGAGAGTGAAAAAAACATGAGATAAGTGTATCAGTGAGATGACCATATGACAATACCCAGCCCCCTGTTTGTCCTTGGATTGTGTGAGTTGCTCCTCTTTCTCTCTGTTTACTAACAACACATTTTTATATCTTCTTCTCAGCTGGACGCCATTTATTCCAGAATTTCCTCAGGTCTTTGTAGATACTGAATCTGTCGGAGCTGCGTGGTATAAATCACATGGCTGGAAGCAGACATGCAATCCAGAATATGATCTCATGCAATACCACTATGGTAACATAAACAAGATGTGTTTGCGTTGGTGTAGAACCAGCCTTTCCTGGGACTGTGTAACCTTATGAACTGAAATCACTTTTATGTTGTTGTTTACCCTACATAAAGAGTATTGCCTGCTTTTCATTGTGGTTTCTGATTCCATTCTGACAATAAATGCAGATTTATTGTAACAGAAGATGCTTTTGATCAAACCTTAAAGTTTAACATATTTAGTTTGTAAAAAAAAAATGCACAGCTGAGTATTTCTTAAAACAATTCTACTAAAGATTGTGTCGGATTTATTATCCAAGCAGATTTTGATACTCACCCTCTTTCTGAATTTCAATAGCACAAGTAGGTTCTATTTATAAATATATAAGCCAGAATTGCCTCAATGCATTTTTGCAAATCCACTTTCACTTTTATAATAGTCTTTGTTTTTCTCCCTCATTTCACAGTAATCCACTAAGTGATTTACGGTGGCAAAAGATGATGTAGAACTGGGTAAAAAGAAATTTCTCTCTTTTGACTGAATCCACATTGTATACTATTACTGCAATTCCAATATTAATTCTGTTATCTCTGAATCAATCATAATTAGTCTTGCTGCTTGCCAACCGCCCTGGCCTGAATGCAGTATTAGAACCAGGACCAAAGAGGCAACACCGAACATGACGCATATTTATACTGCCCTCAAGTGTTCACCAGGAGAACTGAAAGTACAAAGAAAGCCAGTGGCATTAGATCTTGCTGATACCATCTATTACCCACAGTACTGCAGGGCATGGGGGCCCTCTGAAAACTGATGCCTTAGCAAGCAGCTAATAAGACTCTGATGGGTCAGTCTCCTATTTTTCTATGGTAGTGGATATGATGTTTGCTCAAGGACCTTGGAGTGAGGTGGAAAAATGTTCTCGACACTTCCAGAAATTTGCAGAATTGAACGCCTTTGCTCAAGCTCCTTCACCACCACCCTGGGCGAGAACACTGAGACCAAATTCTCCCACACTACAGTCATTCTTCAGCCAAAGGCACAAAGAAAATGATTTGATGTAACAGAGACTTAGTCTACAGGAATAACAGAACTTAGTAAGTAGTAGTAAGTAGTAAGTAGGAGAAAAATCATTGTGGATAGGGCTGCGTTATTTCAGAACTAAAGAGACAGATAACCAAATATGTCCGACATACTACACACTAAGGAAATTCTTACTATTTACAATGACTTTTTAACACAATTATCAAAACCAAAATTTGGTTATTCACTTTGAAATATAACCACTGTTGGTGCACAAAAAAGAAACATATTTTTTCCTGCCTCACAATATATATTCGTGCAGAATTTTATTTGACCAGGTTTTGAAATATCCTTATGGGAACTACTTACTTTAAAGAAACAGACTCTGAAACTCTACATGGTTACGTATTTAGCATTACAATAAGGTGAGCTTCAGGCATGTTGCAGATAAAAGTAGACATATGATGTGGAACCCATTCAGAACTGATTATGGGATTTTCAGGCTAAATCTGAGTTAAATGTGGTTGAAAACTATACATATTTAAATGTATGTCTTGTATGCAACAGCAGACAACTATAGGTTTAGTCAATGTGTAGTTAAAAGTTGTTTCACACTGGAAATAAAAGCAACTGAATCAACAAATTGAATGTTTGAGGGTTTTTTTTCTACTAAAAATGATGTGTTTGGCTGTATAACACAACAGTAGGGATTGTGATTTATTTATTTACTGATTTTCTCTTCCAGCAGGTGAACTGGTTTTAACCAGCTTTGAACACATTAAATATTACTATGTCATCATGTTTTCCTAAATATGGGGTTTTCAGTTCAACAAAGGCTCACCAAGACATAACCGTGCTGCTTATTCTCTCCCTCTGACTCTCTCTATCAAAGCAGGCCTAACAGCAGAGTTTCTGTTTCAGTATTAATGTATTCCATTTGCTTCGAAAGCTGCACACCTCCAGCAGTGTTTTAAACCCTTCAGGGACAGCTCAGGGATCCAGCTGACGTATGGCAAAGATTGGGGGAACTTGTTGGAGGCCATCTGGCTGCAGACCCTGATTCGGATCGGTGTGTGACGGCATACTGCCTTCACACAGACCTGCATGGACACTGGATGGGTTGGATGAAGGAGGGTGGCAACTTCAGATATGTTTTTAACTTCAGGTGTTTTACTCCTCACATCATTTTCAGTTTGAAAGAGCTTCAGGACTTTTTCTCTACTCACTGATACAGTTACAGTGCTACTTACCACTGAGCGACTTAGGAGGAGAAATGGATTCATAACCAGTGCGAATAGTGTTTATACTGCATAATGTGGCTCTAATAAAACATGGACAAATAATAAAACATGGACAAATGTATTAAATTATTAATGGCCAGCAATCAATCCAATAATCAAACCATAATAATGACATCCCTTTTAAATTGTCCTGGAAAGAACAAAAGTGCTTAAATTGTACATGTGCCAGATAGAGAGTGTAAAGCTATTACAAAAAAAAACACCGAAGTGATTCAAAAAAATGCTCATTCAGTTTCAGCAGCCTTGGGCCAAGAGGTTCTTAATGGTCTGCAGACAACAGAAAGTGTAAGGCTATTACTCATATAAAGAGCCAAAGTGTTGGTGTTCTCTTCAGGCTAGCCTTTGGTCCAGTTACCGCTAGACTTTATGGAGAATTTGAAATTTGTTCCTGAAGTTTACTGTCCACATTCTACCACAGCACTCGGTCCAAGCTGAATCCTTCATTATCCTAATAAAGTTAAACATTAATTTATTTGTTAGCATAGATCACCAGAATGTATACACTATCTTGAGTATTTGTATATTGGGTGTTTGTGGACCTTTCAGGCATACTAACATGATATGCTGGTGTTGTGTCATTATCCTCTGAAAATATTAAGCTGCAGGCTACATAAAACTGAATTATGAACTCAGTAAGTATTACTGTCTGTTGATGCTATGTCTGTAAATGCATTTAAAACTCATATGTATTGCAGACCAATTACACTAACAAGCACTAAAAGTGGTGTAAGCTGCAGTGGTAATCATGTCCAAACGCCACAGGCCACAGGAATCAGGAGTAAAAACCACAGGGCAGGCTCTGAGCCTAAAGTCTGACTCTGGTACCTGAACAAATCTACTGAGCTCCAGACCTCCCACACATTTTTAGGGGCATTCATTCTGTACCCTTGTTTGGTGTGTGCAGGAAGGCAGCATCTATGTATGAGCAGCCACAGTCTCGAAAGGATGTGTGTTACTTTGAACAAGGTTTCCTTCTGCTTTTGACCTTTCACTTTAGGATATCAGACCTACTTTAAAAAAACAAAAAAAACAATCTAGAAATACCTGCTATTTTTGTCTTGCGTGAAGTAGTTGTTCATATTTTCTAAAACTTCTTTTATAATTGCATTCCTATTTGATATGACATTTCAATCCCTACCTGTATTTTAAGACTGAGTAACATAGTACTGTGCAATAATGGGCAATAAGATATTAAAGTATATGTCGCTAATCCTCTTGAAAGGGTACGTAAATGCCACTATCCAAAGCTCACCACAAATGAGTTCTTAAGAGATGATTTTCACAAAGGTCTCACCAGGGGAACATCCTCATCTTGGAGTCTGGCAGCATTTTTGGGAAAGTGCTCTTTCAGAAATTCAAATGTAAAAAAGTTCAAGGGAAGACAGAGATGGAAGAGAAAAGTTTTTAACATTTCTGACAGATTTCAAAAATCATTATATGGTGAGTGTGTTTGATGTTGTAAAAAAAAAAAAAAAAGTGCTATTAAATTGTTTACAAAAAAACTGCTTTATTCCTTGCTGCCAAGACAACTGGCCCCTGATGTTTTAATGTCAAAAGACTCACCACTAACAGCATTAAAACCTGTACTTCTGCTTTTCTGAACTCTCAGAGCCTGGTATCCCCACAGTCTTTAAAACTGCAGCAGCATAAGAGTTTGCACCCCCATGCCCCCCTGCCCCCCATTTACAAGGCGGTGCTTAAGTGCTGTGAAGCCATAAGGGAGGCAGTCAGACTGTGTGCTCTTAGCCCACAAGGAGCACTTGGACAGAGCTGCTGCATTAGCAGGCTGTTACCTCTCCTCTTCAGAGTCTAATGCGAGATCAGCAGCCAGACTTCAAAGGGGCTGGGGACAAGACTAAACACACTGAGGACCCCAGAAAAGGTCACATTGGTGAAAAGAGCAGAAGCAGAAAGCAAGGGCTTTTTAAAAGCTGGCAACTGTGTAATAGAGATGTGGCGGCTCTTAATAGCCACTGGGGGCACGGCTACAACATGGATGTGCTTATATGAGGTTTGTCTGGAGTTAAAAGTACAGGTCATATATGCTGTCAGCTCATTTATATATATATATAGAGAGAGATATGTATGTATATAGATACATAGATATGATATAGATATGTATATATATATATATATATGTATATGGCTATATCTATGGCTTTGACGCTCACTAGTCCTCGGCCTCCTTCCTTCAGTCTCAGGATAGTGGACTTGGGGTGGAAACCCTCTGTGCATTGTGAAGAGCTTTATCATCATCAAAACTTTATTGCAGACACGGACTCAGTCCATAACACGCTTAAAAGAAAAAACAGACACACTTACAAAGACAGAATCCAAAAGTCATACAAATCTACATAGGTTAAAATGCCAGTGAATCCACAGACTGGAAAAGAACCTGAGCTTAGTGCAGGGTTGGTCAGTGTAATAATGATGCTGTTTCCAGAGTCTGATAGCCTGCACATGCATCTATATATGAGACTATGCAGCATAGCCGAGTAGGTGGGCATGCCAGCAGCGATGAACATCTGGCTTGCACTGTTCCATCGAGGAACCTTGAGCAGCATCCTTAGACCACCATTATATGAAACCTGCCGTTTCTGCATACTGCTCTTTCTGTAATGTCACCAACAATTGGGCAGTCTACATAGGAGTACAGTATGCTTTAAAAAGTGCCGTTTTTACAGATACTGAACAACAAATTTGTGTTTAATTTCTGTTAATGTTGTGATCAGCAGACAGGTCAGCAGTTATGTAGAGTCCTAAGTAGGTCAGAACAAAGTCAGGGAATGACAGTTCGTTATGACAATCATTATGTTACTCTTCATTGCATTATTTTTTATGTCAAAGGCAAATCCATATTAAGAACAAACCTATACCTTTTATGTGGGTATGTTGTGGTTGCTGCTGTCCTTGTGGCCTCTTCATGATTCCCATTTGCCTGTGGGATTGAAGTACTTGTCGCTGTCCTCAACATCCACTATGTTGCCTTCTGGTAGCACAATCCCCTTGGTTCTTTCTACCTTCCCTATGTTTTATATATACACATAGTTTATGGTTGTAGCCCTATGGTTGTTTAGTGCCTTCATGTTAGACAGCAAAACCAACTGCTCCTTACACAAGACATCCACATCTTCTTCTTCAATACCCTTGTACTCCACAGGTAGGCTGACTGATAAATGTATTATCACATTTTGACTTTCACACACAGCCAGAGCCTTAACCGAGGTAAAAGCTTTCAGCACATATTTGGACTTTTTGGCTTAACATCTGTTGTCTCGTGTTCCTTTGAAGAGTTGTATGTGCTGAATTAACATTTTTATAGGTGAAATATAGCTGTATTTTTTGATGTCCTAAATGAGCCTTTCATTTGTAATTTTACTTCAATCTCATGTCTTTCTTCTCTTGGAAGTTTGACTGCATTTTATTGTCTTGCCTTCTGCATCTTTATACTTACAAGTCTGAAAAACACTCATTTGCCTGGCGTAACAGCCAGCGGCCCTGCAATTTCGTCTTTTCTATTGGGACGTATATCCAGACTAGTTGTTTCTGATGTTGATCTTTGTATGACTTATGTTTCATGTTTTCACAACAGAGACAAGCTATTCTTTTTCCTCTCTACTGAAGGTCAATGCTTAAACCGTCAGACCTTGTGTCAAATTAAGAAAATCTGAGTTATAAGCATCAAACATCTCTGCTGGATCACAACGCAATTAATCAGGAGTTTTGAATGTCCTGCAGCTAATTATATAACTACTGTGAAATGTGATGCACACTGGAAAGCCAATACGTATGTTTGCATCTGTGACCAAGTAATGTTATATAAGTAACAACATAATGCTGCTAAAAAGCAGATTCACAGTGGCACTGCCACTAATATATGTGTATGTGTGTAACTGTACTAATACATTACAACATTCATATTTAGTGTGACCAAAACATCATAGCTAGGCTTTTTGGACCTCAGAGATACCTCTTCATATGAAATAAGTCAAGAGCAGACTACCAGCTTTTCCCTGGTTGTTTTTTTTTTTTTTTATTTGCAGTTCTTTACATTTTAGAAAAAGAATCCAAGGATTTTGCCTCCTGTGTGTTTCCGTCTGGCCTCTTCATGGTCCATGATGCCAGCTGAGGTGGTCAGCACAATGTATCTGTGGAAACAAGATTTGTTTTTTATATATATATATATATATATATATATATATGTGTGTGTGTATGTGTGTGTGTGTGTGTGTAAAATGACTAACATTACAACTTCACATTTAACCATCTGATTAGAACACTTTAAGAATGGCTTTTTAGTCAGTTTTTAACAAGTGCTTTGGAAATCTGGTTTATAATTTCGTTTTCACAATCTTGTCAACTGTATGAGACAACTGCAAGGGAAAAGACACATGCAGGGTGATGCATTTTGTGGACCATAAGCCATGTTTGACTCAGGGTTTCATATCAGGATGCAACCAAAACTGTTACATACACATCTTCAGATTTAACAACTTAATTCAAATCACGTCCAGGCAGGCTTATTAAACTGTGTGCACATCAGATGGAAAAACTTTTGAGTGCAGTCTGAGAAGGTGCATCAAATCCAACAAAGCCTATGTTGCGTGCAGTATAAACCCTATTGATGACCCATCCTCACCATGATCAACCAAATATGGCGTTTCTTTTTGGTTACAAACTTACCAAACCTTTACAGAAAAACGTAAACATTTATTTAAATCTAAATGTAACCTTTGTATGTCAATCCCTAACGTTCCTGATACAGCCGCTAAAAACAAACACCCTTTAAAAACTCAAGCAGGATTATATGAAACCCCTATGATAGCACAGGTCACATCAGTAAGTGCAGCCTGTATGGTACAGTGGCTACCAAAACCTCCCTATGGCTGTCAACAGGCATCATCCAGTTCTGTAGCTCTACTTTACACTATTCCTCAAAAATACAAGTTTGTTCAGCTCTGTTGTAGCTCACATCTTCTCTTAGTGTAAGAAAACACTTGCAGTAAAAGCAGCCATGCAGTGTATTCAGTGGAATAGAAGCATGTCATTAATAATGGTTAATGAATTAATTTTCAGAGATAAATGGATCAGTGTCTGTGCTACATATGCGCCGATTCCACACAATTAAATCATTCCCCACAATGTGTAATTATACTCTTCAGGCAATTCCACAGTTAACTTACTAAACACAATTTAGCAAGGTATTCTACAATATTAACCTCTGTGTATTACAGTAATATATGTGATGCCCAAGTGTCATCTGCTCTAAAATCAACAGGAAACAAGGGAATGACAAGATGCTACAAATCCAGGCCACCTTGGGAAAGAGTTAGCATTTCTGTCACTGGTGAAAACTTTGCATCTCATTTTGTTCTATTTCTGCAGGCCTACAATCCTGTGTTCATTAGTGAACAGCTTCTCATTCATTCATTTCCACCATTCCTAATTCCTGCTTACTATGGCTCAGTGACTGTCACAACTGCTGATCAAATGATGTTATTTTAACATCAGCCACTTTGTCCAATACAATATTGCCACTTAAAATAGTCAAGTAGCAATGCACATTAATAACCATATCAAGCACATCACTATATTCACAAAGGACAACATATTCTGAAGTGATTCTGAGCCTAAAAGCATCACCAATTCACAAGTCTCTTGGCTGAGCAACTAAATACACCAACTTGTCAAATCAGCCATATCAGTGGGCCTAGTAAAAGCAAGAATCAGGACTAGTAAATATCAAATCACAGCAGCAACTTACTAAAAACAAGACAGAAGACCACTAGTACTTTTAACCTTAAGCTTTAACACAAGTGTTTATATCTGGCCCAACTCCAAAACACACACAATGTTTCAGTTTAACAGCAGTACAGTACAGTCAGTGTATGGGATTCTCACCCAAACTGTCTTGAGGGCAGCAGGTTGTTCTGCCACTTCTCCAGGTCCTTCAGCTGGAGGTCAAAACGTGGACTGATCACGCCACACTGAAACAAAATGATCATTTACATTACACATTCACAGGTTACAAGCCTGCATTTGCAGCTGTCTCACCAGCTGTGTAGTGATACTAAAGAGGTGTGTTAACTGACAGACTTTACCTTGTTCAGCCTGCCTGTGAGATTGACAACAATTTTTCCAGCTCTGTGGTCATCAATGATCTCAAACTCACCAATGTAACCTGGAAATGCAAACGACAAATAACATACATGAATATACTTCAGTTTGACCTGATGAGCTGCATGTCTCAGATCTGATCAAACAGACAAGCTGGAAAGGCATTGCCACTTTTCCTAGAACTAAAGCCACTCACCGTGCTTCATCATGACGGTTAAGAAGCGCACAATAACCTTGGAGCAAGGCCTGATGAGGACCTGGCGTTTCCCACGCTTCTCAGCATTATTGATGCTTTTCAGTGCATCTGCCAGAACGTTCATGCGCACCATGATGCCTGCAGGCAGAAAGACCTCATAAGTTAAGCCCCATCTCATGTCCTACTTCACTGACATCTCCAGACCTTTTCATCCCTGTCGGTGCAGGAGAGCACCTTCAAAATCCTGTCCTAACTGGGCTTTTATTTTAACACATTTGAAGCCCGGATTTAACGCCTACAAAAAGGCAACTAAGGCGTACAAAGTGAAAAACACATTTCCAGTTAGCTCATACTAATTACGTCTCGACATGTCCGTATATCACAACCTGGCATTAGCAGCTGGCTAACATCAAACGATACCAGGTAAACACTTTCCAATTGCACCCAGGCTTTACTGCAACAAGTGGAGCAGTTTGTGCTTTAGTTACAGCGAAGGAAAAAAAGTAACAGCCTCCAGAGCATGGTCCTTTAGGAGCACACAGCAATGCTACCTAGCCTAGCCGACTACATTAGCACAGCAAAGCTAAACTCCCTTAACGCTTGTTCAAAAAGGCCAATACGTTGCAGACCACGCACAAAACGTGACACACAAAGACTTCGCCTGTCAGCTTCAAGGTTTTATTAGTTTAAAGTGAAAAGAGACATAGTGAGAGCCCAACAGTTAACAAGGCGCCCTCCCCGCACCGACTCTCAGGGCCAGGCTCAGGGTCTGCTACATTTCTGGCCCCAATACGCTCAACTCCTTTCATTAATCGAGACGATAGTCATCCCAAATCATTACTATCTGTCTTCGTTTAGAGATGAACACATAAATGTAGCATTTAACATTCAGATGCTTCTGATATTTAAGAGATTGACTGTGCCAGTGTGAAAAGACACCTTACCGGTTCTGCAATATGGCGGAAAGAGGAAGTCCAAAAGAGCTGCAATGCAATATGGGAAAAAACCAAAGCGTTTTTGAAGACGAGATGACCCTATACACCAGAAAACATCTGGCTAACTGTCCCACAGCTGCATAAATATAAAACACAGAGAGTATGTGCTACTTACATTTGTTTAGCGGTGGTTCAAATCACCTAGATATTTTGATATAATCTGAAACATTTTATTGTAAAGTTAGTTTAATACGTTTATATTCGTCTTTTATCTTTAATGGGAGCTTCTGAAATAGGATGGACTGATTAAAGTAAAAATCAAAACTTACTGTGGAAAATGTCTCTGAATTATCTCGGTTTATTTTATTACCTTGCACGGGTGACCTTTTGTTGTTCTTTTCTTTTTCTTTTTTAACATTAAACCAGATCAGAAATTTGTGCAAAACCGTGGCACTATTAAATACGGGCAGGAGCTTAAACCCACGTAAAACGTGTCATATTTAAAGCAGCACCACCCAGTGTTGAGGATGAATAACTGCATGTACCCTCATCCCTATATTGGCTTGGACATAAAGCTTTTTGGATTTGCATGGCATAATAAACAGTGGGCATGATATATAATGAAGCCCACATTTCTCTGTTTATGCACAACACATTTAAGTGCATGAAGACAAGGATAAGACAAATGAAGGTGGATGAAACATGTTGTCATCATAGATTAGAGTTGTTCATTTTTCAAAAAGCACAACCTCCTAGTGCCTCAGTTAATAGAGTTGGCCCAGCAGCATCATTAGTCCGAGTCTTCCACATTACACATCCTTCACTCCTAATGTTTCTGCTTGTCTCCAGTTTTCTAGCAGGCTACAGGGCCAGTGGGCTCTCCCATGGAGTACATTTGTGTAACCTGCTTTTATAAATGTATTTCTAATCAGCATATACCCTTTCAAGAAAATGTGCATTTCATACCACAAAGTATGAATTGCAAGAATATGTTGAGATTAACATATAATCAAACTGAAGAAAATTTTAATAAAATGATTAAATTAAGAAGCATTAGTAAGTTATTATTTTTCACAGTTGTGAAGATAAAAAGAAAATGAAGACTCCGTTAAACCATAAAATGAGTTTACACGTGTCAATGACAATTCATATTTTCATTTAGTGCTTTAATATGTGCAACATCTGAGACTGAGTATCAGCAGTTAAATTCTAGTCAAAATCTTTATCAGTTATGATACCTAGATGAAAATAAAACATTGTTACAATAAACCTCTAAATGGCATTCAAAAGTAGAATAGTATTGTGAAAGACTTTTTTTCAGCAACTATAGACTGAATTATGTCCATATATGTCATTAGAAATAAATGATCTTAAAATCATCATGTATTTTTCTTTTTATTGCAGACTTAACATGTCCAAAAGGCAAAATGGAATTTTTTATACATTACTCACTATGTATGAGAGCAAATTACTGAAGTAGGATAGTGTTAATCAACATTGGCCTACACAGAAAAATATCAATAATTAATCACACTTTTGTCTTATATGAACATAAAACAGAACCATATATTATGTAATATATGTATGTTAGGATAGCATCAGGAGCTAGAAACTAAAAAAAAACTCACAAAAACTCACAAATTTCTAAGTGTGTGTGTTTTATCATGTAATAATGAGATTAATCAAAATCATGAATACCTGGTATTGTGTGAAAAGTATGACTGGCAGAAAAAGCATAAATAGGCCATTATTTAAAGCTAATTCAATTACTACAAACTACAGTATATAGTGTGCAAATGTTTTGTGTTTTATTATGAGTCCTGTCTAAGCAACATGTATGTGCCTGTAACATTTTGCACGAGCCTCTATTCATTGAAAGTCAACTCTACCAACATGCTCAGAAGTTGAATTTTCCTCTGAAGTAATTAGGATGAAATGTTATAGGAGGTATGTCCAGCCATTTGCTAAAACTTGAGTTCTTCAACCAGTACAACCAAAACTCCTTTGGTGTAGACCCAAAGCTCTTTCCTCTTGTGTCCAGTAGAGGGGTGCCAAACCACTCAGACACACATACAGTGACATACCCTCCAGCCTTCGACCAATTTAACAGATACATGGAGCAAAATGGAATGCTGAGCAGCACAAGACGTAGTAACCAGATTTCTGTACTATTTCTATGGTTACACTAAAATTTCAACACATTTTTTCCTCTATCAAGCCTTTGCTTGGATAACTCTTAAGCTGATTTCCACTGTTACATTTAGCCACCATTGCTGACCATGCTGGCAAGAGCATCTGTATCACCCTGGGGATCCAGACCCAGCTTCTGGAGGTCAAGACCCATGGCTACCAGCATTTGGAGCAGAGTGAGCTCCTGTTGGGTGGCCTGGTCTACCAATGCTGGACAGGTGGGGTTGCACTGGGGCCACTGGCAGGTGTCCACAAGCTGAAAAGGACAGCCTTTAGCAGGGGTCCTGTTATTGCGGGTCGCCTCCAGATTTCTGTCCCAGCACTGCAGGGCTCGTGGCAGAGAGGTGCCTTTAACTTGGAAGCTCATCCAGTTACTAAAAAACAACAAAGGTGGTTTTAAATAAAGGGAGAGGCAAGGTTTAAGAATGAAACGACAAGTGAATTTACAGGTTGACAGAAAGCAGGAAACAGGAATTAGCAAATGAGGACCAGAAATGTGTTATCAGCCATGCCATGGTCAGATCACAAGGTCTACAATTTGATTTGGTCACTTTTGGCTCATTATTTTGGTGCAGCAAGTGCTACATCACAGAACTGCAATGCAAAATTTCCAACAATCACCTTAGACCTTCAGCACCTCAATAAAAAGAATCCTCACCTTCAATAAATACACATAACTTGCCTGACTATAAATCTAGCCAAGACTGCACTGACCCACCAATGTCCATGTGTGCAGCAGAAGAATGAGTTTGTTCAAGGGGTACTGAGGGGTTAGAGAAAGTGTGAAATGGCATATGATGACATGAAGAATGTGGCATGATGAATGAGCAGCAGAAACAGCAGCATGAGCTCACTAGACAGAGACAACCATTGGTAAAGGCGAAATAAAATGAGGGACGGAAAGGGAAAAAATGTTATAACACCATAGGAGTCAAATACCTCTTGGTAATCATTGTGTGGGAGAGGCAGGAGGGAGCAAATACAGCCCTGAAAAAATACAAACAGGAGAGAGCAGTCATCTCTGGTGGGTGTCCATATTTATAATCAGTGGACCACTAATAGGTTTAAATGGATTGTTAATAAAAAGTAGGACAACTGTAATGTTACACTTGTAAATAGGTTGTGGGGAACTTACGTGACATCTCTCAGGGAATTCTTCAGCTCACGGCCCAGGTTCTGTATGTACTGCCACTGCTCCTCAGACATACTCTGTCCTCCCATGTAGATGTTCTCCACCCTCAGCTGCTCCTCATCAAACAACCACTGCACGACAAACAGAGGGGCTACAGGGAACACAGTGCCCAGGATTAAACCTGCTCTGATCAATGTTTTTATGTTAGCAATAGGTCAAATATTTACTGTATGTGTAATGTGAATGGAGTGATGAACCCACAGGAAATGATCAGGTGGCATCTTTACTGTTTCAGTTTATTCATAGTTCTCATTAGTGCCATTTATAGAGACAGCTGATAAAGATGCTACAAAGTTGAACAAAGTGATGCATTTAGCAGCTAAAGAGCCAGTTATTTCCCTCAGCAGTTGGTGGAGGCCAAAATGGAACTAAAAGGGAGAGTGGATAGTAGACTTTTGTTCGTGAAGTGACTTGAAACACAATTTCAAAGTGATCTTAATGTTGGAAAGAGACAACACTGGAGTACACAGATTGATTAGCTGCGTTTAACGGTGCAACAAACTAGACTAATGTTTCAACAGAGTCAGAGCAAAGACTGTTTTTATCAACTGGCAATTATTTTGTTTGTGGAAAAATAAGAAAATCTTCAGCCTGAATCTGTTGCTGCCTGCACAGTAGCTTGCTTTGATACTATGGATTGCCAGTCAGAAATTGTTAAATCCCACACATTCGGGGGCTTATGGTTACATGGAGCGCTTTCACAGCTGTCAGTTCCACTAAATTTTTTTTGCCACCTACTGTTTATGGATTTTTTTCACTGTGGGTTTTCACCAGCATTGGCTCGTTATATACAGTATTTATATAGCCTGTTTATATTTCATACTGGGATTTGATCAAATTCACAACTTCTCTCATATTTATGTGCTCATTACTTCTGACCATCTTAAATAGATTATACAGTATGCTAATCCAGCACAGAGATAAACCTAGGTAACGGCCAGCACTCACAACTCAAGGTTGAGTACAACTTGTGTCCAAAGAAGCACTGCCACTCCTCCCCTTTCTTATAGAGCTGCCGACATCTATCAGGCACCACCCCATTCCACAGCCTGAGAAAATATTACAGACAGTGTACCAAATCCAGATTTATTTAACAACATGAGCCAAATAACTATCACTGTTATTGTAAAAATTAATTTCTATTTCTATATCTGTTCTATGACAGTGATTGTTTATATTAAATCTGTACAGGCTTCTAGAAAATTACAAATTCTTACTTGAGTCCTATCTTGATAGCATCTTCAGGTGAGCAGGAAACAGTCTCAGGGCAGTTAGGTGATCTCTGCTGCTTACTCTCTAGAAACCAGCCAGAATCCACTAGACCTCGAACCTGAGCCTCTGCACCGAGCTGCTCCAGCTGACTGGCCACTCTCTCAATGTTCAGTAAAACGCCTGTCCCACCAGCACTGCAGGGAGCCAAGACAATCAATAAATAGTTTGGCTTCGAGGGGAACATTTTTGCTAGGGGTATCAGAAGCGCATGCCAGCTAACACAAGGGCTGTAAAAATTTAGCAGCTTTGCATTCATACAGTGGATCCTCTTTTAGGGCTTTCGGGCGTCCAAGCAACCATGCTGCTAACCTGGGAGGAATGTTCACCATTACAGGGCAAGGCCCTTTAACAGACATTATGTCATTGTTCAGAGCTGACTGTAAATATCTTTATTGTTGACAAGAGGATGCACCTGAAATAGGGCTTCTCTTGTTTAATGTTAGATATGGAGATGGTCCAGATGATACAGAGACTCATATCCAAAAGCTGTAGTCAGCATCGGAGTGTGAGAGATAAAACAAACTCACCTTGTGCCAGACAACATAACAACCTTGGCCTGCTTGATTCCTTTGGGGATGAGGTCTTTGATGACCTCACGGATGATCAGGGATCCCATGAAGGTGTACTCAGCTGATGACAGAGACATCAAATAATTGGGAGCATCACAAACAGAAAAAGTACATTAATCAAGGTTTCTCACAACCACAAGGTGCACTGATCTGTAAATGTAATGATGTGTCTCACTGACTAAATGTCACAGGAGCTGAAGAAACTTACTTGCATTTGCATTTCTGTCTTTATCTTTCTCTTTGCTTTGTCGTGGCCTCGGAGGAGGGGTTGGGGCAAGCCCAGTTCCACTCCATACATCACTGGAACAGTACGGGATGAACCTACAGAAAAGGACACTTGTATTATCTACCACAAGCTACAGGCCAGTCCACACCAAGTAATTATCAAACCAACAAAGTAGGCAGGTATTTCTGCTGGATGACTAAACATGCAACTGTTAGCTAACACACTGTCATCTGCTGATATCATTGTGTTTACACCTTTTCTCCAGGGGAGCAAAAAAATCAATCCACGCAGGTCAAACTTGATTACTGTTTTTTCACATCAATTGTCCACAGAATTCTATGTGTAACTTCATTCTATTCAGTGTGGATGAGGAGATGTACAATCCTACAGGCTTTTAACAAATGACAACTATGTGCATGTGATACTCTCAGATATACTGGTACTTACACAATGTTTGCATTATACCAATGGGGATTTTCCTCTACTTGAGAAGACAATATTCCAGTTCCTGTAAATGCAGGTAGATCAGGTAGATGTCTCTTTGTGTCTTCAGCTAAAACAAGCCACACTATTGGCACATGTATGACACACATTTTAAAACATGGCCAGCTGACCTACCTCTTTTTGTTTGGGGCCACCCTGATGAGCTCATTAGTCTGGGGATATTTTGGTACCTGGAATCACAGGTCTCTTTGCTGTAGCAGCACCAGCCACCTAAAAATAAAGGACTAAAATTATACATTCACATCAGAGCACAGAGAGGGGGACCTTCATTAGCCCATCACACAGGCCCGTGAGAAATGGAGAGAGAAAGGAATGCACCTGTAGACTTCTCTGCAAACAAGACATTCACACTGACATTGACTCAGAGTTGGGCAAAAAAGATGAATGATTCCTTTAATTTACCAACTGTCAGCATCTGATTTGCTGATTGACTTTCAACTTGTGAAAAGTGGTACTGTCAAATATGACAGTATGACCTACAGTATATGCTGCATTTAAAACTGACGATCAAATTCAGCAAAAATTAATTAGGCTCTGCTGTTTAGAGGCACACACATAAATCCTGAACGCACATTTCGGCCTTATAGAATGTAAAAAGAAAACACATTTTCTATAATAATTCAACCTCAAGTCAAGCAGGAGGAAAATCTCCATAGATTCCCCCCATCCTAAGTCAAAGTGTTTGGCAGTGACCAAAAAAGGGGAAAAAACAGATGATGGAGCAAGATGACATCCCCATCTAAATTCCAATGGGGACATCACACCAAAACAAGCTGACCTTTGAGGACCAAATTAACCACTTGGTTTTTTAAATACTCACCCTCTAGAAATAACAGCCATCGGCGGCTTCCTCTGAACTCCTTCAAATAAAACCTAAAGAACCACAAATAAACAGGAATGACAAGTTGGCAAAGATAAACCATCCAAGCATAGCTTCCGAAACCCCAGTAGTAATTAGCAAAAACATAGCAAATGGCAAAAATGAAGGAAAGTAGTGCTAGTAATATGACATGCAGAGCATCTCACCCAGCTGCTGTTCCATCATTACATGTAACTTGGGTGTTTTTGAGGAAGTGCAGCCTCATATCGTCTGCCTGCTGCCCGGCTGCTCGAGCTCCGGCAGAGCCCTCCCGTCCTGCTTCAACTGTGCCACCAGTGCCACCAGTGCCTCTAGTGTTTCCAGTGGCTCCAGTGTTTCCAGGAGTGAGATTTACCACGGGGGGAGACTGGCCAGCATCACCTCCTTGGTTCCCACCAGACTTCTTGGTGGACTTGCCACTAGCTTTAGCATTCCGGTTGTTCTGGCAGCAGAGTCCCCCAAGCAATAGTATGAAAGCAACCTGGCCTAGTATCTTCATAGCTGAGTCAAAATAAGAACAGAATATGCATGCAATGCATTATTTCTTACTTAAAATCAGGCTTTATTTATGCCATATGCAAAACAACAAAAATGACTAAACTTCTGTAACAGCTAATGTAATAGCCAATCACATCTTGTCTGAAATAAATCTATCATTTTTTCAATCTGGAAATTAACCTACCTCTCTAAGAAGATTCAACACTGAAGACTGTTGCTGAGGCACCCCTGTGGTCTGGCAAGTAACTGCTGCTGCTGATGAGAGAGCAAGAAGTTTAGATCACAGTGACCAGGTGTGAGAAGAGGATGTCAGTCATGAGCACTGATGAAGTCTTGATCAAGGGTTGATAAAGCCTGCAAATCAGCAGTGAGCTTTATAGTAGCACCGTATGGATCAGTTTTTTTTCTCATTTGCTCTTGCACCTCCTGCCAGGCCCTGAGACAAACTGCTGACAACACACCACAAGGGGAGGTACTGGAAGGCTAGTGGCGAGGAGAAAAGATAACACACGTGTCTCTTCAACATATTTCAAGTCGTTGCACACACCCAGCACCTTCCCATTTGACAATGGCTCAAGAACAAGCGCTCCTCCACCCCCCACGCCCCCATTCCTTCTTTTCTTCTCCCTCCCACCCTCCACCCTTCATTGCAAGTGTTTTGATTGAAATGTCTACATGGTTGGCATAAGTGCATATCCCCTAATCATGGTATGTGACCCAGAGGTCATTGAGGCACACACCTTACCACTTTCCGACACAGGAATGAATGGTACTGTAAGGTTCCTGCATTGTCAACAACTTAGCTGTCACTCTTAAGGCACAGGTAGTGGACACTAGTGAGCTGTGGCATCAAAATTTCATAAACAAAGCTTCAGATCAAAAATAACAACAGCTGTTTCACCACAAAAACATTAGTGTTAATTAACTGGAGAATCTCAGAAAAAGTAAAATATTATTAGTGAAAATTTTTTATTCATACAAAATGATTGAAATATAAAACTAATCGTGTTCTTTGATCTCATACATTAAATAATTCTACTGCAGTAGAAGAAGCCAAAGTGGGGAAGTTAAAAAACACCAGTACAGCACATCTAAAATCACATTTTTCTTTCCTTATTTTAAAAACAAATATTTTGAATGGTTCAAACAAATAGGGTTCTAAAAAGCCATATTTAATCAAAAGATTATAATATTAATTTGCATCCTCTTTAGGTTTGTCTGCTGTGTGCCTACAACCTTCAGTATATTATCAGTTTCAGTTACTCAAAAATAATGGCTGCAGCATACATAACTCAAATGTAACATCTGTGCATAATTGTCACCTGAATATTTATCCTGTGTTGCTTTCTCTTTTTAAAAGTCTATTGAGAAATTAAAGTTTTCCTGAAATGCATTGCATGAGACATCTAGAGATATAATTCACAGCTCAGGATGGATTGTTGAAGCAGGTCTGGGTGTTGAAGATAATTTCAGGCAAAATCTTCACTCTCTGCTACCTTCAATCTGGTTATTTGTTCTGGTCTTAGGTTCATCAGCGCAGATAGAACCCACAGAACTTCAAATATTGAGCTACAATAGTATATTAGCAAAAGTTCAGATAGATTGAATAATGCTCAAGTTAAAGAATATCTAGTCCACAGATTGAAATGTTTTGTACAGTGTGTGATAAGATGTCTTTACCTACAGTTGCATTCCCTCCCAGGTTGGCCTCTGCAGTCTCCTGGATGATAGGTTTGGTTAGTTTGCCTTTGGTGAAGAAAGAGACAGTGTATTTAAAACCGATCTGTGACTGTCCCCCCTCAGATGGCTGGAGGGTGACGTACCACCTATCACTGAAAGATCACGAGCCCCAGGGCTCTAAAATTCTCATCAATGAAATGCACACCATCCCGTCATGTCAATCACAGCAAATAATGATTGCCTGGGAGGCTAGAGGCTGTGTGGGGCTGCTGGGGTTGAAAGGACTGCAGAGTGGCAGGAGGTCTAAAAATGAGTGTAGCACAGGAGAAAAAAAATTATAATAAAAGCAATAAACCTTCAATTTACACCTCTCTCAGGAAAATGGACACTAACATCAGCAGACTGACCCTACATTCAGATTTAATACGAAACAGATGAAGGGTCATAAAACAATTTAAATTTTAAAGGCACACATAAAAACAATATGATTAGGTCAAAGGTGAATTGTCAAATGGGTGGCAAAATAGCTGTCTTTATTCTGTCTTGGTATGAAAAACCATACAGTGTGTTGTCTACAATAATCACCAAACCATTTAAAGACTTATAAATAGGGTAGACAGATTTATCAAGGTTTGTCTTATTGCTTTGGCAGAAAAATTGGTATTTCTGTCTCATTTTCAAGCATTTCATGCTATTCTATCTACTTTTAACTAAGGCCAGAAAGAAAACAAAGCTACTCAAAAATATGCAAGATCGTATGCACCTACGCGCAATAAAAATGTACCCTAAGGACATCACTATACTGAATTTGATCTACCGAGCTGAACAATTCTTCATTCCTTCAGTTGTCTTGAAGCATGCACACCACCATCTGTCTTCCCAGAAATCAATGCAGCAATCTGTTTAACAGATACCTCAAATAGCTGAAAAGCGAAAGGAACTGCTGTAAATCTATCCCCATTTCACCAGAATGTCACGAACAAAGAGATGGCATTGATGCTATTTTGTTTTTCTTTGATATGAGATTGGACAGAATGATACGTTTTTCACAGAAGGCTTCAGATCAATGGATTGAAGTGAATTTGTCTTCTCTAGTAATGCAGAAGCTGTAATGGGTCAAACATCATCCCTGTTATCATGGCCAGACACACTCACATACCACTACACAAATACACACAAAGCAAGGCACAACAAACTTCTGGAGTCTATTACATTTGTCTGACTACCTTTGAAAAATAAACATTTTGCATAACCCATAAGGGGCTCGTGAGACATGCTGAACTTCACCCTGACAGGGGCAACGGCTTGACCCCTTGTGCAGCATAGGAGGCATTCTTTCTCCCCTTGTGTTGTTATTTTTCACAGCCAACCTCCAAGGTCAGGACACCTAAAGCCCGGGTGGTCCGGGCACTTTGTCTGCTGAGCATGTGTGTCATCACCAGCCTCAAGAGCTGAGGGCCCCGGCTGCGCGCTAGAATATTTGTCAGCTGATAGCTTCAAAGAACAACGAGCCAGAGAGAGTAGTCATATGCTGGATTCTTCTGCTCGCACCACAATGCAGAAAGGTTGTGACCCACAAGTGACAACCCCACCATCCAACTGAATGAACAACAGATTCAAACCGCAGAGCCTGCCAATCACCAAATTCATGAGATGAATCAAAACACCTATGTAGTTTCAATAATGAAACAACAAAACCTTCAGATAAGGTTATGAATTCTACCACAGTCATACCATGGAGCTCTACTTGCCATGTGGCGTGTAATTTGAAAATCTGAAACAACATCACTCTGAATCTATGCTGTCACCACAGCAGTGGAGGGCATAGCTGGGCAAAGATGCCCATGATTAACAGAAGACAAGAGTGGCACCTATACAAACCACATGAAAACAAGCATCAGGTGAGAGGTATGAGGCCTGGCACTGACAGAACTCCCCATTCAATCAATAAGGACGACAGACAGGGTCTTAGCGGGATCGGTGTAAAGTGCTGAGCCACTGCAGGAGACAAGCAGGTGGGGTGGGCAAAACAATCCCTACAACCAGGTGTTAAGAGGCCTTGCGTGGTAACCTTCTGCAAACTGCCAATGCATCAGGGTGATGGATGGAGGAGGGGGTGGATGGCAGGGATACAAAGTGTTGGATTCAAGAGGGGTGGGGTGTGGAGGGGTTGAGGCAACAGGCATAGAAAAGGATAGCTGACAAGTGAATAAGTTTAGTGTGCTCCGAGATACTGCAGCACATTCTGCTGAACCCATCAACACCAGCTATGCTTTCTGTCCATTTTACTGACATGCCAAACACACCTTCATTCAGGCAAAATAGGATCAGCCTCAAATATGGATGCCAACTGATTTGAATTTGTAAAGTCGAAAAAAAAAGTTGAATCTGTTTTTGATTTGTCCCCTCCATCAATGTAGAGGTAATTCTTAGAAATAAACAGCATGTGGTAGAGTTATACAACCAGATATGTATTTATTGACAGCATTTAATGGACACCTATAGATCCTCTAGGACTCAGGTCATATATGACCACTGGTTCTGAAGGGCAGGCATACTGTACTTGAGTGAACTGCTTGAAGAGTCATTAGGGCTCATGACACAATGGAGCAGCTACGTGGCCTTGGAGTCATGTTGGATGAACCACCAGGCCTGTCAGTGCATTGATGGATACCAATGGAGGGGGGCGCACCATGTCCTAATTTGATACCTGACAATAGGTACTTCACGAAAATCCTCCTACCTGATCGATAACACCAGCACACAACAACTCTGAGTGGAAACAGCTGTAAAACTTCTGGAAAGAGAAGATACACACAATTGATGTCTAGTTGTTCTGTGTAGAAATAAATTCCACACCCTAAATATTTATATATTGGGCATGGCCCAGAAATCACTTTGCCAACTAAATAGCTATGGCTTTGTGAGGACTATGCAGGTCTGCCTGATTAAAGTTACCTTAGTGAGGTGACAACGGGACAGCAAAGCTAGCAGCTCTGCTTTAGATTAAAGGCAAATGTCAGCATGCTAACATGCTCATATTATTATTACTAACATGCTATTGTTTAGCAGGTATGTTAACTATGTTTATCTTCTTAGTTTTCCTTGACACTAAGAAGCTGAGGCTGATGGGAATTTTATAATTTTCTGGGTATTTGGACCTAAACCAAAGCTGGACAAATAAAAACTCAATGGTGGCACTAAATGAAAGTTAAGGGAGCCTTCATGATAATCCTTTATAATAGTTGAAATACTTTAGTGGGAGCCAGAGTGGTGGACAGACTACATGATCAAAGAGAAATGAATCTATATGGCATTTTCTTTGTTGTGCCAGTTTAATGTCATGATTTTATTATCTATACCACACACGAACACACAGATAAAGTTTGATAAGTGATTTGTCAGAATAGCAATGATTGGTTATATTCATGTGCACAAATACATCTGCAGTGAAATTGTAACTTAACTTTAAAACTTTGTGTCTGTTGTAGCTCTACATTTTATGTAGGCTATTGGAACTGTTAAGAAGGAAAAGATTTTACCTGCACCTATTTAATATATAAACAATCACAATCATCATGGTTGTTGGTTGCGTACCTGTTTCTTAAAAGAGGCCTATGATGACCTGTTGAAAACACAGTTTTCATGATGAAATTTCAGTTTTAGAAATTTTATGTGGATGAACCGTCTGCGAACACTGACCTTGGCATGTTTTTCTTTATCCGAAGCAGTTGGTAGTTGCCACCGGTTGACAGGCCGTAAATCAGAGATTCCAGCTGAAGTGATGTCAGCCCTTTGCATAATGTGTTGTCGCTTCACGCTGTGAAGACATGTGGACACGTGGTCAGGCCACACACCCCGGATCACCTAAAAGATCCATCATGTACGCAGATGTACATGAACATATATATATATATGCATTATATTACATGTATTCACATATCTCATGAGTAAACAGACGGGATCACAATCCATAAATTTGAGACAATTTGAGATTTTCTTAACTTTACCAGCACAGTAATCTAAAGCATACAGTGACATCACACTGCAGACATTTATATGCACAGAACAGTAAAAATATTTACGGTTTACTATTTATAGAGTTGGCTGTCAGAGTGTAGCCGTTTTTCAGACCACACCGCTGTATGTGAATAGTTGACCTGGATAACCAGAAGTATATGAAAAGTTCAAGTGAGTCAGTTCAGCTAATGGCCCTTCACTTCTGGGAACACCTTGTTAAAGGGTCAAGGCAATGCATACTCTAATAACTATGCACATTATTTGTACATAAAATTTATGGTGACATGACAGCATCTGTGTTAGTTTGAGCTCCCAAAGCAGACAGCTGGGCTTGGCTGGGTCTTTCTCAAGGTTAATAGACATAATGGACTTGTAAAGTAATGAAATCAATGGAAGAGCAAACAGAGAAAGTGAAAGTGTACATGAAATGGTAAAGATTATTTTCCAGGGTAAAGTTTTGAAATGCAAGCATTTGTAGGTTTAGTACTTTAAAGCAAGAGTTTGACATATTAGAATATAAGCTCCTCTTTCTTTCAAAAAATTAGATGACAAGATCAATATCACTCTAAAATTGGTGAATATGATTGAACAGCTTGAAGCCTGCTTATTATTCAGCCTGAAACAGGGTGAAACAGATAACCTGGGTCTGTTCAAAGGTAACAAAATCTGCCCATCAGCACTTTACTTATCACAGTAGTTAAATTGTAAAAATAACGTATTTTTTGCAGCGGGTTATGTGTATTTCTTGGCTGAGTGCAATAACTTTGCCTTGTCAGTCTAGAGACAGGAACGACAGGGAGGAGGAGGGGAACAGCACGCGACAAGTGTTTATTTACTGATTAAAAAAACATGACATAACGTGTTAATCCATGCTCTTTACACCATGCGTGGTGCTTACTGTTCCATGGATTTTCAATTCAGAAACAAAAATGCATTAAATACATTTTTAAAAAAATTAAAGGGACTAAACTAAAGGGACTTCCATCCATCCATCTTCTATACCCGCTTTTTCCTGGTTCAGGGTCACGGGGATCTGCTGGAGCCTATCCCAGCTCTCTCTCGGGTGGAAGGCAGGGGTACACCCTGGACAGGTCACCAGTCTGTCGCAGGGCCACATATAGACACACAAAGACAGACAACCTCACACACTCACACTCACTCCTACGGGCAATTTTAGCGTCACCAATCAACCTAACATGCATGTTTTTTGGACTGTGGGAGGAAACCGGAGTACCCGGAGTAAACCCACGCAAGCACAGGGAGAACATGCAAACTCCACACAGAAAAGCCGGGATGCGAACCCACGACCTTCTTGCTGTGAGGCAACAGTGCTAACCACTCAGCCACCATGCTGCATTAAAGGGACTTCTTCTTGAAAATCATTTTATTGCCTGCCTAGAGAAACAAACAAAAAATGAGCATTATATGGATGAATATACAGTATGTATGGACATATACTGGTGCATTTAGAAAATCTGGAATCGAACATACTGGAAGTTTTCAGATATCAAATTTCTCCAAGCTTGTAAATCTAAAATGAAACATTATCTATGCAATTATCCATGGCTACAGATCAGTCTTATGCTATATTTTAGTTACTATAAACACCAGAAATGTCTGCTGAATGACATTCTGCACATATCCAAGCCAAGAAGCAATGCAATCTGTATCCGAAAGCTTTTGACTTACAGCATTTTGTATTATTCGTGCTGCGGTAAATTTACAACCGCATTATTCACGGGTAGCAAGACAGTCTCAGTTTAGTTGAGTTTTATTGCCTCTTCAAATTCTTGTTGCCAATTTTTCAGTCAGTGTTTCAGCAGATTCCTTTGGATGTGAATCTGAGAAAAGAACTTAAACAATTCACATGAACCTCTGATGGCCATAGACTGAAGCAGAAAGTAGCTTTCTGTGAAAATGTATATTATGTACAGGTGTTATGTGCTATATTACAATGTATTACATCTATAGTTATACAGGCCAGCTAATGTAGAGGCAGAGTTGATGGTTTGCAGTTATTAACACTGGCACTGTGACTGAGTTATCACTCCTTCAGATAGAGGCGTACATTTGTTGCTTTATTTAAACAGTTGCACCTTGTTATAAATCTGTCAGCACTATTAATCTAGTGAAAAGATAATGAATCATGATGTACATTTCATTTGCAAAGATGCCCACTGTCTCATGCTGCTTATTTAGAACTGGTGACCTCAAGCAACCAAGTGAGTTTTATGACTTGTCGCATCAAAATAAATTTAATTTATTTCCACATACATATCTTTTAGTATAGCTAATATAGTGAGGATGCTTTTGTAATAAAAAAAAAAGTGGAAAGAACTTTTGCAACACACATGTATTGTAACAGGGACACACTGTGATCAACAAAACAAAACAATGAATATATTGTCAATGGAAACAATAATGATATAAGGGGTTAAAGAATTAATACTGTAATTAAGGCCAGGATGCCCAACACATGTTCTGCAAACATTGGGCCTTGAGGAACCTCTTGTTTTCCAACTATCCAAGCCTTGCCCACAGCTGATTACCTGGATCTGGTGTGTTTTGTCAATCATCCATCCATCCATCCATTTTCTATACCCGCTTTTTCCTGAATCAGGGTCACAGGGATCTGCTGGAGCCTATCCCAGCTCTCTCTCGGGTGGAAGGCAGGGGTACACCCTGGACAGGTCACTAGGTTCAGTCAATCAGTAGCTGGAAAATACCATCTCAGATGAGGGTGGAGTGGGGGGATGATAAAATTAATTGATATTTTCCAGCTTCTGATTGGCTGAACACCTGATCCAGGAAATCAGGCAGGGCAGTGGCCCTCCAGGGCTGCAGTTGGGCACCCCTAACTTAACGGTTAGGGTAGCAACTACCCTGATGTAGCTGTTGAGCTGAGTTTAAATGACTAAATTTGATAAGCTCATCACCATTTTGTAAAGTGCAAAAATGCAAAGAGTAACCCCTGATCACTGAACCAGACTTGCAAGACACTGCATTTTGTTTCAGGTTACAGGTTGTTAACTTTAACAGGGCATGCTAGAAAAGTAATCTCAATGTTCACAATCATAACAAAGACTGCAGGGATGGAAAGGACAGCTGATGTTGATGGAAAAGTCAATTGTTTTACAGGTAACTGATCATCAAACAAAGTGTCTGACAAATTGAAAACTCTGACTTGATGATGGTGCTAGATCAAAGGTCAAAATATCACCAAAGCCACTATGATGTGATGTCTCCTCTGTGGAACGTAAATGCCTGTAAAAAATTGACGACTGTGAAAAGTATGTGAATCATATGCTATGGCTCACATACTCAGTAGGCGGACTGTGGTTCAAATCCAGACTGAATGATGATTTAACAGGCAGAGGAGGAAGCCCGTGCTGAAAAAGTGGAATGGCATGTATAGAGCTAGCCAACACAAAAGTGAGGTTAATGGTGAAAACATGCACTTAAGGAAAATCGGACTGAAAAATATTTGTTGATTCCGAGTGACACAGGCACAAGACCAGGATCCAGGATGTGCAGATTTCAGTGAAACAGCTGATTATTGTGAAGGGCAGCAAAATGCCGTTAAAACACAGAAAATGCCAGTTTTTAAATTGTCCTGAGCTTGTTGCTAAAAAAAAGGACAGAAAACCACATTATCTGAAAATGCAGATATGTGTGTGCTTGACTACAACACCACCTTACAGAAATATGTTTTGTGTACTAGTTCTGGATTTTTTTTATAACCCTAATTCTGATTTGCTTAATCCAACCGTCCTGGTCACATGACCCAAATTTTGCAAGTGAAGTGAAGTGACTTATATTTGGGTATTCTTTGTGCTATGGTCTTCATGGTGGCCAGATATCGACTCTACTGAACACCTCCAGAAGATTTTGAACCACGTTAGCAATCTCCACTGCCATCATCAAAACACCAAATAAGGGAAAATTATTGGAAGAAAGGCGGTCGGGTTTCACAGACTAGATTGGTAGATTGGTTGTTCTGGCGATTTGTGGGGGCTCAACTTACTAAATTGTTTGCTGTGTTTTCCCTTTAATTGACCACACCTCTTTATCCATATTATAAACTATGAAATTTTCCATTTGACCACCCTTACTGCCTGGTAGAACCAAGGGACAAATTACCATCACAGGATTTCAGGTATCAGCCCCCTCCGCTGGCCATAAATCACTGCATCAGCAAGTCCCATTTGTTTGAAAAGGCTAAAGCATGAAAAGGGCCCCAGGTCAGTACTCCATGTGCAATGAGGACAAACTGATATTGCCTAGGAGTGGAATGAACACTTTGCTCAACCTGCTGAAAGGCCTAATAGATTAGGGGCCCCTGGACAAGCCTCTTGTCAATCCTTCTTTTTCAGTGACCTAATGTACCCAGAACAGCTGCGTGAGGGCATTTAGCAGTTAGGCCAGGATGACAAGTCATTGCTCAGCTTGATATATGAACTACTACATGTGAAAGAGGAGAGTTTGTTGAAAGGTATCATGGCTTGAGTATGCCAGTATCAGTATACCCTTATCATTAGCATTTTAAGTATTTATCTTTTGATCAAAGGCAAGCACAAGATCTCTAAATGCAGGTAAACATTGCATGTGCACTCCACCACTGCACCTGAAAGCAGAGGAATAGTACAGTATCTTATATTTTGTAAACACAGATCATATTAATTAAGAAGCAGTTGTTCCACTAATTTTTTTAAACATCACTTATCAGATGGTGGGGGGGGGGGCACTCCAAAACAGAACTGCAACAAAGGATGAATCATTTACACTCACATGAACATAGAGCTGTACCATTTAATTCAAGAAGGCCTGGCTGCACCTGCATAAACAGTCCTTGAATTAAACTGAATCTGTACAAAGCAATCAAAACAGATAGCGGTCAATGTTTATGTACAATACACTTAATCTGATAAAGGTACAGCAAAGCTTCACAAGATGTTTTGTTTACAATAGAGCAGAATTTGAAAAGAAATTCAAATTTTCATTTACAAAAACTGAGACATGATATCAAAACAAACATTTGAAAAAGGTCACTATTTTACATACAGTTTAGACACGTTCAGAAGCATATATAGCAGCTTTGCAGCCAAGCTGTATCGCATTTTTTAGGAGCCAGTATCCAGGTAGCTGAAATAAATTAAAACATACTTAGATCAAAGTGGCTTACAAGGCATTCAGTAAAAACTGCAATTAAATGAACACTCATTGTGTGTTGCATTTGTCTGCATAGTATATACATTACTTGACATCGCCAGTATCTAGATAACTTTTGTGGACTGCAGTTACAGTAGAGCAGTGATTCCCAATCCTGGTCCTAAGGGCCCCCTGCCATGCTTGTTTTACAGCTATCCCTGCTATACCCACAGCTGTTTACCTGGATCAGGTCTGTTCGGCCAATCAGAAGTGAGAAATGCAGGGATAGTTGGAAAAAAAGCAGGGCAGGGGGCCTTGAGGACCAGGATTGGGAACCACTGCAGTAGAGGAAGATCTGTTGTTTCACTGATACATAATGAATAACAGCGAGCTAAACTATTATGAATGAGTAGCATTTACCATGCACCACCTGATGACCAGACCAACACAAATTTTAAGATTAAGAAATATACTTACCATTTCAGCATCATGCTTCAATCCTGTATCATGATGTTCAATCTCATCATCTCTGAATTCCTTTATTACCTATTAGAATAGGCACCAAACCAATCATTAAATCAGTGAACTCAGATTTCACTGCATAAGTGCACTGCTTTAACTAGACGAAAGCATCAAACTGTTCTGAGAGGGTTTTACTATTCATAATTGCCCCTGCCTTCTTCACTGTTTTACTATTTACCAATAGTAAAAATTCAATTCTACTGCATGAGGACTTAAAGACAGCCTTGAGGCTTGTGGACTGTGACATAAACTGACCTCTAACAGTAGACTGTGACAGCTGCCATTCGTCATGCCAGTCGTCATTTTAGTGACTGAGAAAATGTCAAAACTCACTGTTTGACCTTAGAGAGTATGCATCCACTGGTGACTATTTGACTGGCTGGCCTGCCTACATTTCCTGCAAGCTAAATGAAGTGCAAGTATTTTTCATGTGGATTTGCTCTGGTGAATACTACCAGCCTTCAGGTCATCTCAATCTCAAACCCACACTTCATTCCTTCTACCTTTTTCTTTTTCTTGAACACCTCTCTGACATACTTGTATCAGATATATGGGCTTTTGCATAGTATTAAAACATAACTTGAAATGCAAAATGAAACTTTAAAACTCATAAGCGTCATGAAATCAGAGGGGGATTGCTTATGGCTTGACAACAACAACATGGCTGCACTGTCAGATATACCAGCTGATCATGCTGTAGTATTGTCAAAACTGGCCATTATCAAATTGGCCGGGTGTGAAAACTATTCCCACTTTAAATAATAAAGTTACAAAGAAAATAGTAGTTAACTCACATTTAATAGTTCAGTGTATCTCTCTGTATCCTTCTCCATCAGAGCTCTTATCTGGTTATTGTAGTGCTCTGAGATACTCTCCTCCACTGCCACAGTGCAGGCCATGGCCCCCTCTTTTCCCAGCAGTGCAGTGGATGCCCCTTAGAGATTCAAAACAAGAGAAATATACAGTTAAGATTTGATAAAGCAGCATCTGAAAAAAAAAAAAAAACCTAATTGAAGTGTAATCCAATAATCCAAACCAAAATACATTACAAAGCATCCCAATCCAAAAGTATAAAAAAATCATTATTCATATATACGTTTTATTCTTCAAAATAAGTTACCTTCCACCTTTATAAGCTATAGTGCTATATACAGTATTTAGGAAAATGCATATGATTTTTCTGGATTACTGTTAAACTATTGGCAGAGCTAATAAATGATTTGGGCTGTACCAACCTAATACAAACCCAGCAAAGTTCCACAGGGGTAACAGTGCTGTGGGCCGAACCCTGTTCTCAGCCATAATTTCATTAAATTTCTCAAGGTGCTTCTTTTCCTGGTCCCACATTTCCTGAAGAACAAACATACCAACATGGAGTGTTACAGAAACCACACGCCCATCACTCAGACATGGAGCTAATGCCTAATAAACACAATTTGGAAGAATAAAGTGTCAACAGGCAAGATTTTAAGAGAAAACAAAAGCCCAACTTTTCAGATTTACCCCAATGCACAAATACTTGTCACATCTGAAAAATGATCAGCATACCAGAGAGGGCAGTCAAAAGATAAGAGAGAATTTCAGCAAGTCCTTGTTCTAGCGAAGTGTGGATGTTACAGTGTCAGAGCATTTTCATTTAGGAGAAAGCCTCTCAGGTCATCTGTGCTCTAGCTCTTTGTGTAGCTCATGGTGTACAACTTTCAGTTTGTGGATATTTGTAGTGTAACGTTAGTGAATCGTAAACAACAGCGATTTAAGTCCCACCGAGGCACCGTGTCCACACCTGGATCAGAGGTCCAGTCCTGGAGCGGCCCAACACTGCCATCTGGCCGGCGTAGATGCGGTTGGCACCGTATTCACCGGCGTGGTCCACGCGCAGGATTCGGTGCAACATATTCCTCTCGTCACTGTCGCGCGGGGGCGGCACCACACTGTAAGCACGTGAGCTCTGCCGCAGCGGCACTGCAACAAACAAACAAACAAACAATAATAAACACGTGAACGGAAAACTTCGAGCTGTGTCAGGTTACCTCAAGCTCTGCGCTCACTGAGAGGTTTAAAACACACCAACAACCGGAAGGACATTTTGCTAACATTAATGTAACGTTATAGTATCACTAAAGCGACGGGGCTGTTGGGAAACATTAATCATGTAAAGCTCCTGATAAGTCCTGACGCTTCAGTTCGATCAAATGTGTTTTTAGCATTTTAGCAGTTTAGCTTTTATCTGTCGCTACCGGAGGAAACCGAACTCACTGCTTACCTCTACATTTTAAACAGTGTTGAATCCTAAACTGTGACCAGTTATATAAGGCTGTGTGAGTGGCTCTTTGCATGATCGATACTTTTTAGTTTAACTCCCCGTGTTTTCAAAGAAACGGAGAAAATGTTCACTCTGTCATTGAATGTCGGAGGGTGAACGTGGCGCAGACATATGACGTAAGCGCGTTAGGTCTTAGCCAATGTAGTGACAGCCCAGATGTGAATGGAGGAATTACAACATGCAGATCCAGGATTTATCCCTAGATGGCACTGCCATATAGATGTTCTCCTCAAAAAGATACCTGTTGAAATGTAAAACATACACTGAGCTATAGATGTAAACTAGTCATCATACAAGACCATGCAGCTCATTTTGATTGTTATAAAATGCCTACATTTGTAATTAATGTTAAAAAACTGAAATATTTACTAAAATGCATTTCAAAATTAAAAGGTAAATTTAAAAAGTACAGTTGAATTTGTAGCTCAGAATAATTAATATCTTCATATAGTTCATACAAATCAGAAGGGATCTCAGTGGGACCTCTTACATAATCATCCAGCCATTGTCTGTACCTGCTTATTAATTCATACTGTCACAAGGTCAGCTGGTGTCTACGTCTGCATCCTGGACAGGTCAGTCTAGTCTGTCACAGGACAACACAGCAAAACACTTAACTTAGAGTTCACATAGTTCATCTGACCTACATATCTTTGGCCTGTGGGAGGAAACCAAGCAGTTAAAGGAATAAAGTCAATACAGAAAATTACCTTTTGGCCAGACACACTCTGCTTTTGTGTGTCAAACAAATCATGAGTGCATCTTTTGTTTAGGCTTGTTATGTAAGCCCAAACCTGATAATAAGGCAATTAAGCAAAGTTTGTGGCATGGTCAGAGTTATTGATGGTCTACAGATGGCAGTGTTGCACAGGTAAAGTCTAACTGAAGCAACACGCTGTAAATTCAGTTTGGTCACAGTTTTCATCGTTGTTTTAGTTTCTGCAGGCAGAACAATTAGGCTAGTTATCACATTTTTAAATGCAAAAATAAAACGTGATGGTAAAAACACGTGATGGATTTGTTCTGATTGTCTGTATGCCTCACTCACTTTAAGTACATTAGTTAGCTTTATTTAGTAAGGCCTATATGTTTTCAGTCCTTGAAGAACAGAAAATCAGAAGTCTTTCTGCAAAGCATATAAAATAGGGCTGGTACACAGGAATCTGTGGAATGATGGGTGCTGACTGCTTAAGAGTGTAGATGGTCATGAGTAAACAAGACTCGGACAGCGAATGGTGGGTTGTGTCGGTTTTGTCTGTGTGTGTGTTTGTGGTGAGACACCAGTTACGTGTTTCCCTATCTGTCTGACTGTGGGTGGCTACGCATGTGTGGCAGCACATTGGTTCCTTTCTGTTCTCTCTGAATGCATGTACGTGTAGGTCCAAGGTGTGAACGAGGCTGGATTAACAACAGACCATGGCAGGTCTGAACTGACTGTAAAGATCAAGTGTGTAGTGCACATGTTAGCCTCTCCGGGAGCATGATTGTGGGGAGTTGTGGGGACTTCAGGCTTGACTTCAGGCTTGGGCTTAACGACTGTGGAGAGGCTGAATGTGTCTAGCACACGTCACACTTACACCATGTTGCTGGAGGAGAAAACTAAGTCTAAGGGTTTAAACAAACTGTTTGACAGGTGCAATGTCTATGAGCACTGTAAACACTGCCTTGAACATTATCACAACTGTATGAGGTAAAAGCTAAAGGTTTGTAGTGCGTTTGAAGGAAGGAATTTAATGTTATCTTGCTGTTGTTTCTTGCTCTTGAGTGTGTTGTGACAGATGAGTGGACTAAAGATCAAACCACAGAGCTGGAAAAAGAGTGAGACTGGCTTATGTGCTCCTTTATTTACCTGTACATATAGTATGTGTGTGTGCGTGTGTGCATGTGTGTGTGTGTGTGTGTGTGTGTGTGTGTGTGTGTAATGTTTGCATGCCTCCATGGATGTGTGTGAGTCTGCACACCCTTGCTCCAAGGCTCTGGTCAGACAGTGCATAGCTGTGGTGGGACGCAGGCTAAGCGCCTCTAGACTACAGTTAGTCAACAATGTCTGCTCTCAGTGAGAGGAGACATGATAGGTCCTGTCTCACTTGGTCCTTCACTGGTGTGGTAGGGATCTCAAAATTTGTGTGTGTCTATGTGTGGGTGTGCGGTATGTAGATTATAAGTAAAATTAGTTATTTACCCAGATGTAGAATATATGACAGCAACATGCGTCAGTGTCTGTGCTTACACACGTAATATTGTTCTTACAACCCCCTCCTTGCACAAAAATAGACCAAAAACAATGAATTTGGTTGGAAACCTTGAACAAGGCCTGCCTTAGCCTTTGTGCGCCCTGCATAACATTTAGTTTTGGGGCCAAAATCTGCATCATCTCAAACTGGAAACTTACAAATGTGTTTGTGGAATCTGTGAGTGTGAGTGTGAGTGTGTGTGCGTGTGTGTGTGTGTGTGTGTGTGTCTGTGTGTGTGTGCTGGAGGGCAATTCTCTCACTAATCTACATAAAGCCCAACAGTGAACAAATCAATGAATATTTAAGTTGTCATGATGGCTAAACAGTTTGGAAAAGGCAAAACACAAATTATTCAAAAGTCTTATTATCTTTCTGTAAAGTGAAGTACTCAACAGGTGTGATTATTTCAAGAATGTCTGAGTTTGAAGGCACAGGCCCTAAGCTATTCTGACTTTTAGTTCCTAGTATCAGTCCAGAAATGCCAGATCCTACAGTTTCCCATTTTAAATCTTAAAAACATCTTTTTCTTCTCCAGCTGTAAATGTGTCTTCTTTCAAACTAGAAATTACCTAATAGGCTTGTCTAGGCTTATTTTCTATCTATCTATTGATCATGCCTGTGTGACCGTAGACTCCTAAGGGTTAAAATTTGATGACATCATTAGGGTAATTCTTCAGGTTTTGGAGCACTTCCTGCAGAGCTACAGAAGACAGCTGTTTTCTCAAGCCAAATAGTACTTTTGATGGCAAGTACACTGAACGTCACTGAAAATCCATGTAGTGCCCATTTAAAGTAGATTCTCTAATGTATGAAAATAAGGTCAAATGTCATGATGTACATGTAACTTATAGGAGGGGCAGCACAGTGGAGCAGTAGTTAGCACAGTTGCCTCAAAAAGAGCAAAAAGAGTCTGTTCCTTTTTTGTAGAGCTTGCACGTGCTCCCCATGTCTGCGTGGGTTTTATTAGGTGCTCTGTCTTCCTTCCACAGCCCAAAGGTGTATAAGTATGAATGTGTAGCTTTGACATTTCAGGCTTAAAATATAAATAAACATTCTCCTATTTTAACTCAGCTGGGGGATGGCTTCATCCTCCTTTGGGGAGAGCTCTAAGAGTTAACCAAATCTATGTAGGTGTGAGACTGTGAGGAGGAGATGGAGCACTCAGGGTAAAGGCATATGAACATGGGAAGAACAGCAGCTCATTTGGATTGTGGTGGTTAAGTAGGGTGTCTTTGCTGAGTTAACAGTTCTCCATGTCTGCTCTGTGTGGATTTCGCACATCTCTGGATTTCTGTGCAATGCCTCTAGGTGCCTTCATTGCTGTGACACCAAAAACATAGTTATTACTTTTCTAAGGCCTCAGAGCTGGATTGAGTTTATGGCTGATCCTTGCTTCTCAGTAATTGGCAAGCACTATGGATGAATTTAGCATGATACACTCTCACAAGGACTAGGAACCAGATTTGAATACTGGTCCTCCTTGCTGTGAAGTGACAGTGCAAACCACTGAGCCCTTATGTCACTGTTATTCTTTTTGATTCTAAGATCTAATTGTCTTTATTAGCAGCAACATCCCTTACAGATTCTGATACCAAAAGCATCCTGCAAAAGATCCTTGTAATAGCTCTTGGTTTTGGTCAAAGTGCAAGAACAGCTACAGGAATGTTCTCTTAGGTGGTCTACAGAGATAGGGCTGTCAAAAAATATGGTTGCATGTCACTCTGGTTTCATTTATGATATTGGTACAGTGATGCAGATATTCACAAATATTGGCACGGCTGCCCTTAACAATGTAAATTCTTTAGCTGCAAAGTAGTCCCCTTAAAAACAGTTATTCAACCCACACCGTTACAAACGTAGGTTGAGAGTGAAATTAAAGTTATGCAACATTGTTTAAAAAAGCCAACCATTTTATGGTTTGGTGGTATCCCTTTGGAAAATACAAGATGTCTCATAAAATAGTACAAAAAAACAATTCATTTTCTAATTTAAATTCAACAAGTCTCCTAAAATGCCACCTAACCCATTTTATAGATGGTTGTACAAGATTAAAACCAGAAGAAAGTAGTTTTTCCTTCAATGAATTGTTTACTCTCAAAAAACTATCTTGTGTACAGACCTGGTTAAATAACTCTCTAAACCGCCTGTTTTCATGGACACTGGAGAGTGTATTTAACTTTGTCTGGTACAAGTTAAATGGCCCTTGTGTGTCTGGCACCATTCCTTCAGTGATCTTTTTTTGTACCAAAGGGATAGGAGATAATATTTAAATCTGTTCCTTACCATGGCGGAATTGAAAACTTATGTGTGTTCAGGCAATCCTCGTCAAGACACTTAGATTTCTGGAAGAACCATGCAGATAGTAACTACTATTTACAACAGGAAGCTAATAAAGAAAGCACATTCATGGGAATTTGACACAAGGCTGTTTTATGGAAGTATGTAAACAAGCTTGGGAAAATGAGTTAAAAGTACAGTCAACAGAAATTAGATTTACCTCAATGACAAGCTCGGGCACATCAGCTAGTTTATATAAAGTAGGTGTGTTCAGTATGCCTGTGAAGAATCTGTTAAGTAGTTCAGGTATTGTGGCTATCTATTATACAGTAGCAGTTTAGGATGAAAGCATCACATTTTTCTCATTTCAATCACAGAGGCAGATGAATTTAGGGAAACAATCCATTTAAAGGGAATGATGGAAAGCCCAGCAGCCCTTTATTTATGAAACCTGTCATTTAACCAGCATTTCCTGTTAGCCAGGGGATGTGGTTCACTTTGCTTTGCCATCCTGGCCTTTGCTGTCCTATATGGTTTGCCGGAAGTCGTGTTTATAGTCGCTGATTTACTGAGTGCAAACTGTGGGTTACCAGTGCATGAGTACATACTGTCGAACAAATGGCCTTGCAGAAGCTTGAGAAGCTGTGTGATGAGTGTTACTGCTGTTGTGGACAGATGCATAATTTACTACAGTGTATGTTGCTCTTTTTGCAGTATTTTTTTTACTAAATATAAAGGTGACAGGAAATGCCCCTTTTAGCATGATAAAATTAGTTCCTAAATGTCCTAAGAAGTTCTCTATGACATGCTTCTGTAAAAAGTCACAGGCCACTTTTCTGCATGCATTTTAGCAGGTTATCAGACTTGACTCATTTTGGAGGTGTGTAGGCATCAGTTATGCTAATCACACCCCACCCTTCCCACTCCACCCAAATCAAAGCACAGAGAGGCTTAAGGATGACGTACAACATTTCTGTGTATGGCATATGGCCCAGAAACACCTTTATACCTTTATAAATATCAGCTCCAACAGGTCATCCACATTCTCTACATTAGAAAGGCTGTCAGCTATTAAAAATGGTGCTATGTGTATATATAGATAGATAGATAGATAGATAGATAGATAGATAGATAGATAGATAGATAGATAGATAGATAGATAGATAGATAGATAGATAGATAGATAGATAGATAGATAGATAGATAGATAATATCAATCATATTATGGATATTATATATTATATGATATTGTATATATTATATACATCACTGTTTTGTCTCATCTGAAAGAACATACAAGTTATGTGAGGATTATGTTTTTTGATTTTTCAAGTGCCTTCAATACCATCCAACCAGTCATCCTCAGAGACAAACTCAAAGGGATTGGGGTAGACCCCTACTTTGGTTCCATTTAGAAGTATTCTGATGATCCTGCGATTGCTGCCATGTATCAGGACAGGAAGAGCTGGACAAAAGCCTGATACAAGTCTTTCAGTGACAAGAGTCACAAAAACTGCCTCCTACTGAACAGACAACACCTTAGCCAATGGCAGATGACAACGGACTAGTGACAACCCTTCACCACTGATTTACTAATTAACTATAAGACTATGCGAATTTCCCTTTGGGGATGAATAAAGTTTATCTCATCTTATCTTATTATTAGATCCTTCAGTGCGAAACAGAGAATGAGGCTGTGGAAAGACTCCATAGATGAGGTTGTCAAAATCTTTTCCAGTTTGTAGAATGAAGGTGTGCCTGTTACAAAAGTAGGCCTATATATGGCAGATGCTGAACTTTAGTTAGAACACTTTATTATGTAATTTTAGAGTAAAATCAGTTCAACTAAATGACAATATGTTCATATTAGTTTCAATTGTAATTTTTTAGCAGAGGGTTGATAATGTGACAAAAGTATTTTCTTTTTCCACTTTGTTTTAACCCATTGAGTGTGAGAGTCTGAACAAAACTCCTCTTCAGTCCCTCTTTCTCCATGTGAAAGCTCCCACCAACTCTATTGCTCTAATTATTGAAAAGTTAAAAACACAGAGGAGAAAAACATCATTGCCATTGCACTAGTACATAGTTGTGCAAAAAAAACAATGACATAAATATAAAATTGCTACTCTAGGAGTATGCCTTATATATGGGAGTTAGCTAACAGTGAAAGTCATTAAATATATAAGTGCTAATAGTTATTTGGTATTCAAATAACAATTGCAAAATCACTTGAACAAGCTGGAGATCTATCACTTTGTTTGTCCTTAGGTCCATTATGGTGTAACTGCCATACTTGGGCTGAATGCCCTGTAAAAGTAAGAATATAAATAATTTACACATTTTATACAAATAAATAATTTACAGATTTCATACAATATTCTGAAATGACATCAGGATGTATTCTTGTCTACTGGAAACAACCTAAGGGTATTTTTATATACTTAAAGCCATAAATGAGTCCTGAGTATCTCTTGTTCCTGTTACATTTTCATCAGAGAGACTTGATGTGGATGGGGCCTCCATAATTAAATTTGCTGTATGTATTAAGATGATTAAGGCTATATAATTCTGATTATACTTTCACAATAATACAATCTTGAAGAAAGAAGCACCACTGACATAGAGAGCAGCTGACAGTTGTAGGTCCTCTGCTGAAATACTTCCCACTGACAATGTGCACACTTCTTTTCCACAGATATGAAAGTGCCCAGCCTTCTTGTCTTTAAAATTTTAACTTTTCTTCTTCAAGATAGTTTTTCAAGCTGCAGCCATGGTTCACAAGAACTGTGCATAATCTGTTATAGTTGCAAAATGCAAAGTAATAAGAGGAACTTAAAAAAACATCTGTTGATTGTGTTAGCACTGACAGAGTCTGTCTGTCTGACATCAGGAACCAGCCTGTGCATAAACAGACAGTAAATGAAATACCACTGATATCTATTGCCATGAATGTATTTCTTATGAACTGTCAGCACTGATCCATCTTTCAAATGCACAGGGTTGCAGTGATTAGCACACATAAAGATGCTTTGCAAACATTTTCAGGAAGATTACCATTAAATATAAATTTTTGCCGTTTCGCATTTTCTTCTTTGTACTTTAGAGTTGATGATGAACCACAATGGGGCACAATCCAGTGTCTTCATGTGTTAGTCCCAAGTCCGGGTAAATGCAGAGGGTTGTGTCAGGAAGGGCATCCGATAAAATCTAAGCCAAATCAAACATGTGAGTCACAAATATGACTTCTATACGGGATCGGTAGCGGCCTGGGTTACCAACGACCGCCACTGGTGCTGTTGACCTACAGGGTGCCAGTGGAAATTGGACCTACTGTTGGTCGAAGAAGGAGAGGAGGAAGGCGTGTTCGTAGGCAAAGAGAGAAGAGGAAGGGCAGGAGTGTAGGACTTAGAGTAGGGACTTTGACTGTAGGGACTTTGTCAGGGAAAACTAGAGAGTTGGCTGATATGATGGAGAGAAAAAAGATGGATATCTTGTGTGTTCAGGAGACCAGGTGGAAAGGTAGCAAGGCCTATAGATTAGGAGCAGGGTTCAAGCTGTTTTATCATGGTGTGGATGGAAAGAGGAATGGAGTAGGAATTATCCTGAAGGAGGAGCTTGCTAGGAATGTTCTGGAAGTGAAGAGAGTGTCAGATAGGGTGATGAGTCTGAAGCTGGAAGTTGAAGGTGTGATGTTGAATGTTGTCAGTGGTTATGCCCCACAGGTAGGATGTGAGTTAGAAGAGAAGGAGAAATTCTGGAGGGAGATGGATGAGGTGATCCAGGGTATCCCTAGAGGTGAGAGAGTGGTGATTAGGGCAGACTTCAACAGACATGTTGGTGAGGGAAACAGAGGTGACGAGGAAGTGATGGGTAAGTTTGGTATGCAGGACAGGAATGCTGAAGGACAGATGGTGGTAGACTTTGCAAAAAGGATGGAAATGGCTGTAGTGAACACATTTTTCCAGAAAAGGGAGGAGCATAGGGTGACATATAAGAGTGGAGGCAGGAGCACACAAGTTGATCACATCTTGTGCAGACGTTTCAACCTGAAAGAGTCAGTGACTGCAAAGTAGTGGTTGGGGAGAGTGTAGGCAGACAGCATAGGATGGTGGTGTGTAGGATGACTCTGGTGGTGAGGAAGATGAAGAGGACAAGGGCAGAGCAGAGGACCAAGTGGTGGAGTTGAAAAAGGAAGAGTGTTGTGTGGCTTTTAAGGAGGAGCTGAAACAGGCTCTGGGAGGTCAGGAGGTTCTTCCAGATGACTTGACAGCTACAGCTAAAGTTATCAGGGAGACAGGTAGGAGGGTACTTTGTATGATAAGTTGGACTCCAAGGAGGGAGAGGTGGATTTGTACAGGTTGGTGAGGCAGAGAGACAGAGATGGGAAGGATGTGCAGCAGGTTAGGGTGATCAAGGACAGGGATGGAAATGTGTTGACAGGTGCCACAAGTGTGATGGAAAGATGGAAGGAATACTTTGAAGAGATGATGAATGAGGAAAATGTTAGAGAGCACAGAGTAGAAGAGGTGACTGTTGTGGTGCAGGAAGTAGCAAAGATCAGTAAGGATGAAGTGAGGAAGGTGTTGAAGAGGATGAAGAGTGGAAAGGCAGTTGGTCCTGACGACATACCTGTGGAGGTATGGAAGTGTTTAGGAGAGGTGGCAGTAGAGTTTTTCACTGGGCTACTTAACAAGATCTTGGAGAGTGAGAGGATGCCTGAGGAATGGAGGAGAAGTGTACTGGTGCCCATCTTTAAGAACAAGGGAGACGTGCAGAGTTGTGGAAACTACAGAGGAATAAAGCTGATGAGTCACACAATGAAGTTACGGGAAAGAGCAGTGGAGCCTAGGCTGAGGTCAGAAGTGAGCATTTGTGAGCAGCAGTATGGTTTCATACCAAGAAAGAGAACCACAGATGCAATATTTGCTTTGAGAATGCTGATGGAGAAGTACAGAGAAGGCCAGAAGGAGCTGCATTGTGTCTTTGTAGATTTGGAAAAAGTGTATGACAGGGTGCTGAGAGAGGAGCTGTGGTTTTGTATGAGGAAGTCTGGAGTGGCAGAGAAGTATGTTCGAGTGGTGCAGGACATGTATGAGAGCTGTAAGACGGTGGTGAGGTGTGCTGTAGGGGTGACAGAGGAGTTCAAGGTGGAGGTGGGACTGCACCAAGGATCAGCTTTGAGCCCCTTCTTGTTTGCTGTGGTGATGGACAGGCTGACAGATGAGGTTAGACAGGAATCTCTGTGGACCATGATGTTTGCAGATGACATTGTCATCTGTAGTGAGAGCAGGGAGCAGGTGGAGGAAAATCTAGAGAGGTGGAGGTTTGCTCTGGAAAGGAGAGGAATGAAGGTGAGCCGCAGTAAAACAGAGTACATGTGTGTAAATGAGAGGGACTCAAGTAGAACGGTGAGGTTACAGGGAGTAGAGGTGAAGAAGGTGGAGGATTTCAAGTACCTAGGGTCAACAGTCCAGAGCAACGGAGAGTGTGGAAAAGAAGTGAAGAGACGTGTGCAAGCAGGTTGGAACGGGTGGAGGAAAGTGTCAGGTGTGATGTGTGACAAAAGAGTGTCAGCAAGAATGAAAGGAAAGGTGGACAAGACAGTGGTGAGACCAGCAATGTTGTCTGGTTTAGAGACAGTGGCACTGAGAAAAAGACAGGAGGCAGAGCTGGAGGTAGCAGAGCTGAAGATGTTGAGGTTCTCTCTGGGAGTGACGAGGATGGATAGGATCAGGAATGAGGACATCAGAGGGACAGCTCATGTTAGATGTTTTGGAGAAAAAGCCAGGGAAGCCAGATTGAGATGTTTTGGACATGTTCAGAGGAGGGACAGTGAACACATTGGTAAAAGGATGCTGAGGTTAGAGATGCCAGGAAGGAGGCCTAGAGGAAGACCAAAGAGGAGGTTCTTGGATGTAGTGAAGGAGGACATGAGGATACTTGGTGTGGGTGAGGAGGATACAGAGGATAGGGTTAAATGGAGGCAGATAATTCGCATGGCGACCCCTGAAGGGAGCAGCCGAAAGGAAAAGAAGGCTTTAGGAGCTGATGTAGTAACTTGTGTTCTTCAATGCAGGCAACAACACTGCAGTGTTTCTTTCCTCCACTAGTCATTGTGCTGAATATTCCAGCTAGTTATGCTGTGCTATGTTCTATGTTAGGCCATGTTGAGCTGGGAGTTAGAGGAAAGACACATTAAGGGGGCCTGATTATGTTAATGAGCCCTTATACTACGTACCATGGGGCCAAATCTGAAACAAGCTGTTCTGTTTCTGACAAAGCTGGCCTACAGCAACGACACTGGCTCAGCTGAAACACTTTGGGCACAGGAATCACCCAAATAAATGTGAAAAAAAGATGTGTCGGTTTTGCATCTTATGTTAAATTAAAGAAAATGGTGATGGATAGTGTGAATGCATGGGATTGATGGCATGTACTTCTTAATCCTTTGGCATGTTTTTTGCTAGGTTGGTTTCAAGAAGGACGGTTAAAAATAATTGTAGATTAAATCTATTTGCAGTTGAATTTCAAGCTCAAAAGCACTAAAAAACATTAATAAGCTTTGTTGCTGTTATTGTGAACTCAAATGAGTTTGCTGTCTCCAAAAGACATAAAATAAGAAGGGTGACAGACCTGAATTACGGCCATGGCTAAGACAATAGCCAGAACATAAACATTTGATTATATAACAACAGCAGCCAGTGGTAGAAAGCTCTGCTGGTCATCATTTTTACCTCAATGTTCCCTAAGGCATTTGTTTTCCAGCCTGAAAATGTCATTGTTTTTACAGTGCACAGGGAGTGGATGATTCCCTAATAAATAGCATAACCACCATTGCAATCGCCCCCTCAGTTTTACTTTTTTTGTTTGGTTTTTTTTGGGACTCGGGTTCTCAATCCTCAAGTGAAAGGCCAAGAAATAGTATTTCGTCGTTGCCTGTCTTACCACTTCAATGTGGTGACTCGTGATGAGCTGGTGCCTCCATACGTCATAATAGGTCAGAATGAGTGGGAGTCAGGCTCCAGGCTCTATTAAGGGGGCAGCCAGTCACCCAGGTTATTGGGCATCTAGTGACAGGAGAACGTCCCGTGGATTTCCACTCGCTGCTATTTTTGAGGTAGCAGCATGTCTGTTTTCACTTTAGAGAGAAGCCACAAATTCTTGTTAAGCATCATTAAAGTAAGTGAGCAATGTTTACTCAGAGGGCCTGCCTGGTTATACTGAGATGCTCTAGAACATCACACAGACCAAGCCTGTGGATAAATAGATGAATGGGTAGATAGACTGAACTGATAAAATGCATGGATGAATGGATGGAAAGATAAATTGATGAATGAATGAATGAATGAATGAATGAATGAATGAATGAATGAATGAATGAATGAATGAATGAATGAATGAATTTTATCTCACCTCCAAGAAGGTTCCAAGTTTGAATCTAATTTGAACCTCACCCTCTCATCCAATGTCAACTGAGACTGGCTCCAGCCTCCCATGACCCTGAAATGGACTAAACGGTATAAAGTATGGATGGATGAATGCATCAGTAAATAGATGAATGGACGTGATGTAGAGCTAGTATGTGTTCAAAGTAAAATGCAGATGTATGTTTAATTTGAAGCAGTATGTGTGTTGAAATTTGATTTCTCGCCTGCAGCTGCAAATGTCCAACTATGCTGTGTCCGCAAGATCACAGCCAGCATGTCCACTTTGTTCAGACGCTGTCTAAACCCGTTTGCACTGTGGCTGGATCAACAGTACAGCACAGCCAGAACAGACCCAACCAAAACTCACCACTGGCTGACACATACAGCACAGCTGCCCAATGCTACGCCTCTGGCTTGATTTTAGCCCTCAAAAAATAGGCCCTGTAAATTATTCTGAAGGAATGTGTCTGGATCTATTTTAATTCTATCCACAGTGTAAATGATGATGAGTGACTGATTACAAAGCACATTAAAAGCTTTCAAATAGCTAGAAAACATGACAAATATTCTGTTATATTTTTGTAAGATGAATATAAAATACACCAGATTTTTAAATGTTTAATTAATATTTTTATATGTGGAATCTATGACTGTAGACCATTATTCCAAGCTCAGCTGGTCATTAAAGAACAAAAACAAAGAAAACATTTCTTCATTCTTATTGTTTAGGATGCTTCAGTAGATTTAACTTCAACTAGAACCATATCGACAAAACAAGTGTCATCAGTGTGGGTCAGTGGAATAAAAGACGTCAGACATGATTACAGTTTTATACTTTGTTCAGTCTCTCAGTCATAATGATTGTAACAACTGAATGGCATAATGCCCTCACCATATGCAAAATAATATTTTTTCACCCTATCAGCTTAAAGACCTAATGTTTTGAAACAATATTATTATTATTATTATTATTTAGCCATTATTGTTTTTTATATATACGCTGGTATTTTTATATGCTCCACCAATGCTGTTCCTTATAATAGGTGTATTTTTAAACATAGGGATATGTAAGCAGGCACAATAATTGCACAAAATTACTGACAATGAGATGTTTATTTACATTGTTTGTTTCAGAGCGAGTGCTCCACAGCAGTCCAGAACCACCTCAGCACTGTTCCTCTGGCTGGCTGTTGTACTGTGTGGTTTTCCTCTGAAGGGTAATCACAGCATGGTTTCACTCAGACACCTTCTGGCCAGCCATCTGCTGTCTGAGAAGAAAAAGAGCATCTTTACTGTGTCTGAGGTTTGATGTCAGGTTGAAAAGGAAAAAAAAGACACATGGGGCCTAGTAATCACCTTGCTAATTTTAAAACTTATACTTAATGTTGAGGCCAGACTATATACATACATTGTGTGTCCTGGGCTTTATGAATACAAACACGTACTTTGGACAGGCTAGCCTTCTGGATGGTCTTTACTTTTTTAAGACCCCTGTTAAGAGTTGGTTTTAGGATTATGGATAGGGTTTGGGTTACTTAGATGGTTAAGGTCAGGCTAAGCAGTTAGGGAATGAGTGTGTGTGTATAACTAGTTCTTTAATAGTGTGATTAATCAAGCTGGCAAGTATCTGGGCTTCTTATGAATGAGCAGCTCCTCATCAGGTGACAGGGCAGCAGAGCGATAAATACTTTCAGGCTCATATCACTCACAGAGGTATGTGAGACAGGTCTAGAGTCTGCAGCCTGAGGAAACAAGGCAGACACAGATCCACACTTACATTACGCACATACTTTATCGCCATATCAACTTGCATAACACAGCAGTCAGAGTTAAAGTTCATTATAGACTAATGAGCGAAGCGGTGAAGCCAAATTCACATAGCTCTTTGGATAAAAACAGGAGGGAGACAAGTGGAAGACAATTGCCTGCGTAGGCTGACACATCTGAATTTAGAGGCTGCTCTGGAGCTGATCCACTCATTTAAGACTGCTAATTTCAGAGCTAAAACAGAAAAAAACAACATAGCAGATATTTTGTTCACTTGTTTCTTGATCTGTTTTAGGCCCCTCCTTTTCCTTTGCTGTTGCTAAATCTGTTTCCCCTTGCTCAAACGTAAGAAGCCAAAATGACACCATTATTTTGACTAGACTTTTTCCTCCCAGAGAGAGAGGCCAGAGGAAGTGTAGGTGACCTAGACTGGTTAACCACTGCTAGACCACGCGTTGGCTGGGGCACTGCCACCCCCACAGCCACCCTCCGCAGCAGCTGCCTGCCAGGTCCACATTACTACTACTACACACCATGACCACAGTTGGCCCCACTCCAGCGCCATCAACTGGCACGAAGCTCATTTGGATCGTATTTAGAGGCCAGAAGTGTGTATGTTTGTGTATATTGTACTGTTTTGGACCTGCACCAGTGGTCTGAACTACTCTTGCACAGCACTGCATGCACATGACTCTCTGTGCATTGCAACATCTCCAACCTCAAGCTTCTGTCTGGGTCCAATCAGCTGAGGAGTCCTGATTGAGGTGCTACAATGGCGGTTGGGGGGGGGTCTACATTACACAGAGGCTCCTATCCAGAAAAGGTTTTTAAATGACCCTCCCCCCTCCCCCGGAAAATGTCCTACCACTGCCAAGTACCAGATGTTGTCATCTTTCTACACAAACACATTCAGCCACAAAGTGTCAAGCATGTCAGTTAATACTGAAAGGAAACACATGCCAAGTGTCTTTCTTTCCTTGTGTTCTCATGGGTATTATTTGGGACAAAAAGGTGCACTGTAAACACTGGCGCAGTGACACACACCACCCAACCCACTGGTTGTGGTACATTGGCTGAGGTGTTTCGGACCATTTCTTAGTGGTAGCAACACTCAAGTCATACCGTGGGGCTGAGACATAACAACAGTCAGTTAGACCGTAGATGTTCATTTTGTTTAGACCTCTCTGACAGCTACATTAGACTTTGTTATAGAAATTTATTTTCTCTTAATCCTTGGGTTAAAGCTGAAGCCAACAGGATAAACTTTGGGACAGTAAACGGTCATTTTGAACTTTCTGACCTTTACACAGACATAAAAACACACAGAACACAAACTATTTATTTCTAACCAATGATCACAATTACGGTCTCCTGTGTTTATGTCACCTCTGACTGTACCATAAGAGACCAACTTCAAATCTAGATCCAGCTTTAAAAGAAAAAAAAAAAATCATATGAATTCACATTGTATTACATAAGTCATCATTTGCAGAAAGAGCTGAAGTGCTGAATAAAACTCACTCACTTGCCTGAAGAAAAACATTAAATGATGACTCATTTTTAAAAGAATAATAAAATCATATTGCACATGTCGAGACATAAGGCCTGGTGGTCATCTGCCAAACTTTCCATGTTTCTTCTCTGCTGTGTTGATGGCAGTGGTGGTGTCTCAGTCGAGACGGTGTCATACTTTCCTGCACAGTTGCTGTGCTGGAGTTTTCCTCTGTCTTTCACAGAGTGACCATCATCACGCCATTTGATGATGCCAACTACAAAGAGTTTCGAGGACACATCATCTTATCCGCATCATATTGTGTATTTTGCAGATTTTGCTTTTGTTTTATAATTATTTTTGCAGATGTTGCACTTTTTAACTGAAGTCCCATTTATTCCAGTCCAATTTTATTTATATTTACCGATAAATTACAAATTTGCCACAAAAAGCTTTTTTTTCCACTTAATGTTCCTTTACCTCAACCCCTCTCTAATTCGACTTGACACTTTGTGACAAGGTTATGTGGTGATTTTAAATTTTCCACTTAAAGTGCAAGTTTCAGCTCAGTAAGATGACTTATTAACCAAATTCACTCTCTTTAATTCACATATCAGCAACTTTTGTTTTGCAATACTTGGAAATGCATGTGAGGCTTTGCGCAATAGAGTTGACTACATTTTCCACTCAACTAATCAAAGAATCAAATCTGTATGTAGATGCCTGGACTGAAATCATAAATTTGTGACCTGGCCAGTATTTTACTAGTTCCACTTGAAAAGAGGTTTCCATACAAATAAGTTTTGGATCATGCGTGTAACACATACACATCAGTGCCTATAACACAACATTAACCAGTGTTATTAATATGTTAGGTTTAAGTGAAGATCCTAAACCCATGGCATTTATCTTAGTGTCACTAATGCCACATTTAAGCGATAGGTTTGTGCACAAACAGACACTGTATGGACAGACGACTGGTGGTTTGGCATGTTAGGAAAAGAGTGTAAAAAAAGAAGTGAGAAAGGAGGTAAGGGGCAATGAGTGAAAGTGGGAGGAGTGTGTCTGGGTGTAGGACTGTCATCCCATTGAGGGGAGTAGCTGTGCTGTTTTGATTGAAGCAGATGTGGGAGAGAAGAGAGGGGTGAGAGAGAGAAGAGAGACAGGGAGAGAGAGAGAGAGAGAGAGGGAGAAATATTTCCACCCACCCAACATGAGACACACTCATAAACAGCAGGGAGACTGAGTTACAGTCAGAAAGGCACAGGCTCTCAGGGTAGTACTAGTTCAAAAAGCAAGGCAGACAGAAACAGAGCTTCATTGAGAGATGTTTTATTAAAAGGGAGGAAGAGTGCAACAGACACTCAAACACACACTAATAAATAGAGAGCGTGCTGTCCAGACGGACAAGCAGGAACCGGCTGAATCCAAGAAGTACTACCATTAGCTGGAGAGGAAAAGTCTAACAAGGACACGTAGGGTTAGGGTTAGGGACACTGTTTTCTTTCTCCCCCCATACACACATACACTCACACATACTGGTGCTGCTGCTGAGTGTGTGTGCTACCCTACAAGACAAGAAGTGCTGTTCAAGCTCAACAAGTGGAGCATCAGGGAGGAAGGAGCAAGAGAGTGGATGGATGCCTTTTGCAGACTCAGCGGCCTGGACCCTCTGTGGGTGAGTTTGGGATGTGTTCACTGTCCCAGAACTCACATTTCTTTACTGTGTGTGTGTGTGTTTTTCTGCTCAGAACAGTTTATCTTAAAGCATATCAGGTTAAGAGTTTGAAATTTTGGGTAACATTACATTGTAACACTATTCATGCTCATATAAGTTAATGTTTAATGTTAATGAATATTTATGCAAAAAAGTTTTTGTTTTTCTGATGCTGACTCTAGAACATCTACTGCTGTATATGGAGATTTATGTCAATAACAGAATCGGATACCTGTTTTATGCTGAGAATTGATCTAATTCAATGATAGAAGCAAATTTATGTTAATTAACTTTAAATAGTTTTTTTCACTGGCCAGCAGGGAACTGTACTTAAAAATAGAATTAAAATAATGAGCTGGTGGTCAGGAGAGGAAGGGGGCATTAACACAAGCCTGTATGTATGTGAGTGCACTGTAATCGAAAGCGAGTCTGAATGAAGCCCTTACCATTGGTGTGTATCAAAGCTGTGTTTCCCGTCACTCTGTTCTGTGATTCAGCATAGCATGATGATGAGAAGTGAGGTTACGTCACGCTGAGTAAGCTGCTGCTGTTGTTGGCAAGGCTTCATACTGTTTTGTATTAGCAAACCTCCATGTACGTTTTGAATCCTGGATCAAAAATTTTAAAAATGGCTGTGGTCCCAGATAACCTCTTTTTCCCTTCCCTCTGTTTCTTATTACTGCTCATTCTCTGTTTTTGCTCCTGTAAAACCCCAAACTTATGGCCATCAAACTTTCCTGAGAAAATGAAAGTAAGATGTATCATTTCATGCAGCCCTACCTGGACAGTACAGGATGTATCATTCTTATCTACAGAACATCAGTCAAAAAGCACAGAGTATTTTAACTGATGTTTTGGCTGTAAAGTACCTTCAAGTATTAATTGTAATAATCAACTCTTTACATACTTTTGGAACAACTTCACTGCTGACTCGATGTGGGACTTAACTCAGTGGTTCCTAAACTTTTTCTGCAGACATGTCAAAGCCTAGGCATTGGAAGAGTGAACAAAGTGCTCTAAAATTACAATGCCCTGAGTTCAGACATGCCACATACTCACATTAGGTGCATAATGCTGTTTTACTCACTACCAGAAGTGCAAGATTTTATTCATTTAATTATTAGTGTATAATTGTCATTTTAAGAGGGTGATTAGAAGCTGAATTGACCTATTAAAAAGAGGCATTCAAGAGATTTGCAGCACAGCAAAAGTTCTTCTCCGATTTCACATCACTGTGTTTGTCAGGTAAAAATAGACACCTTGCAGCACCCAAGCCTTTGGCATCTATTAGTTTACTGCAACCACTTCAGCCAGGGGTGAGAGACAGCTGAACTTCTGAGCAAAATGCACAACAAAGAGCTTGGAGAGGGTTTGACATGTTGGATTTTGTAACATAAAAGTGCTCTGTTTATCATCCTGCCAGTGACCACAGGAGTGAGACGGGTCTGTGAAAGTAGCATCCCACTCACTACCTCTCAAGAGATTTATCACTTGACCGGATTTCGGTACATCGGCTCTGACTAACATACAGTATGTGCATAACCGCAATCTGCTATGTCATGAAGACTTATGTGGGAATACTACATTTGTGGGTTGTGGTGAGGTTGGCAACAGCATTGATTTTAAACAGGTAGCCTACTGTCAGACCATGATTCAGACCCTTCTGCCTCCAGAAGTTGATGTTACTCTTGTATTAGACACTATTCCTGGCAGACATGCCACCCTGAGGTGTGGCAACATCTGTATGTGTAAAGTGCAGCTCACCTGCAGTGGTTCACTGGCAGGGCTGTGGGCAGACAGATGTTACATAATGATCCAGCAGCTGCCACCAATTGTGGCCACTCTCCCTTATCCCAGTTGGGAGTCTACATGCAAGGCCAGACTGCTCTGCCATGCTCAAAGCTTTAAACCACTTCCTGTGGTGACTCCACAGGACAGCCTTGTTAGCACAGCCAGACACCCTGCCCTCATTAGACCCGTGAGGTGATAAACAAGGGAAGCAGGACAACAACAGGCCACTTAGCTCCCTGTGTTTTTTTTTAATCACAGACAACAACATTCTGCTGCTGCTGCTGCTATTGTTATGTAATCTCCAACTTTTCGAAGCATTTGCCCAACACACCTCATCTGCGTGGGCTTTCATTGTTTAGAGATTTCATTATTAGTATAATTCTTGACCCAACAGTTTAAACTGTTGACACCTTACACTGCCCCACTCAAAATGGGAATTAAACCAAAGAAGTGGTCAGAAAAATTCCAATACTGACTCAGTTTCTCAGGAAAAACGACATACTCTTAAGATAAGGCATTGAAACAGTTTCTGTTGACTTCCTGAGGTTTTGCTTCCCTCAGCATTGATGGGAAAAGCATATCTGCACCACATCTAGATTGTCTGGATCTGGTCCCTGCCAGCTCTGTCAGATGATTAATACAACCTCAAAAACTGATCTTTCTGAGATTTCACTATATTCTCTTTGACATTCTTATTCTGCCTCTGTTGCAGGACTGGAACCGTACGTGGTACACAGCCAACCCAGACTTGACCCAGTGTTTCCAGAACACAGTGTTGGTGTGGGTCCCCTGTATCTATCTGTGGTTGCTGGCACCTTTCTACTGCCTTCACCTCTACTGCCATGATCATGGACGCATTCACATATCCTGTCTCTGTGCTGCCAAGATGGTGAGATTTTGCATCATCTTTGGCCATTTTCAGTGTATTGTTCAGTGTTTTCATATGACTTAAAGCAGATACAAAAACAAAAACATCTGCTAGTTCCTCTTAACAAGATTCCTAGTTTCAGCAAAAATGTAGAAGCAAATGTGACTGCAAAAGTTTACCAAATTAGTCTTTCATTACTTTTCTGCCATGCTCAGGTGTTGGGCTTCCTGCTGGCGTCCTTTGGCTTTGTGGAATTCTTCTACATCCTGCTGGAGAGGAGTCAGGACATCCAGCACCACATGGTCTTCCTTCTCAGCCCAATAATACGCAGCATGACTGTGGTAAATACTTTGGTGGATCTACCTTGTCCTGAGTCAAAAAAGTTACATTTTATATTCTGCTAAGCTGTTAAATGAAAACCCTACATCTGACCTTGCATGACACTTGGTACCTTATAGGTGGATAAGCGGCACCCTGTAACTTCATCTCTAAAATAGATAGCTGTTTGCAGCAGTTTGTGCAGACTTTTCCTCTTCCACAAAAACAAACACTGTAAAACAAAATCAGCATATACTAAATACTACTGAAATTGAACTGAATTATACTAAACAGTTAAGGTGCAGGGTTATAACCCTAATCCTCAGTACTGTAACCTGTGCCCTGCTTTATTCCTGATCAACGCACATCCTGTCTTGTCCTGAGTGACAGAGATGTTTGGAAATAATTCAGCCTGTCTTTTTCATATGTCAATGTGCAAATACATGAAAGTATAGTATATAGTGTATGTACTGTATGTTGGCCGGACACTGAGGTGCAAAGATGCCTAACCAAGAAAAGATTTAGAGTGTAGCAAGCAATGCAAATATTACAGTACCCTGTAAACACTGCCTGTATTTGACCATCACTCATAAGGGTGCAGAGTACATATGTAATGACATCAATTACTATTTGATGTGGATCTTGGTGTACGTATGTGCAAAGTTCCAATGCAATGAAATGTGCAAGTGTTCACTGCTTTCTCAGCCAGACACCACATGTTTCATATAAAAATATTTTGGATGTTTTTATAGGCTAACTGCAACATGCTCTATCCTTTTCCAAAGTATATCCTGTAAGGATATACAGTTATTGTCCATTGCAAATGTGTATCAGTGGTTGCAGTGCATTCATTAATCATGTGTTTTAAATCAAGGCCATATGACTCTTTTCTAACCTATGGGGTCATCTTTTAAAAAACATATAGTATAAAGTAAATAGGATGATACACAATTACAACCTATGTTAAAGTTAAAGTACATAAAATATTCTGTCTTTACATAGGCTACAGAGGCACTGTTGGAAGGTGTATTTGAAGCCAGCTCTTCTTTGAGCACCATTGTTCTCTCACAAATTATGATTTGGGTGGAACGTTTTAATTGTAAATGCTCTGAAGAAAGGTACAAAGATGAAGGGCAAGACCTCAAATATGCCTTGAAATAAGAAGCTGAGCTTTGTGCTTTATGAAATCCTATCCAAAATTCATAATATGCACACTGATTTGCTTAGGGTTGCAAAAAATGTTCAAACTAAACATGTAGTTCTGAATTACTGCAAGATGTGGCGATTTATGCAGTCTGGGTTCTTTAATCTTTACAAATGCTGTTTGTCTCTTCCCCCTCCAAACATCTTGAATCTAACCATACCTGTATCTGTGTGAGGCATAGGGTGGGCCAAAGAACATTATTTATAGAAGATAAGGGCTGGGGTGCAATCAGAGAAATGTTTCACGTGGCTTATGTTGATGGAAATTGCCTCAAATGTTTCTCAGAACATTGATCCCACGTATTTTCGGTAGATTTTAAATGATACTTTACTGAGTAGGTGCAGGGAGTGCAGCTCACAACATGGGTGGCATGGAAATTTTAAAATGCTGTTTATCCTGAGCAGGAGGGATATATGAATTACAATGCAGTGCAAGGGTGCTAAGCCCAGATGGGAAGGGTTGCTGTAGTCTAAAGAGTCTCTAAAGCAACCTCACAGAGTTGTATAGATTTATTCACAAAGCTTCCCCTCTCTGCAGCCTCATACAGGTCCTGCATAGTCTCACTCTCTCCAAATCAGACAGCCTTGCCCACCTGTGGTCTCTTCAGACTGCTGAGTAAATATCAGCACACATTTGGCTAAAAATACACCAAGGTGTCGCTTGTATCAAGGGATGCATTTTAAAACAGGACTTTTATTTTGAGGATATCATTTATCTCACCATGGGGCTAGAAAACAAGCACCTATTAAATCATATTAAGAGCATGCCACCAGTATTAAAATCTACTTATCCAAGCCATCTTTATTACATAATGTAACTTTTTGACTTGTTGACTATAGCCACCCACGACTACCCAATCCTTATGTACAGACCAAGAACACTGTGCACTTGTTAATGTGACCAACTTGTTTTTTGGGGGTTTTTTGCCCTTCAGCTCAAATGAATGTAAATTTGGCCAGAATGGGTTAGCCCATGGTGACTGCTGATGAAAAATACACCCGTGATGCTGACTATAATCAGCAATACCATGACGTAAACCTCCTATTCCATCCCTAGTGCTGCACACTTCCCATGTAATTACAAGGTAGGGTTTTGATTCAGAGCTTAGTGATGAACTTAGTTCCACCCACTGACTTGTAAAAACAGATGATCTGATGATTTTCAGCAACATTGTAAGCCAGAATGGTCATGTATAGTTTGCTTCTGTTGAACTGGGGCTAAGCACTTTCAACTTCATCAGTTCAGGACTTAAAATGCCAGCAGTCCAGAGCAGAAATTTCTTGCCATGGGGTTGGTGCTGCTGACTGACATTGTGTAGCTTTGATAAAGATAGATTAGATTTGCAGTAGATTTGCAGTGTAAGCAGCATGCAGTGGTATCTCGTTTAAATAAGACTTTTGAGTTTAACTTGAATTGATTCAAACTAAAGAAAGAAATTATATGGTGATAATATGTCAATACTGGATTGCACCCAAATTGCAAATAAAAAGAGATTAATGTCAGTATAAAAAAGTAAGAATGCTTGTGTTGACACCTAGTCTAGTATAAGTACAAAAGTAATAAGATACACAATGACTAGAGTTATATATAGATATTTCCACCCCTAAAGCGCATTCTTGTGCTTGGACTTCACATGTTGTACCTGTGTTGACATCTCCTGTATATGTGTGCATTTGGCTCCAACACCCTAAAGACATTCAAGTCATGTGGACAGGAGACTCTAAATTCCTCATACATATGGGGCATGGCTATCTGTATTCTTCAACATGTGTAGAGAAAAATGCTATACCAAACAAACAAAAACCGTGGATGTTGTTTACATCAACTTGGACATATGGAGCTGTTCACCATCTTGGCCACCATAGAGAAATCTGTACCCACCACTCCACACAAAAGAAATCTTTTGAAAAGAAACCTTATATAATTACCAGACCACTATAGTTCATAAAAGGACAGTACTGTGGCTCATCCCAGAGTAACCAGTGTGGGATCCATTATGAAACCCAAACTCACTTTCTCTCCTCTTGGTGATGAGCTGGCATGAAAAAGTGACGTCTCACTTGGCCAACCACTCAGAAAAGGACCGATTACAGTGGTTCAACTGCACAATATGTGACTTGTCTGAGGACATGAATAGAGCTATCTCCGTGCTTATTTTTGAGGAAATGTTGTGCTATAGAAAAATATATAATAACATTGTGCATACAGTGTACCATACATGTCTTATTTCGTTATAGGCAGACATCACATCTGTGCTGACCACTCACACTATTGAAATCATTTGCAGCAATGACAGCTAAGGATGGGGCTCTTTATTTCTTTTTTTATCTAAATTAAAGTTAAAACACTTTGTAGCATTAAAACACTGGATGGCGGCCTGGGAAGAAGATTTTCTTAGAGTAGCTACAGTAAAAATTTTCTCTGGCTCTAGACAAAGTTGTTTCTCTCCTGTGTAATAAGAACCACAAATATGAACTCTTAAATGAACTCTTTTCATCTCTCTGTGTGTCTCTGTCTAGATCTTGGCCTTATGCATCATCCAACTGGAGAGAATAAGAGGTTGTCGTTCTTCGATATTCCTTTTCCTTTTCTGGGTCTTGGCTGTTGTCTGTTCCCTGGTGCCCCTCAGAGCTAAGATCCAGTTGGCCATGGATGAGGTATGCAGTTGGCTTATTTATTAATATGTAATATTAGAACCATACCCTTTGAATGAAATATCATCACCATGTTGTGTATTTATATGTATGCCAATCATCCCAAAACTCTCAACAATCCTCTTTATATTGAAAGTCATGAGTAAGTGACAGCCAGAGTGATTGGATGTGTCAGGTTTGAACTCGCTGAACCTGCAATGTCAAAACACTATCTAATCAGGTCTACTCCTGCCCATAGTCTAGACACAAGACTCCAGCAGCGCAGCTTGAGATATACCCTATGTCAGCACGCAGTTTCTATTTCATCCCCCCAATTTTAACCAAGGTAATCTAAAGTTAACCAAGTGTTGGAGGATGACACTGCCAATTCTGGTCAAGCCTGTGTGTGTTTTAGTTTTCCTTTTCTTCCTGTGTCTCCTGTCAGACACTGCAATCATTGTTGTATGGGGAAGGTTTCTATTTAAGTGCATGCAGCCATGGGGCAGTCGCATTTGCATTTCTATAAAAACACACAAACACACACACACATCCATATTTCTGTTTTATCGTCCTCAGAGTGACATTCCCACACTGCTTGGGGGAGAGTAATGATGGCCCTGGGATAAATGCTGGTGAGACATGGCAGCCCAGGGTCAGACCAGAGGAACGTCAGCACCGTGTTTATGGGCCTACACTGCTGTAAACACAGCCAGATGGAAATCTATGCATCCACATATAATGCAAGGCCATTTAGAATTTAGACATAGGCTTTTTTATTTCATACCACCACACATGTGGACATAGGATAGGCATGTGGCTATTCCAACACTCAGATTACTGTACACACACACACACACACACACACATATATATATATATATATATAGATATATATATATACATATTTATATATACATATATCATAAAAACAAAGAATGTTATTGGCTAATGATGTAACTTCTGATGAAGGAATCATTTGACCTTTAAGAAAACATACCTATTTGTTTTCTTGCCATGACTGAGATGATTATATTGACATGGCAAATATAAATCTGCTACTAGCTAGGCTCATTAGCTTAACTTTGCACAAAAATGGGGGAACAGTCTTACTCTGCCCAAAGGTGATCGATCTACCTACTTCTTCAGCTCACCCAAAAACATGTTATAACTTCTCTTCAATCTGCACAAAAATGTACAAAAAATGTGATTTTCACATTTCATCTCCCATTCACCCATTCCCCATTTATCTGAACAAGTAAAGCAGCTAAACCTTTTTCATTACATTTGACAGGTGCTTTGTTTATATGTTCATGTTACAGTAGCCTATGTATTATTATGCTTCATATAGTATAGCAAATATAGTATATCTGTACAAGTACATGACACATTTCTTTCCAAAATAGTACTGGTCAGCAGTTTTCCTCTGCTTTCAACCAGCTCACAATTACATCTTATACTGAAACTAAATCACATTGCAGCATTGATAGCTGGAGTTGACAGAGTTCATATTTGTGGACCTTTGGCCATTCTTAGTTGCTTGACCTACATTTTTCCCACCCACTCTCCGGCCATCCTGACCCTGTTTTTCACGGTGTGGTCAGGTCCATTTGGGGCCTTCATATCTCCTTTCTGGGCACAGCACCATGCTTTTCAGTGAAAATTGCTGTACTGTTTACCATGGCTCTGACTTCATGCATACCTATACTGCTGCACAGCAGATTGGCTGTGGCAGCAGAGTTGGCCCAGCCATAAACAATGCCTCTGCCAGAACCCACAGTTTCTGTATGTCAAGAACATGTGAGCACTACACTTCACAACAGTCTCTGCGTGGTTAATATTGCAACTGCTCCCTTGATTAAAAGTAAGGGTGCTGGTTTGGAAACCCACAATCTTCCTATTTACAGATACGGGCATATAACGTGACTCAGAGGCAGCTTTAACTATTGCTTAATTTATATAAACTACACCATTAAAGACTTTGGGTTTTTATAAATAGTATTTATTGTGCCTGTGATCTTGGTGTATAAACCATATCCTCTGCTATACAATGTGTAAGCATGGGAACAGCCAAATAACGAATTTAGTGCTGCAGGGATAAAAATAGCACAGGAAGTTGTGATTTGCATAGATAGATAGATAGATAGATAGACAGATAGACAGAGATAGATAGATTGATAGATTGTTTGATTGCTTGATTTATTGATCCTGTTCTTGATTTGACATTTTTAAAAACAAATACTGTAATACCTAAAAACAAATGCACTAGAGCAAGTTAATTTTCATACTGTTACATTTTTCATTCTTGTCTCAATAATCTCTGTTTTCTTTTTTTATTCCACAGGGCATTGCCTCTGACATTGTCCGATACCTCGCCTTCTTCTCCTACTTCACAATCCAATTGGCCCAGCTCTTTCTGTGCTGTTTTGCTGACCAGCCACCAGAGGGAAAGCCCATCTTGGAAAAGGTAGGCAGAGAAGAATGTATCCCATTTCCGTCAAAAACACCCACTCCAATCCAACACCCAGGACAGAAAACACCTCAGCAGCTATCTTGTGGTTTTCAACTTTTGTTGTCAAGGCACACTTCCCATTGGGAGGAAATAATGTGAATCACCTCCTTCTCTCCTTCCTCTCACACTCTCACTCCAACAGTTTGGCTTCCTGTGAAGACAGTGTGAATGAGTGCATGTGTGTGGGTTTTACGTTGTTCTCCTGAGTGCCATAAACACAACTCACTCCCTCTAGCATTGGCCAACATCATGGTCGCTGCTTAGAGTTCATGTCTACATGACAACAAAGGCATTATTTAATACAGATCTCACTATCTCACCAAACATCAGTCTGGAAAAAAACGTATCCAGCTCAAAATAGCAAGCTGGTGCAGGACAGCTGACAGGTGAATGAGAATGAGCGTCTAATCAATCAAACAGACATGTGATGCAATATTTCCCTGGTGATAAACAAAATATATGGAAAAGTCCCTAACAACATCTTGCCTAGCAGTGAGGAGGCTCAGGGTGCAGAAACCACAGTCTGGTGTGGTGGACACACCCATTAGTTGCTCCTCGGTATGTTCTCTTCTTCCTCCACCTCCTCCTCCTCGTCTCCACACCACGTTGTGGTTAGGGTTACAGGAAGAGAGGAAATGAGGGGACGAAGAGGAAGAGTGCTGGTAATGAAGAGAGTGAACACCCTGGTGAGGGGGTGGCAGGGTGGAGGGATGCCGTAAAGTATGCGTGAGGAGACAAACCTTCGGAGTGTTTGCATGCGTGTGTGTGTATCCACTTGTTAGACAGCTTGTGATGACACATTTCCGTTTTGTGCTTGTCTAGACCTCAAAACATCATCTTCACCCTTCGCTAACACTGAACTCTATTCTGTCCTATGGGAGTTCCTGGCCTCTGCGCCCTACACTGACTGACCACCTGACTGTACAGTCTTATTTACAGTCTTATTTCAGCGTTCTAAAACACTACCGCAATTTTGCAGCTTTAAACAATCAGCCAAAGGTTTCCTTGAAGGATCTGTATTTCAAAAGCCTCTAAGTGGTGAGACTTTTACTGCAAAAACAAGTGAGTCTGGTCTTTAATTCGTTGCAGAACCCTTGTCCTGTGAAAGATGCCTCCTTCCTGTCAAAGATTCTCTTCTGGTGGTTCACTGGGTAAGATGGTTCTTCAGAACCCCTTCATTTTTAGGCTTCGGCTGACTCACTACAGCAACAGATTGTGCTTGTTTACAATAATGTGTGTGAATCATCTCTGGGCTCCCTCCTCAGGCTTGTTGTGAAAGGATATCGCACTCCACTGGCGGCAGAGGACCTGTGGACCCTCAGGGAGGAAGACACATCATACAAGATTATCTCTGAGCTGCAAGAGGACTGGACAGCTGAAAGAGCCAAACTCCAGAAGTGAGAATTATTGATACGTTGATAGATTAAAGGGTACCTGAGTGATTGAGAATTGCACTCATAATGTTTTTGGACTCAGAAAAGACAGATTTTAAAACAATGTTGAGACGTCCTGAGTTTGAATAGATCAACCTAATGACTTGTCCCCTAATGTCAGTATCAGGTTGATCTGACTTCAGCAGGATCATTCCAAAGCACCAGGAACATTACACCACTGTTTTCTCAGCTTATACAGAGCACAACTTGATGAGTAAACTGACTTTTAACGTGAAAAATTTGTGTAGTGGTCCTTCATTGATGCCTGTGAGCGGCTGCCTAATCTTTATGTATTATCTAGTAGTTGTAGCATGAAGAAATATGCAGCAGAAGACCATTCTTTACATGGAAACGACATGCACAGGACGTGCACAGTTGGCCTTTCATGTTTCCACAGGCTCATCTGGCTTGCTAGTTTAATGCAAGCCTGTAATTCACCACACATCTCGCACTATTGTCAAAGTTTAACAGCCAAAGAACCAAATCCACTTTATTGCAGTGTGGTCAAAAATGTGGCACTGGTTGAGTTAATAACTTAAGCAGAGCGTGACTTATTTGTTGATTGTGGTCAATTGAAATTAAGTCTCATCACCGCGAGCAATCACAGCCAAAAATAGGTCCGAAAGAGTCGCTTGAGGACATACAGTACCATAATGTTAAGGCAAGAGCTCCATGTCATTTTCACGGCTTGTTAACATGATCGTGTGCTTTGAAGATTTGTTGTAGTCCAATATTTCTGTCAAAGAATAATACACTTTACTGCTGTTTTTGAGTCCATCAGCTATGGCATGACTAACAACAAGTCTATTTTACATTAAAGACTTGAAAAAGCACCAGGGCCACACTGAGGCATCTCTGACACAGATGTCTTAATTGTGACTGTATATGTTTTTTTACTCTCTGGCAGGCAGGAGAAGGCCTTAGTGTCGGGTGTGGCGCTGGGGAGCAGACTGCCAGACCAAGCTCAGCTCCTCAGGAAGCTACAGAAGAAGCAGAGCTCTGGCTTCTTTCTGCTCAGTACGTTGGCGCGCAAGTTTGGTCCATACTTCCTGACCGGTACCCTGTGTATCATCTTCCATGACGCCTTCATGTTCGCCATCCCTCAGGTGCTCAGGTAAGACTTGAAGGGAGCCCAAACCTACGGTAAATCTGCTCTCACCATCAATGCAATCTAGCAATAACTAGCAGTGGTGGAACTTACCAGTGTTTGTTAATATTAACTGTGTCTCACTAAAGCCAAAGTAAATGCCACAGAAACCGAAAAATAGAAATCAGGCAGTTGTACGTTCTCAGTAAAACTACACAAAAGAGGCCTACTATTGCAAATGACTGTGCCATTATATTTGGAAAGAGATCCTGTTGTTGAGTTTTTCACATATATCTTTTACAGTGCTCGGAGTCCCACAGACCAGTGAGTGCACTGTATTAAGGAAAGCTGCAGCCAATATTTCCAAACCTCAGCTTGGCCTGAAATTACCTGAATGGATAATCCAGGCTAAAGTAAAAATGTTTTTATAGTGTTTTTGGGGTCAAAACTGTCCAATTCAGTTTGGAGATTTAACTTAAAGAGATTATACTTTAGCGATTATTTAGAGGAACATGGCATTTAGCATATTCTGGTAAAAATACCACAGTCGAGATGGACATTGCTGTATAACAACTGAGATTTCCTCAGATATCACTGTCATTGTCTTATTTTCACGTAACTGTGGCACCTACAACCAAACAACAGAAACTGGCAGCAGTAAAAATAGGTCATGGCTGACCAACCACCCTCCGTACCGTCCCACTAGCGGACTGGAATGTTGTTGTTGATGCACAGCACCGAATCAGTGGAAGTGTTAATTACGGTCTGAAGCTGTGAGCAAGAAAAGTAGATGAGACCACAGACATCTGTGCTCCAGTATGGAGGACAAGCAGCGAGGCAGGGGAGGCTCTAAATGACAGAAATGCTGTCGGACCACAATAAGGGAGCCGCTGGCCAAGTGTGAGGGCAGCCCGACCACAGGCTGAGCACTGTTGTGCTGCCCAAGCTACATTGTGAGGACCAGTCATCCGGCAGCCACAGCACCATTCAAGGCTGTTGGTTTGAGGCACACAGTGAAAGTCAAATAATTCTAGAGTGAATGAAAAAAAAAACATGTTGCAATTTTCTGTTGACAGTAAAAAGATGTATGTGTCAGCTCTGATTTATATCATTCACTACTTTATTTAGAAAATCACATAGAAATACAGTACAGTCACGACTTCTCTTCCTCCACAGCCTTCTTCTGGGTTTCATGAGAGATGAAGATGCTCCGCTGTGGAAGGGCTACTTCTATGCCACACTTATGTTTCTGCTGTCCTGTCTCCAGTCCCTGTTCAACCATCAGTACATGTACACTTGCTTCACAGTGGGAATGAGAGTGAAGACAGCTGTTATGGGCTTGGTTTACAGGAAGGTGTGTAAAATTTGCATCCACAGACGTGGAACCACTAAAAAACAGAAGCTTTCTCTCCTTTTAGACTGGAAAACATGTGATTAACAGCTTTCACCTAAGATGAATGATCATCTGAAAACTTTACAAGGATGCTAAATTATATTGTACACATTGCACCGAGGGCTAAATGTCTTTGTCTATTTTGTTGTCAATCAGTCTTTGGTGATAAACAGTGCTGCCAGGAGGACTTGCACTGTGGGCGAGATTGTGAATCTGGTTTCAGCAGACACTCAGAAGCTCATGGATTTTGTGGTATACTTCAATGCTGTCTGGCTGGCTCCTATTGAGATTGCTCTTTGTCTCTTCTTCCTCTGGCAGGTATGTTGAAATGTAGTATTCTTCACAATCCAACACACACACACAAATGAAAAGCCTTTGACCCAGTTTTCTTCTTTCCTTTATTTAGCATCTTGGCCCATCAGCTTTGGCAGGGATTGCCACTGTCATCCTCATTTTTCCACTGAATGGATTCATTGCAAAGAAAAGAAGCAGGCTGCAGGTGAGAGCTGTTACAGGAATTCATCACAGTATTGATCTAATAGTCCTAACATCTGGCATCCAAGGTCGGGGATGCCACAGCTGGTTTAGATAGTGGCTGAAATGCTGTGTGGGTGTTTGGCCTGGATGATACATTCCCTCTTGTCCTTTTGATGTCTGCCCCATATAATATCTTTGAAGCACAATGACAGGAAAGGGTGGGTAGTAGGACGACATAATTTTTCATTTCTTTGGAAAAACAACAAACGTTTCTGTACATTTGAATGACCACGTTCCTGGCCCTCGGTTGTTTCTTTCTCATAAAAATCACAAAAATGTAACAAGCAATAAATTCTTACTGAATTTAACAAGTTCTGTGATGTTCAGGAGCACTACCACAGCTGTAATGAAGAAAGGCAAACCCATGTTCACAAATTTGCTCTGGTCTGGTAATTGTCTTTCCATTGTGCCTCAGTTTCAGTTTAGCAAAGGATTTTTTAATAATAAATATTTAAAGAAAACTCTGTCTGGTCACCAGGAGATACAGATGAAGTTCATGGATGGCCGTATCCGACTGATGAATGAAATCCTGAATGGAATAAAGATTTTGAAGTTTTATGCCTGGGAGAAGGCCTTCCTGGAGCAAGTCTTGGGCTACAGAGAAAAGGAACTGAAGGCCCTGAAGAAGTCACAGATTCTTTATTCCATCTCCATTGCATCCTTCAACTCTTCTTCTTTCCTGGTAAAAACTCATGAAAAGCTAGTAATATAAAGGCTAACTCAAGAGATGCCTTACTGTCATTATTACATTTCATTCTGAGTGTAACATGACTGGTTAAATTTATGGTAATAAATACAACTGTTTTGCCAATAGGTATTTATCACCACTGTCACAAAAGGATTTTAAAAGATTTTATATTTGTGACCTATTTTTAAACAAGATTTATGTCTTCAGAAGCAATAATATACAGCTAATTTGAGAAATTAATTCACCAGCCTTCTTTTTTGATTGTGCCTCTAAAAGATCATCCATTACACAAAATTCTGCCTGCAACATTAATATTTAGTGTTGTTTGTCCCTGAGATTGCCTTTGCCATGTTTGGAGTCTACGTGATGTTGGATGACAGGAACGTCCTAGATGCACAGAAGGTTTTCGTCTCAATGGCTCTGATCAACATCTTGAAGACTCCACTTAGTCAGCTTCCATTTGCAATAAGCACAACTATGCAGGTAAGTGGCATTAAATGCTCATGAAGAACATTTTATTGGTCCCACACAATGCTTATAGGTTTTTTCACTAACCTCTGGCTCTGTTTCAGGCCATGGTTTCACTGAGGCGTCTGGGAAAGTACCTGTGCTCAGAGGAGCTTAAAGTGGACAATGTCTCAAAGGCTCCATTGAGCTCTGGTAAGAGCCCCACCCATGTACTGTATAAACTGAATGAAAACTACTATGCTACAGTGTTTAATTTCACCAATTTCCACAATTTGGTTCCCCTACTGCCTGAAATCATAGGCTGTCATAATCAATAAAAACACCACGCAGGATTTTGTTGTTTATATCTGTGGAGTACCACAGCCTTGTATGGATCATGTGCACTGTCACTTCCTGGGTCCCGGGGTGGCTGGCAGACTGAGTAATTATAGGACTTTCCCATTTAGTGGTTGAATGTAAATCATAGCATGAATTCAGACATATGATTCACAGAGAAATAAAAAATATATATACTGCACTCCTGTGTCTTGTGAAAAAGCTACAGCTCTGTAATTTGCATGATTAAGTAAATTCACTTGTAATTACGCCCAGACTGCACTCTGATGAGTAATTTCAAGGGAGAATTTTGTTTTGAGGGTTTGCTGCTCAGGGTGAAACAATATGCCTTGTCTTTAGTATTTATTGCAGTTTTTGTTCACTTCATTCAATCTTTCTTTCTGGTTAAGATGGAGAAGACGTGGCAATAGAAAATGGTACTTTCAGCTGGTCTGCAGAGGGCCCTCCATGTCTTAAAAGGTATGAGTTATTTACAAAAAAAAGACACAATACTAGCTGTACCCAAAATCCAAAGAGATTTAAGGATTAATTTGCTGTTGACAGAATCAACATCCATGTGCCACGAGGTTCCCTTGTTGCTGTGGTCGGGCATGTGGGCAGTGGAAAGTCGTCTTTGTTGTCCGCCATGCTCGGTGAAACAGAGAAAAGAAGTGGCCGTGTCACTGTCAAGGTATTGAATTTATGGTCCATGTGCAGGGTCTATTCATAGTTTGTGGGTAAAATTTAATAAATATTGACAGTCTCTCTTTTGACATCTGTCTCAACAGGGCTCTGTGGCGTATGTACCTCAGCAGGCCTGGATCCAGAACGCCACAGTCCAAGACAACATCATTTTTGGTCGTGAAAAGCTGAAAACATGGTACAACCGTGTGCTGGAGGCCTGCGCCTTACTGCCTGACCTGGACATCCTTCCCGCTGGAGATGCTACAGAAATTGGAGAGAAGGTATGTATATTGTTGTCCGTTTAAGATAAGTTATTTGAAATCCTTTTCTTGTCCTCAAGTCATCCAAGAAATGAAAGTCTCAAATTGACGAATAATCTTACTCCATGCAGGGACTGAACCTCTCAGGTGGGCAGAAGCAGAGGGTGAGCCTGGCCAGGGCTGTCTACAGGAAGGCTGATGTGTACCTGCTAGATGATCCTTTGTCTGCGGTTGATGCACACGTGGGTCAGCACATCTTTGACAAAGTCATTGGACCTAAAGGAGTCCTTAGAGATAAGGTAATAAATGTAGCAAAACCTGCAAAGTGCAATTTGAGTTCTTCACTTATGCTGCAAAGAGCCAAAATATGGCTTTATGACACCAGCAGTAAACCACTGTAAACCACACGCACCCGACCTGAGCTATTGTTATCATAATATGGAAACCACCACTTTGCTGACACTTTTGTTTTCAAGAAAGCTTCAATTTAGCATTGGATTGTGCCTGCGTCCTATTTTTCTGACCTGTGTGGCTTGCTATACAGACCCGCATCCTTGTGACCCATGGGATGAGCTTCCTGCCGCAAGCTGACCTCATCCTCGTCCTTGTAGATGGAGAAATCACAGAAAGCGGCTCCTACCAGGAGCTCCTCAGCCGCCATGGCGCCTTTGCTGACTTCATTCATACATTTGCAAGCACAGAGCGAAAAGAGAGTGCTATACAGAGAGGTAAAGAGACACTGCAGCAATAAATTTAAAGGACAGTGTTTTTGTTAGTGTGATTAATTTTGTTATATCGTTTGAAATGATCTCTTAAAAACAAATGTCAGTAGTAACACATGTTGTAAACAGGAAGTACAAATAATAGACATAATTCTAAAGATTAATAATGACTTAACAGCTGGCTCAAGAAGGTCCAATGCTCGTCTCAGTATGGTCGACTTCATGCCATTCTCCAGAGACCTGTCACAGGAGCAGCTCATCGGGTAAGTTAAAAACTTGCAAACTTGTCATGGCATTTGGCATCTCAAGCATCTCTCTTTTTTTTTTTTTTTTTATCAAACTCACCTATGGCCTCTCCATATTTAACAGGGGTGACACCACCAATTCCAATCTGCAAAATATGGAGCCAGTGTCTGAAGCAGATGAGGAACAGGTACCAGAGGACTTGGGCAAGCTTACCGAGGTTGACAAGGCCCGCACTGGAAGGGTAAGCCTGAAAAAAAAATGTTTTTGGCTTCATTTCTAATAGTGAGAAATGAGGCATTAGGGGCTCTCCCAATTGAACTAAATGAATTCTTGATTTTTGATGTGGTTGCTAATAGAACTGACCTCACAGACATAATTTCCATAGATCTGGTAAATATAATGGAGCCTTTACCAGCTATTTTCCTCACATTTGGGGACCTCAGACTAAAATATCTGAAACACAATATCAAATGAATGATAATGTTGCTCCATTTCTGCTTGCTATCTAAATACACGTCCATAGCTTGTCCAAAAAATCAGTTATTGTGAACGTAGTTGAAAAAACATTGCTGCAAAGACATACAATGTTCTAGGATTCCTTAGATATTTTTTGTGTTTTCACAGGTGAAGTTGGAGATGTATAGAAAGTACTTCAAGACCATCGGCTTGGCCATCATCATTCCCATCGTCTTCCTGTATGCCTTTCAGCAGGGTGCCTCACTGGCCTACAACTACTGGCTCAGCATGTGGGCCGATGACCCCATTGTTAATGGCACCCAGATTGATACAAACCTGAAACTGACTGTGTTTGGGGCTCTGGGGTTTGTACAAGGTCAGTTACACAGTTTTCTGAATCCTCATGGTACACACTAATGTTAACATTAATGGTACACTCACAGACTTTATCAAACATCTCTCCGTTCTCTTCAGGCATCGCTATCTTTGGTACGACTGTTGCCATCTCCGTCTGCGGCATCATCGCCTCTCGCCAGTTGCACATGGACCTGCTGATCAACGTCCTGCGTTCTCCCATGTCTTTCTTTGAATGCACCCCCAGCGGAAACCTACTCAATCGCTTTGCCAAAGAAATTGATGCCATTGACTGCATGGTGCCAGATGGTTTAAAAATGATGTTGAGTTATGTCTTTAAACTCATGGAGGTCTGCATCATCGTGCTGATGGCAACACCTTTTGCAGCCGTGATCATCCTGCCTCTCGCTTTCCTTTACGCCTTTGTCCAGGTACATTCCCCTCATAACTCACCACCACTGATTTTTTTTTTCTTAGAAAGCATTATGCTAAAGATTGCTTAGCAAGAGTTGGGTTCCACTACTGAATGTTATTGCAAGGCTCTGGGCTCCAAAACCAACCTGGCTGATTTTGCCCTTGACTTGCACTTTGTTCTCCACCTGCTGACATAGATGTTGCACATATTCATTATGAATTATGGGAAAGCCCTTTTGGTTTCACTCCCTTTTGGTTTCAATCAGTAAAGCTGGTGTTTTACTTTTCCACTGTGGGCCGCAGAGCTTCTACGTCGCCACATCCTGTCAGCTGCGGAGGCTGGAAGCCGTGAGCCGTTCGCCAATCTACACCCACTTCAATGAGACGGTGCAGGGCGCCAGCGTCATCCGGGCTTTTGGAGAGCAGTCCAGGTTTATTCTGCAGGCCAATAAGAGGGTTGACTTCAATCAGACCTCCTATTTCCCCCGATTTGTGGCCACCCGGTATGATATGCTTCATTTATGGATTTATTCGCTCACTTTGTTGTGCGGGTGATGATTCAGAGTTTCATGGTAAAACAAAATAACTTCTAGCTGTTGCAATGAGGCCTTTGGATTTTTGGAACTCGCCTGCCCGCAACTAAATCAGTGTTAAATCCACAGCTGGCTGGCAGTCAATCTGGAGTTTGTTGGTAATGGTGTGGTCTTAGCTGCTGCCATTCTCTCTGTGATGGGAAAAAACACACTCAGCCCGGGCATTGTTGGTTTGGCTGTGTCACACTCCCTTCAGGTAAGTGGTTCAACTTTACCGAGATAGACACACACATTTTTACTCAAATGTTAAACTGGAAAAGGTGAGATACAAAGACATTTCAGAGTTTAAGTGCAGAAAATAAAAATTTCAATTTTCCTTTGGGAATTAATAAAAAATTCAAATAAACCTTGTTGTCTTGAATTTTTCAGGTAACTGGAATCTTGAGTTGGATTGTGAGATCCTGGACCGATGTAGAAAACAACATTGTGTCTGTGGAAAGAGTCAATGAGTACGCTGACACTGCAAAAGAGGTCAGTGTTCCCACACACACACACACACACACACACACACACACACACACACACACACACACACACACATTCACTTCTTAGGACACCAAATCCAACACTTTACAGGAAGAATTCTTTCTTGTTCTCTACTCACTCTTTGTTACTTGTCTCATTCAGGCCAGTTGGAGTATAGAAGGCAGCTCTCTGCCCCAGGCCTGGCCCCACAGAGGCACTATAGAGTTCCAGGACTATGGGCTCCAGTACCGTAAAGGCCTTGAGTTGGCTCTGAAAGGAATTACCTTGAATGTCCAAGAAAGAGATAAGGTGATTAATCTTGTGTGCTATAAAAGATGTTTTGAAATCTTCTCCAGTTCAGTTTTAATCCTCGGCCACTTAAGTTGCTTAAATCACACAGAACTGATAGATGTTTATGTTACATCTAAACTCTGACTGTAAAACCTCTTTTCCAGGTTGGAATTGTGGGTAGAACAGGAGCAGGAAAGTCCTCTCTTGCCTTGGGAATCTTCAGGATCTTAGAGGCAGCAAAAGGAAAGATCTTTATTGATGGCGTGAACATTGCCGACATTGGACTCCATGACCTTAGATCACGCATTACCATCATTCCTCAGGTTTGACAGCAATAATAACAGAAACTGAGCCCTGGTTTTCATCACATAGTGTTTGCAATCCATAGCTAATGTAAAATAAGCCATTCTGAATTGTAATGATCCTGTTAATGATCTGGAGCATTTGGTGAGGAAAAACACCGGCTGTCCTTTCTCTTCAGGACCCAGTGCTTTTCTCAGGCTCCCTCCGGATGAACCTGGACCCCTTTGACACCTACACAGATGAGGAGGTGTGGAGCTCACTGGAGCTTGCTCACCTTAAAAACTTTGTCTCCAATCTGCCTGACAAACTCAACCACGAATGCTCAGAGGGAGGAGAAAACCTCAGGTACACAAGTACACTGAAATGAAATGTTGCAATGCAGACCACTAGCCATTGTTTTGCAGGCTCAGCCACCAATAAATTATTATAAAGATATACAAACAAAGCTGCAGAATGCAGTCATTGCCTAATATGTAATTCTTCCCTTCCCTCCCAAACTCTCTTTTGTCTGTGTAGCCTGGGTCAGCGCCAGCTAGTGTGCCTGGCCAGGGCTTTGCTGAGGAAAACCAAGATCCTGGTTTTGGATGAGGCAACAGCTGCTGTGGACTTGGAGACAGACACACTCATCCAGTCAACAATCCGCACACAGTTTGAAGACTGCACTGTCCTGACCATCGCTCACCGCCTTAACACTATCATGGACTACACCAGGTATGTTCATGTCCACTACATCATCATTCATTGACAGAAAACTATTCAGTGACAACAACCCATTTATCAAGTAAAAGTGCTAAACAGTTAATGTTTATAGCTTTTCAAATGTGAGGATTTACTGCTTGTATCTAATGCCTTAGCTTGCACTTTGGGAATTTATTTAAAAATTATTTTCATATTTAGTAAAATACAGTTACATAAAATGAATACAATTCTATCATTTTCTAAAGTAACTAAAGTAGTGAATCTTATCCTCATGTTTCTGCTGCTTCACAGAGTGATCGTCATGGACAGAGGCAACATTTCTGAGATGGACTCTCCAGCCAACCTCATTGCACAACGGGGACAGTTTTACCGGATGTGCAGAGAAGCTGGGCTGGTCTAAATCTTCTTTTTGGCTTCATACCTTGGAGCTGGTGACCTGGTGTACACATGTGGCACCTTGTTTGTGTTGCTCTCCAACACATGTTAAATCTGGCCATTCCCAGATTTATGGCAGTGCAAAGCACCTCTTCATGAGAGCATTGTTAATGAATCTCAGAGCAGCTGCTGAGGCCAGCCTGACAGCATTTGTCGTGTTTTAATACACAAAAACACACACACGCCATCCTAAGTCAGGCAAAAACATTGTTACCCTCAGATGAAGAGAGTCTCCAAGCTATAAATATTGTATATAGAGTAGTGGTGTCAGTTTATTTCATGTATTATTAAGCTAAATGAAAGAGTACCACAAATCTTAGGATTTTCATTCTCTTTTTGAATGGGAGCAATATTATTTTTGTAGTTTTTATACGTGTTTATAAAGCACATGACATATTTTTTGATGTTGTCTCAGGCTTAATCATTAATGTTTGCTCACATTTTTTTATCCTTGTGTGCCAAAAAAGAGGCAATTTATCATTGTAAATTGATAAGAATTTATTTTGTCTTCTTCTCCCAGAAACTGGGACAGGAAATATTCTGACACACTAACCTTCAAACGGCTCACCCTGGCAAACCTAGGGGAAGTGAGGTTTTGACAGCCTTCACAATCTGAACTTACAGCAGCCAATTTGGCATTTTTTATATGTCAGGGAAAAAGACAAAAACATTGAAATGAGCCAAGACATTAGCAATCGTCCAACTATGTTGCGGGTGTTGTTTATTTCTGTCAAAGTAAACACATATAAAAGTCAATAGGGACCTTGCTGGTCAGATTTAACCTGACGCCGGTAGTAAAAACCACCATGAATGAAGAGAATGCCTCTTCAAAACAATGGTGATAAATGGTGATTGTCTCTCTGCCTCCACCACATAAACTCAGGCCATACATACAGAGCTGAGGAGACAAAATCAGTACTGTTCTTGTGGTGCTGACATGACAGACTGTATATAGTCCATGTTTTACTCTTGATTCAAAGAAAGAACCCTATGAACTTTTCAAAGAGAAGAGGCATTTATTTTTTGTCTTACTGGTTTAGACAATATATTTGTAAGAGAAACCCTATCGTTTATTTATGTCACATTAAAGGACTGTATTATATTTATACTTTTTATAACAACCTTGTTCATTTTTCACTGGCCATTTACTGTTAATGTACTGTCTTGTTCCATACATCATGCTGGATAATAAAATTAATTTGACTACATTGAGGTTATGTTTGTATTTATATTTGTTTAAGGTAGTGTGTAGATGTCACTTAAAGCTATTCAAAGTATGAACAGACATATTTTTATGCAAGTCACCAAATACATGATTGAGGCTGACTCCCAAGCCTATATAAAGGCATTCCTAGCTCTGAATTTAAAAGATGTTGCATTCAAATGGTGGAGGATGCATGGTTTGAAGTAGCCTACACCTAAATGAATCATCCTGTAGAACAGTTGGCAAAGTTTGGGGTCTCATAAAATTATAAGATGTAAGTCCTGTAGTAACTGTACTCGTCTAAGTCACTAAAGGATGTAGCAGGCGTCTATCAACAAAGTAAATGTTAGGTCACCCGTAGAAGTACATTAGGCAGAGTAATTAGTAAGACTGGGATCAGGCAAAGCAAATAAAAAGACATGACTGGGGGAGTTTAGGGTAAATATTAGATTCAAGTGAACCTCCTGAGACCCTGATATGAGGACTTTACATTTTAGGTTTGGCTTTATGAGGTTACAAAACACTAAACAAACCCCAAGGCTTTTTCGTATGTGTTGCACTCTTTGTGACGTTTAGGTATTGAAATAAACAAAAGAAAAAGTATTTTGTTACACACTGGCGACTGTTATGGAGTAAAATGATGACAATTATATTTTTTTCCTGACTAAGCTTATTTTTTATACTATAGAGTCCTATAAATCCCAAACAACTGGAGAAATTAAAAATACACGGAAATAAGGGGAAGGGGAAAAAGGCGTCACTTCCTCCACAGCCTTGGGATCTAACGCTGTCTGCATGAATGGTGGTTTGTTTACACTTGTTGCAATGGCGACTATCACTGAGCTGAAGTGTGGTAAGCGTTATAACTCGTTATTTGTTACCTGGTATATACCTAATACGTAATTACATTAAACTAGAACAGATAAACAACAACACGTCACTGCACAAGTTAGTCAACAGCTGCCGTCACTGGCTAACTAACATGATGTTCCTCTAAGAAACCCCGTTTCAAAAAGCGGACAATTAGGCTAACTAGGTCGCCCTGAAGGACGGAAAATATTACCCTTTAAAGTTTAAAGACCGTCACTGTTATTAAGGCATTCACTTCCATTCGGCACAACTAAATACAAGGCAGCGGTGCATAACACGCAGTTTTAGTGGTTGTTTTGGATTTTACACCGCTCGCAAACGCTAGCTAGCTAAGTTAGCTTCGTTACTTCTGGCCGAAGATGTTTGTAGGAACCCGGTGATAATTATTTTACTGAAATGAAAACACCTTGGTTACTAATGTTTCCCGATTAAGAGGCTGATCTATAATGATTTTGATAATATAACGAGTTGTATTCAAAGAAGCTTGTAGCTTTAGTATTGTGCTTGTCCTATTAAATTCTCACATTACTGAGTGGAGTATGGATTATTATCGCAAAACAGACAACGCGTTTTTTTCTCTCCGACCACAAAAGTCAAGCAGCTAGAGGTTAAACTTCCTAATTCAGATATGAATTCTGTAAACTGTGAATATGTAGCGGTGAGGGAAACGCTGGAGTCCCGCGGAGTGTTGGCCCAGCTGAAGGCTCGTATCAGGGCAGAGGTGTTCAGCGCCCTGGATGACCAGCGGGAGCCTCGGCCGCCCCTGTCCCACGAAAACCTGCTCATCAACGAGCTCATCCGTGAGTACCTGGAGTTCAACAAGTACAGGTACACGGCCTCTGTGCTGACAGCAGGTGGGTGACACACAACATCAACAACAACACATGTAGAAAGGATGTGACGCTCGTTTCTGAGATATTACTTGGTGCCGTGTGTCGATAGTTTTACGACTTTGGCGTTTTCATGTGCTAGCAGGAGCATATACTTAAGATCTAGATTTTATGTTTCAGTTGCTGTTTTTGAAACAAAATTTACTGCTTCTATATTCAGCAGTGTATGTTTTCTCAGAGTCAGGCCAACCCGAAGCTCCCTTGGACAGACAGTTTCTGGCAAATGAACTGAAAGTCGCAGAGGATCCCAGCTCCAAGTCGGTGTAAGTGTGTCAGCCAATGTTTGGGAAGCAGCAGTACATTGTGCTGACCTACACTGGGTTCAGAAATGTGCTGAACTAGTTGTGTTGTGAATTCTTACTGTTCCCTAGAGGTCAGCATATGCATCAGGAATTGTACTCTGGTTTGTGTACCACCGGGGAAAGCTGAAAAAACACATAATTAAAATAACTGGCTAGAACATGTACCAATGTGAACGTAATGACCTGGGTTTGATTCAGTCAAGCCATTCTCCTTTTTCAGTTTTTGGCTTAAATGAAACGAATAAGGGGCAGCACGGTTAGCACTTTTGCCTCACAGCAAGAAGGTGAATGGTTCGGATCCCAGCAGGGACCTTTTTGTGCAGAGTTTGTGCTTGTGTGGGTTTTCTCTGGGTACTCAGAGTACTCAGTGTCCATGTGGCCCTGTGATGGACTGGTGACCTGTCCAGGGTGTACCCCTGCCTTTCACCCAAAGAGAGCTGGGATAGGCTCCAGCAGATCTCCGTGACTCTAGTTAGGAATAAGCAGGTATAGATGGAGAACATGAACAAAACAAAAATATGGATTAAGAGTTCTTCTATTTCCACATTTTCCTTTCCAGACCTCTTCTCTATGGGTTGGTGTCCCACTTCATGAATAGTGGTGATAATGGAGGGAAGGTTTTTCTGAGGGGTGCATCTCTTACGGCTGTCCCCACTACCAGCAACACTGTACCTGGGCCTGATGTCTAAAAGCTGAGGATACACTGAGCACTGGTTCAGTATGGACTGAAAAGATGCCTTGACACTCAAATATTCCACTTAAAATGTTGAAACATCTTATTGAACTTCAGTGACCTAATCTTCTTGTCCATAGATTTCACTGTGCTTTCACCACAGTCTAATCTACCTGCATTACAGCTATAGTTTAGGAATTCTGTTAAGCTGAATGTGAAAGCTTTTTTATTGTTGCCAGATAATCCCAGGGGGCCTTTATATGTTCAGATTTTAATATCCTGCTTTACCAATAGGATTAGTGTCATAGTGGTAAATCTTACAGTAATCCATATTGCTCAGTCTTGCAATAGTTTGGGCAAAATTTTGAATTTACATGTTTTATTCTTATTTGTTTTCTTAGTTGTTCAGAAATAAATATTTTATATTCCTACACTACCTTTATAAGAATCATTTATGGAAGTGCCATTTTATTGGGTACCACATGGTGGCAGTGTCAGCAAAGACAAAGCTGAAGACAGTTAGTGCCACAGGATTGAACTGTGATACTTGGTATCTACTGTGTCATGTTCATCTCTAACAAAACAGTCTGTATTTTTATGCCTACTATACTCCATTCAAAGTCCTTAATATATAAAACATGGAGGTGATTGTTGTCAACATATAATGTTAGTCTAAAAAGACTTCAGTGGCCTTAAATTATAGGATAATATTTAAAAATGTATTAAGTAATTTCATATCCAAACAAGGAGGCGTTAGATGTAAGAACTGTGAAAGCTGAAATTGTTCTTTACCTATTGTTACCAAATATCAAGGATCATACACACAGGTACCACAGCTATAGTGTATTCTATATCAGTATAATACTGTAGTTAAAATGAGCATACAACTTGAAATTGAGGAGTTTAGTAAGTTTCGAAAACAATACTCAAAGTGTTTGTAATCAACTGTATGTGTAAGTACAATGTGTATTTTTGTGCATTTCCCTTTAGGAGTTTTCATCACTAGACAGTTTAAATAGTGCTGAATAACCTGCACCTGGAAAGTGAACTAAATTCACATTCACTTACCTTCCTGTAATTGTCTTGAGTTTTGGCACTCATTGTGTTGGGCTGTGCAGCCAAACCCACCCATGTTGCCCCTGCACCACCACACTTGAGATGGCAGAAATGTGTTTACCAGTACTACTTCACCCATGGTTGTCTCCAATAGTCACATATGCCATGATTGAAAGATGTCTTTTCTTGGTCTCATACCGAAAATGTTTATGCTAAGTTCAATGAGGCGTCATCTGGAGTTTATTTATTAACTACTCTCCTGTAAAAAAAAAAACGAGCAACAAAAAATACATACGCTGTGTTGTTTCCCACACAAAAACAAGCCCCGTAGTTTTTTGCATCTCACTTCCTCTCTCGCCATTTAAGGGAACTTGACACTCTTATCTCACACAACTTAAAGCCCTGAGTTTCTGGAAGTTATTATCTACAAAGCCAGCCATTTTATTTCTCAGTTTGTTAAATGGACGCTGGGCGCTGAGTGCTTCGACTCTCTCTAACCTAATCCATCTCTGAAGTATTTCAAGCTTTAACGGTTTATTTATCCTGTCTCCTCTAACATCCACATCTTTCATTCTTGATTATAGAGGCTTAGGTAGGTAAGGTCAGTTCTCAAAAATAGTCCATTGAAAGAATGAGATAATATTTAGCATGTAACGTTTTGCTGAATTCTCTTCTGCTGTTAATGTTATTAATGTTAATGCTGTTGGTGTTGAGTGTTTGTGAAAATGAGGTCCAACCATGTAGTATCAGCGCAGTTCATACATCCGGGTGAAATGTACACTTAATTGTTTATCATTGCTTCTTAGATCCCATGAGATGAAATCATGATGTATTGTTGTACAGGTATGCTGAAATTAGTGGCCTGCAAGTTCCATTGGGAACAGTCTGAATTTACCTTGTTTTCTTAGACCAAACCTTATTTGCCCTTAAAGGCTCTGGTGCTGCGGAGCCTGGTTTATTGGCACCCAATACGAGTGTTCTCTTCAAAATGGCTATATAAGTGGAGGAAGTAGAACAATGGCAAATGATTACTGAATGGGCACTTTGCCCTGTAATAGGTAGCATTTCTCTTCCACTGTATAAAGTAGTTGAGTGTAAAAAAAGCAAAAAAAAAAAAAAAACACAGCTGTATAAATAGTATTGAATGCAGTGGCCCTTTGACTGCAGCAGGGTGAACTGATGTTTGCCCCTGGACTCAAATTAGAATGTGATTGCATTCCATGAGGGTCAGACATATCCATAAACATATTTTCTCTCCAATGCATGGCCATTTATGGACACAAGGGTGCAGAAAAATATTAGTGTATGCAACAGATGTCTGCATTAGAGTTCAGGTTGGTGTTGTCTGTTTATTATTGTGTTGTTTGTGCCATTGTGGCTGGTTTGGTTGTAAGTGTTTAACTACCTAAATATGTATCCTACAACTTCATTTGCTTCATACATTTTATTGATACTTTTTTGTTTTATATGTTATTATGTATCATGTGTCATCATCCTTCCTCAGACTTTTTATCCACATTCGCTCCCATCACCTCCTTTTTCCCATGTCAATGAGAACTTTCCCTGATTCCCGATAAGGTTTTGACCAAAATTTAAAAGACTTAAGACTGAAATTTCCCTTCAACATTTTTATTTAGGAGAAGCCCATACTCCTGCTTTCTCATTGCATACATTACATTAAAGAGAAATACAGAATCGAGCTCCTCTTTGACGGTAGAAATGAGGTAAAGCTCCTGTACCCGTGGCGAGCAGCACAGAGAGAAAAGTACTGGTTCAAAGTTCAGGAGATTAACTGCTGTGTAATGCCAAACTCATCTGACAGAATGTCTGTGTTTAATTAAGAGAATGAAACTCTTTAACTGCAAACTCTATCATTCAGACTTCTCTCTTCAGCAATAAGAAGCCAGATATATGGAAGACTGCATAGTCTTCTGTTGACAGCAGATATTCCCTTGTTACCTTGGTGTACCATTGATGAAAGCTAACCATTTTCTGTCATAGTTAAGTGGAAGTAAATACGAGTTATCCCCATAGAAGCAGCTTTGTTTGTTTGAGTGATGCTATTGCTGCTGGACCATATTTAGTCACTGGAGCTTGGGGTGCTTGCCTGTACTTCGAAAGTTACACGGAAAGCTGCGGAGATTCCATACAGACCCCACTGTCCATATATGGCACACACACTGCAACTTCTCCTTTCAGTGTATCTGCTGCTTTCTTTCCCTGTCTCCTGCTCCTCCACCTCCTCTTCCCTCACCCTGTTTCGCCTGAGTTTGTCAGCCCTTGTTCCTCCTTCATGGACACCACCCCTGCATCTTTGATGTTGACCAGAGGCAGCCCGGAGATCCTCCATGTTGGTCTTTGGTATATCAACAGGTTTCACACACACACAGACCGATACAGCGCTGTGCCTGTTTGTCACAAAGCAGACACAGCTATCAACTGGCAGTTTGATTTATTGTAGCAAATAGAACGGTGTCCTTATATAGGAAGTTCCATTGGAGAGAAGCTGGAAACAAGAGGGATGCAGCAGGAGATGGATGGAGGGAGCATGGCTGTTTGTTACAGTGGAATGTGATGTGCACAATGATAGAAGACATTTCTGTGTGGTGTACATACATATAGACACACACAAAGAAGCTCATGGTCATTACGTGAATAATGAGTTATATGTATTTGGGGAAACCTCCCTGGAGCGGTTACAGTAAAGGGGGATTCCTGTGCTCAGGGACAGTTGGTTTGCCTTATGAGGAGTAAAAGCTGATTGATCTGCAAAACCTGCAGGGTGCAGGACTGGACCATACATCCACCTGCTATAACTGGTTGTAGGTTTATTATTTACTTGTGATGCCTTATCAGGTTTTCACCCAACGTTCTACCTGAGATTCTGTAAATTGAGTACACCCAAATACACCAGTTTTTCTAGATGTGGGAGCGGATCACACAGTAATGCTTTATGTTATTACTGAAGTAAAATTAATGCATTATTTCTTTCTCCTTGTGCATTGATATACAAAAATCTTGAATGTATACACTGTTGGGTTGGTTAAACTACACAGTGGTAGACCTATTTTAAGGTACTTGTACTGCATTTAAAGTAAATAATGTAGCTTAAACAGCCACAACAGTAAAATATTCTGTATGTACTTTTACATCAGTATTAACAATATACTAATGTGTATATAATATACATAATATCAGTCCCAGGAAACATACTAGTGCAGCAAGTACTTCTGATACTTAAAGCACCAGAAGAACTAAGGTGTCTTGGTTAAGCTGAAGTTTTCATGCAGGTTAGACTTTTAATGTGAAGCAGGAGTTTAAAGTGCCAAAAGTGACATTTAATTTGAAACTGAAACAATTTAGCATACTTAGATATCTCCATACATAACACATCCTGTGGCACAGTACAATGCCACTGTGTATGTGCCAGCCCACTAAGAACAAGGTGAGGTTACAGTTTCCATTTCACTGTCGGGTTTGGTGGCTTCTGTCACTTTATGTCCATTCACTACCACTCCCCATCATGAATTCCTCGGACTCTTCAGACCTGCTGGTGCGCGCAGTGCGTATGTCCCCTGCGCAGATGCTGCGCTCAGCTGGACGATGCTGGAGGAGGAGGGCCGGCGCGCGCAGCCCCACCCTCGCGCCACTGTGCTCAGTTTAAATGGTAAGGCTCGGAAATTGACGGGGGTCATTTGGACTGTTCGTTTTTGGAGTACCTCGTCAAGGCCGACCTCTCCAAACCCTAACTTTCCAAATCCAAAGCTTCCCCTGAATACACATTTCTTCATATTAATGTAAGTATAGAATTCAGTGTAGAGTGTCGGTGTAACTTTACAGAGTGATGCTGCCGTGCACTTGTCAAACCGCATCTCTTTCGCGGTTTGTTTCACGAATACAAATGTTTCTTTTCACTCAGTGCGTTAAGTAGGTTATATGAATCAAAACAAGACTTTGTGCCACCGTTAGACTACCTGTTCTGGCTGCTGATAAAACATAGGTCCAAACTTATTAGTATCTGGGTGATAATAATTGTACCTTTGTTTGCATTTTGCATCACTGAGTCATTGAAACTTTACTGTGTATTGTATGACTTGTGCACGCTTTTCATTCGTGCGTCCATGGCACCGCGGTGCAGTTAATTGTCTGCTGTAGTGAGGAAGTCGGGTTAACTAAGTCGGAATATCTCCGTAAAGAAGTGGCACGACTCTAACCACGGAGTTTCCTGATTTCCAAATATGGTTGTATAAAGTCGCATGTGTGTCAAACTGCTGAACAGTGGCTGGAGATGGAGATGTGCTGTAAGAGTTTTTACGTGTCAACACTGAAACCCAGTGGTACTGGAGGAGTGTATTAAATCCTCTTTGACAAACAGGTGTCACTGTACTATTTGTTATCTCCATAACTATGCACATTAGTGATAGGTCTATAATACAAGCACATGAACTGTACATGCTTTTGTCGGGCTCTGTGGGAAATGTCTATTAGTCCAGAGATGCACTAACACTAATGATTTAAAGGCTTTTAGGCACACACGTGTGCAGTGCGGGGGGAGTTAATGTGTTGAGACTGTATTTGAGTAGACATTTCTACAGTCAAGGTTTGAGCAGACCCATTGGCCCAACTCAAATCAAGCATCATCAGTCTTTTATAGTCTTCATGATTGAATTGTTTTCATGCTGTAGTCCTTATCCGCGTACAAAGGCCTGCAGCTCCTAATGTGTCAGGGTTTATTACGGACAGGAAGAATGTTTGTGAAACAGCCAAGAGAGGAAATTAGTAAAATCATTCACAGGCCCTGCAGATCAACCTCATTTACCCAGAAATAGAAAGGTCACGTAGTCTCCTGGGTGACATTTCCTCTTGTTTGTTATTTCTGATAGAGACTATAAAATAATTGTCCTGTGTATTAGACACATCATGAGTTTAGTATTTATTTTTGCTTCTCAGCCCCCACAGTGAAGGATTTGTTCATCTTAACATGACACTGCTTTGACTTGGTGCGAGTCAGTGAGTTTGCGTGCTGCATGGGATCTTCCTGTGTCATTGTGTAGTTCAAACTATATTTTTGGTCATTTATTGTACGACTGTGAACTTGCAGTCGTTTTAATTGAGTTTGGGTAGTTTAGTTTGTCACACTTTTAACATCCAGTCGATCTGTATGAACGTGTTATCCTGTCACCCCCACTGCAGACAGCTGTCTTCATCCTACACCAGCTGAGTACAGAGCTGTGTTGACACAACAGAGAGAGAGAGAGAGAGAGAGAGAGAGAGAGAGAGAGAGAGAGAGAGAGAGAGAGAGAGAGAGAGAGAGAGAGAGAGAGAGAGAGAGAGAGAGAGAGAGAGAGAGAGAGAGAGAGGAGCTTTACAAAGGTGGGCTGAGGTGGTCAAAGTGTTAAGGGGGGGGGTGAGGAGGAGGTCCTTGATCAGCTGCACATGTTTTAGCACAGGGGCAGTGTCAGGAAAAGCCTGTTTACTTTACTGTTTTACCTTCCACAGAAATAGCTGATCATCGAACCATCAGCTGGTCCCTACCTTGGGTCTTCATAAAAATGCTTGCGTCACTGAAGCTATGCACCAGCTTTGCAGTTTAGAACAAATAGGAAGTGTCTGTCTGCCTCCAGTTAATATTTCTGTGATGTCTTTCAGTAGTTTCTGGGTGGTTTGGTTTGGCTCTTCCCTTGGGTACATTTACAGGCTTTCTCAGGAGGGTCAGTGGCTTTTTTACATCGTTCCCACTCGATTAAAACTCTGTTCCATCTCAGTATACACATAGGTGGGGGTGAAGGAAAAGCCTGTGGACAGGAGTGACTCATTGTCTGTAATCCAAGAACCACTAAGTTTTCTAACTCAGCTTTCTACTCAGTAGTTCAGAGGCCAGTCCAATTTTTCACACCATAATATGATTTTAGACATTTATTAGACCCACTGGACCAATTTTGTTTGGTGGCTGATGGAGGCATATAGTGCAGAACATAGTTATATATCCTAGCTGTATTTTTCACTTACACTTCAAAACAGTTGCATGCAGGTACAATCCCCCCCCCCCACCTGGTCAGGTATGGCACAGTCCCAGACACTTGTTCATAATTTGCCATTTCCTGTTGCATTTTAAATGAATGCCACTAGGGGACTATGTGAATCATAAAAACTCTGTGCCCCCCTCAGACTCTCTGCCTCGCTGTTATCATTTTGGAATAAACGACAGGGCCAGTAAGAGACATACTATTCCCTATATGGGCTTTGTTTGGGAGTTCACTTGCCTTGCTGTTTAGGTCCACAGAAAAGAGTCCTGCTCCAGAGAAGGGGCCCATATATGGTCATCACAGCACGAGACTGAAGCCTCCGAGCAGGGAGACAGAGAGAGAGAGAGAGAGAGAGAGAGAGATGGTAGAGGAAAGACATGAAAAAATTTATGTTGTCAATTAAGTAATGACATAATGATTACATATGAGTGCATGATACTGTACATTAATGGTTTGGAGATATTTAAGATAAATCTTTTGGCACAATATACCGGTCTTTGTTTTTGAGTCAATTAAAATCAATTTCCCAGCCTCAATCTTTCTATCTAAATTAGGGAGGGAATTGTTTATACGTCTCCCTTGTGGCATGTGTGAAAGTATAGGGTCGAGAGGGGGTGGAGGACTGTGAGAATGACTGCACTCTGGGACTCCCCGATGGATGAAACATGTTTACTCTTTGAGTTAAAACCACAAGAATGATGCAGTCGTATATGTAGCCCATCACCTACTCTTAGAATGATCATTTACCACAGTGTTTAGGTAACCCTGTGAACAAAGTGTTATCTTTTCAGCCAAAGACTCCTAAGTACCTTTTTGCCTTGCTTTGTTACCTCTCCCCTCTGTTCTTTCCTTCATTAATTCCTTCCTTCCTTCCTGCCTCCTTCCTGTCTCTGCTTATGTTATCATTCATCTTTTTCTGACATCCAATTCATTTGTTGCCTGAAACAGTTGGCCCTCTAACGTAACCCAAGATGTCCAAGAAGGCCCCAACTGAGGACGAGAAGTTCCTCTTTGTTGACAAAGACTTCCTAAACAGCCCCATGGCACAGGCCGACTGGGCGGCCAAGAAGCTCGTGTGGGTTCCATCGGAGAAACATGGCTTTGAGGCGGCTAGTGTCAAGGAGGAGCATGGCGAGGAGGTGTTGGTGGAGCTGGCTGATAATGGCAAGAAGATTACCGTCAACAAGGATGACATCCAGAAGATGAACCCGCCCAAGTTCAGCAAGGTGGAGGACATGGCCGAGCTCACCTGCCTGAACGAGGCCTCTGTGTTGCACAATCTGCGTGAGAGGTACTTCTCTGGCCTTATTTACGTAAGTATACATTCAGTGGTGTGAAGGCTCACAAAACAATTCACTTGAATAATTGAATTGAATAATTCAGTACAGTACTTTACATACCTATGCAAAGATGTTTGTCTTAGTGAACTTTAATGATTACCTAACACATAAAGTCATTTTAATCTACACCTGCAGGGCGACATCCTAATAATAATGATAACAACATGCTTCAAACTGGATCCACAGCTACATAAATGTATAATTGGTTTGACTTTCTGACAAGTTTCAAATGTCCCAAACATAACCACAATGTGTACAAGCTGTCTTTCTCATGGTCCCTTCCCTCAGACATACTCCGGTCTGTTCTGCGTGGTGGTCAACCCTTATAAAATGCTGCCAATCTACTCAGAGAAGATCATTGACATGTACAAAGGGAAGAAACGACATGAAGTTCCCCCTCATATCTACTCCATCAGCGATAACGCCTACAGAAACATGATGCAAGGTAAGGTCCTTAAACTGCTCACATACCCCTTGTGATGTAGCTGCTTCGTTTGATTTCTTCCATTCCTGTTTCTTTCCATTTATGTGTTCTCCCAAACTTAATAAATTGTCCACAGTTGTTGTTTCCAATTTTGTCAGCACTGTGATGGGCTGGTAACCTGTCTATAGTGTCTGCCTACCAAGTGCATCCTGGGATTGACAGAGACAAACAAATCATTTCAAACAAAGGGCTCTCTCTTGAGCTGCTAGGTTCATGTAATTAAGTGATTTCTGTAAAAGTGAAGTGTTGATAATTCTGAGAGTATGTGGGTGAGCTGTGGTATAGGCAGAGGTGTAGTTCATATTTGCAGGTAGAAAGCATATGCACACCTGTGATTTACCATATACCCACCTAGCAGTAGGTAAAGATTTATATTAGTGCACATCTTGCAGACTACGGGTAGTGATCTCATTCATGTACAGTAATCTGTGAGATACTGGGAACAGTACAATGCCTCCCCAATGGCCACCTAAGAATCAATGTTATAATGCACAACCATAGGCTACTCATTCACAAGTGCCCCCGTGACTGTTAGATTATTGTACAATATTATCATTTTATTATTACTGATGCATGAATATGTAAACAACGGTTTGCTGTTTATTTGTTGCTGCTAGTTTTAACTATTTTATTTTTATATTTTTCCAAAACAGTGAATCATCTTTTATCAGTTCATTTTGTCAAATATAAATCTGTGAAGGTAATAGTAAATTGAGCTGTCAGATAAATATTTTAGAGAAAAACATACAATGTTATTCAATAATCGATCCTATTTCTGAATAGGAGTTTGGCCAGGTACAAAGCCGGCCAGATCTAAAACACAAGTTATCTGGTAAGTATGGGGTCGGAGCACTAGCTGACATCAGCTGATGAAAGTCTCATTTTGTGTGGGCAGTGACAGCTATCAGTGTTTAGAGCTGTCATGTTGACAAAGTGATTCATTAAAAACCACAAACTGGTTAACAGTGATAGTTTCAAATGCAGAACTGAGTTTATTATTATCCACAGTCCAAAAGCAAACTCGGAGCTCCATCTGTCTGCTGCAAGCTCATTACAAAATAAATTGGTATGAAAGGATAAAATCTAAACGGGTCCTATGTGGACTATTTAAGAGTCAGTGTCTCGTAGAGGTGTCGATAGTGGCCTTGGCAGAATTGTGCTTACAGTAAATGCCTCTTGGCTAACCCTGCTGTGGTACGGCTTTAGAGCAGCTGGTTTCCCATAGAATCTGTTTCCAGGGGGTCGTGCCCATTGGACTTTATGTTGACGTGAGGATGTTCTCTCAGAGGAGTTTGGATTGAGAGATGGGTGGAGGGCAGTAAAATATTTCCTGTTTCAACAGCCTTCCCTTCATCATTCAGATCTTTCAACACAATTTTTAGTCAGTGTGAATACCAAAGGTTTTTTTTTTTTTCAGTTTAAAGATCCCGGTAAATGGGTTTGAGATTACTTTTCTCTTTGGTTTGTTGAGTTCTCAATGAAGTAGAATGTTTTAACAAGACTTAGAGTAACGTTAGGAAGGAACTGTTTGGTCCAGGAATATAGGAGAAATTACATGTTTTTACTCACTGGGCTTTTTTGAGCGACTGTAAGTAGCATCTTGAGGCTTCTCCACATTGTTTTCATGCCAAGTCAATCAGCGGATCAATCGCCGCTTAGCAAATCAAGTCTCACGTAAGCACACGCAAATTTGTAGTCAATTTTATTCTTTAAGCCATCAGTCATCCATGATAACTCATGCCCTGAAAGACATTACAATGAATGTTCCTGATTTCTTTTGGCGCTGTCATTATGAAGATCCTAAAGTTGGTTTTGGTCTTCGTTACACCAAATGCTTTCTCTTAGGTTAGAATGCAGCTGAACACTAATGTGTACATTGGAGGATCTTAAGTTCAACCAGACCAGTACACAGGAAATTCTGGTATTTGCTACTACAGCTATGGTGTGTAAATACTGTGTCATGAGTAAACAAGAAGAGGGAGGATTGATTGGTGTTTGTGTAGGTGTTTGGATTGCACTTCTTGAGATCCTCCCTGCAGAAGAACCCATACAGTTTACAGATCATTTTTAGTTAATCGCGGAAACTCACACACTTGTTACCGCCCAGGATACAATGTGCATTAGAAAGAATGTGTTTTGGTTTTCTGTGTATATTTCATGCTAAACAAATCAGATGTGCTTCAGCTCATGATATACTAACTGTTAATTGATACTTTGGCTCATGGACCCAACCATGTAACTTTAAAGTCTTACACGTGGCTTTAAACTTCTCTAAACAAGTGAAGTGAACAGTGACAGTGACAGCATGGCCAGTCAGTAAATGCAAAAATAAAGATAAGGCAAAGTATAAGAGGGGTGTTCAGCAGTAAACACCTCACATGAAAGACCATCACATGAAAGTGAGCCTTTAAGAGCGACATTTATGATGCAAATTATGTCCAAGAATTGTTTTAAAGCCTGAAATTCGTGATAGACACAGTGGTCCTTAGCTGCCAAAGAGTTAGGACTAAAACTATACATCTTCAAGCCCTTTTTGACGCTTTATTATGTAACATTGTGGCTGGCAGGGAGCTGTTATTGTAAATGCATTAGTGGGATTTCCCATGAAATAGTCATTGTTGAATTTGTCATTGTGGAGTGCTGTAGTATGAACAGTTCACATGGTAGAGTGGAAGTGGGGTTTAACTACAGCAAATCCAGATACCTCCCTTCAGCTTGGAAGCATTCTTCCTGCAATCTTGGCTGAGATCCCGTTCCCCTGAGAGCGTCACTCAGGCTTTGAAGTCCAGGAGATAAAAATATGAAATTTTCAAAAGGAATTTGCTGTCCCCTGCAGCAACTGACTGATGTACTGTTCTTCTGTGCTATCCAGCACTTTTACCAGGGAGGCGCCAAGACCCTGATGGTAACAGGTTGATCAGAGGTGGTTGGTTACTTTACATGAATGAATCAGCTTAAGAAAAATATCTTTTGTAGTGGTGATAAGACTCTCTCCTCTCTGAGTGTTGTTTTACAAAAGCCCACCTCTCTCTCTTTTACTCTCTCTCTTATTCTCTCCATCTGCCTTAATTAGGAAGTGCAGAGAAGGAACAGCTTGTATTTTATGAGTGTATGTAAGAAGTGGAACCAATGGAATAGCACCCAAGTTTGAGTCCAAACTGAGAAAGTACATCTGTATTAGTTTACAATTTAGAGCAGGCTGCACACTCTGTGTGTGTGTGCGTGTGTGTGTGTATGTGTGTGTGTGTGTGTGTGTGTGTGTGTGTGTGTCCTTAACAAGTGGATGATAAATCATGGTATGATAATTATCACACTGCACATGAATGATGCTCTTCACTCTGTGAAGATGAATTGTTAATGTCAATGCTCTGTGTTTTGTCGTCTTCCCACACTAGATCATTTCTGCAGTGCATCTTTAAGGTGTTAAGAGGTCTTATGTCGGAAACTTTCAGCAAAAGTTATCTTTTGTTTCAGCACTACCCCCTGTATTCCCCAAGGGGTTTCTTGTTCTGAAGGATACGGTTACAAAATAGCCATACATGGACTCAGTGTATTCTCTCAGGAGTATTTTTGGAGGCAGTATAATGACTCACTGCTCAGCACATTCAGAGTTGATTTTCATGGTTAAAAATCAAAGTATTTGTGGGGTTTATATGTTTCCTTAGGCACAGGGGAGCCTTCACAAATCACACAGCTTTTCCTAAGCCTTGATCCGAATCCCAGCTGGTGTCTAAAGTTCTACACACATTATGCCTGAAGAAAGGCTTGTATTTTCAATGTGGTCTGCATGGAGCTATTGTGCATAACTGTCTACATATCCTCAGGCCAAACAAAAGAAAAATAATGTCAATTATTTATTATTATTATTATTATAATGTCAAGCTTGTAATACATGTTAAAAAGTTGTCTTGGTAATTTGCCACGTTTTTTTTTTTTTTTTTTTTTATGAACGTGATCTGATCTTAAAAGGTCAGTTAACACTGTAACTGTGTTTGTTTTCACAGACCGTGAGGACCAGTCCATTCTATGCACGTAAGTACAAATCTGCCACCTCCAGACCCACCTTTGTCGTCTTTGCCTAACCTTTTTCCTACACGTCACAGATGCTGGAAGGAAGTATGTGTGTGTATGTGTGGAAGAACGGTTACATAATGCTTGTGTAAACACGCAGTTTAGAAGTTAAACATATGAGATACATCTCCAGTCTCTCAGCACCCAGTCTCAACCAAAGAGTGATTTTTTTTTTTTTTTGAGGATGTAGCTGGCTAGATGCAGAATTATGTTGTCATGGTGTTGTGTTTTATTCAAATTGAGCAAACTTGAATGTGCGATAACGCGTTCACAGCGCTCTCAGAGGGTTGTGGCCTCTCTCTCCTCACAGACCCTCAGTCAGGAAATATGCCCTGCATCCTGATGGGAGACCCAGATTAGCTCTCCAAATGTTTGGCTACATTTTGTTTGTTTATTTGTTTTAAACTAATTATTGAGAACTCTGACTAAGGGATCAGACAGTCAGGGACAGACTGCCTCATTATATATGGCAAAAATAGCTTGATCTTCAAACTGTCCTGAACTTGACTTTAATTCACAGAAAACAAAGTCAGTTAACTCATTAATTCATGTTGAATTTGTTTTATTGGCCTAGTATGGTTTGTGTTTTGTGTAAGTGTTGAATGTACTGTATGCCCAGGTCATGGTTAAATATTTCCTACTTTTTTCAAGGGCCTATGGCTGGTGTACATTTGTCACCATCTACACACAGATTTTCCACTCTCACACACTGTACATCCCACTGGCTTATGTATTATAATTATCTCTGTCCACTTCCAGTAGAAATGTACAGCAGGCTCACCAGTGGGACAGTGTTAGGGTGGGAAGACGTTTATGCCTGAAATCAAAATGCACCAAATATTTTACTGAAAAACATAAATGATTTTCCACTGAGTCTTTTGTAAATCAGCATCAACTGTCTGGTTCAGGTTAACAGAGCAGCAGTTTAATAGGTTAACCAAAGCTCTTTTGCTGCTCAGCATCCAGTGGTTCCAGCAAAGGAAATGAGAGGAAGCACTGTGTTTCCTCAAGGCTCTTTCTACTCTAAATTTACTGATGCCAGGATGCTGCAGATTCTTTAATCACATCAGACAATTTCCTCCCCCATCAAGATTTCTTTATCAGTGGAAAACCTTGGAACATTTTAGCAGTATTCATCGCTGTCTGCGTGTTGCCATAATAGTGGTTAACAGCAGTTTTGCACATAACACAGACTGTTTGATGCCAGTGTGAAGAAAACCTATATGGAGCATTATTTAAAACCACTAAAAGCGATAAACTGGAAGCTATAGAGCTGAAAAACAAATGCTGACTCTCTTTGGAACATCAGTCAGGTCCACACAGTCATTTTAAGGTTTCAGTTTAAACTACAGCAGCGCTCAAGCCTCTTCAGAGACCAGAACAGTGCTTCTTAAAAACTTTATAAAGCACTTATTAAACTTTAGTTTAAATTGAAGTGTCAGTTAAAATGTTAACGTGTGGCCTTGAGTTCAGGGCTGTTAAACTGGATTATATTGTATTTTACAAGAATCTCTTCGGTATTTTTGGTCTCTTGGTGTATTTTGATAAGTCAGTGATTATATTCCTTGGATTCCTAAACACTTTTACAAGAATTTGGTATGGGAAATCGCTCGGAGCCTATTGAATCTATTCTCAAGAAGCTGATATTTCATGTCACCAGGGTCACCAGTTTCCTTGGTCTAATATTTATTGTGTGTGTGAGACAAACAGGACCGACGTTATGAACACGGTGGCCATAAAGTGGCAGGATATTAATGAAAGGTGTAGATTCACAGCCTTTTCAGACCTTGGTGAGGGCTTGAATAATTTACAAGAATGATTTTGAAGTCCCATTATTTATCTATTTTCACTTTTTCCTAATAGCAGTAAGGGATGATTCAGCTTCTTTGGCAAAATATTGAGGGGACAAGTGTGTGTGCTGTCTGCATCAGTGGCTGTCAGCTTTGTTGACGTTTGACCCTTAAAAATAAATTAGTTCAGCATTGGAATAGTCAATATTTTACTATGAAATCAAATCTTTTCTAAGCGTTCAGTCAATCCTATGGCCATAAGTGATGCCAGAACTTATAGTAAGCAGAGCATGCAGGACGAGTCAGCCTGATCAGGAGGACAAAACTACTATCACAATTTATTCTGCGCTTAAGTCCTTAAGAGACCTGAACAGGACAGAGTAGTCATATTCCTCTCAGAGCTGCCAAGCCCTAACACAGAGAACATCCCATGCCTTTTATGGACCCATGTCTGCGTGTTGGACTGCGGGCTGATGGCTCTGGAATCATTCAAATTTGCTTTCTAAGTGTCCATGATCATTTTCTGGAAGGAAAGAGTTGTTGATTTGGCTTCAGCAAACCTTTAATATTCCAAACTATCTTCAGATTATCTAATAAGTCATGATAATTTTTCATACTTTCGCCCCCTCCAGACACACTGATGTCAGACCTGTGGTTCTGGATAAAGCCATTTATTTAGAGGAATAAACTGCCATTTTGGGGGGTTCCAATTATTTTTGTATCATGAGAGTTAGATGTGAAGAATGACACCACTCTCCTGTCTGCACAAGAAATATGAAACCTTAGCCAGCAGTTTATTGTCTTTGCTCTGTGTAAAAACGGGCAAGGTTAGGATGCAAACCACCTCAGACAGACAATTGATAGACATTTCCTGTCAAAACTATCAAATAAAGGCAGAAGAAAGTTTTTCTTTATTTTTCTTATCTCCAGTCTTTATACTAAGCTTAGCTCACCAGCTGTTGGCTGAAGCATCTTTTCATTTAACTTCCATTTAGCAAAAAAGCCAGTACTGTTAAGCTTTTTCTTTAAAACTCTAAAGTAAGTGAAGAGGGTTGTGAATAGGTTATTATAGTGAAAGGATCAGTCTGAACAATAACATTATGCTTTGTGTCAGATGCTGCTGTTATCTCTGCTGCACATAATTTCCATTCAATTAAACTGGGTTATTGAACTGTGGGCCGAAAACCTGTTAGTGCTGCTTATCTTCTTGTTCTTTTAATCCCTTTCACTATCTCTCTCCTAGATGTGTTAATCCCCTTTCTCATTTTCCTGCTCTAGTGGGGAGTCTGGTGCTGGGAAGACAGAGAACACCAAAAAGGTCATCCAGTATCTGGCTGTTGTGGCCTCTTCACACAAAGGGAAGAAAGACAGCAGTGCTGTAAGTGTCTGTGTTAAGAAATTGTGTTTTATGAAAAGTAAAGATCTGCCAGCCAGTTCCCTCACTCTTAAACATATGTAGGAAAATGCCCAGTTTAATCCTGTATATTGCCGTTTCCTCCAAATAGCAACAATCAGGATCACAGTTTGCCTACGTGAGTAAAGGGGAATGCCTGGAGTGTGTTTTTGTGTGTGATGTTTGTGTGTGTTCCCTCATTAGGTTAGAAAAATGCATGAAGTTAGTGTCACTAAATTACCCAGAAATATTTTTTCTTTATTTGTAATGATTTTTCTTACACCAAGGGCCAAGATCCCAAATCTTGCTGTTCCTGAGATAGATGGTGTTTCCCCTAACATTTCTGTATCTTTACCTAAGTGGAGTTGATTTAAACTGCATGATTATCATCATAATACTGATTCGCAGTCACTTTTCAAATCTGCAAAGTGTTCAGCAAAGGACGTCTGGTGTTACATACTTCTGAACTGGTTTATCATGTTGAGTTTTGTGTCCATCTTCTTATGGCCACCCTTTCACTGCCAGTGGAGATTAGACTGAAGTCTCCCCAGCAGTGACAGGGTCTCTCACAGATCATCGAGCACAGTGTGAGCATGCCCATCTCCTGTTCTTGTCTATGAAACACTGACCCCTCCTCCTCATCCTCCCACCTGTCACTCGCCCCGACAGGCGTGTCTGCCATGGACCTTGTGGTTTGCATAGAGAGGAGTTTCTAAAAACGCCCTTGTCGTGAGACTGTATTGACTTTTCAGCATCTTGACTGAGTTAAAATAAGCTCAGCTGCTCTCTTTAATTCTTGAGTAAGCACTTTCTGAGTAGTGCTTCAGACAGGATCACGCTAAATGATAGTTTGTGATGTTGGTCTGGCATTGGTGAAGGTATCAGAAGGATTCATTTGACGGTCAGTGCACTGGGTCTTTGTGTCAGAGGAAATGTTGAACTGCACTCTGTCCTTTGAAGGACCTCCAAACTCCCACGGACCACGCCTGAATAGCAATAGCACTGAGATGATCTCTTTTCTCTGCTCTCACTTTCTCTCCTCCTCAGGCACAACTCTGACTCCTACTTCTTATCTTATCTTCTTGTCTCCTAATGTGAACAGCATGTCAAAGAAAACCTTTTAGCTATTACATTTACTTTCTTGCCATTTTGCTGTGCTCTTTCTCTTTTCCTTTTATCTCCTTTCTTTCCCTCAGTGAATTACAGGCCCATCCTCTCTGCTTTGCCAACTCTGAGCTACACCTCCTCAGCTGGTCTGTATCTTTCCTGTTTTTTAGTAGACCTTAAAAAATGTGACTTTTATTTTGTTGAACTTTTTGACTTTTCCAACAGGACAACAAAATTTTATATCAAATACAACAAAAGTATGGCAGTATATTTTTACAGCAGTAAGATCAATTGTGTCCTGTCACTGTACAAAATTATTATTAACTAGACATTTTAAATTTAATCAGTCATTGTAGTTATTTCACAAACACAAACATACATGCTCTTCTCTTCATGGCTTTAGCTCACTCACAGGGTAACTGAAGGAAGTTTTTTTTTTTTTTTTAAGCAAGAATGGAGGGTTACAGCACCTGACCTTGTTGCCAGGCTGACACACACCCCTTTGATCAGGTGGATTAACTTAATGTGGAATGATGGGGTGTCTGCTTCATTCACAGCCCATCACTCAGATCCACCCACTGGGCTGCAGACTGTGCAGTCACGCTGGAAGCAAATCGCCTATCGGAGGCTGTTTGAAGGCTGTTTGTGAATCAGAAGCATTTTAAATCACTGACACACTTAATGCAATAGATTTGGCAGGATTGGTTCAAATGCCCCGTCTGTCCCAATATAAGCAGTTTGTGCTTCAACAACAGCAGCTTCTCCTCATTTTAACAATTTCTCTCAAACCTGATGGAGAAGTCTGAAGAGGTGAAGTGTCTGTTACATAATGTAGTGTAGGAACTCCAATCAGTTGGTATGGATTATATTTTCCTTTTGGATCTAGTTATACATGTGCTTCAACCCATATCCCCATCAAACATACCAACCCTAATTACCACTATCTACAGTAACAGTGATGTTTCTGTATATCACTGTTGTCACTAGGGGGAGCTGGAGAAGCAGCTCCTGCAGGCCAATCCCATCCTGGAGGCCTTTGGAAATGCTAAGACCATCAAAAATGACAACTCCTCCCGATTCGTAAGTTTGCCATTTGTATAAGTGTATTTTGATGTTTTGTTTTCTGATGTGATGTGATTCTTTATTGCTTCCTGCCCCACTGCATTTTTTTCAGAGTATCAGTAAACTGTTGTTAGTCCATGTTTTGTTTTTTGTTTTTTCACACCACTCCATCCTGTAATATCTAATATATGTCATCTCTCTCTCCCAGGGTAAATTCATCCGTATCAACTTTGATGTGACTGGCTACATTGTTGGAGCCAATATTGAGACCTGTATCCTTAATTATTATTCATATCTTTGACATATTCACATTTGTTTCTCCCTCAAAGAGAAACGGTTTTTAGTCTTTGATTTGAAGCGTAATATGTGGTCTCTGGCTTTAGCTCATTCACAGGGTAACTGAGAAACGTGGTCATGTGTCTCTGTTACCCACACAAACGTCACCTAAACACAGTGTAATTATATATTATCTTTTTAACATTACCATGGAATGATTATTATTAATAGCACTATATACAAACAGGTATGTTTATATATTAGAATCACAGTTGTTTTACTTACTGCATTGTGAAGCAGAGTGCTGCAAATTTCATGCAATGCCTACGGATTATTATTCATACTTATGCAGAAATATTTATTCTGGGCCAGACAGAGGTTTATGTACTGAGCCCTCATCCAAGCACAGATCAGGTTTATATTCTTTAACAGCTGACTGCTCTCAGACCTGCTGGAGAAGTCTCGCTGTATCAGACAGGCAAAGACAGAAAGAGCTTTTCACATCTTCTACTACATGATTGCTGGGGCCAAAGACAAACTGCGTGGTAAGAAAACAATAAATCTAAAATACAGATGTGGTTTTTTTTTTTGGTTTTTTTTTTGTCATGCCAGGAAAGCTTCACTCACTCACTTCTGTCTTCCATAATCTCTGTAATGTGACAAGCTGCTCAACAGAGGCTTCATTAAAAACGTGCAACATCATCAACGCCATGAAAAACTCACATTTTTATGTGTTATTTATATGTTAAACTGTTTATTTATATGTGTTTATTTTCAGAGGAGCTTCTTTTGGAGCCCTTCAGTAATTACCGCTTCCTGAGCGCAGGCCACGTTCAGATTCCTGGACAGCAAGATGATGAGATGTATGAAGAGACAATGGAGGCCATGAATATTATGGGCTTCACCGACGAGGAGAGAATCGGTATCAGTGACAAGTTTGATCTTATCTGATGCTTGAGTAGAATAGGAGAGGCCACTTGCACTGGGATTGGGTACAGTGGCTCAGGAAGGTCTAGTCTGGTGTCTATTTTTAACTGAATATTTAATGTCTGTGTTTCTACTACTGTTTCTCTGTGAAGGTAAATGTCTGATTTATGTTCCAGAAATTCTGAAGGTGTGCTCTAGTGTCATGCAGCTGGGAAACATTGAGTTCAAGAAAGAGAGGAACCAGGAGCAGGCCACTATGCCCGACAACACTGGTTAGACACTGCACGAATAAAAACATTGCACAGTTCTGGATTCCTGAGGCTGTAAATCAGAATCTGTCTGTCTGTCTGTCTCTCTCTCTCTCTGTCTCTCTCTCTCTCTGTCTCTGTCTCTGTCTCTGTCTCTGTCTCTGTCTCTGTCTCTGTCTCTGTCTCTGTCTCTGTCTCTCTCTGTCTCTCTCTGTCTCTCTCTGTCTCTCTCTGTCTCTCTCTCTCTCTCTGTCTCTCTCTCTCTCTCTCTCTCTGTAGCGGCTCAGAAGGTGTGCCACCTACAGGGCATCAATGTGACAGACTTTACCCGTGCCATCCTTACCCCCAGAATCAAAGTGGGCAGAGAGGTAGTGCAGAAGGCACAGACCAAAGAGCAGGTACTACAAGGCCTGAACTATGTAAAACTATTAAGAACAAAAAAAAAAAACAAATTCTGCATAAAATAAAACTCTCCCAGACTTTAAATTAACTTTTGGCACTTCTTGGAAATGTTCTGTTTGTATTTGTTAGGCTGACTTTGCTATTGAAGCTCTGGCTAAGGCTATGTTTGAGCGACTGTTCCGATGGATCCTGTTCCGCGTCAACAAAGCCCTGGACAAGACCAAACGGCAGGGAGCCTCCTTCCTGGGAATTCTCGACATTGCTGGATTTGAAATCTTTGAGGTAGACATTTTGCTCCTTGATGAGTCAGAAAACACTAAGCTCATCCACAGAGTTAAATTATAAGAGGTGGATACAATAGTGTGCAGAAATTATTGATGCAGGTTTTGTGGCTTTAGCTCTGTCTTGTGGTTATTGCAGGACAACTCCTTTGAGCAACTGTGCATCAACTACACCAACGAGAAGCTGCAGCAGCTCTTCAACCACACCATGTTCATTCTGGAGCAGGAAGAGTACCAGAGGGAGGGCATCGAGTGGAACTTCATCGATTTTGGTCTTGACCTGCAGCCCTGCATCGAGCTCATTGAAAGGCCAGTAAGTAACACTGAGACAATACAAGCACAATGTCAGTCAAATCAACTTCACTCAACTATCAAGGAAAGTCAGTTCTCAAGCATAGTGTTTTGCTAGGACATGTCTCATTTACCATTGCTATTCTCTCCAGAACAACCCTCCAGGTATCCTGGCCCTGCTGGATGAAGAGTGCTGGTTCCCAAAAGCCACAGATGTGTCCTTTGTGGAGAAACTCATGAACACACAAGGGAACCATGTGAAATTTGCCAAACCTAAACAGCTCAAGGACAAGACAGAATTTTCTATTTTTCATTATGCTGGGAGGGTGAGTATGAAGAGATTTGTGAAACATGACAGACAATATGTGTGAGTAAAGCTCAAATGAAACATGCTGTTCTTTTGTTTGTAGGTGGATTATAATGCCACAGCCTGGTTGACAAAGAACATGGACCCTCTAAATGACAATGTCACATCGCTGCTCAACAACTCCTCCAGCCAGTTTATCCAAGAACTCTGGAAAGATGGTGAGATGTCGGACTTAGCTAGTTTTGGCCAAGCAGCTCACCAACAGTGGGTTACTTTTATATGAATGAAAATGCCCATTAAATCAGCTACAACCATTATCAATAGTCAGCTTAGTCACATTTTCTGATGGACAATCATTTTTCTATAAACAGAATAAGTGTGCAGTCAGATTAATTTTAAATATTTTTATATTTTATTTGCACTTTGTAACATTTGGACACATAGGAGCTTAAAAGCCGAGCTTTTTGGCATTTAAACTACACATTTTGTTTTCCCATTAATGTAATAGTGTGTCGTCTGTTTCAGCGGACAGAGTGGTGGGACTTGACACTATAGCTAAGATGTCAGACAGCTCCATGCCGAGCGCCTCAAAGACCAAGAAGGGCATGTTCCGCACAGTGGGACAGCTCTACAAGGAGTCTCTGGCCAAACTCATGACTACACTGCACAACACTCAGCCAAACTTTGTCAGATGCATCATCCCCAACCACGAGAAGAGGGTAAGGAAAGGTGCTTTTCTGGCAACGATTCTTTCAAGATGCATTTGGTTTGACACATGAAGTTGGAAGTGTAGGTGATAAAATAACTTATGTGACCAGTCTGGACTGGTGGCCCGAACCCCATGTGACTAGTCTCTCCAATTGAAGTAGTCACACCCAATCCAGCACTTCAATCTGTTCTTTCATAGCACAATTGAACACAGTTTTCTGGGAGTTATGTGCATTTCCCTCATAAATCCAAGTGTAATAAAACTGAAATCCTGTTCTCCTCAGGCAGGAAAGCTGGATGCTCACCTAGTCTTGGAGCAGCTGCGGTGTAATGGTGTGTTGGAGGGAATTCGAATCTGCCGACAAGGGTTCCCCAACCGAATCGTGTTCCAAGAGTTCCGCCAGCGGTAAGGGGGGTCTGATGAGGCTCACTAACCTACTAAGTGCTACCACCATGCATCATGATTTCAGATTAAGTTTATCACAATGCTGTAAAGCTTTCTCAGTGTATTAAGCATGACATTCTTCTGTGTCCTCATAGGTATGAGATCTTGGCTGCTAATGCTATTCCCAAAGGTTTCATGGATGGTAAACAAGCCTGCTGCCTCATGGTAAACTTAGTTCTAAATCCCAACCTTTGTACATTTATATACAAAAAAATTAAATCAGTGCTGTCACAGACATTTTGTGCTCATGTATATATTTTTTGTGAGCCATTAACACAATTTTTTTTCTGAATCACCTTTCTGTGTAGATCAAGCACCTGGATTTGGACCCAAACCTGTACAGGATCGGACAGAGTAAGATCTTTTTCCGCACAGGGGTGTTGGCCCAGTTGGAAGAGGAGAGGGATCTGAAGATCACTGTGATCATCATTGCTTTCCAAGCTCAGGCCAGAGGCTTTCTGGCCAGAAAGTATGAATATACAATCCCGCCCACGCATACTTCACCTTCTAATAAATTGTGATGTCTGTGATGCATTGCACTGTTCACAAGTTCAGTATATCTAATCTTTTAGACAGTATTTTGATCTTAGAGCAGTATTTCATTTAACTGTACAAGGAGGGTTTGTCTTTTTTTTTGCTTTCTTTTTCTATGACTGTTAATCAGAATCTTTGAGATTATACATGATACGTTGGTTTTACTGGTGTATTTTTAAAGGGCCTTTGCCAAGAGGCAACAGCAGCTCACTGCCATGAAGGTGATCCAGAGAAACTGCGCTGCCTACCTCAAACTAAGGAACTGGCAGTGGTGGAGGCTCTTCACAAAGGTCAGCTAATCATTCTGCACTTCACTGCAAAAATATTACAAAACAACCCTGTGTTTTAGCCTTTCTGCCTGCTTTTCATATTGTATTAGAATTGATCCTTCATGTGCTTTTATAATTGATACTGAACCACAGGTCAAGCCTCTACTGCAAGTGACTCGACAGGAGGAGGAGATGAGTCTGAAGGAGGAAGAGCTGCAGAGAGCAAAAGAAATTTCTTCAAAGTTTGAATCTGAGCTGAAGGAGATCGCCCTGAAACACACATCGGTAAAGGATGAAATCTGAAAGAATGACACAAAGACACATATGTTCCTTAGCTTTCACTTGATGTCATGGCTGTCATTTGAGACCAATGTTATGCCATATTGCAGCTTTGTACTGTATGTTGATCCATTAGTGGTCTAGAAGGGCTCGACTGATAATTTCCTGCCTGTTTGCCGCAGGTTTTGGAGGAGAGGAATGCACTGCAGGAGCAGCTTCAGGCAGAGACAGAGCTGTACGCCGAAGCTGAGGAGATGAGAGTTCGGCTTGCGGCCAAAAAGCAGGAGTTGGAGGAGATCCTCCATGAGATGGAGGCCAGGCTGGATGAAGAGGAGGAACGTGCTCAAGCTCTGCTGGTGGAAAAGAAAAAGATGCAACAGCAGATGCAGGTCTGTACATCTGTTTTGGGGTTTCCTCATTTTCACTTTGCTTATTTCCACTCCTAGAATGAACCGGTATCAGAGACTCAGGGTCCATTCTTTTTATGTAGGAACTGGAGGAACATTTGGAGGAGGAGGAGGATGCTCGTCAAAAGCTGCAGCTGGAGAAGGTTACCTGCGAAGGAAAGATCAAAAAGCTGGAGGATGATATTCTGGTAATGGAGGACCAGAACAACAAGCTCCTGAAAGTAAGTGTCAACAAAAATCACCGATCAGACAAGCGTTAATAGTGATAAGTGATGACCTACTGACATGACCTACTTTGTGGTGTTTTGTAGGAGCGGAAGCTGATGGAGGAGAGGATAGCCGACTTCAGTACCAACCTGGCTGAGGAAGAGGAGAAATCTAAGAACCTTACCAAGCTCAAAAATAAACACGAGTCCATGATCTCAGAATTAGAGGGTAATCAGATTTCATGCATTGTCACTTATTAAACATCCTCACAATCACTACTGACATCACAATGGAAGCTGTAAGTCGGAAAAATATCAGTTTTTGCTCAGTTTTGCTCTCCTGTACTTATAGTTCGCTTGAAGAAAGAAGAAAAGACTCGGCAGGAGCTGGACAAGGCTAAGCGTAAATTGGAGGCAGAGTCAAATGACCTACAAGAACAGATAGCTGACCTGCAGGCTCAGATCGCTGAACTCAAAGCTCAACTCGCCAAGAAGGAGGAGGAGTTGCAGAACGCCTTGGCCAGGTAAAGTCCTGAGACATTACAAACACAGTATCCATTTAAAGACTGGCTCTTTAAAGCACCTGAATCTACAAAGCCAGGTAACTAGCACTTTATAGCAATTAATTAATATTAAACCTTTCAGATGCTGTTTCTATAGTTTATGTAATGCACATTAGTACCTTCCTTGATGCTTAATCTTTGCTCTTAGGTTAGAAGATGAGACAGCCCAGAAGAACAACGCTCTGAAGAAGATCAGAGAGCTTGAGGGACATATCTCCGACCTGCAAGAGGACCTCGAGTCTGAGAGGGCAGCCAGGAACAAGGCAGAGAAGATCAAACGGGACCTTGGGGAGGAGCTGGAGGCCCTCAAGTCTGAGCTAGAGGACACCCTGGACACCACTGCCACACAACAAGAACTAAGGTCTCATTTGCATATCTTACATTCAGCATAATTAGAATTCTCCTTTTAGACAGAGGTGTAAGTCATAGTTGTCTAGTAAATATCTGCACGACCCATCCATCTGTTCTGCAGAGCCAAACGTGAACAGGAGGTGAACCTACTGAAGAAAGCCATTGAGGAGGAGAACCGGACCCATGAATCCCAGGTCCAGGAGATGAGACAGAAACACACCCAGGCTGTGGAGGAGCTCACAGAGCAGCTGGAGCAGGCCAAACGAGTAAGTCTGCATTATCTCATACAAAGTTACAAATACTGAGGTGCCATTTAACTTGCTGTTCCATTTAAATTATACTGATTTGTAACTCTCTCTTCTGCTCAGGTGAAGACAAATCTAGAGAAGGCTAAACAATCCCTGGAGAAGGAGACATCAGAATTAACCATGGAGGTGCGTTCACTGAGCCAGGCCAAACAAGACGGGGAAAACAAAAGGAAGAAGCTGGAAGTTCAGGTGGCAGATCTGCAGTCACGGTTCAACGACAGCGAGAAGCAAAAGGCTGAACTGGGAGAACGTTGCTCCAAGATCACTGTAAATCACCATCAGTACTGGTTTTGTGAATGCTGAAAAGCTACTACACATATATGCTCAAAATGAATGTCTTCAAAACCATCGTTCTCTCCATACAGGTTGAACTGGAGAGTGTGACCAACCTGCTAAATGAAGCAGAAGGCAAGAACATCAAACTGAGCAAAGACGTTAGCAGCCTGACCTCCCAGCTCCAAGACACACAGGTAACTGAGCTTTTAAGAGAATTTTAGAAGTGTTGTATATAATAGCCCAAATCCCAATCCCTAGGTGACCTATGCTGCATCAGCTAAAATAAGCTAAATAATGCTTTCTGAAAACAGGAGTGAATTAAAGCACTGACCTTTACCCTGGTGTGTTGCTACAGGAGCTGCTGGCTGAGGAGACACGTCAGAAACTACAGTTCTCTACGAAACTTCGGCAAGCAGAAGATGAGAAGAACAGCTTGCAGGAGCAACTTGAGGAGGAGATGGAGGCTAAGAGGAATGTGGAGAGACATGTGTCCACTCTCAACATCCAGGTCAGAGTTCACACGAGCACTTGCTATTTTAGAGTTTAATCGAGAGGCTGGAGCTGGATTATTGCAAAATATGAAAAGATTGACACTTGAGAGTGACATTGTACAACGGGAGAAGCGATTGGGAGAAATAAGTTACACAAAAGAATGATTCCTTTTTTATGATTGGAAATTAAATACATTCTGGGTCTGTCTGCAGTTGTCAGACGCAAAGAAGAAGCTTGAGGAAATGACTGGAAACATTGAGCTGTTGGAAGAAGGCAAGAAACGCCTGCAGAGAGATTTGGAGGCAGCCAATACCCAGTTTGAGGAGAAGGCTTCAGCGTACGACAAGTTGGAGAAGACCAAAAACCGTCTACAACAGGAGCTGGAGGACACACTGATGGACCTGGACAACCAGAGACAGAACGTATCAAACCTGGAGAAGAAGCAGAAGAAGTTTGACCAGGTCAGATAAATCAGGAATTAAAGAGGGAATCACTACAGGCTATTTCTACCCCTATAATCAGCTATACCATTGGTTTTTTATTTTAGCAGTGTATTTTAAAATGTTTATGTTGGGCCCTAACAAATTGTACATTTCTCTGCGTTTCTTTGACATCCAGATGCTGGCCGAGGAGAAGAGTATCTCTAGTAAGTATGCAGAAGAGAGAGATCGTGCTGAAGCTGAGGCCAGGGAGAAGGAGACTAAAGCTCTGTCCCTGGCGAGAGCTCTGGAAGAGGCCCAGTGTGCCAGAGAGGAGCTGGAGAGAGCCAACAAAGCCCTGAGGGTGGAAATGGAGGACCTTATCAGTTCCAAGGATGATGTGGGAAAAAATGTTAGTGCTGCAATGTCAAACAATGAGTCACACTTCAAACTGTTAGCAAGTATACAGTATCAATGGCATAATTTCTTAAACAATATTAACATATTCCATACTGGCGACAGGTTCACGAACTGGAGAAGTCCAAACGAGGCCTGGAAGCTCAGGTGGAGGAGATGAAGACCCAGCTGGAGGAGCTGGAGGACGAGCTGCAGGCGGCTGAGGATGCCAAGCTGCGTCTGGAGGTCAACATGCAGGCCCTGAAGGCCCAGTTTGAGAGGGACCTCCAGGGACGTGATGAGATGGGAGAGGAGAAGAAGAGGCAGCTTGTCAAGCAGGTAAAGAGACACAGGACAATGAGTTGTCCTAGCTCAACCATCAGATCTGCTCCACCATCACTGATTGGCACAGTGGGCGTAAGTAATCACAATGATGCACACTGACTGCAGGTTCGTGAGTTGGAGACAGAGTTGGAGGACGAACGTAAACAGAGAACCCTGGCAGCAGCAGCCAAGAAGAAGCTGGAGACAGACATGAAAGATCTGGAGGGACAGATTGAGACGGCCAATAAAGGACGAGAGGAGGCCATCAAGCAGCTCCGCAAGTTACAAGTAAGAGTGAATGGATGGAATAAACAGAAAATTCAAAACTAACAATCAAAATACTGCTGTTACAGCTTTTCTTGTAATTTTTGGATACATTTTCTTTTATCATTTATTTCTAAGCATGTATCTGGTTGGAGGCTTGTGCTTTAAGCAGTAACAGCTTCCAACTCATGTAGTGTTTAAATGCTCTGGACAGACCTGGCTACTGTCTAAACCTGTTATCAGCAGACATGAAAAGTACTAGAATAGAAGGCAGAAAATGCTGAAAACACATAATGTTTGAGGAGCACTTTGAACATAATACTTAGCTGCGTTATTCATCAGATTAAAGCTGTGGCCTAAGTACTGTAAATATACCTCTTTAATAAATCACATTCATTGATTATCTCAACACCCTCCATATCACTGATCCTTTTACTCCCTCCAGGCCCAGATGAAGGACTACCAGAGGGAGCTGGAAGACTCCCGTGCTGCCCGGGAGGAGGTGCTGACTGCCGCAAAGGAGAGTGAGAAGAAAGCCAAGAGTCTGGAGGCTGAGCTCATGCAGCTGCAGGAGGTAAAGTTGTGATTCCTAACAAGGCAAATACTTTTCTGAGATCAGAGGCTTGAAATAATGGATGGCTCTCTTATCTGTTCCTAGGACCTGGCTGCTGCTGAGAGGGCAAAGAAGCAGGCAGAGGCCGAAAGAGATGAGCTGTCTGATGAGCTGGCCAGCAACTCCTCTGGAAAGTGGGTGTAGAGTTTGTCTCTGCTGCTTTGTCTGTGAGGCAAACATAGACAACAAAATATGACATTTGATTTCTACTGTGGTGGCTGTGCACAGGTCAGCCCTGGCAGATGAGAAACGGCGTTTGGAGGCTAAGATCTCCCAGCTAGAGGAGGAGCTAGAGGAGGAGCAGAGCAATATGGAGATTATCAACGACAGGCTGAGGAAGAGCACACAGCAGGTGACAGGGCCGGAGGAGCCACGTTAGCTTTTTCAAGGCTCATGTCATGTATAGACTCCATCCCTCTCTCCACCTCTGTCTTCTCAGCTTCACATTAACAGAATGTAATCCCTCTGCAGGTGGAGCAGCTAAACAATGAGCTGCAGACAGAGCGCAGCGCCTCTCAGAAGAATGAGAGCGCTCGGCAGCAGATGGAGCGCCAGAACAAGGAGCTGAAGGCCAAGCTCCAGGACATGGAGAACCAGGTCAAATCCAAATTCAAGTCCTCCATCACTGCCTTAGAAGCTAAAGTGGCACAGCTGGAGGAACAGCTGGAGCAGGAGAACAGGTGAGGGACAAAGAAACACACAAACCAATTAAATCAATAATAGCTCATTGTCTACTCACCTTGAACACTTGTCCTGTTGAACACTTGTCCTGAACCTGTCTTTTCTCAGAGACAAGCAGGCATCTGCCAAGAGCATGCGCCAGAAGGACAAGAAACTGAAGGACCTGTTGATGCAGGTGGAAGACGAAAGAAAGCAGGCAGAGCAGTACAAAGATCAGGTCCGACCACTTCATGCACTCAAGCACAGCCTCAAGTCTTTGCATTCATTGCTTGTGTGTGTAGTAAAGTATGTGTGGGTAGATGGATACTTAGATGGTTACTCGAAGTGTTTGGTGAGTTGGTGCATTAGGAGAGTAGTAAGCTTGCATATTTTCTGTTTGCTTATCAGGCGGAAAAGTCAAATGCTCGCATGAAGCAGCTGAAGCGGCAGCTAGAGGAGTCAGAGGAGGAGTCTCAGCGTGCTACAGCCGCCCGCAGGAAGCTGCAGCGGGAGCTGGATGAAGCCACAGAGGCCAACGACGCCATGAGTCGCGAGGTCAACTCTCTCAAGAACAAACTCAGGTAGGACAGAGGGCCAACCAATCTGCCTTTTTATGCCAGTGAATCTCTTTCCTTCTTCCTGGGGTAAGTGGTGTATTCCATATCTTGAGGATGGATGTGTGTACATGTGAAATAGACGTAGCAAAGTAAACAGATTCAATTTAGACTATGTCTTCACTTCACTGAACAACTTATCTACAGTCCTTCTGGAGAAAAAAAAAACAAACAAAAGTATTGAAGACTGTTATTTAGTTTGGTGGATTTAGCCTTACTGACCACCAGCAAAACAATGATGTCCATCTCTATTCCAGAGGCAACCCTGAGCCCAAGGAGTAACACAGCAGGTATCTCTGCGCCTAAAAGTTACCATCACCATTTCTCATTAACTTACCATAACTTTTCATTCCCCCGTGCACTCTTAATGCTCTCATTTCTTTCATTGAGCCTAACTGAGAGAAATATGGCTCAGTGGCTACTGATGCGATTCACTTAGGAAAAATGTTCAGTAATAAGTTTGCACCATTGGGTTTCTATTACACTCATTCCCCAGTGGCCATATTTTTCTCAGTGCTTGGTTTAATTGCCATAAACCAAACTCATTCTCCTGAACCAGGATTTAAATGAGTTACAACGATAACCAGCGTGCTTAACCTGTAGCCAAAGCACAACCTCTACATTCTGTATTTCATCAGCCCTCCCTGTAGTGTGCAGCACCCGAGTGGTTTTCAAATGAACCCTAACCACCTGGGAAACTGTCCTAAAACCGCTCTTCTAACTGCTGCCATGTGTTTTTGTGTTTGTATTTGTATATTGTGTGTGTCCCTGTGGCATTTTAGGCGTGGAAATGAGCCCTCCTTTGGCAGCACACCTCGGCGCATGGGTGGAGGCCGAAGGGTGGTTGACGAAGCCTCAGAGGAGGAGGTCGACTCCCAGGGTGATTTCAATGGAACAAAGTCCACAGAGTAAGGGATGTCAAATAACCAGATATCAGAATTACCTTCCTGGGCAATGCTGCCACTTAAAGAATAACTTCAAAAGCCTGTTACACTATCTAGTTCTTCCATATCACTTCGAAATATGTATTTTCTCCCATTTGCTGTAGTGTACTGGTCTGTCTTGTTTCAGAGCACCTTTCCTTAACACAAAACTCAGAAGGACTTGTTATAATTTCGGGAATTGTTTTGGTGGCTCTGCTGATGTGTGTGTTGTCGCTTTTATTTTCTTTTTAACTTTACACTGTTTTGTACTGCACTGAATGACTGATATTTTTTTGCAAGGTTTTGTACACAAGAATAGGTGCCTTTAACTACCACATCAACCTGCCAGCAAAGCCTCGAGACTCCACGATAAGTCACCTTAAAAACATGTAGCAGAGACTTTGTGTAATTAAGTCTACAGATCTGTAACTGTTATCAGTGGCCATTGTTCTGTTGCCTGTGACTGCTGTTAGTGTTTCAGAGCAGCGCTGAATTGGTGTAGACAGACATTTCTATACCCAGTTTGCTTCCAATCAGTGCTGCAGCTTGTACCCCAATGAAAAACTATTTAGCTGTTAAACATTTCCTGAAGTCACCAGTTTATATTATTTGCACCTTTATTGTGCCCAGAAATGTTTAGATAACTTTTACTCCAGCACTAACATGTTTGAGAGAAAATAGGGTTTAGGGCTACTCCAACTATAAAAATATTGTTAATATTTTTCCCCTTTTGTCCAGATATACTGTTCTTGATCACCCTAAACTAACTCAATCTCATTTGATAATGTTAAATGTAATCAACTGATGTTTACATGACACATTCATATGTATTAGTTGTTGAACCACCTGCACAAGAAATAAAGATCTTTACAAAAAAGCTTTGATGTTCTCCCTTTAATGTTACTGTGTTGGTCAGTAAATAACACAACTGAACATTGCTCTCCTCTGTTTGCTTCAATAGAAAAACAGCTGCAAACCTACGGGACAAAAGTTGGGTTTAGTACCTCAGGCACATACAGTTTAAAGTCCCAGTACAGAAGCAGCTGCAGGGGTGCTGCATACAAACACACACCCAGTACACAGTGGTCACAGATTACAATTACAGTCCATTCATGTTAGTTCAAAAGCCAGCAAAGAAGCAGGAACTGCATTTCTCATAAGTATGAAGCTAATTCTTACAAACAGGCTATAGTACAGTGATAACTACTGTATAAATGTGATGTTTAAATATGTACTGTAGTATCTGCTTAATGGGCTGCTAGATGGAAGAAGTGAGATGTCATTACAACTGTTAATCATTCCATTTCTCTATTCATAATATCTTTTACCAAAACACAGGAAAATGGTTTTCAACATAGGGTATACATAACTACATGACTATAATCTGCTCTGTGCTTATATTTCACCTGGTAAAATCTATTATTGCTTGATTTTTTTCTCATTCACACACCATATAAGCTTTGACAGGCAGGAGGTTGCACACCTATGGAAGAGAAGTATTACTATCATATTCAATAGCACGTGTGTCCATCTAAATTCTCTACTCAAAATTATTCTTTAAAAAAAAAAAAAAAAAAAAACTTTCAAAAGGACACTAAATTTAAGATCTGCAGCAGGACAAACTTTATCTTTGAGGCAGAAAACCTATTACTATACATGTATTAGCTCTGCATACCAGAAAATAGTTAGTCTGTTAAAAACAACTCTGTGCAATGATGACATGAAGGTGGTGAGAGAAAAACCTGGGTCAAACTGACCTGAAAGAACTACTAAACTGCCCCTGAATGAAAGTGATAGACCCTCATTTTTAGAAGCCAGGCACCATGAGGAGCAGATAACCAACTTCATTTACTTAGACTGAAGACAGAAATGCAGATGAAGGCAGCTACAGCTGAAATATCAATACATTGGAGCAACTAATTTGCTTTGAACTCACAGCTACAATCTTTTGTAGTAGTAGCCTGAGTCTGGTGGTTCACAGAAAGAAAAAAAAACAAAACATTATTTTCACAAAATATCTAATCTGATTCCATTATTTATTATATCTGCATTATTAAAGCATTTAGTTTAAAGAATGAAAAACAAAAACAGATATTACTTAAAACTAGGACTGAGACTTTAATGTGTCAATTGCAATTAATTAATTACAGAAACAATAGCGTGTTATTGTTTCTGTAAATTAATCATGATTAACAATTTAAAGTCCCAGACCAACTTAAAATAAAATCAATCTTTTCATATCAGGAACAAAAAAAATAAATCCCTAACCTATGATGTATATGTTTGATCAGGTTTCAATTTATCACAGCTTTGGTTTAGAATTGGTCACAAACACAATATTTGTTTGCAAAATGACACTCCAGGTTCTTGGTCCCTGTACTAGGGTCACATCCAGTGGCTATAACTTCCAGGGGATTAATGACCAGGTGCTGCAACCCCCCTTCATTTATTTTCTGAGAGTAGAAATGTTTCAAAGCCCTGTTGTGCCTGATCCATCACAAAAAGCAAATCAGTAGACTGTTACCAAGACTATACAGTGGAAGAAAAGGTGTGCTCCTTGTTTGTACACAAGCTGTAGTGTGGCTGATAGACACATGACAGACATGGTGTGATACTAGCCTGAGGCAGCAGAAGTCCATGCGCTTGAGTATGTGGGGCACGGAGCAAGGAGAGTGGCTTTCTTGTTCAATTACTGCAGCAGGGCACACAGCGACACAGGAAGACAGTTCAGTTCAAAGACCCATCACTAGAGTTTAATAAAGAGGGGGGTCAGGGCTGGGTCACTGAAGGAGGGAGGTGGCTCATCTTGTGTCTCATAACAGGATCTTGACCCCTCCCTGTGGGGACAGGGTACCCTGGGAGACCCCTCTGGGAGGAGCTGGTCCAAACTCTAACCGCTTTACTAAACTGCAAGACAAAATGAAGCAGATGCACACAGGAATAAACCTTAAATTAGCAAATACTTATTATTATCAATATTTGCTGACTTATATAGTGATATTATCCTATAAAAATGTAAACATACTTATAGACTCATGTGGACTAATTCCACCTGGTTATTGCTTCAGGTCTTGTGACTCCCATTTTAGCATTTAATAAAAATGAAGGTTTTGAAGTTTGAGATAAAATCAACAGTACAGTTTAAGATAGTTGATGCACTGGAAACAACTGAATTGAGTTCCAACATTATTAGTCTAATATTAACATTGGTCCAAGCAGAGTAGTAATAGTAAACAGAATTATGTTTCTAATGATTACACTTCAGACCTTAATGCTGTTTTCCCCCCACTCACCTGTCGTACTGAGGGGGAGGGCTCATGCTGGCAGTGTGGACCTCAGGGCATGTTTCTAAACCAGAAGGACTACCAGAGCCAGCTGGAAGTGCCGGTCTGCTGATAGACGTGTCGTACACAAAGTCTCGACAGGATGCCAACTTAGACTCCAGATTCTGGCAAAATTAAAAAATGTTCATATATGCAACACCGAGGCCTATAATCATACTTCTGTATTCACCGAAAGCATAATACTGACAGGATATATACTGGATGTTGTGGTACATTATTGTTAAATCTCTTACTCCAACTTTTCTCAGCAGCTCTCCCACAATGTTGAGTGCAGATATTCTAGCAGATGTAGTGAGAGGAGTCCCTGTCAAACTATCCCCTAAAACACAACAGATACAAGTAAGTAAGTGCATAGTATATTCATATCAAGTTGGTATGTTTACTTATGAGTGTAGCTATTACAGCAGTAAAGTTGTTTCTATGTACCTCGTCGGATGCTGGAAGCTAATGGTGTGGCAAATGAACTTAGAGGTTTGGAGGGTGTGACAGGGATACAAGGGTTCGCAGCTGAGGGGCAGGGCAGATCTGATCGATCTGTATCTTTGCCCAGGCTGCTGGACGGACGTCTTTCCTTCTGACGTACAGCCAGCTCCTGGCGAAGATCTGGTACAAAGAAGAAAAACCAATGACAGAGATTCCAGGGTGAAGTGTCTCCAGAAAAACACTGGTTTTTTTGCAGTCTTCAAACTGACTAATTAATTTTGGTCATGTCATGCTGTATCTGCTTTATGATAATGCTGTGCATAATGTTGAACTTAATCTGTACATCAAAATGATCAAGTGTATTTCATCAGTAATGAACTAAGCATGAAAACATTGGTACAACACTTTAAGTCATAGTGAAATCAGGCAGTACAAATGTATACTCATACAACACATATTAGCTTGGATATAGAATAAACAGAAAAAAAACACAGCGGCAAAATTTGAAATTCACTGGGTCAGTTGCTATCAATCTGTAGAGAAATCAGCAGTTTTTGTAAACTTTGGAATTATTTGCAGTGATTGTACATTTGTGTGCATACCTCTGGCTTCATCCTTGAGCCTTTGAACAGACTCAAGCAGGTTCTCCTTCTCGTCTAGCTCACTTTCAAGAAAGGCATTCCTCTCAATGACTTGGTTCATTCGCTGCTCAAAGTCCTCCAGAGACATAATTGTAGCCCTGAGACAGGCAGAGAGGACACGTCAATAAAAGTTAGCCACAATGAATCACTGTGTATATTGTCTAAGCAGGCTTAAGTCTAACTCATGCTTTTGCTCACAAGAGACAAAGCCTGTTGTCCGGCCATAAAGTCAATTGATGAGATAACGACACAACAGTTGTGAGAGACACTGACCTTTTAGTCCTCTCCAGGTCATCATTGGACTGCTCAAGCTCTCTGATGTATTTCTGCAGGTGATCTCTAACTGCTCTGGTCTGTGCCAGATCTTCTTCCAGGTTTGAGATGTGCCTCAAAGCCTCAGAATGCTGGGACTCGAATTTCTCCTGTGACCAGCACATAAACATCAAATTAGCTGACAATGACAAAACCAAGCTTGCTGTCATAGAGGATTATTAGTCAGTGCAGCTACCAGCATAGCTAGATAACCTGTGTATTTTCCAGACATAAATTGAGGCAGAAATCCCATATAATATTCTTTCTCTGTCTTCGTCCTCAACAACCTTTGAGCAATCAGAGGTTTTTAGCACAATCCTGCTTTCACTTCTTCCATTTATGTGCCCTTCCCCATGGACCACTGAACGAAAATAGCAGTCAGCTGCTTTATAGCTATGCAGCAATTTTCCTGGTGGCAGTGGCAATGACATACTGACTTTGGGTTGGCTAAACGCTGTCTGTGGGTGGGTGTATCTGTTTCTAATGGGTAAATGAAATATCTTCATGTTGTTAACTAGAACACCAGAGCACTCTTTAGCTCTGTAGCAGCCCAGCCAGCCCAGTTTGTAATAAAGAAGTCCTACCTTTATGCTTTCCAGTTCCATGTGAAGTCGATGGTTGTCTAGCAGTAGCTCTTTATTACGACCCTCACACTGCTTCAGCTCAGCCTCCAGTTCAGCCTCATAGTCCCGACTCATCTGCTGAAACTCCTGAAGCTCCTCATGAGCTTCTGCAGCCCTGGCAATCACAGAACAGTGTTTAGCTCCACCTAAATGAACTCCACGCATGTATAGACATGTACAGAGCCATCTGATTATGTAATACAGCTGACTGACAAGTAGTGTGTGCTTTACAATGACAGCCTGCAACTGTTAAATACCTTTGCTGATGTCTCTCTGCCTGCTCCTTCCAGAAGCCCAGCTCTTCTTCTAGAGATGCAAACTTGTGTGACGCTGGCTCTACCATATCTGCTGCTCTGATTCAGGATGACGATGGGACACCTAGCCCCAAAATAAATCCTATTAGAGCTTTTAATGCTGTAAGCACAGACGTCGTTAGAATTCAAAGCACACAGCTATTTACATTAGCAAATGCTAACGAGGTTCGATAATAAGCCACCGCCGCCATGCACTTTGTCACTTTAAACTAAGAACGAGACAAGTAAAAAGTGCGTAAGTGTTGTTTGGGGTTATTTCTGACGCGCCGGCTTATGTAAAGATGGGAAGCGTAATTGTGGCTACCGTTTAAAGCTAACGGTGGCGTTGAACGGGCGTAAGGTAACAATCTGGGCTAACTTTTCAGCTAAGCTAATGTTGCTAACAAAGCGACTTAGCCAGAATTCCTCATCCATACGACAAACCAAGCACTCACCTGCATACAAGGCAGTGATTAAAACATGTAAAGAAATATATTTCTAGCTGTGACTAATGTACGAGTTTGTAAAACAAACGAACTGTGACTTGCACAAACTAATCTCTCTACGTTACAACGGAGCTCCGCTCATCAACCAAATACAAACGAAGCTTCGGTTCTCACATGTCATTGGACAATACATATGACGTCAGAAAGAGATTGCCCAATCACATCATTCAACGAGCCTGTAGCCGCTGGAGGAGGAGCCCTCAACTCTAACAGCTGAATGGGCGTCCAAAGCCAAAGCTGTCAGTGGGTGGCGGTAATGTACCCTTGGGTCGCTTGCAAACCGCTATTAAATACCAAGAGAAGAAGTCCCACCTTTCCTTCTTCCCATGCTGCTGCAAAAAACGAGTGTTAATATCAATCTTAAATTTTCATGTGAAGTACGTTTTTGTTTCTGACTTTTGTTATATTTTTCCCCACTTCATTTACTGGTGTAAAATATAAACACTTTGCACAAAGCCTCAATAGACCGAAAACTAAGGTCTCAACTAAAGCTGAACTTTATAGGCAAAATATTTCATGTAAGGGAATTATTTTTTTGTATTCTAATCTATTGTGTATATAGATTGTATATATACAAAACAAATATGCCAATCATTCCACTGCATCCATGAAAACATACATGAAAGGAAAACATCTACAATGTGGTGTTACCATGAATTCATTTTAATTATTATATGTATATTAATATTTAGAGGATGTTAATGAAAAGAAAAAAAAAGATTTTATTAAGAATGAAATTCTTTATTTCTATAAGTCAATAATAACATGCAAACGACAATAACTGATAATGACTGAATATACGCAAATATTCACATGCTTTACAGTCCAGCCAAAGCTCACACAGTGGTTCTTATAATATCGAACCATTCATGTATATTCTAAGCTTACTTTGGATGGAAAAAATTTCATCAGTAATTACTTTTTATCATTACACCTAAATTATAAACACAGCTAAGCTTGAAAAGTTTCTCTCATCTATAATAGAGGCCATGGATGTAGGTTGCTTTATTACTAGGAAAAGTAATGTACAGCAGGAATTCAGTCCAGGGAACACGGCTTAATTTCAGCAGAAGGCATTTCAGATGCCAGTGTTAAAAAATCAAAACACAGGAAAATGTAGATATGTCCTTTCAGAAAAAAATGATTTAAAGTCTAAAGCAGATAATGTTAGACCTGAGACACTTATCCTTGAGGGCTCTTCACATTTACTTTAAATACAATATCTGAGAGGGGTGTGTGATGGAGATAGGTCTCTTCTTTATGGATTACCCCTCTCTAGGTCAATACATCACCAGATGTTTTCTCCCAGTTCTCCCATTTTATCACGGCAAGGCTTATTCTTATCAATTCAGTAATTTAGTAACAAGCCAGAATCTGAAGGGAAAAAACAAAAAATTAAAATTAAAATCCACCCCATGCACCTGCTGGTCAAATTCACTTGGAGAAAAAGACTTAATTTCTTCCCTTACCTTAGAAGATTCATTCTTCAGCCTTAGTATCTTTGTTGTTGCGTAAGCATGTCTTCTTACTGTCTAACACATCAGTCTTCACTTGACCCAGAGTTCGGAGTAGGCACATGGTGTCAAACCCCTCATCTCCAGCCTCTTGCAGCAGCTCAAGCACCTGTCAATAAAGCATTTTATTTAATTTTTCCAAGCAAAAGCAACAGCAAGTGACATATTTAAAACACCACACTGGTCTGTCACGATCTGTACAGGGACCCACTTGCAGACACTTGAAAGATTTGAGTTCACTCAGGTTCTCCTGCAGGAACAGCAGATAGATACTGAGGTCATTGTAGAACGGCGTGACCACACCCAAGGCACCAAATCCTGGCAGAATCTCATAAGGCTGAAGGAATTTGGAGCTCTGGTGAGCTGGTCCAACAGCAGCATATACCACCAGCGGAGTAAGAAGCATATACACCACCAGGTTGATGTAGCTGAGCAACCTGAAGACACCCACTGCCACGAGTTTGCACTGAACTGCCGATGGCACCATGCTGTCGTTCTTAAGCAGTCCTGTCCGCAGGTCACAGGGAAACTCATCTGTGAGGGAGGCCAGGCGGATGTAGTAGCCCAGGTAGAGGCAGGCCAGCAGGAGGATCAGCAGAGTCAGACTCCGACATGCCAGGTACTTGACCACAAGGCAGTGAGAGAAACGCTTGGTTTTCAGATATTGCTCCACTAAAGGGTATTTGAAGCAGCCTTCAGTCAGCTCCAAAGAACTGCTGCAGAAATAAGGTGAATGGGCAATTAGCAGAAAGATCTTTTAAATATACATACCATGTACCAGGAGAGAAACCCATAACACAAACAAAATGGGTTTGAAAGAAACACAGCTAGAAACAGACCATCTCTTGTTCCATACAATTTTCCGAGACACATTCTTAGTGTTCTAATAATAATACAATTGTTGTGGAGATTTTAATGTAATTATAGCATTGTTTAATTTATTTTCTTGAATAAGGTTTTGTAGAAACATCTGAGATTCCTGGTGAGAACTAGTACCAGAAGCACCTGCACTATCAGTTAGTTTCAGTCTGTATAGATGAAGTCACTCAAAACCAGAGAGAATTATTGTCGGAATGAAGTTCACCTCAGCTCTAAAGAGCAACTTTCATTATGTTATTTTTGTTTTTACAGACCATACTGGTTTCATTGCTGTTTTGATTCAGTCACACTTTCATATGGAAACATAACACAGTCTTATGGAAATATTTAAAAGGCTTTAAATTAAGCAACTGCTTTTGAAACTAATGTATGTTATCACATGCCAAAAACTGTCTAAGGTCCCTATAGTGAGTAAAATTGGTGGAAGTACAGAGTGTTTACCTTTGGGTGTCCTCAGGTGCATCCTTGCTATCTAAGGATGCCAGATTCTTTGCCAGTTTGATGGCACGATTATAAAAGCGATCTAGCTCCTCCATGATGAAATTAAGGTCTGAGGAGAGGTGAGGAGCAGCAGTGAAACGCCAGAACAGGGCAGGGATGTACATGAGGATCGCCAGCAAGAGCAGGATGTATGGGAAGAACTGAGAGAGTCAGAGAAATTAGGGGAAACAAGAGAAGAACATATCTGAAAAATCCCAGTATACACATGATCAAAATTTTAACACTCATTATCATTTTCCATCCCAGAGCATGTTGAGGGGGCATCTGCACCTTGTGTAGCCATAGTGGTGAACTATCTGCTTGTTGCTGTACTGCTGCCCAACAAAAGGAGTCCACATATGCTGCCTGTCTCCAAGAGAAGTTAGTGGGAGCAAAGCAGCTGATCTGGGTACCTGGATGAGAAATGTGAAGAGTTATTTGGACCTGACATTTTGGTGATTCAGCAAAGAGAAACAAACCCCACAGTAAGTGTCTGTCCTCACACCTCTGTGCTCATGGCCTAATTTGTTGCTTGTGACAGGTTGTTCTCAGCATACTTTATGTCAACAATTATAACAGCCCTATTATAGTAGGGGTACAATAAAAACTTCAGTCATGCATGTAGAATTCATAAGTGTCCCAGATAGTCAGCAGACCTTAACATTTTGCCAACAAACAATTATTTTCAATATCATTAAATCTTTTGATTGGTTTCTCAATCAATATTACTTGTTGATGCTCCGAAACTAACGAACATTATAAATTCCTACAGCAAAAATACCTTCAAATTGTTACCATACCATTAAAAGCATGATAGGCTTTTTCATGGAGCTCATGAATACATATATTGTGACATTTATAAACACAATGTATATACAATGGCTGATTTCCATTTAGCTACTTTGATTTTACTCTGTCACACTGCTATTACTGGGACACCTAAGTAGAGCAGACCCATTGTTTGTGTAGGAACAAATATGCTTTATCCACTATGACAAGCCAAAATTACTGCTGTGAAAAAAAATACTCATCTAATGCTGCTTGGGTTTAAAGGGAATCGGGTTAAATGGATCAGTTTATTGAACAGGGAAAATCAATATTTTGACCACACTGTCTTTCAGTCCTTTTACTGAAGCTTTCTCAGTAATCGATCCATCCTGTGTGAGTATGTCTGGCAGGACTGTCAGTGCTGAGCAGAGAATGATAAAAACAGACTGCAGGTATTATAACCTGAGAAGATTATGATAGAGATTAAGTGGATTTGTCAAACTGCTAATGGAGCGGTGTTGTGGTTATACTAAAGAGGAAGTCATGAAGATAATCTTCCAGTTTCTAGAGAACATTCTGCAAGTCCTATGGCGCCAGCTTCATATAAGGACCTGATTACGGTGCATGAAGAAGAGTCTGTCAGCATGTGAAGCTGCATATGCCCATGTGTCTACAGTTTCCATCATTATCATCATCATCAGCAGCAGCGTCCATGCCTTCCTCTGTGTCAGGGCGTAAACCACACCTTCTTTAGTAGCTACTCACACCTCATCTTTCTGGTCATTTACTATATGTATCCTCTATAAATATCATATTACTCGCCCCTGCATAATTGTTGTGTTATGGAAACACTCCCATAGTGGTTAATGTGTAGGAAGCTCTGCCGGGATCTTCACTGACTGATAGATCTAATATCTTGATTAGATGATAAAGGCTGCTTTTCAGAGGATCCCCACAACTCACCAACTGATACCTCTTGAGCAAAGGCGAGAGAGATGAGAAACAAAGGCAACCCCACCGCTAGAAACGTCACTATTTTGTCCAACGCCAGCTCCAGACGCACCCCTTCAATAAAAAGTCGGAAAAAACGTACTCCGTGGCTACGTGGGCAATCGCCATGGCGAACAGGAACAACAAAAACAAACAAACAAACAAAAAGCGGCGTTGTCTAATTGATGAGAGGGTCCGTTTCTTTTCAATGAGCCAAAAGCAAAAAGCGCCTGAGGTTTAAATTATTAAGAGACCTCTCGCAGTATGGAAATGTGTGAAGAATGTAACAATAAAACACTGAGCCCTTATTCTTTTGCCATCTCCATTCTCGGCTCGACTGATGGTTCAACCTGCTGTCCCGTTACCCCACACATCAACGGGGGCAGCAGGCTGCCAGGCGGCCGCTAGGGGACGCTACTGTGCCGGTAACTACACAAGCCAGGGAACAACAAAATATTATACAGTACAGCAAATAAAATCAAAACTTTTATTTCTAAGTGGTTTACAAGAACTTAAGTAGGTCTGATGAGATTATCTTCAGGTGCTTTAATGAAATAAATGCAACAATATCTAGATATAAAAGTGGGCTAACTATGTTTCTGGTAAAAGTACTACTCAGTAGGCAGTATGCCCTCTTTTAGAGAATTATGCCGTTTTATTGCAGTACTATTAGTACACTCGGTCCAGGTGGAGTTAATTTGGCCTGCTGCACGGATCTATTACAAAGCAAGGTTATTGTATTGTAGCCTGTGTGTAAATGATTATTTTGTATCACAATATTCATAATCAGAAAAGTATAGTTGTAAAATATAGTGCAGTACAAATAGGCTATATGGGCAGCTTGAGGAGTATAAATAAGTATTATGTAGTGCAGGAATAGTAGCATAATGTGGAAGCACCTGAAACTACTAAAAATACATTTTCAGTAAATGCACTAAATTGCAGAAAATGCAAGAAAACAAATGTCATTGAGAAAAGTGACACAGGACTATATTATATCATTTAAATTATTTGAAATAAGAGTGTGCTTATCTGCTATTATTAATGCATAAATAAAATCCCTATAGCTCAAATCAGCATATTATCAACTATTAAAGTGATAAAATGCACAGCCTTCCACATTTCGTAGTCCGGTATAAAAGTAAAGCCTAAAATGATTTTGTATACTGCACGTATTGCAAAAAAAAAAAATGTTTATTATAACCAGTTATAACAATAACACAATAACATTTGCGACAGCTTTGCTTGCTTTCTGGCAGAAGTAGGTTACAAATAAGGTGCGCGTTTCCTGGGAGACAGATAGAGGGAAACGGTCTTTTGAGGAAGATGTGAAAGACGAGACCTTCTCAGGTATCTAATAAACCAACGCTTTTTGGAAATCGTTCGCCGTTTCCAAAGAACAGTGAATTTAATTTACATGCGGTGGCATGTTGGAGCAGCACCGCGTCTGTAACCGAGCCAGCTAATGGTGCGTGTTGTTAGCTCAACGGGAAAGCTAGCTCCAGGCAAAGTTTGCCAGATGCTAGCTTCAGTTAGCAACCTGGCTAGCTAATTACGCCACAAACTACAGTTAACGTAAATACATTCAGAGTACGGACACTCGGAGACGCTTCAAGCTAATGTAACGTTGCTTCGTTTAATTTGCACTTTTTTGCCCTGGTAAGATATAACGTTAACTAGCTAACTGGTGTTAGGTTCGGAGAACAGCCTGACTTGCAGTGTTTGTTGTATACGTTGTGTACACAGGCACGTGCCCTTTGTTGATGATAAACAATCCTGACGAAGCTGTGTTGAATAAAACGCGTTAACGTTGAAACGACCACACCTGTGCTGTCAGCTGACGGACGTGGTCACTAAGAAGTAATTTAAGCGAAACTCATCTGTGTACGGTTTTAACTTTAGTTTCCTCCTTAACAGGAGAGTATGAGAGAGAAGAGAGATGACAGTATGGTGAAGGATCTCTCTGGCTTGTATGATGGAAGGACTGGGAGAGGAGAGATCCATATGCAGCTCTAGACCCTTCCCATGGCTCAGTCACCCCAAAACGGAGGCCTCAACCCTGCTATGGAAACTCAAAGACTGCTTCTCCACAAATGAGACAACCGCTCCTCATCACACAGATAAAGAAGTAGGTAGTTATCTGTAAGCAGTATATGTCTTTATGTGCAATGTGTCTACATGTAGAGCAGTGTAAAGTGATTTAGTTTGAATTCTGAATCTCAGATTCAAACAAATGGTTCAGCATTATCAGATATCACATTCTGGACTAGTCCGTGTTATCTTGATTTAATTGTACACTATGTGTTAGGGCATGTGTTCAAGATAAACAGTCTTTCCCACTGTTTTTGTTACCAAATATCTCCTACTGTGTGGGTGACATGCAAATATTAGTTCTTTGTTGTTCCCCTACCAACTAAAATAATGTGAGTCTATTGTTTGCTTTTTTTTTAATATATATATTCCAGACAAATTACATGGAGAGCAGAAAGGCTGTACTGGAATTGAAAGATGTTCCTCCTCCTCCACACCATACTTCCTCCTCCCAATCATCCCAGCCCTACTCTCTGGCCCCTCTCCCTTTGCCTCCTCCATGCTTGCCTCCTCCTCAGCTTACGCAAGACTCCCACCAACAACAGCCCCCACCACAGCAGCGACAAGAAGGGGCTAGCTCCAAAGTAAGCATTTGCACTCGCTGTGACTATTGCAGCACAGATGTTTATGGGTTATTAGGTGGTGGAGGTGTTGTTGGTAGTAGTAGCAGCAGCAGCAGCAGCAGCAGCAGCAGCAGCAGCAGCAGCAGTAGCGTTGCTGGTGTTGTTTCACTTTACATGGCACCAGGGTCTTTGGGAGCACCCATCAGCAGCAGCTGTATTAACAGGTCTGGGCCTTGCTCTGTAGCCTCATCTGTTCATCCGTATAAACCTAAGCCAAGCTGTGGAAGTGAAGTTCCTGATACTTTGCTCGGTCTTAGTTACAAGCCTCAGCTGCCCTCTTCTGTTGCTACCTCTCAGCCTGTGTCATCACACCCCTACCTCACCTGCTGCTCAGGGGTTCTCCATACCTTCCCATCTGTATCTCATCCATGCAGTCAACCCAACCTGTTTCCCTCCTCCACCTCTGTAGTTTCTTCTATCCCTTCTGTTTCCTCTCTACCTGCTCCCTTGCATGGCTCTTGCCTGGCCTCTTCTGGCTACTATACCTGTGGTGTGGACTGCAGCCCATCAGCCAGAAGATCCCAGAGAGGCACACTTGGTGATCCCCCAACCACTGCCATCACTACTACAACCACCTCAACACACTTCTGCTCTAATCCTGTGCACCTAAATGTACAACGCACGCTTTTTGTGAAGGGTGCACACTACTGCCAGGAGTGCTTGTTAAAGGTTGGTAGAGTTTTCTTCAGTCACTGTGGCTTTTTTGTATATGTATGACATGGTGATTGCTGTAGGGAACTTTATGCTATGTCAATAGATTACCTCACTAATGCAACCTCTAGCTGGCTCTGAATTAGTATTATTTATTTGCATAATATTACTTGTTATTGAGGTCTGAGTTTTTTTTTGTTCGTTTGTTTTTTTTGTGCTGTCTAATTCTGTTTTTCCTGACAATTTGTGCCTATTTGCAGCCTGTGAATGGTCTGTCATCAGAGTCAGACAGTGTGTGGCCCAATGTTCCTATTCCTCAGACTGCAACTCTTCCTATACCCATTTGTAATGGCTGTGGCACCTCCTCAGATGGCATGGTGCTCATGCCATCGACCAGTCTTGGCAACAGTGGTCAGAAGTATGGTTAGTGGACTCTTCAGTGTTCACTTCATGTGTATATGTAAATGTTTATTGAAATTTAGTGTTAGGCTGGTCTTGAGGATCTTGACTGGACCGTTTTTAAATCACAAGCTCTATGCAGTTTGAATGCATATGAAATGTTCTTCCTGGTTAATTAAATTTGCAGTATGCAACTTTAGGAAATCAAGGTAGCAGTAGCATGAGACCCAAAATCAATCCATTACACTCTGCCCAGGCCTCTCCCTGCTCTACAGCTTTCTGCCCAAAGGTTAATGGCATTAATCTTTATCAAATTACAGTTAATAAGAATGGTGCAAACCTAACAGTCATGCAGAAATAATTCTGGCCTGCCTCTCTTTTTGTGTATGGTGTCTTAACCAATGCCAGGGTTAAGGGCCTACTAGCTTTTGAGTCAGCCTTGGTGATCTCTGAAGCCATGGTGCAATATGAGCAGTAGATGTACACATTCACATCTTAACTGAGAGCTGTAAGCTCCCACCCCTGACTTCAATTTGCTCTCATTGGTTAGAAGGGCAGTCCTTGCTTTGGACACTGAGAAGGAAATATCTCTACACTGCTGCCAGGCTGTTCAATGACAGCAGTGCTACTAGAGCTTTTCACAGTGCCTCTTCAATTAAGACAGGACTTTGAGCATATTTCTATTTCAAAAAATATTTGGTAAAAGTTGCTTTAACTGTAACAATAATAATACAATTTATTGTAAAATTGATATTTAATCTTTTGAGATTAAAAATGTGTATATTTAGAGTTTTTGCTGACTTGTTTGCTTGCTGCATGCTAGGTTCCCCAGAGAATAATGGTCCTGAGAACCTCCCTCCAGTGGGTGTCTTCTGGGACATTGAGAACTGCAGTGTTCCCAGTGGACGTTCTGCTGGAGCTGTGGTCCAGCGTATTCGCAGCCGTTTCTTCCAAGGTCACCGTGAAGCAGAATTCATTTGTGTCTGTGATATCAGCAAGGAGAGTAAAGCAGTCATCCAAGAGCTCAATAACTGCCAGGTACTCACAAAAAACGTGTTGGTTGTTATTTTTATATATATATATATATATATTACCATTCACACACAAAAATGCATAAAAAATATTAGACTGCAGCGTTTCAATCCCCACAGCAGAGCTGGTCTTGTGGTGTTGAAACAGAAATGCATTTACTAAGTTACTTTAAGTTGGGCTTATTTGTTATATGATATGGGCTGGCATGAGGTATTCTCACACTATTTTACATAATTTTGTGTCAAATCAGATACTGTATATATCACTGCTTTCAGTAAAGTATGACAAAATTATCACTTTGATATTGGTATTTGAAATATCAACACATCCAACATTGGCTTCCCTGGGACATCCCAAAAATTCCCACCAAAAACAACCAAAGAAGATTCAATAAAATAAGGAGAAAGTCTGAAGCTAGGTATTACTTTTGCTTCCTTAGGTCACTGTTGCACATATCAATGCCACAGCCAAGAATGCTGCAGATGATAAGCTTCGCCAGAGCCTGCGGCGCTTTGCTGAGACCCACACTGCACCTGCGACTGTTGTACTAGTGTCCTGTGAGTTCAGCTCAGGTCCACAATCGACTTACAGCCTTACTACCATGGAGAAGTTTATCATAACAATTGTTATCTTTGCAATATTAACAGCGGATGTGAACTTTGCAAGTGAGCTGAGTGACTTGCGTCATCGCCATGGTTTCCAGGTAATCTTGGTCCATGGCAACCATACATCTTCAGCCCTACTGCAGCACGCCCACCGCCATGTTGCCTTTCAGGATATCACAGCTGACCTGCCACCACGAATGCTTGTTAAAGCACAGGTAGGCCTCTCAAATGCTTTAGGACCTGGTTACTTTTTTTTTTAACTACTTTGTATTAAATAAGGGAAGGTGGTGCTGGCAAAAGTAAGCCAACACATTTTAGTGTGGACAAGAGAGCAAACAGGAAAGTGAAGAGTGATTTCCTTTATGGGTCATTTCAGATTTTCCTAATCTATACCACTCTCAGCCATTTTCCAAATAGTTTTTCAACTTAAAAGGAAGACTACTGCTTTGATATTTTTAAGTGTAAATTATACAAACCAGACAGGCGCGCTGTCTCTTCCTCCCCTCCCTCAGCCCAGTTTCAACCTCCTCTATGTGCACAACCTCCCTGTCAACTGTGACAAGAGCCTGCGGAACGCTGTGAAGCTCAGGCTCCGCCGCCTGTCAGACAACTGTGGTGGCAAGGTGCTGAGCATGTCCGAGGGCTCAGCAGTCCTCCGTTTTGGCAGCCCTGAGGCAGCTGCACGTGCCCGCAAACGAATGGAAAATGAGGATGTGTTTGGCCACAGAATCAGCCTCTCCTTCTCCCCACGGCCCAGAGACAATGCAAGTCCTGAGCCTGAGCTTCAGTCTCAGTCCAATCACTTGCTTCAGCCTCAGACTCTACCCCAGCCCTATCAGACTCAGGATTCAATGTTTGCCCCTCTACCCTCTATATCCTCCTTTTCTTTTCTGCCTCTGGAGAAGCCCCGGTCACCCAGGAGGCCACGGCGAGCAACCCGCCCATGCCACACCCCTGGCCCAGTGCCTGAAAGGCCCTACAGCCCCAGGAGGGGGTGCAGTGGGCCACCCGGTGGTGCTCCAGCCAAGCCCCATCAGGTCAGCAGTCTCATTGGTGCCTGCTTCCCCTTAACCTCCACTGCCCTCTAACCTTGACTGGGCTGCTTTATAAATCAGTGCCTTATTTTTTCCCCCCAGTGTCCTAATTGCTGCTTGCACTAACAGCTTGTAGCTGCTTGCTAAGCTTCATTTGTCTCCTTTTGCTAGCTCATAGCATGTTTCCCCTGTTGTCTTGCATGTTCATTGATCATTTGTCAAATTAATGCATGGACTACTCTATAGGTTTATAGCTTTTTCAAACTGTTTGTCCAGTGTACCAGTGCTGGTATGCTGCTTCATGTGAGCAGGAAGTTTGTGTTCTGTCCAGTCTGCTATCTGTGGTGCAACTTGGCCCACATAAATATTTACAAAGAGAAAACTGTCCTCTGGTGGTTGGAATACCTTGTCGTTGTCTTGCTTTATAACCAAACAGACCAGTGTGCAATAGTGGAAAAAGTAAATGAATTACTATATATATGGACTGAAACTGAGAATGGCCATTTTCAACTTTTCACTGTAGTTGGACACAAAATTAAAATTTTCATTTTGTGGTTTATCTAATATCCAGTAAAACACTAATTATCGAATTACTGAAGTGACAGACGTGTACAGCTAAAATTCCATGACTAATAAGACTAACAGCGCACAAGCAGAAATGTAGTAAAAATAAATCACAGGTCTCGTTCATGATTATTAAAAACACACTCTCATGGTTATATCAAAAGCTGTGCACAAGAGGCTCAAGTTCAGCACTTGTCAATTATAGCATGAAGACAAGTAACAGAACTGTCATAAAGCTGTTTCTGCAGCTCTTATAGTGGCTGTTGCAGCTTGGCATTGGATGTCTGTTTTGTACTGTGTAATACAGTACACTCCATTTCTGCTCTTTTAATATCATCTCTATTTAAACCTCAAAGCATTGTCTTATGCCATTCTGGAGCTTTTGCTGTTCTGTTTTGCATGTCTTTTAACATATATAACTGTCCTTACAATCCCACACGCATGTGTGTATACAAATGCATCCACAATATCCAGCCAGTAAACATAACATTTGCTGCCTCTGACTGATCCAGGAGCTGGGTAGTTTGGAGGACAAGCCCAGGATGGACTTCCAACACTTGGATAAAGGGCGTGCTGCTGCTTTTCCCCCCAACAGTAATGGTGAGACAGGAACCCCAGAGCAGCTGTCCAAGCCTGGCCTGACTGGAGAATCCATATACAGAAGGAGGTACACAAAAAGAAAGGGCATGTTAGACAGACATGCTCTTTTCTTAGATATGCAGGTGCTAGCCTGACGTCTTATTTTTCAGTCAATCAAGCAACAATTTATATTTGATGTAACTGCCTTTCTGTTAAAAATGTCAAAGGTAAACAAGCAGCATGACTATACTTTTTCAGTATAGTCATGCTGCTTGTTTTAATTTTTTCCCCCCCTAATCTTTCTATATAGAAGAGAGGGCTCCAGTCCTCGCACTGTCACTGAATCCCCTGCAGAACAAGGGGATAGGAGCTCAGGGGAGTTCCAGATTAGCACACCCTCAGCCTTCAGCAAATTGAACCTCCACAGGAGCTTCAGTCCCCTCGTCCTCTCCCAGGGCTCCTGGTCTTCCAGGTGGGCAGTTAGTTTAAAGTACTCCTGTTTTTAGTTGGCCATAAATGTTTCTGGCTATGACAACCTGCCAATGCTCCATACAAGTTCTTGAGACTCTCATATTATTACATATAATGCTGTCAAATGTTAAACTTCCCATTCTCCAACAATAGGAGTGTGTCCCCCTGCCTGTCCAGCCGCTCCTCACCTCTGCTCACTGCTCCTCGTAGCCCTTGTTCTGAAGGTCCTTTTGAGCTTTTCTCAGAGGGGGCAGAGATCCAGGTGGCCAACCTGGACTACAGAATGTCCCGTAAAGATCTGCAGCAGACACTGCAAGACACTTTCTCCCGATATGGGCGGGTAAGACCTATGAGATTGATATTTTTGTACAGATTAAATACATTTGTTTCCTCTGATTTGGTTTATTTTTAGTGTTAAAGAACATATTTTTAGGAGGAATGTTTGCAGATATTATGTTTGAAATAAGATTAGCCTCTCTCTCAAAACATCTCCTTGTGGCATGACTTGTTTTGTCTAGGTCAAAGCTGTGGAGCTTAGCCCGCACACTGACTATCAGTTGAAGGCCACAGTTCAGATGTCACTACAGCAGGCCATCAGTGCAGTCAGTGGCCTGCACCGTTACAAGGTTGGAGGCAAGCGCATTCAGGTGTCTCTGGTCACCAGTGGCAGCAGCAAATCTCTTGCCATGCTCAGGTATAGTTTGTATTGAATTAAACTAAAGGTTTGGTGAAATATGGTCATAACTTGCTTTCACTGCCTGGCATTAGTACTCTGTGGGGGTTTCAGATCTATTGTTCTTTTCTAAATGTTCTGGTTTAGTGGTTAGTTTCTGCTTTGTCATTATACAGCTCTGAGATCATCAGCATTCTTCAGGATGCACCTGCTAATTGTCTGCCTCTATTCAAGTTCACTGACATATATGAAAAGAAGTAAGTACTGATTTTCAACTTGAGCAATTGTGATAAATATTTTCACTTGTATTACAATGCATATTTTGACTGTATGCTTTTCTATCCCCTCTTCAGATATTCTCGTAAGCTCGTGGTTGGGGATCTATACAGGCTACCAGACCTGGTGGCAGTGCGGGAACAGGGAGGCTCAAGGCTTGTGTGCCTTCTGCCGAACAGCCAAATTCGTCAGAGTCCACTGGGTTCTTCCCAGTCCCAGGAGGGCTCCTCCTCCACCAGCGGAAGTCCTGTGGTGTTTGAGGAGCTGGAATATCATGAACCTGTCTGTAGACAACACTATGCACAGCAGAATTTCAGGTTAATATAATATAATATAATATATAATCTGATATAATACTAATTTAATGGAAATATGTACTAAAACACAGATTTATTTGCACTTTCCTTAAACATTTTTGCTGACATTTACTTTCAATTTTTATGAATTAAAATCTGTCAGCAGTCCATTTTATTATTACGCCAGTGTTATTGGGTGCCAAGTACCTCACTAGCAATTGGTATTGTCAAAACTCTTCTCTGCAGCAGCAAACATGTCAGTGTGAACTGACCTGTCCAATCCTGATGGGATGTGTATGTCTCTTTTTGTAGTGAGGCAGACTTTGACCCTGACTCCTATAAAATCCCATTTGTTGTGATGTCTCTGACCACATTGGCTTCTGAGGTCCACAGTCTGTTGCAGTCACATGAGGGCACCCTTCCTCTGCTCAGGTGATACTCAGCTCTAAAATCCATGCATACTTCTTTTGGGTAAAATGGGGCGTATCTACATTATAGAGTCATTATAGAGTAATTAAGTTTCCTTTCTATTTAGTTTTCCAGACTGTTATGCAGCAAAATTCAGCCCACTACAGGTTGGCAGTGAGACACTAGAGGGTGGTGTTCCCCTGGAGCACCTCATTACCTGTGTTCCCAGTATCACAATAGTTACAGCTCAGAATGGTTTCAAAGTCATCAAGTGGATCCACAACAAACCACCAGCACCAAATTCTGGTAGGAACATTCAGAAATCTCAAGACTTTATTGGGGTTTGGGCTGAAATGTTTTTCTTTCCTGCAGTGCCATCTCTGTACACAGTGCTGTATTTACCAGCTGGATATATGTATTTCAAACATTTCAAACAATTTATTTTTACCTTTAGAACCTTGGATTCAGCGCTGCAAAAGTCCAGTTGGCAACCCACAGCTCATTCAATTCAGCCGAGAGATTATTGACCTGTTGAAGAGTCAGCCATCTTGCATCATGCCGATCAGCAAGTTCATACCCTCATACCACCATCACTTTGCCAAGCAGTGCCGTGTTTCTGACTATGGCTACTCCAAGCTGCTGGAGCTTCTGGAGGCTGTGCCACATGTCTTGCAGGTAGATATGAGGATTACACTTTTTTAACTTGCCATATTTTTCAGACTAAGTCGCATTGGACTATTAATTGCATTTAGCAAAAACAGCATTGTTGAACAGAAAAAAACATATATAAGTCACTTTGGTGTATAAGTCGCATTTGTAATTATACTAACTGTAGTATAAATTAGCCTATAATGAAGGTAGGCTAGGTATAACAACAAGCAAAAAAAGTGCATTATGAAATTCATTCATCTGTGTCAAGTAACATTAAACAATTGCATCAACATCAGGGTGGAGGTGGCGGGAGATGAAGCGGCGCATTCACCTCTCTCTCGGGCTGCCTGAATTCCAACGCTCTCTCCGCTTTTTCAGCTGCCTATTTTACTACCTGCACTTTGAAGTCTGCAGTATGATTTCTTTTGGGCAGCATTTTCACGTTTTACACTAGGAGTTGTAGTATTGTGTGAACATAAGCCCTTTTACTTTTTCAGTGGTACGATATTCACCTGAGTCAAGAGTGCCATCTAATGCTAGTGACTACTCAACAAAATGACTGTAAATTTACACATAAGTTACACTACCAGACACGGGAGTAAAGAAAAAAAAGTGCGACTTATATTCCAGAAAATACCATATATGTCATCCTAATTGTGCTATTGTTTATTGGTATTTTACATATTGTATATTTAATTTTATCTGCAGATCCTGGGAATGGGTACCAAACGCCTCCTGACCCTGACACATCGTGCTCAGGTGAAGCGTTTCACCCAAGACCTGCTGAAATTGCTTAAATTTCAAGCCAGCAAGCAAGTGGCACTCAAGGACTTCATGCAGGCATATCACTGGTCAGTCAACATAGCTTGTAGCTGTAGACAATGTCTTCACATTGTGTTTTGTGGAAGATAAATACTAGCAATTTAATTGTTTGTCTGAACTCTAACTCATTTACAATTGGATTTTCAGTTTCATGGTTGTGTATTCTCCTCTGCTCCATCAGGTGCTTCTCCAGAGACTGGAGAGTGACCGACTATGGAATGTGTGACCTAATGGACCTTCTGACTGAAATCCCCGATTCTACCATCACCATTGCACATCAGGATACAGACACAGTCATCTCTGTTCCTAAGAGAGGTTTGTTTAAACTAGCTTTTAAAACTACCTGCTGTAAGCAGGGTGTCTGCGGATCCTTAAAAAGTCTTAAATTCCATATTATAAAACTAAGGCCTTAATTAGCATTAAAATGTCTTAAATTCGCATTTCAAAGGTCTTAAAATGAAATCTAACCGACCCCATAAAGAAGATTTTATTTTCATCTTGAAATCAATTTGAAAGCCTTTCGCGTATTTGTTACGCAGAACGAAATAGGCGGAACCAACTAAAATACGCGTTTGAGGGGGATTTTATTTAACACATGCTTTCCGGCAGCTGCATGAACTGCGGAAAAGTTTCAGCATTAGTCTTTTGCCATGGGTAAATGTAAATTTAATGACAATTGGTTACAAAACCCTAATTTTGCGCCGTGGTTAAGTCCAGTTAGTGGCAACGTGTTCGAGGCCCGGTGCAGGCTGTGCAAAAAAATGTAACACTCGGAACAATGGGTATGAAAGCTTTGGAGACCCACATGCGGTGTTTGAAAACACCTGGCATTTTATTTTTGTTTTACTCAATAAATCAAACGGTGTGTAAACAGTTTATATCAATAAACACTATGTTATGGTAATTGGTTGTATTGTGGGATGTTTTATTTTATTTCTACAAAATTGGTCTTAAATTTCATTCAGCGTGGTATTAAAAAGGTCTTAAAATCTTAAATCTAGCTCTTAGAAACCTGCAGAGACCCTGGTAAGATGAAGCTGAATGTGAGTCGTCAATAGTTTACTGCCATTCTTAGTTGTCTTTTTATATTTGTTATAGCTCTATACATCTTCCATTGTTGATGTTTTAGTTTAGTTACAATAGTTTATAGTATGGTTATATATAGTTAGTTGGTGATAACATTATCAAAACTAGCATTTAAAGAAATGAATTATAAACAAATGCTTTTTAGTGTGGTGTTCCACTAACTTCCCTTTTAATTTTCCTACAGAGCGTACAGTGGAGGAAATGGAGCGCACCAGGCAGTTTGGGAAGGAGGTGGTGGACTTACTTCGTCACCAGCCTCACTGTCGAATGCCCTTTAGTAAGTTCATTCCCACCTACCACCATCACTTTGGTCGTCAGTGCAAGCTCAGCTACTACGGCTTCACCAAGCTCATGGAACTGTTTGAGGCAATCCCAGATGTACTGATGGTGAGTAGGGCACTCTCTTTATTTATATAATGCTGTTTCTTCATCCCAACTCACAACTATAAGGAGGTTTTTAGCAGATTAGTGTCTCTATAAATAAAAAATAATTTAAAAAAAAAAAGGAGTAGAAGACATTGAGTCTGATGTGTATTGATGCCCCCACCATATAGTCCAGCCAAGAGGAAAAGTACCATACTGGACAGTATCAGCTCAAACGGCATGTTGAGTTGCTTCTTTCAGCTGAGTCCCAACTTATATTTTGTCAGGTGTTGGAGTGTGGTGAGGAGAAAGTGCTGACCCTGACAGAGGTGGAGCGTATCAAGGCCCTGGCGGCTCAGCTGGTCAAGCTGCTTCGGGCCCAGAAAAACTCCAGCCTTCCTGTCAGCCAGCTGCTCACAGAGTACAGCAAGACTTTTGGATATGGTCTACGCCTGCAGGACTATGATGCTAGTTCCCTGCCAGCACTGCTGACCAAACTCTGCCATGTTGTCAAGGTAAGGAGCAGCTGTGTTATGTGATGTTTTTGCTTCTATTTGGATATTTTGGTCATTTTTTTGGACAGCTCCTCGGTGGCAAAGCACCAGGGGTGGATGAGATCCGCCCCGAGTACCTCAAGTCTCTGGATGTTGCTGGGCTGTCATGGCAGACACCCCTGTGCAACATCGCGTGGCGTTCGGGGACAGTACCCCTGGATTGGCAGACCAGGGTGGTGGTTCCTCTTTTTAAGAAGGGGGAATGGAGGGTGTGTTCCAACTACAGAGGGATCACACTCCTCAGCCTCCCGGGGAAGGTCTATGCCAGGGTACTGGAGAGGAGGATCCAGCCGGTGGTCGAACCTCGGATCCAGGATGAACAGTGCGGTTTCCGTCACAGCTGTGGAACACTGGACCAGCTCTACACCCTCTCGAGGGTGCTCGAGGGTTCATGGGAGTTTGCCCAACCAGTCCACATGTGTCTTGTGGACTTGGAGAAGGCATTCAACCGGGTCCCTCGTGACATCCTGTGGGAGGTGCTCCAGGAGTATGGGGTCCGGGGCCCTTTGCTGAGGGCTATCCGATCTCTGTACAAATGGAGCAGGAGCTTGGTTCACATTGCCAGTAGTAAGTCAGACCTGCACGTTGGACTCCGGCAGGGCTGCCCTTTGTCACCGGTTCTGTTCATTACTTTTATGGACAGAATTTCTAGGCGCAGCCAGGGGCCGGAGGGAGTCCAGTTTGGGGACCACAGGATTTCATCTCTGCTTTTTGCAGATGATGTTGTCCTGTTGACTCCATCGAGCCAGGATCTCCAGCGTGCGCTGGGGTGGTTTGCAACCGAGTGTGAAGCGGCTGGGATGAGAATCAGCACCTCCAAGTCTGAGGCCATGGTACTCAACCGGAAAAAGGTGGCTTCCTCCGCAGGGTGGCCTGGCGCTCCCTTAGAGATAGGGTGAGGAATTCGGTCACCCGGGAGGGGCTCGGAGTAGAGCTGCTGCTCCTCCACAGCGAGAGGAGTCAGTTGAGGTGGCTCGGGCATTTGGTTTGGATGCCTCCTGGGCGCCTTCCTGGGGAGGTGTTCCGGGCATGTCCCACCGAGAGGAGGCCCCGGGGAAGACCCAGGACACGCTGGAGGGACTATGTCTCCCGGCTGGCCTGGCCTTGGTGTCCCCCTAGAAGAGCTGGAGGAAGTGTCCAGGGAGAAGGAAGTCTGGGTATCCCTGATTCGGCTACTGCCCCCGCGACCCGGCCCCGGATAAGCGGAAGAAGATGGATGGATGGATGGTCATTTTCTCTAAATAGTGTTTGCAGATTTTTAATGCAAAAGAATGTTGATTTCTCACGTTGTTACAGTATTAATGTATTTTACAGTACAATACACAGCAGCCTGCCTGAACTCTAATCTTAAGATGTTTATATTGTGTTTGTGCTGGTTAATCTAATTAAAAAAAAAAAGTTTGCCACTTTAGAGTTTATCTGGATAAATCTTTGTTGCTTAGTTCAACAAAACGCTAAATCTCCATCAATCTGTGGTCGTGAGCTTCAGAGTTGAAATCCTTTTTGCTATTCTTGTTGATATATATTCCTGGTGTCCTGGTATAACACTACATCTCCTTTGGGATCACTTCGTAATTAATGAATGTTAGTTGCCAGACTGATGTTAACAGCTGGAAAGTGTAAAGGTGGTGAGATGCTGGAGAATGGCTGACATCTCTAGAAGCTGATGGCAGAGCTAACATACATCTAGATAAAGTTTAAGTTTGAGATTCTGTTCTTAAATAACTATGCTCTCAGGTTGAAAGGTTTCACGTCTGTTTCACACTCAACCACACCCAGTATCACAGCTACCTGTTAGCTGGTGTGTTGTTGCTGACCAATATGCACGTGCAAAATCACAGCACTGCTCTCACTTCAGTAAAGGAATGTTGTCTACATAACAGGGATTCACTACCAATTAACACAAACCTATGTACTTTACATTTTCGAGGTGGTGGATGGCTCAGAGGGCCGGGAAGTGCAGTTGATCAACAGGAAGTCTCTGCGCTTGCTAACCTCCCAGCTGCTGGCTCTACTCATGTCTCAAGAGGAGGAGCAGGTCATCAGCGGTCTGAAGGTGGAAGAACTGAGCCAGCAATACCTTACTGTCTATGGAGCCCTGCTCAACCCATGTGAATATGGGTTCCTCTCCCTCAGCGAGCTACTTAAAAGTCTGCCCTACCTTGTAGAGGTGAGTGAAATAGTTTGTTGGTTACTTTTTTCTATACATGTGGTTTTAAAAAGCTTTACATTTGTTTTGGAGTTTTTATCAGCATGTGATTGACCTTTTTTCCCCTCTCCTACAATAGTCTTTACTTCCATAGGCAGTCCTGACTGTGTTTTGTTGTTCTTCCCCTCTTTAACAGCTGTACCATGATGAAACTGATGAAAACAATAAAGCTGGCAGCACTCAAAGTGGTCAGGGTGAAGGGTGGGTGAGGCTGACCAGGCTTTACCAGTTCGCCCGTAACTTGCGTGCCCTGCTCCACACCTACCATTATAACCAGATCTTCCTGACTGAGTTCCCCGGGGCTTACCACAAATTTATGGGCCACATTCTTGAACCACGTTCCTATGGATATGCCAACACTGATGAACTGCTCAGTGCTGTTCCACAGGTGGGGGTTAAACACGCCAATACGTTTCAAATCCTCTGTGATAGTAGTGCCACTTGTCATCTAATGTCGGACTGTTTTATTGTCATTTGTTTAGGTTTTTGAAAACCCAGAGCTTTTATGTAAATATTGCAGTTTTCATAGTTGCTTCTTTTCTGTGCATTTTGTTTGATTATTTTGTGGCATGTCATCTCCAGGTAGTCTGGATCAAAGGCCATGGTCACAAGAGGATTATCGTTTTGAAGAACGATATGAAAGGTAAAAACAATTTGCACATTTCTCCTAGTGAAGTGATTCATGAGCAGGTGCCTGCATGATGTGCTTTAGGCTATGTAATATGAAACTCTGTGTGTTGTGTTTAGCAAGGGCAAGCTCCTCAGTCCCCAACAGCCCCCAGCCAGGGGGGAACACAGAAAGCCCCAGAGACAGCCCAATGAGCAGCATGTCTGGAGGCCAGAGTTCAGATAACACAGGTTTTTATGAAAATTCTGAAAGATTTTGTTCATGTCAGAGATTTATCATGAGATAAAATAAGAAAAAGTATCACTGAGATCTTAATTTGTGATTATATGTGTTTAAATAAATGACTAATTTCCCTTACTGGGTAAGGTGGTGATGTAGCCACAGAGTCGGAGCTCATGTGTCTGGCATCCCCAGTGGACCTGTTGTGTGGTCCTGTACCATCCTGCCTACCGTCACCTCAGCTCCATCCCGACCCCGTTCTCCTGCAGCAGACAGACCTGATCCACTTTGAGGACAACACTCCACCACCAAAAGGTCAGTTTTAATGTTCCAGCTATGTATTTTTGTTGCATTAAAATTCATTCATCTTTTTTTTGTGGTGTTAGGTTAAGTCACTGGTGGCTTTGACTGAAATTCAAAGTTTGTCAGTTTAAGGAACAATGTTTTCAAAGTTTTATCTTGAATTAAATGGCCATTAGATACAAGCAAGGATGTGTCAGTAACTTTAAAAAAAACATTTTGGACCTTAGCCTAGAACAGAAAATCTCCAGCCCTATTTATAAAATAATGCATTGGATCATTATATACTGGAGTGTATGGCTTTGACATACAGTTTGGGAATTCTTGTTTTTTAAAACGATCTCAAGTAAAAAGCACAAAATAACACTTCAAGACGGAAAGAAAATCATGGTAATGAGCAAAGCACACTTGTCTTAACACCTCTGCAGTATTTCATTAGGAGGTGTAAGCTCAGTCTGTACTTGTGTGTGATTTCAGAGAACGATGAACCTGAGGTAGCAGCTGCAGCAGTCACTGACACCACTTCTGCTCCACCTGATGGGTCCGGCAACACAGACAACTCCACAGGCCCCAAACCTCCACCAGCCCCCGACACGAAGGCCCCTTTGTCCATAGGCAGTCCCAGCAGAAGGGCCACACGCAGCAAAATCAGGCTAGCTCCCAACTTCTCATTCACAGCAGGCCTTTGATCCCCTCACACACAAACATCCAGCCTCACACATACAAAGCAGTTCATATGTAGTGTAACTCTAATTAGAGTTGACCGGCTACACTAAACACAGGAACAACCTCAGAAGAGCATTGGTATTGTGCCCTCGACATCCTAACAGGCTGTTGGATTCTTCTGTTGCTCATTGGCCATCTTTGTTTGTTTCCCAATCAAGGTTCTATCAATACTGTTCACCAAGCTGTGATTTTCTTCTTGCAGATTTTCTGCAGTTCTTTGATTTGCCAAATTCATCTACCATAACCTGTGTTTGTTTCAACCTGAGGGAGTTTGATTTCTATTTCTATGAATGTGCATCTTCAGTTTAAAGCCACATTTAGAGAGACACTGGCTTACGGACAACCCGTGAAACTGAGTTAGTTGTTGCTGTTTAGAGTACTGTTGAACATTGGGAGAAATGCTAGGAATGCATAGCTGAGTTTTCTATACCAGTCCAAGAAATGTAGTTCCCCACATTCACTTTATAAAATTGACATATAATGTTTGGAGAGATGATCTGTTCATTACAATATCGTGAAACCTTCATAATAACGTCCTTGCTGTGTCCCCAAAGACAGAAAATTTCATTTTTGAACTAAATTCAAATTGTGGAGACTTTACTTTATAGATAGGTAAACCCAGACATGTCAGCCAGACTCACTGTGAAGCCACCTGCCTGTCTTTCTTTCAGTCTTCTCTTGGGCCAAGTATTCACACTCTACTTTTCTAAAGAGGTACTTTCTCTTTGAGGTATATTTTTATCTTGTCCCTGTTGTAAAGTAGCCTAAGGACAGAGTTTTCAGTTCCATTTATATTACACAGAGTATTTAATAGTCTGCGGAAGAGTTTCTAAATGTTTTGCCTAAATGTGGTGTATTTGGTGGCAATTCACTGATGAGACTGAAGGAAAACCAGTGTTCAGGTAGCGTCTTCTGTAATGGAAGCTAACAGTCTAATGGTTAGGTAGGATTATGACTGATATTGTGATGAGCACTGCTCTCTGGAAAAAAAATTTTCTCCTAGTATTTTTGACGTAATTGATAGCAATGGTTTTGGTTCGTCTCCACGGCCACTAACGAAGGCCTGAAGGAGAAAAGTGCAGCTCTCCAATGCTTTGGCCAGGTGTGTGCTTAGGGAGCAAAAACTGACATACTTTGTCTTTAGCCAGCAGCCAGTGTGTTTGTGTTCTTTTAGTTGTCTGTGTGGGGTTTACACTGGGGTAGGTGGTGTGAAATGTGCATGGTGTGCATAAATGAGTTTATGCAGAGTGTAAGCCCAGAAGGAACAGACAGGAACAGATGATGGTAAGACATCCTTTAAGACCAGTCTTTTATTTCCATCAGGTTTTTTAGTATCTTAGAGAGGGCATCACATGTGCAGTTGCCACAGAAATGTTCAAGGTTTTTTTTTTTTTTTTTTTTTTGTTTGTTTTAATCAACCTTGCTGCTTGTCGGCTCTGTATCTTGGGTGGTGTCCACACTGAGTTGAGTTTGAGGGGAGCAGTGAGCACTCCTGAGTTTTTGGTTTTTAATGAGAAGGTGAATGGTTGTCAGTTTTTAGGGAAGAGAGATGGGACAGGAGGAGATGGGCTGTTTTGTGGAGCAGTCTCCTGGACACACTGACATACACACAGAGGACCTTCTGCGGCTCTCTGGACTCTGCCGGGCTTTTACAATGGCTTGTATTCGCCACGGTGCCGAAAGTAAATCACCATCGTTCCTCTCCATCCCTTACGTCCCACATAGAGGAATTTTTACCTACTGATGTGTATTGGTTTTCTCAGGTTACCTCTGTCTCAGGTTTTTACAAGACTGCATGCTGCTGAATTGCCACCAAATAATGTCAGCTCCCTGTTAAGTTTATAGCATGGCCCAGAAGCACCTAAAGTCAAAGCATTACTGTTGATGCTGAGAAAAGGTTCAAAGAATGGGTAAAAGCCCATTTATTCTGTTTCCGTGCAGTCTCAGTGTTTAACAGGGTTGAGTTTCCTCTGCCAGACTTACTTACTTTGACTTGGTGTGAAACACCTTTAATGCTGAGATTCCAGTCAAATGTTTTTAAATAGGGCTGTTGTGGCTCACATCTCTGTTGCAGTGTTTTACTGACTATCTGGAGACCTCTATGATGAAGGAATGAGCAGTTCAGACTAATTCATGATTTAGAATTGCTAATGATAGAAATCACTTCACAAAAAATGTCTAGATTTAAAGTGGGCAGTACAACACATTACTTGGTAATCAAGCACACCCTAGCACTCCGCAGAATACTGCAGAGGCAACTAACTCGGATGTATATTTTAATTCCCGTAGCCTTCTCGTTACTTTTTAATTACACCACTGAGAAGCTACTATACCTGTCAGAATATGCACTTCTGCATAGCTGTGGTTCATGAAATGCATATGTAACATTTTGTTGTGTAGGGAAAGAAAAATGTCTGGATTTAACTATCACTATATCTTCCTGTTCAGTTTTTACGTTGCATGACCTTTCTACAGTCCTCAGTCTTCACTGCTGATGAATGATTTCAAGCATCGTTCTGTGGTTAGCACTAAAATTGTCCTTAAAATTCTTACCCTCCATCCTTATGATTTTTGTTTACCTTCTCAACAGTGATATGTCCTCTCTATATTCAACTCCTCCCTCAGCCACATTGTTTTACTGCCTCACCTCACAAGATGTTGCTGTAACAGTCTAACATTGTTGAAGGGACCAAAAAGATTTCAGTTAATAAATTTCACAAGCATCATTTTTGTTGTCTCATGATATTTTTTTCTTTTTTTTTTTGTCTGGAAGAATGAAATTACAGAACAAATCCACTCAGTGTTCGTGAAATATGCTCTTTATTTAAACGTATATGTACAGGTAGTTTCAGCTTATTTTCTGCATATTTGTTCAATATTCAACATTAGAGTCTTTGTGAAGTCACTACTACTACAGAAGGAACATAAAGTGACAGAGCAATACTTTGCTTGACAGGAGTCACTAATGTCCTAAAAACAAACGCACGTCGTCTATTGTAGGCATTTACAAGATTTGCATTCATTTCCTCATGTTTATCATAAAAACGCAAGACTAAATTCAGAGGATGCAGGTTGTTTGTCATCAGCAATATCCATTACAACCGTGAATGATGTCATACTACCTACCACAGTCAATGTTTCCTGTTAGCTGATGTTTGAGATGATAGTATGGCCAGGAATGTGGTGACTTGGGAAAATAAACAAATTGACTATATAATAATTAAAAAAAAAAAAAAAAACCACTCCACTAAGCTAAATGAAATAATTTGGGTGCTGGCATATACAGGGATTAATCAAAGTAATGGAAACACTGACAGAAAAGTGGCTCATGTGAGATAAGCATTAGCAATACAAAGGTTTGGACATAATTTTCACTGTGCTATGAAGTGATCTTAAGGTTATAATATTGTCTGAATGATTTCCACATCTTTTCTATAACTATTATTTTCATATGGTTCATGCTTGAGTCCTGTTCTTTGTTACAGTTAATTTGTCTACATTTTTAATCTGCCATTTCCTTACTCTCCTGTTCAAGCCAGAGCATAGAGTCCAAAATATCACTCTGCTCCAGTACAGACACATCCACCTGCTGCCACACTGTAGTGTTTCTATACCATAAGTTGCTTAATCTCTAGCCAGGTTGTTTGTCTGAACCTCTCCTGTGGGAACAATGATAAAACTGAGTTGTGGGTCTCCTGAAAGTCAGAGAGATCCACTGGTTTGTGTTAAATGCTGAAATGGAATAAAGAAATATCAGTTGGCAAATATGATGCCCTGAAAATGTTTTTTTCCTGTTAGGCAGAGAACCCCAGTATTTATACTTCACTTTGTGGGCACTGTGCTTGTAATTCTCAACATACATGTACTGTGGATCAGACATATCATTATAGACTATATCACCACAACAAACAGAATGACCAAATCTGTTTCTAATTAACACATTTGCTTTTTTTTTTTTGTTTTTGTTTTTTTTTTTTTATTTACAACACCCATGTTTCTCTGTCCCTTGCTATTTTTCCATTGACTATCCCTTCACTCAAAAGCTCCTTGAGTGCTGATCAGTTTTCAAACCTGTGTCTGAAACTGTTTAGAGTAAATTAAGATTCTCTGAGTCACAGGAATTGATGTGTGATGTGAGCGTGTTGTTTCTGCCATAGGGACAGGGTCATAAAGAGGTCTCTGTCAGTTACATGACAGCGCACTGGGTGGCTCCGCAGCAGTCCTTAATGATGGCCACTCCTGACTTGGTGATGGATGGTTTGTTGGGAGGCGGCTCTGGGATTTGTCTCTTAGGCTTTGGGGGATCTTGTCATAAAGAAGAAAGAGAAAACAGAAATGATCACACTGTGGATGTGTAAAATACTCCTGTCCTCTTCTCTGTATGTGGGTTCTTTTTTTAGCCTTCCACTCACTCTGTGTGACTTTTAACTTCTGTTCCAGAGGCATCAGCTTCAGTCTGAGGAACTCGGCCATCTCCTTGTCCTCCTCTCGCTCCCTGAGGTACAATATATTCAAATCTTGAATAAATCACATGCCGATTTCAGTCAAGAAACAGTGTCTGGACATTATATTGGAGCGAAAGAACTAAGAATCTGTTTATCAAAGGTATATCACAACAGTATCCTCCCAAATACCTTCTGTCTGAATCAAAATATATTCTGCTGCAGAAAGAAGGATCTGTTCTCACGTTGAATGAGGTTTTATGTTCACGTTTCTATAACACTGTTTATTTTTTGGTTTTTGACAATGGTTAGTTGCAAAAATGTGCTCATCCAGTGTTTTAACACCTTTTTTAATCATGTCCATATCAGCATTATCTCAGTGTCACACTGCGGGTTATCTGTGGAGGCAGAGGAAGAAAACAATGCACAACCACAGTCATCAGTTAACCTCTCCCACACACACACACACACATACACATACATACAGCCGGCAGTGTTGTGACGCCTTCACTCATGCTCACATTTACTCCGAGTCTCTCTCCTGCTGTTTCTAAACCATCCTACCTATGTGTATCAAATGAAGAAGCGGTGGCTGTGATTTGCTCTAACACAGTCTGAGTAAACAATCCGACAGCCACCTCCCTGAGACAGCATCCCGGATATTAACTCTGCCCGTGGACCGGAGCACTGTACCTTAATCTCTCCACCTCGGCATCATCCACCAGGAAATCCCTCTTCTGCACCAGTTTATGGATCTTCAGGATCAGTTCCTCCTCTCGCTGCTTGTGCGTCTTGGTTTTTTCTTTCTCTGGGGGAATGGAAGAAAGAAGATAAAAGAAATAAACAGATGTATGGAGGTAATATCACAGCAGACGCATTGAGCTACCTGACCTTAAACTGACCTTACAGCAAAATCAGCTGGCTCCTAATCAGGAGTCACAACACAAACATACCCATAATCCTCCCCTCATGTATAATTTATATCAAATAAGGCCCTGGCTTAATTAGAAAGCTTTTTTTTTTCCCCCATTTGAAGAAGGAATTTGCATCCTCAGATGTAACATTCACTTCCATCTGTGTCATTTCCTTAACCTTCCCACTCCAGACAGACTAAACAAAGTGCATGCATAACAACCTGGGCAGACAGCTGAAAAATTACTGTCCTTCTATCATGTGACTCATTGTGCTGGAGCAAGGTAAACGGAAACAGAAGCCCCCAAACTACTGCATGCATGAGGTCCAAGTGGCACATGGGGGTGTCAGCGAGGGACCATTTTTGTGTGAGTGACCACTAATCCCACATGGATGGGGTGGACAAAATAACAGACACACAAGTGTCAAGGGAGTTGAACTGGAGCCAGTTTGCCCTCACTATTTTTTAAATTCGTGGCTACAGTACAGATTAACACCTCGGGCATCAGACGTTACCACAGTGGTAAATAAATGGCTTTCTGACAACAAGCTCCTCACAAGTATGTTTTACAGCAATTCTGTGACAGTGGAAAATCACAACTTATACTTGGGAAATTTTTCAAGAAGCAGGCAAACACAGATGGCCACACAGCATGTTTGGTTTAACAACGCGTAGTTATATCACTTCTGTTAGAGACTTGGCGTTTATCACAATCGAGTAAACATGAATTCAATATAAATGTGCATTAGGTGTGTTATTCTGTCCACACTGTTCACTGCATTGTTGCCCAGCGTTTTAAAACCCACTGTGTGTGACAGGACACTGGTCTAAACAGCTGATGTATATCCATGTTTTATGTTGCACTGTCTGTGTCCTTGAACACACCAGCCCCTCCCGGTCACACATGCTGACGCACGATGTAAATAATCACTGAGGAGGCGTGTCTTCCTCCTGTTGCCAGGTTCTCCGCATGCAGAGCTTCATGTATATGTCACTACGTGTGAGGCGTCTGACGTCAGATTCTCGCTGCATCTGAGATAAAGGCAGCACTGAAACTGCTTGAGGAGGTAAACCAATACTCTGCACCACGAACACACAGCTACACTATTCAAAAAATAAAAATGAGTGTTTACTGAAATTCATTTTGGACACTTTTCCTGGAGAGCTTCCTTCTGTGATGATGCATGTGTGTTTGTGTGTGTATGATTATCTCTGCCTCGTAACTTCACCACATCCCTGACGCTTATGAACAATCTGGCAGAGTTTAGTGTAACAACACTACTATAAATCACCACGGTCCCTGCAGAGGTTATCTGTCTCTGGTGAGATGCAAACAGGGGTTTTTGCATCAGAAACTATTTTTGGTCAAGTCCAAAATGATGCATGAACAGTTTTGCACAGAGAGAATCGATTCTAAGTGGTTCCCTTCCTGAAAGGCTTACAGCCGTTTTGTTTTGTTTTTTTTTTTAGGTCAGTTGCGAGGCAGAAAGTACATGTGTGTGTGGTTATGGTTGTGTGTGTTTGAACTATACCTGATACTGCGACAATCTGTCTCAGCTCCTGCTTTAAACTCATGATGTCTTTGCAGAGCTGAATGTCATCCATCCTGGAAAACAATGACATACATATTGTTAGCGGTCTCTGCTTCCTTCTGTTCTTTTGTCTGATTGTAATGATGTTAGGCAGAGTTGTAAAGTTCACTGAACCCTGGATTTCTATCAATAAAATCACATGAAAAAAACAAACAAACAAAAAAAAGCAAAACAACCTGACCCCAGGCAGGCAGCATTATTTCATATTTAGTCTGGTGAGGGGAGATATTAATTCTTTTAAAAATGTGATATTGCCTTAATTTAATGTACATAATAATACTACTAAAATGTACCAACATCCCAAAGTGTGCTGTGGAGAAAACATATAAATACTATAAATAAAGCGTATTCATTCATTTGTATTATCCTCCTGATTTCACCCCAAGTTTCATGAGCAAAGTTTTATCCAAACAGCTGAAAACCAAAGATTTACAATAATATTAACGCGAAGCATCAAATCTTCACATCTGAACCTGAAACATGTGAACGTTTGACATTTTTGCTTAACAAATCACTTAAATGACCGGTCGACTATTAAAATGAATGAGAATCTTTTTCTGTGAAATGAATAACTGATTAATCCACAAATTATTGTGCTGCACTGTAAACTCCACTCTTGTACTTGTCATTAAGACCATCACAGCCTCAGGCCCATGTCACACATCAGGAGAGGGGGCGCAGATGGAAAACATCCAACATAAATCAGTCCCCGCTGCTCTCTGAGCCTCCTGCAGCCCTGACGTCTCACCCTCAGGGCCCTGACATTTTCCCCTCTTCTTCCCTAAATCCCCGCAGTGACAGCTAGCACAGATTTAATTCTCACCGTGATAGATCAGGCCGATGACTCATCCGCAGCCTCCTTCCTCCTCCTCCTCCTCCCCCTCCTCCTCCTCCTCCTCCTCCTCCTCCTCCCTCTGCATTTATTCCTGTTGCTCCTTTTACACCTCCCTCCTTTTTTTTTCCCCCTCTTTGACCCCTCCCTTCAGCTTCATTCTCTCCCTAACTTGTGTTAAACTTTCTGTCACTGTCTATGGGTTTTAGCAGCTTCTGCACTCTGACACTCCATCTGCCACTTCGTGTGTTTACATGAGTCACACACAGACGGAAGCCGTCAGCACCGTGACCGCCTCATGGAACCTGTCATGTGCCCGTTAGGACTGACGTTATCAACTAACGTGTGTCAGCTTCATCCAACACTTCAACCATCGCGCTGCACGTGACCCACTGAACACTGTTTAGTTCAACATGCTACAGCGGAGGTACAATCTGATATCATTTTAACAGAACAATAAATGCCCGAGACTCTGGCTTTTATTTCCTCACTGGTTCACATTTGATTTGAGAAAGGTGCAATATTAGACACTCACATTTCTCCTGGCTCACTTAGTGTGGTTTTTTAACAAGATAATGTATGTAACTAAATCTGTGCTCCACATTATAGCACAAACAGCAACATATGGTGGAAAACAAGATATCATTCAACTCAACAACAGAAATGCACTGATCAAATGTCTTTTAGCTACTGTGGCCTTGTTGATCACATTTATTAAGCTTGTTCAATATACACTATCTTAGAATTAAAATATAATCTACGGTGGCTTAAAAATGTATTTCATCTCATCATGTAGCTCATCTAACCAGACACGTATAAAAGCTGATTGAGTAAAGGTGCAATATGTAAAATAGCGGTATCTAATGGTGAGATTGCAGAATGCATCCTTCTTAGCACCCCTCACAACCCACCCACTGTTTTCAGGTGCAAGGGAGGATACGGTGGCCATCACCTTTAAAACAAAACACTATTCACTGTCAGGAGCTGGTGTTCGGTTTGTCCATTCTGGGCTACTGTAGAAACATGGATAATGCTCCCTCAGTGAAAAGAGACCTGCTCCTTATGTACATTTAAAAGGCTCATTCAAAGGTTAAGAAAATGCAATGGCTGGTATTTTCTGGAGATTATACATTAATGACAACATATTTATAAATACTATATTTAGCGTCTGCTAATTCAATCACTCCTAATATTAAACATTAAACCTGGTTATTTTTGCAAGACTTTACATGCTCAAAGCTCAAAACATGCTGCTGTTACTTGTCTTAGATTGTAGTAAACTGCATGTCCCTGAGTGTGGGCTCTGGGAAACTGCTAAACATTTTTCTGTGTCTCTGATGTTCTACAGACCAAACAATAAAATTATCTGCAGATAAGGTGATAATGAAAGCGACTATTAGCTGCAGCCTCAGTCTGTATAGAACAGCAGTGGCACCAGATCATTTTACAATTGTTTGATCATATTAAAAACGTCACACTGTCTGATCAGTGCAGATACAACACTGCTGTGAGAGGGTTTAGGTAAGGCAGATAATTACAGTTTGTCAGCCCAAACACTGATGCACAATTCTTGCAGCAGATGCTGATGATTGATTGATTGATTGATTGATTGATTGATTGATTGATTGATTGATTGATAAATGAACAAATGCACTGCTTCTGTCACTGTTCAAATGTCTTAAAACAGCAGACTTATATCACAAACAACGAAAACAGCAGTTGAAAGGCTTTGCAGTGCGTCATGGGGCTGTCATGGCAACAAAGCCAACTTCTTTATCCACTCAAGGCCAACAACAGGAATTCATCTGTGTCTAACTCGGTTATGTTTAGTGTCACAAAAATACAGAAACTGATAATCCAGCAGCTCACATGAATCGCAGCTCTGATTCCCGGCGCACCAGGACCTCCCGCAGGCGCTGGATCCGAGTCATCTCCACCTCGATCTCCTCTGGAGACATGGTGCTCTCTGCCATGGACACGTCTGAATGACCTGAAAAGCAACAGTGAACACACAGTAAAGATTAAAAGGAGGAATAGTGATTACAGGAGGGAAAGAGGAGACTGAAGGAGAATCCAGCATCTAACATCCTTGTAAGGAAGTTGTTTTTCCTCCACAGGGACAATTTTCTACATATGGCCAAATCACAGGTTTCAGAAACTCATTCTATGATTTCATGTGACAAATGCATCAAATAATTTGAGTCTTCTTAGAAAGCCTTCTTTTACAGCAGCCAAGAACATGATATTTAGAACAGAGAGAGATCCATTGATGTTAACAGTCGCAGCAGTGATTCAGGCACAAATGACTGCTTTCCACTTGTGTGAAAATGCATTGCTGATGTGGAAGAGAGGAGAAAACTGACATGGATCAGTAACCAGCTGTGGCTTCTTGCTGATTGGGTTATTCCCCCCTCAGCTGGACCACAGACCTCACACTCTCCATATCTGCCAATAGATCGCAGAGACACGGCAACCGCTTACGCTTAAACCGACCGATCGCTGACTGCTCTGATCAATAGACTGACCGCCGCTAATGCTGCTGCACCTGCAACAGACTGACCTCAACAGCATCTCACTACACACAAACAGCAAATATACAGTGTGCATGAATTTTGAGAGTGGAACTGAAGGTAATTGTGTAGCGCAGTCATGCTCTGGTTTCCGCCTGTTTAGCACCTCTGTTTAACATCATCCGGCTTTTTTCTCTCAAAGTTCCCATCTATAGCTACTGCAAATCATTAGAGGAGCATGCTGCCTGTTTCACACAGCATGATCAGTCTAAGCACTGAGTACTGGGGTACTGCTCACACCTGTGTAACAGTTGCAGAATATCTCTGCAAATTTTGAGAATATCTGTAAAGATGTTATTTCAGTTTTATCTTGGCAAATTACATTTATAACAGAAAGCTGGAGCCACGATCTGGGTTAGGGTTACATTTGAAATATGAGGATGTTTACCAGGCACTTTGTGAATCTGTCTCTCAAACGCCCTTTGTAGCAGTCTTAATCTCTAGAGCGCCCCTTTAAAGAAAGCTGCAAATGAAAGTCAGATAATCACAAAAACAACGATGGTACAATGATATACCAGAAATCATGTATCAAACAGCACATCTCAGCCAGCCTGAATGATTAACAGTTATCTCCGTAAACGTACTGTCACTGCAAACAAAATCATCCGCCTGACACTGATGCCTCGTGTCAGAGTAGATACTCGCAATTGAGAGACAGGAACCTGAAATGTTTTGGCACTGATGCTTGAAAGTCTCTTTAAAAAAACAGGCTCATATTTTTTCCATCTTATTAAAGCACTTAGTGGTGCCTGTGATTGCTCACCAAAATGACCACACCGTGAGAGGACAACAGCACCACACACTGACAGGTCTTCATACAGCTGAGTAAACAAACTATTTGCATCTTTAATCCTGGGATGCCAGATATGGCATGCGAGCGTCGCTTGTAACAGTAGAGGTTGCAGTCCTCCTGCAGCAACGTAAACTGCAGCCTGCATTTGTGATACTTTGCATGGGTGCTCGCTGACGACGGTGCTGACTCACCACAGCGGACAGATATCTGCACAGAAGGGCCTGGTTTGCTTGTGACTAGCTGATGTTGAATCATCGCCCAACGTGTCTGCTGACAATAAACACTGACGCCAAATCAAAGTTTGTCTCATGGAGCTGCAGAAGGAGCTGAAGTTTGACATTTTTGCTTCTTCTTCTTCTGCTCTTTTCCCCTTCTTTCTCTTGTTTTTCTTTGCTCGCTCTGAGCCACGTGTCCGCCATCAATGAGACCGAGCTCCATTAAGTCCCAGCTGGACCGCCAAAAGTGGCAGCGTGGCGGGGTCAATAATGTCTTAACAGCTCCTTCTCCTGTGAGCGAGCCACTCACACTTTGTCAGCATTTCAAACATTCCAAAGGAGGAACAGCTCTGATTCTTCTTAATTAAAAGCAGCATGTTCACCAGAGACAGGTGAGGCCAAAGCTTCAGCAAGCTGCACCTGAACCACACACCCGATTCATGGACCACTCCTGCTTTATTAAAACATCCTGCATCACCTGTGCACTTCAGGGTTATGACTTAACGAGAAATAAACAGCCAACAGGGAATTTCAGCACCTGTATGAAATCCAGCACAGGCGCCCCCCCCCCCCGACACATCCTGCAGTCACACTGTCCACACAACACTGCTGCTGCATCTAAAAACAGATGGGACCATAAAACAGAAAGTGCAAGGCAAACACAACCAGTATCTGTCTTTGTTCCAGTCATACCAGGAGATGTTCCTGTGTGCGTCTCCCTACTTCACCTCGTCTTTAATCCCTTTATGTGTGTGTGTGTCTTTGGGAGACAGAGAGAGCAGTGATTGGATGCACGTCTTAAAATATCTAGTCTTTTTTATCCTCAATTAATCTGGAAGTTTCTTCACACCCTGCATCCCTGTGGTGAGTTATCCTCAGCAGAACCAACTAGGTCACATCTCACATCTTATGCCACGTTGTTGCGTCTGTCAGCACATGCGTCATTCAACACCCTTCATCCAGCACAGTGCAGCTTCAAATGTTTAATGTTGTCAGGACTGTGTTGGTTCAGCCTTATTTGGGGTTTTCAGACAGCAGTCTGAGGTACTGTTAGGAGCTGAAAACTGATTAGTCAAATGAAAAAAAAACAAAAAAAAAAACATTTATTTTCATTTATCAAGCAAAAATGTATAAAAGTCACTCAGATATGCATCTCAATGTGAAAGCTAGACTGATTATTGATTAGAGCAGAACATCAGGGTATTGAGTAAAAACTGTTCATGCTTGTGCATCAGCTCAGGCTGGATCAAATGACACACACAAACACACACACACAAGCACGCACACACACACACACACAAGTTTGAGAATGCGCTGGGCTTGCTGTGTGTTCAGAGATATTTCTTGGCTCAGCACGGTGTGCATGCAGGGAAATGATAGGCCTTTCAGCTGCTGACACATCCCAAACCTTAGTGAGTCACGCATTAACCGTTTCAGCGCTACCTGCTCGCTGGGTTGTCACAGCGTCAAACATGTTGTGAGAGAAAAACAAAAGAGGGAAGCGGCTGCTCTGACCGCAAAGCGTCATCACATTGTGATGCCTGACGCTCACCTTTGTCCGTGGTCCACGCCGTTTCCGACACGGCACCGTAGCTCCTGAGCGCGCGCTCGGTGTCCGAAATCGATTTCTTCAGTTCCATGTTGGAGAAGAGCCCGCGCGCCCCAAGCGACAAAAGACGTCGTGCTCGTGCAGAATCTGTGTGTCTTTCTTCTTCCAGATATCGCCGTTTCACCCGCGGCTCCAGCGACCCGAGATGCTGAGCATCTTTATCCAAGCGTCCCAGTCCCTCAGTGTGATGGAGAGGCTGGGAGCATGCGCAGTGAGGGCAGGGATGTGAGGACCTGGGAGACACCCACTGGCACCGTGATGACGTTAGAAATAAAACAAGTTTTCACTGTTAGTCTTTTTTTTTTTTTTACTGTTTATTGTACTATGACTTTTGCTAGGATATTTCATAGAAACAAAGGGATTTGAAAACTGCAGCAACTACAGCATAACTAGTTATTTAATGTGCTGACTGAACTGCCAAAGGTTATTTGTCCACATACAACTTCATTAATACTAGCTTGATTTTTTTTTCTTTTTTAGTCTCAGAGTTAGGAAAAGATAGTCTGAGTTAGTACAATAGAGGGCTGCAGGAAAAAAAAAGCCATGCAATCCTCTGGTGTGTGTTATCACATCTCAGTGTTTTCATGCTTTGTCTTCAGTAGACACTCACACAATGGATCAATGGAATGTTTTCATTTATTCAACAATATACACTGTCTGTCAGTACCAGCATCAGTGCAACTGTGGTGCAAAGTGTGATTACAGTCAACAGCACTGGTCAAATTGCTGCTTGTGATATAAAATGTCCAAAAAACAATCGAGACAGATATTTCAAAGTGTAGCACAATAATTCTCACACAAGTTACATGTCTTTGATTGCTGATAGGACCAAAGGGAGTTGTCACTGATTTTACCTCTCAGTTCCAGTGTAGCACACATACAAATAATCAGGAATTCATTAATAACAAACACTCTAATAGTACACTACTGTTAAGTTACTGTAATTAAGGGTGGAAATTCATGTCTGACAAAAGGAATCAAGCAACTGTTGCACTGATTTTGTACCCCCATTCACATACAGTAACAACATTTTTACAGTACTAATACAGTTCTGAAACACATTAAATAACATACTTACAGGGCATCTTTGGATTATACCCCTTCAAAATGCAAATTTGCAACCATTTTAGATTCAAACACACCATAAAAGCAAAAACAAACACACCTCTCATGACAACTGGTAATTCTGTGATACATTTGAACACAAGTCAACATATAGGTTTTGTGTTAATTATCTGCCTGAGACAGAACATTTATACATCTATATAGGATATATGTCAAGTCTGGATATAGTATGAAACAGTCCTGGTACCCAATGTTGCATTTCAAGAATCACTGCAGGCAAAGAACCCTATAAAGTAACAGTTTTCATAAAACAATAAATAAGAAAAGGTTGAAACAGCAAACTGTACAACAACACAGAGCACAGCATGAAGTACAACAGGCAGAAGACATTCAATTAAATAGATGTTAGACAAACTTTATCAATCATTATTAATTAAATAAATTTAAAGTAATCTAGTAGTATGTCACTACTACAATAGTTAATGTAAAATATGTGCAAAATATGTAAATAAAAATGTATTTTTACATACTCTGATAGTGTTAATGTTTTTTGTGAATTGCTGCATTAGTTGTGATTCCAGTTGATCCCTGAGTGCATTATTGATCTGAGTATTATGGTCCTTGTGTATAAGGTACGTACCTTTACATTAATAATAAACAGATATAATGTAGTACCTGCACAGTGTGCATCTGTATTTGGCACCTTTTTTTTTTTTAACTATAATGTTAATAGAAGAAACAGCAGATAGTCCTTAGTGATCAGGTAATCTGTTACAGTCACATATAACAATCTAAGCACTTTGGACAATAAAAAAATAACATTTAAATGTCATTTTGCCCATACTTTATACTGTTTTTACACTTCATTTGCTGTTTCTGAAAGCACCATACAACTTCATATTACATTTTAGTTTGACCCCAGTGAGACTTTGACCTTAAATCCTGGCAGTGATAGTGCAATTTTAACTAAAGACAGGAAAACTGTCCACTGAACCAGCTGCCATCCTGTTAAGAGCAGTGTTTCCTATTTAACATTTTTCTTCCTTCATATAGTGACAGGCTTTGCATGTTTCAGTTCTGAGTAATTTTAGATACTACCTTTTCACCTTTAAGGACCTCTGCCTTGTCTTCAGAGTCTACTTTCTCCTTTGTGGCTTCTGCTTCCTCTTGTTTAGAGTGGAAGATCCAAGCCAGAGCAGCAGCAGCTGTGCCATCACCAGTCTGACGTGAGAAGCAAAGGAAAGTGGCCCAAATGAAGGCGCAGCACCCAGTGAAAGTCGTCCGCACATACAGTGGCACAAAGGCAAAGTTCAGCAACTGAGGGAGACAGATAGAGATTATTGTACATTTATATTATAATTGTGATGGTATATTACCTCTCAACAAATAAAATGTGTTAATAATATTGAAACTATAATGCACATTGATTGTCAGCTTGTGCTCTGATAGTATTTACCTGCATGAATGGCCAGAACATTAGTCCTGTCTGAAAAGAGACACAAACAGAAAGCATATCCATTTTTTGTAGATTTTCAAATATAATGCAGAAAACTTCTAACACCACTGAAACCTTTGTTGACAAAACAAACATTAGCCTTAATGTTTAGTAACTAAAGTCCCCTGCAAACTAAATAATACACACACATGCAGAATCATCATTATATACACTCAGCACCTGCTTTTGGGTATGAGTGGAGAGTACAAAGTACATGTTAACTGTTGCAACATACCACAGCTCTATCTAAAGTACACTTTGGTGACAAGCACTTTAAGATCATGATCAGAATCAAATGTGGAGGAAACCCATCTCTGCTCATACTCACCTTATATGTATTCAGGAATTTTTTTTTCCAGTCTTCCGTGATATCCTCTTTGCCCTCCAGGAAGCTGACACCTGGTCGACACACAAAAGATATAACAATTAATTCTCTGACTGATCCATTCACTGTAACATTTACCCTGTGGGATGTGGGTTTAGTGCTATATCAAAACACTGGTACAAATATCACAGCATGTTCTACAGAGATACTTTATCAGTATGTAAACAGATTTAACATGTAAGTTGCATGAGGCATAGTTGCATACAATTATTGCCCCACTCTTCAAACGTGGTTTGCTCTGGTTGCTTTTTGTGTAGAACCATGTGTAGTAATTTTACATAGAAAACCCTGTTTGTTTATGTTTATATCATTTGACATGCAGGTCCATGGTGTTCCTGTGTCTTGTGTCACTTTATTACTGCTCAGGTAGATGTGTGGTATCCTGATTTCACGCTTTATATCAGCTTTATAGCCTCCTCATTACCCTCGACACTCGGGGCTAATGTTATCTGCTGGAGCATCGTATCTGCTCAGTGATGTCTTTCATGTGACCTCTGCTGGTCAAGGTTTGCTTCACGGGACAGTGAGCAGCTGCTGTTATTTACACGACAAAGAAGCGTGCACCCCATGCTGCAGACATTCAGGTCAGGTTACACACTGACAGGTTAGCTAACCATTAGGATCTCCTTGTGCTCCGGAGAGTCGATGCTGGCGTCCCGGGGCAGCTGTCCCGCCCCTGCCGCATACCTGTATAGAAAACACTGGTAGTCAGCGGAGCCGCAGTGGTCTGGTCCAGTACCAGTTTCCTCAGAACCATCCCGGCGGAATTTCCGGGAAACCTCCGCTCCAGGAACCGCATCCAGAAGAAGTTAAAGTTGCCATGGAAACTGAAGGCGACCACGGCGACGTTCCGCGTCTGTTTCCAGTCGATTGTGTCCCTCCGAGATAACTGGTGGACGAAGTCCCCGCCGGAGAACAGACAGCCGTACAGGGTAACGTTGGTGACCCACGGAAACCGACGGACATGGCCGAGAAACGCTGTCCACATCATTTATAGTTACCTCCACACCGTGAAATCCAATATGAAGTTATGGCTCTAGCGTTAACTAAAGATGTGCGTTAACGAGCCAACGTCAAGCGACAGCTGTGACTGATTCCATCACTACTACTATAGATTTCCGTCCGATTTTCGATAGAAACGCCTGTAACACTTATCGATAAAGTGTTGCTGTCTCTCCTATACTGAACTTTAACCTCTGATAAGTCATTTGCTTGTCGAACATCCAACAACTGGCGCGGAATTGCGAGTCTCCCACCAGCTGATCTGTCAGGTCGGTTTTTCTGCGTAAATTCCTTACGCCTCTTTCTACGTAAAAAGCAGACGAGGCTACAGCTGAGGGGCGGGGCGACGATGAAAACGCGAATCAACCGTGTGCATAGTTTTACAGTGAAATAATGCTGCACAGCAGGTACTGTCACAACACGGCTTTCCCATGATCCTCGGCGATAAAATCAACAGTGATTCTGTAATGTCAGTGAGCAAGTGTGTGAATATTGAGGAAAGGCAGGTTTTATTTTGACTGCCCTATGGCAGGCTGTTTTTTTACATTTGAATAGATATCCATACTTGCATTTCAGATGGGCTGTATAAAATTATATTGTGACTAGTCAAAATTACAACGTGACTATAGTCATTCTAAGAGATCCACAACTACATTGTAGAAATTAGGAATTCACATAGTGTATAATCAAAATTCAACTGTAGATATCTAACCAAACATTTTTGATAACCATCCTTACTGTTTAAAAACTTGTAATGTGTAATAATACCCACTATTTACAGTATTCTCAGATGGAAATGGAACCTGTCATGGGATATCTATTTAATTACAGCAATATGTTCACAACTTGCCATAAATTGCACTTAATGCTTTAAGCATCTTGCAACCATATGACTATAACTACCTTTAGTGTTTAGATTTATTTCTCTATTGGTATTAAAATAATTCTGAATTCTTGCATTTTATTCTTGTATTTTTATGTTAGTATGAACAGAACTCGATTAGAAAAGAATTAAGCACTTGTAGTTTTTGGGATCAAAAGATACAAAGGGATCAGCATGGTCTTTTAACTGGACACACAGTAAGACAGATTTACTTTGTAAGTCAGAACAGTCAAGTTTAGCATACAATTGGTGGGGTAAGGTGTAGATGTTACACAATCTCATTAATGCAGAAATTAACTGTTACAGGCATGAACAGATTCACTTATTGTTCCACTGCTTTATCTCCTGGACCAGCCAGATGAGTCAGGAGAACAATTTACCAGACATGTGGTCCCGTCTGGAGTCAACATCTTAAGACACAATCAACAAAAGTGGGTGCATGGGCAAGCGAGTGTGTGGATAAGTCAGGGTGTATCCACTGAGCTGGAAGGCAAAAAGAGTCGTGTGAAATGTTATGGTTCAGCTGGAAAAGAGGAGTGGGTTTCTATGACTGGACAACCCTTTCCCAGTCCCCCTTCTCAGTCCTGTGGTAGAGCTGTGGCTGACCTCCAGGAAACAGGCTATCAGAGGTGGGATGCTCTAAAAGGAACTGGATGGTGGACTTCATGTGCTGGACAAAGTGTGGTGGCTCAGCCATGGGAGAGGTGGACAGGTACTGTACGTGAGACAGACACACCATAGTCTAAGTATGTTTGAAATATCATTTACTAGAGTGCTTTGCTCATTTTGGGAAATGTATGAATCAGTGGGTAAAAAAATATTTAAGTATATAAAAGGATGATGCAAAACACTTTTAAACGGGTATTTGTTCTAGATAACTTTACCTGTAAAATTGTATCGTCATTTTGTGACAACCAGAAGGCAATATCCAGATTTGGAGACCATTTGCAGGGTCCAATTTTTACAAGTCCCCTGCTTGAGTCATAGATGTCAGCCATCTGCAAGGAAAAAGGATTTTTAAAATTGTATTTGAATTTCTCATAAAAATGTGAATTAGATTTAGACAAAAAATGCATTATCCATTTTAGAGAATATATATATTTTAAATAAGATTTTTAAAAAATGTATGTCTACAATTTCTCTGACTATTTAAGCAATTTATCAACACATTTGTATTTTTCCAGATTTTCCAGTGCGAAAATATGCTGATTTTCTCAGTTTTACAGCTTTGTAATTTAAATATCTAAAGGTTTTTGTGTCACACAAATCATATATTAGCATACAAACAGCCATATAATTCATAGAAAACAGTTTTTTTTATTTTAGCTCACCTGTCCACCAGTGAAGGTCCGTGCTGATCGCAGCTCCTCCGCAGGCCCTTTATGAGTGAATGATGCAGGAAACACATCCCCTGTTTTAACATTTACACCTGTGCAGAAACATAGACACACATAGACACAGTAAATTAGAAATCCCATTCCATGGCATGGAAACATTGCACCCCCTTACTCCATATTCATTACTCACCTATTCCATATACTACAGGTTTATGGTTTCCATCAACAACAGTGTCATTCATTTCTGCAACAACATGAAACAGAAATTAGAGAAAGCCATGGCTGGTTGACTCTGTACAAAATGAAATATCAAAGCTGTTTACCTGTGATGCAACATGTTTCAAGATGAACATCCTCTGTCTGATTCTGGAATGCTGCTGTAAAGTGGAAAAGCATTTTTAAGTTTTTCAAAGCTCAACTCTGTCAGCGTGACATTACAATGAGACACGAGGCAACTTAAAGAACTACTACCCAGGATGTTAAGGCTGAGTTTATGGGATGTTTTTGCATCATCACTAAATCCCCCAACAAGATGAAGCTCAAGTCTGTTTAGTGAAAAGCAAAAAAGGAACATTAAAAACAGAACAGGAAGCCCAAATGTGCACTGATATCATAGGTGTTTGTGTGTTTCATACCTGCCCTCCTTACTGGCATTACCCAATGATGTGACCGCTTTCACAAGGAGTGGGACTTCAGACCAAGTGCTGGAACCATCACAATGAGCGAGGCAAACAGCTCCACTTCCTAACAAATTATTAAAAAAAAAAAAATCAACCATCATAAACATTTAAATGTAATTTCCTGACTTCACACACAGGTAAAATCAGGCAAATGCCATAACATTAAATAATGTTACCTGTGTGTTGCAGCACAACCAAATGGCAAGTAGTGGCATCATCAGATCCAATGACTGAAACACAGTCTGTGAAAGACAGAATAAGAAAGTGTATATACTATCCACTATGGGACACGTCCTGTGGCTGATCTTACATTATAGCCTACAAAGGCTTGTTATCTACCATAATACATCTCAGACTATCATCAAACCTGTGGTTACATTTTTAAACATTTTTTTATACAGTAATATGTGAAAGCAATCACTTACCAACTAAACTATGACAACTATAATACCATTTGGGTGAGCAGAGGAAAGAAGGGTTGATCTGTTGCAATCATGTAAGTTCACTTACTGTCTGCTGGAGTTGTTGCAGCAAACTCTCTTTGTTGGACATACAGGAGGCACTTCGGGTCAACATCTACGAGTGGTTTGGAGTGAAATGCTCTTGCATTTTCCTGTGATGTCAAATAAAGAAGTGTATTTGAGCAAAAAATAATAAAACTAACCCTGGTCATTGTGGATTTGTTACAGAGAACACTACTAAATCTGATTATAATTACAAACTTTGGTTCCCAGCTGCCTGCAAAGCTTTACCTTTAGGATATAAGTGTTTATATCCTGATTTGACTACACCATTTATTTTGATAAAGAGGGAAAGGCAGCATATAATCCCTATCTTGATTCTTCTGACCAAAACAGTCTTTATAGCTCTTATAAAAACCATGACACAGTCCCTGTCTGCATGTATGATCATCTGAGGGTCAAACAAGAATAATCCCAGCATAACCTCGACCATGGAGGAGCTCCACAGACGACAGCTCATCATCAGGGGAAATGGAACCACAAACAAACCTGTAAATGTGGATATCTGTCGAACAATTCCGCCGTCGAGCTGATGCGGCCCAGTCCTTTATTCTGAATGAGCAAAGGCATTTCGGTAAATTACTGTAAAGGTCTGCGGACCACCGGTCAATTCATGTTGTTGCCTTCTAGTCTTTCACGTCCTGTTACGCTTCCTCTACTGTCGGGGCTCCGACACAGCGCCACCTACTGTTGGAATGGACGAAATATGCGCACAGACCAGATTCACGACCATCACTTAGTAAACTTTTGTACGTAGCGTCGACTCTGTCCAAACGGAGCTACGGAGAAATCGCAGCTAAAGTTAGGTCGGTAAAAAGGGGAAGGAAGGAAAGAAACGAAGGCGTTTAGCTACGTGACGCACACAGTAATTGCTTAATAACAGTCGTATTTAGGTGTAACTGTGGTCTAATATACAAACAGCTATTAGCTGAAGAAATCTCATGCTTCGTGCTAGCGAAACCGTCGTCTGTTGTACTGTTTATTAAAGCGCGCGGCGTAAACAAGCTGGTGCTAAACGTCAGAGCTAACGTCAGGTCACAAAAATAGCGCAGAGGTTAGGGTTAGTATTTTCTAGTCAGCATGAGAGGGGGGTCCTCTTATGGAGACAGAGACAGGGACCGGGGACGAGACAGGTAAGCGTTTCTTCCTGTTTGGAAGCAACACACACACACGTATTTACGGTAGGGTTAGTTAGACACGACTCAAGGCCATGGCTGTTTTGAACATGTAGGCCCATAGATACCTGCCCGAGCCCTCTCTTCACAGTGACGTTACTTTCCCAGTAAACACTGCACCGACTTTCATGTCGCAGAGGGTTAAGTGTAACCTCAGCGTAAAATCGACCTTAAGGCAGCACCAGGGGAAAAGGTCATGCAGTCTCTTTATGCACAGGTCAAGACTTCCCCAGGATATTACTCAAACATGTGCATTCATCCAGATGGGGGTCACCAGAATTTGTTTCTTTTAGAGCAGGGCACCATAGTTATATCAGTTGCTGCCTGCGCAGGAAATCCTCCGGATCTGCAGTGAAACACGTTATAGCAAACCAACTGGAAACTATGCCGCTTCATAGATCCAGCTGTATATGTGCAATAGTAAACAAAATTATAGATACCAAATAAGTAACAAGAACAAAATAAATGTCTTCAAATAAATACAGAGTATTTAGACTTACTGCAGCATAACTTATTTACATTGTCTGATCTATAACAAAACAGCCCACAAACATAAAGTCTGCCCCCATGTGGAATTGTGACATGTAGGATCGCTAGTCTGGACCTCATTAAATATTGAAGTCTGCCGGTGTCTGGTCATTTACGTATGTGGATCACAGACAGTCCTTACCTCTTGACCCTTGTTTCTCAGGCCACGGTTCGGGGCTGTGGGCAATCGCAGTGGCCCCCCGCCAATGAAGTTTGGGAATCCAGGTGAGCGTCTCCGTAAGAAGAGATGGAACTTAGATGAACTGCCAAAATTTGAGAAGAACTTCTATGCTGAACACCTCGAGGTCCAACGCATTAGTCCGGTAAATCTGACATTAGATACCAGAATGTTTTTTGAAAAATTGTAATAATTGTCGACCGTGTTTACATATGTTTTCTGTTCTTTGCTCTTTTACTTTTTGCTGTCATATCCAGTATGAAATGGAAGAGTTTCGCAGAAAGAAAGAGATCACCATCAGAGGTGCTGGCTGTCCAAAAGCAGTCACCGCTTTTCACCAGGCGCAGTTTCCTCGTTAGTAAAAAACACAGTACACCTTCTACAAAATATATGCACTTCATTTCAGGGAACATTTCGGGACTTAGAAATATTGTTTTGTTTTGAAGCATACATACATTGTATATTTAAGCAAAAAAATAGTCTGTAACTAATCTAAATAACCAGTTGCAAGGTTTGTCAAATGGGTTTTCAAGGCAAAGACTGTTTCACTCTTTCTTCTGGCAGAGTATGTGATAGATGTGCTGATGCAACAGAACTTTAAGGAGCCCACAGCGATCCAGTGTCAGGGTTTTCCTGTGGCCCTCAGTGGCAAGGACTTGGTGGGGATTGCACAGACTGGCTCTGGAAAGACACTGGCTGTAAGGATCATACTTCATGATGATAATAACACTTGAGTTTATTGGATATGTTGATTATTCATTTACATAGCATGTTTCACAAGATAAAGAAAAATCACAGGAAAAATGAATATGGTCAAGAACAAATGTATGTCAAGAACATCAGTGAGACTAAATACTTTGTTTTTAAAAGATAGAATTGATTGATTTACCTGTTTTGTTTTTTTTTGTCTATTGCACAGTATCTATTTATCTTTTGTGTCTTCTTGTTCCCTGCAGTATCTTCTTCCTGCTATTGTACACATCAACCATCAGCCCTATCTGGAGAGAGGAGATGGTCCAATTGTAAGTAGCTATGCTAAATTGTCTCGCTCATTAAGATAAAGTGTTTTATCAAAATCATGCAGTCTGTGCATGAGCAGTCAATGTGTAAAACCCTTTGTCTTCTCCTTTAGTGTCTGGTGCTGGCACCAACTAGAGAGCTGGCTCAGCAGGTTCAACAGGTCGCCTATGACTATGGCAAGTCCTCCCGTATCAAAAGCACCTGTGTCTATGGTGGAGCACCCAAAGGACCACAGATTCGAGATCTTGAAAGGGGTGAGTATTTCCATAGATTGGCACATGCATTGGGTTGTTTGAAGTACTTGTAAAATCCTTCTGTGTATTTCGGAGTACTTTTTGAGCTTTGGGTGGGGAACTAAGCTGACTTTATACTCTATTGTTAAAAAATAAGTAGAACAACATATTTTATTAATGAATGTTTATGTAAATGAACTATAAGCATGCATAGAGCTCTCTCTTTGATATGGGACACATTTTGCTTGAGTTCCTAATTAAGTATGCATATCTTTTTTTATTTTTTAACATGGTGATTTTGTGTGGGTCTAGGTGTTGAGATCTGCATCGCCACACCTGGTCGCCTCATTGACTTCTTGGAGGCGGGGAAGACTAACCTGCGTCGCTGCACATACCTAGTGCTTGACGAGGCTGACCGCATGCTGGACATGGGCTTTGAGCCACAGATTCGCAAGATAGTTGAACAAATCAGGGTAGGACGAAGGCTTAATTAGACTGCTGAATTTGTGTCTTGATTTCTAATGTAGAAGTGTTTTTCCATTAGATCAGTTATCAGATTTCTCTATCTTTGTCCCCCAGCCCGACAGACAGACCTTGATGTGGAGTGCAACCTGGCCTAAGGAGGTTCGGCAGCTTGCTGAGGATTTCCTGAGGGACTACATTCAGATTAATATTGGTGCTCTGGAGCTGAGTGCCAACCACAACATCTTGCAGATAGTTGATGTCTGCATGGAGACTGAAAAGGACCACAAGTAAGAGAAGCCAGTGGAAAAATATGTGTCCCAAGATGATGGTATTTCATGATCACCTCCTAAGTACTACTGATGTGCTAATCTGACTCTCCCTGTCTACAGACTTATTCAGCTGATGGAAGAAATTATGGCTGAAAAGGAGAACAAAACAATCATCTTTGTTGAGACCAAGAAGCGTTGTGATGATCTTACTAGGAGGATGAGACGAGATGGGTGAGAGATTTCTCTCAGTCAGAAGACTGCTACTTTGAGACTGCTAATCTTGCTACTTCATTGCGGTTTTGTTTTGTAGGTGGCCAGCCATGTGTATCCATGGAGACAAGAGCCAGCCAGAAAGAGACTGGGTACTCACAGGTAAGAACAGATCTCATACTGTGTCAACCACTTTGTTGGAAATATTTCTCACATTTCCTGGCTCTGTCATAGCTGAAAGGCCAGTGGACAGTAGGGAACAGTAAAAACTCTTTTCATCTGTAGGTAGTTTTAAAGTTCCTGATTGACTGTAGAGTTAAGTGAGATTATTGTTTTTGTGTTGTTCTACAGTTTTGTTTTCAGTGTTTTTTCAGCTAAATTTCCTACTTATATTTTATGATTTGACAGAATTCCGAAGTGGCAAAGCTCCTATACTGATTGCTACCGATGTTGCCTCTCGTGGTCTGGGTATGTCCTCATACATACATTTAATTCTGCATAGTCTCACATTGTCTCATCTCTTATTTTTTCTACAAACTACAGTGTAAAATACACAATACAACACGAGTACATGGTCACTACATTCACAGTGTTCAAATACAAATGGACTTTGTTTGATCATATATATTTTGACCAATAGGTAAGTATACGACTGATGAGACCAGCTGTTCGTGGCAGACTGGAAGGCAGCCCTTTATTGCTGTATAAGTGGCAAATACAAATCAAACACATAAACCACAAAATGAAAATGTTCTGTGGATATAATTATGGTGGTATTATTTATGTAGGAAATTACATCAGGAATTTTACACACACACAGCTACCATAATATGTGGTAATGTGGTAAACCATAAGTGTGAAAATACACAGAAGGTTTAGTCAGATTGAAAAAAGTGATTGCTAATCAAATATAATGAACTTAGTATATTGTAGGCCCTCTTACTGCTATACTATGTAAATAAACTAACGTTCAGCGTGTAGGCTGCAGGCCTTCTGGTCCACTGAGTGTATTGTCTGTTTCTTGTTACTGCAGTTAAAAAGCTTCCTTCACCCGGGGCTCTTTGGCACGCTGCCTGAAAGGAGGGGTGTGTGGGCCAGATGCTCTTGTGCACCTTTCTTATGTCTCCTTTATGGTGTCTGCAAATTCACTGTGTAGTTGTTCCATTATAATCATTCTGCGAAATGCTACATATGGTTATGTTTTGCAGATGTACTTGAGTAGGATAATGACAGCTGAATTACCTCAGGTCCACAGAGACAGTGTCACATCTCATTTATTGGCAGGGCAAATATGAGAAGGGGGGATAAATGAAGTGTCTTTGACTTGCCAAAATTCCTATGACTCTATGCTTGTTCTTTTTTCCCCTCTTCTCCTCTCAGGGTTTGGCAGCACACGGCAGCTGTAACAGTCTGTGCTGCTGTCACTGCCCCCTCAGTCATATTAAAGTAGTGACTCAGCTAGTTTTAGAGGGATTAAAGCGCCTCTTATTCTTGGGTAACTAAGATCCCCCCTGCCCAGTATTGTCAGAGTTTGAAAATCCAACGAGCCTTCCTTGGGAGCAACCTGAGGTGCCTCTGTGTCTGCCCATCGGTCCGTCCCAAAAAGCAGACATTCAGGGGAGAGAGAGTTAGACGGGCTCGTCTGGATCCAGTCCTGGCCAGGGTCTGAGGAGAGTCCTGCAATGTGACGAGAGAGCAACAGAACCAGCCGTTGTGTGTCTCATGAGGTTAAACGGTTCTGCTCCCGTCTGCCGTTGCTGGTGTTCGCAGAAGGTGAGGGATGAATCCTGTCTCCCTCCCCCTCAGCCCCTCACTATGAACCAGGACTGATCAGGGGGGACTGACTTTGTAGACACAGCACGAAGGCGGTAAGTACCTCACCGCCCCTTTCTCTTAACTTCTCAATGAGCTCAACATACTCAGCACAGTATTATCCGGACACATTGTCACTGTTAGTAGGTTAGGGTTGATGAAGTGGCTTCTCTCTGTCATGATGAGTAAGGAATGGAGACTTATTGGTCAGCAGTGCTGTCAGAGCCCCACACCTTCTGTAATGAGAAACAGACTCATTGTCTTCATACATTATGACCAGTAAACGCATTGGTGTGAAAATTACACAGACTCAATATCATGCTCACTATACACCAAGTGAGCATGAGACCCTGAAGTCAATTTAAGATGGAAGTGTGGAAGTGTATTGGATTTGAAAGAGTTATAATGGTGTTTAACTGAAACCAAACCTTGGATGCATGGATTTTTGCGCAGTGTCTGATAAAGCAGGTAAGTTGCTCTACTTGTTTAGATTCTTGATTTCTAACCTAAAAGATTTTTAATAATATCGTCTTTATAGTACAAAACAGAAAGATCAAATTGTAATTTATTTAAGTAAAAACTTTTATCTCTTGAATTAGAACAAAAAATCAATTCTTTAAGAAGTTTTTTTCCCCTCTTGAGAATATCATCTCTTTCCTTCTACACCTGCTGTAAAACCAATCATTGTTTATCCAAAAGATGTGGAAGACGTCAAGTTTGTCATCAACTATGACTACCCCGGCTCCTCTGAGGATTACGTCCACCGTATTGGACGTACAGCTCGCAGTACAAACAAGGGCACTGCCTACACTTTCTTCACCCCAGGGAACTTACGGCAGGCCCGTGACCTTGTCCGGGTCTTGGAGGAGGCCCGGCAGGCCATCAATCCTAAACTGCTGCAACTCGTGGACTCGGGCCGTGGTGGCAGTGGAGGTGGTAAGAGGATCTGTCACCATTTGTCACATTAGTGTATCACAGTCCATCATGGGAAAATTTATCATTTTTCAACCACTTCTGTAGGTCTGAAGAGGAAAGGTAGTAATCTACTGATCAAAACTCCTGTTGATTTTGTATTTTTTACAACAGGTGGCAGAATGCGTTACCGAGGCAGCAGCTCCAACAACCCTAACCTGATGTATCAGGAAGAGTGTGATCGCCGCATGCGTTCTGGTGGAGGTGGTGGCAGCAAAGACAGCCGCAGTGGCTTCAGCCGCCACAGCCGTGATGGAGACCGCACCACTTCATCCTCCTCTTCTTCCTACAGGGACGGAAGTCGGGATCGCAGGAACAGCTACAACTCCGGCTCAGATCAGTACCAGAGTTACAACAACAGCGGGGGCTACAACACTGGAGGCCTGCCCAGCAGCGGGGGAGTCCAGGATCAGCCTAGCCAGCCGCAGGGTCAGTTCGGCCAGCCTCCGCCGGCTCCTCCACCATCAGGCGGGCCGCAGCCTCTGATGGCTCAGCAGTTCCCTCCACCACAGCCCCCTCTCATGGGCTTCATGGGGCAGCCACCTTATTCTTTCACTTCTCCGCCTCCCCCTCCTCCAGGCCCTCCTCTTCCCCGGAAGTAGAATTTCAAGGAGCACTGCATTAACTTGTGCAACCTGTTGTGTTCAGAGTATAACCTTGTTTTTACTCCTGAAGTGTTGTCATCTTGTAGAGGCTGGGGTTTGAAAAGGCATTTGTTAGATTTTGTTTTGTAGCTACTTTTTAACATACCCAGCATGTAAGGAATTTGGATTTACCCTTCAATTTTCAACCTTGACTGTCACCATCTATAGTGTGATACAGTTGCTCTCAACCACGTACCATGAGGAACATGTTTTGTTGCGTTTTCATTTCAAACACTACAGCAGTGGGTTTCACTAGTAGTTTATGCTGTGTCATTCATTGTTTGGTTAGAATGGGAACTGGCATGTGCAGAGGCCTCAGTGGTATATGGCTGAAGGTGTTTTGACATGATTTCTTTAGGAAACCATCACATTCCACACTGATGCTTGAGCTTTCCCCCCAGTACTTTTGATACCATGCGACCACTATTTTAGTGGACTGTTGTTGGAGATAATTAAATTTTTTTCAAGCATGCATTTACTTTTTCCTGTCATGTAGCAACTTACAAAAAGTTTTCATGTGCTATTTAATTTACATATTGTAGTAAGCAGACCAATTGATGCAAACTTACCGTTATGCAGATAGTTGACTAAATTGCAGTTTGTTGCTTGCTCCTTATGCTTGTTTTCTTTTTACAGTGCTTTCATAATAAATAAATCAAAACTGTATTTTCCACTTTGAAAATGATTGATGCATTCCCCATACAAATTACTTTATTTGCCTTAAATACACATTTTGTAGTACATTCTCAATTTGTACCCAACAGTATGTACATGTGTCTTGCATTTATTGGTAAACATATATAATGGCATGAAGTTGATTATGTACAGTAGGAGCACAAATGGAAATTTCCTCAGACATAGATCTAGACAAGCCTTGTCACACACAGTTTCAGACACCACCAGTTTCATTTGCTGTATGTCTCTGAAACTTCTGGATCCAGTTTAATTGATTAATACAAGTTAGGTCTTAGCTCCCTATATGGTTTTCTTCTATCCTTTCCTACTTAATGTCCAGTCTGACACAATCTGAAGCTGGACAAGGGTGACTGCAGCGCATGCACATGGGTTGATCAAGTTTTAGCACAGCTCAGTGAAAACACAATCCAGATGTGAATTGGGATTACAACACATAGAGTTTTTTCTGTCTTAGGCAATTACATTTTTCCCCAATAGCTGGCAGGTTGTGATGGAAGCTCAAGTCAGTGCAACAGGCATGACAAATGATTTCAGAAAGTTAATACTTTAAGCCAAGACCTCTGATAAAAAAGAAGAGCTGTATGTAGTATCTGACATCATCCCTGCACAGCTATAAAAGCCAGAACAAACTAACTTGAACACCCACTGATTAATTCTACACCAATCATATAGTGTGCTACTTTACATCCAGAGGAGGATGTGAAACCTGCAACAACCCCTTCAATGCATAGTTTTCAATAAAGCATGCTGGGAGCACAAATGCTTGAGGCATGTAAGACTAAAAGGGAGTTACTCAGCTGTTTTAGCTCATTATTGCTTTTGGTCCACCAGTCCTGCACAAGTTAATAATGTAAATGTATCTGTAACTACATGCAAGCTCAAATCTGTATGAAACGAAATGGCTGATTTACAAAAGACAGCCTTAGAATCTTGAATTGTACTGTGTGAGGGCTGTTTATAGATGTGGGCAGGTCAATCATATGAAATTTAACACTTTCAACTATAACTGAACCAATACTACTCAGAGGTGATACTTAACATGACAGCTTGTTATATTATAAACAGATTCTCCTATTTAATTCTTGCTGTCATTAAACACATTTGGAGTCCCATTTGTATTTACTGATCTTGTATCTCACGCAGAATCAGTCTGCCCCCAGTCTAATTTTAGCTTTAATGACTGCAGTGAGTGATTTTAGACCTGTGCTCCTAACAAATCAATGCCAGTGGTCATAAATCAGATAAAAGGCATGACCCTAATGAAAACAGAAACAAAGATCAAACTGGTCATTTGTATACATATATGTACAAAGCAAAAGAAAAAAATCTAACGTTTTATCTCAGGCACATGTGGCAGAATCCAACTGGATGTCAGCGACGTCATCTCAGGACTTCACATGTCCTTCTTTGGGTCAGTCAACAACAGAAAGGCAGTGAATGAGAAAAGACAACATACAGGAAAAAGGGAAGGGTTTCATGTGCAAAATTTAAGCAAAATAAGTGCAGGAAAGATCAGGTTATGTAAAACAAATCTCCAAATCAAAATCCTGAGTGAAACAATGTTGACTAGTGTCCCAATCTCTTGAAAACAAAGTGCAGAGAAAAAAAAATAAAAAAGGGAGGCAGACTTCGTACTCTTCCTTCATGGGCCTTTTCTCAGGAGACATTTTGACACATCCCAGCAGTTAAAGCACAATTATAAATGGTAAAATGGATAATGGCTGAGTTTCACTCAGTGTTTACCAGTGTTTTTTTTTTTTTTTTTAACTGAAAATAACAGAGTCAGTTTGTAACTTATGTGCTTTTCCACAATGACAAGTCACAATGTCTGCTGTGGAAAAAGCTAGCGGTCACAGTTTAGCCACGCATCACCCAATTGCAATTTTTAAAAACATGACACACATATTAAAACCAAGATAATACTTAAAAATCATAATTAATTCACCATGGATAATTTGGTTCCCTTTGTCCTTTTACATTTATCAAAACATTTCAGATGATTTAAATTACTCTGAACTGTCCTCATTGGATCAAACGGAAAAAAAAAAAATCACTGATGGTTTCTAATGTGGGAGTTACATTCAGCTTGATTATTTATATATTGCGCTCTGTGCTTGAGAAACAATCTTTTTAACTATAAATTATATTACACTGATGAAGATACTGTTGAATCTCTTCTTGAAAACACTGTAGGGCTGAAACAATGAAACAAATTATTTAATTCATTTGATAGGAACTTTCAATGGCAACTGCTCCATGTTAAATTGAAGACATTGAGGTTTTTAGCTTTTGGTAGGGTTGTTAGCACTTTTCAAATATTGCTTAAATTTTAAGTGAACTAAATTCTTAAACGGACAAATGGTACTAATGGACCAAAAGATAATTGTAATTTTTCGAAATCCTATAACGAACAAAATTTTGAATCACAAGTTGGGAATGCAGCAGACACTTGCGTTAGATTACATGTTGGGAGAAAAACAACAAAAAAATAAAACAAAAACAGGATTAACATCAGATCCCAGCTCTTACATGTAATTCACATTACATAGGACTAACAGAATGTAAATCTGAATCAGACAAATGCACACATTCAGTTTTTGAAAGGCTCAACTTGTTTTCGCAGAAGTCACTGCAGTGAATCAATGCTGCTCATAGTTGACCTTGTATCACTGTGCTGACTGATTGCTGAAGAAGAAAAGGGAACTATGAAACACAGGAAAAGTGAGATGACTGAATAAGGACAGGGAGGCTGTGAAGGAAGGCACAGGGTAGAAGCTGCTTCCCACAAATGGTCTCATGCCAGTTTGCATTACCAAACCAGAGTCTGAAACCAATCAAGTGTAAAAGAGGCCATCTTGCCTCTGCCAGCAATGAGGGACAATGTCAAGCTAAATCTAAAGGAAGCGGCAGATCAGATGGCAGGAGGGTGGTGCTTCCACTAAAGGCTTCCCCAAGTGTTTGGAGGGGGGAAGTGGTCGACGTCACCAGACTCATCATGAGAGTTGTTCCCCAGGTTGAATGTTAGTTTGTACCGCAAACGTACTTTTTCCTGAAACAGAGAAAAAGTGGACATTCAGTGTTAACGTCATTTGAAATATATATTGTGATTTTATCCATTTCATGAAAGAGTCTGAATCTTTCAGAGGCTACTGTGGAGTTTCAGTGTCTCCAGTGAGATAGGCACAGGCAAACGTAGAGTACCTTGTGAGGGTTAGCCAATAGCAGGATCTGTGTGATGGCTGCTGGAGGCAGGATGGGATTGAAGGCTGGGAGCTCAGTACTGGAAGGAGGCTGCAGCTTTACCTTCATCACCTGCACAATGTACAAAGAATAAGACCGTCACAACATTTATTCACACTGAAGAAAGTAATCAAGAAAGATTCTTTTCAACTGTCTGAATGTTAAAATTATCTCACTGGGCAGAGGTACATGATGGTATTTTTAACTGCTAGCTATGACATCAGTCATCAGTACAAAAGCAGGAAACATACTTTGGGCACAGCTGCCTGAAAGCGGATGTTGGTGACAGGAATAGGGGCTGATGAAAGCATGGAGATGATCACCACCAGCACATCAGGCCGTGATGGAGGACAGTCCCGGGCAAAGGTGAACAAAACCCGGAGGCTGTGTTTGTCGAATACGGTAACTGGTAATAAACTGCCTGAAATATATGTGTAGACACAAAGAGAAAATCTGAAAATCACAATTATCGTAGAGAACTGAAGAGAGAAAGCTGCTCCTATGACTACACCCAGTCTCACTGCAGCATCTGGTGGGGTTGCTTCTGCTTACTGGGCTTGACTGACTCCAGAGGCACAGTGACGTCAGATAGGGAGATGTTGTTGCAGGGTTCAGCAGTAAATAATGATCCTTTTTCAGCAGCTGTGAGGCTGAGATTAGAGACGAGGAGCGTGTCCAGTGGCTCAGAAGGGACAGCTGCAGCAGGGGCAGGTCTACAGTTGGTGCTGGTCTTGGTCTGGAGATCTCTTAGAGTGACTCTGGATTGAGGCTGGAGTTTGTCCCTATGTGCAGAAGAACAGGAAACACAATTATGAAAACACACAACTTCCGTTAACACCTCGAGCGCAGCTAATATCTTACAAGGTTGTTGCCTTTACCATTTGACCTGTTGGCTCTCTGGAGGCAAGGACTGTTGTAGCAACGTCTTTCCCAGCAAGTCCAGCTCTTCCATGGCTTTAGGGGGGGCAGTGGAGCCCCCTGCTGATGGAGCCTGTGTTTGGACCACAGCTGGTAGCAACACTGCAGCTGGTACTGATGCAGCAGGTTCTGTGCTGTCAGAGGACTGAGATGATAACCACACGCTTTGTTTTAAAATGTAAAATCACTATGTGTAGTCTGTTTTTGAACAACATTTTTGTAGAAGAATCCGTTATGAGACTTTCACTGGTTGTTGGCAAAGATTTCATATGGTACAAACACTGATCTAATGAGCAAGAACAATGATCTAACCTGAAAGGTGTTCTGGGAGTCGCAGTTTTCTGTTGCATTCAGTCCTAGGAAAACAGGAACACACTAATTAATTTTCAAAATAATACAATGAAACATAAAATACCACAATTTTAAAATTAAGAACAACTAGATGCTTATGTCAGGGTTTGTGACATGTTTGGCTAAATGGTAAAAGGCTGTGAATGTGTCCAGCTTTGTTGTAGCCTGACTCGGTGTGGTCTGTTTCTGAGGGTGCTAGCAGGCCAACCAACAGGAGGGCGACACCCCTGCCAGTGGAAAGAGGGCATAATGTTGTGCTTATACTGCTGATTTGACCCTTTTAAGCTTGTTAAAATCTTTAACAGCTGTGTGCAAAAACCAGATGGGTTCTGTTTTTTCATCAGTGAGCTGTACTTACCCAGAGTCATGAGTTCATCGTCCAAAAGGCTGACGCCCATGTTCTGAGTCAGGGTCTGTAAACTGGAGGGCTCGGGATTGGACTCTGTAGTGTTGGCTGATGTGTTAATTCCCATCAGGTCTACAAGTGCAGAACCACTGCTGCCTGATTTGGACATATGTTGGAACATATATTCCACCCAGAATCATTGATGGATGCCAAAATCACATTTGCTGCAATTTTACGCAATGTCTCTAAAAACATATGCATTACCTGTTTGAGGGGTCATGGATATGCCATCCCTTGTCACCTCCTCCCCTTTTACCAGCTGTCTATACAGATTGATGACCTGTGTCAAGCTGTCATTGGCCTGCAAGATATCCGCTATAAGAGAAAAGTAATTATTAACACCAAAGTGGTTTTCCAGTTTTATGCTCTGAAGGCAGACTGAGTCTATGACATTTGCATGTTCACAAATACACTTCACAAATACCTTTTTCTGCTTAATATAATTTGCTGACATCAGCAAATTTACCTAGAGCTTCGTCATTATCTTCTGTATCACTCGCTAACCGGAATAATGTAGGCCTCATCTTTTCACAGCGCTGGTAAAGATCCTGCCATTAGAAGTAGAACCATGTTAAAAACACTACACCCACTCCACACAGAGGTACAAGCAGGATTACGAGACTGTAGCTGCAGCTTGTTTTAATGTGCTGAGCTGCGCCAACCTTAATGAGCTCCTGGTTGCTCTGGGAGCAGCTGTCCTTGCTGTAGCCCTCCAGCAGCTGGCTCAGCAGGCTGACACTCTCCTTCACCTCCTGGATAGCATTCACACGTTTTGATACCTTCTCCACACGCTTTTGGTCCTACAAAAAAAGAGTAATAGGATCATCCACTGCCCAGGATTACAGGAAATATTTTTCATATGGTGGTGGTGGAAGCTGGAATTGGCTGACACATTCAGTTTTTGTTCAGACTATTTCAGAGGTGTGTTCATTTAGCCAATCCTGTTGGAAGATGTAGTTGGTGCTAACTGTGCTGCTTTATACAGAGAAGTGTTTATTTAGCCTAAATTCACTGATAGACATGGAGTGCATAAAACAAGCTACAACCTAGGGACTAACAACAAACTAATACCTGTGACATGCCCATACAGTGGGATCAGTTAAATTAAATCTCTGCAACAGGTTCATGTGGTCCATGTGAGGCTGAATATTTTGCAGCACATTTGCTTAACAAAACCGATGACTCACCTCCTGGACCATTTCCTTAATGAGCTTGTTTGCTGCTCTTAAATCTTCCGGGTGAGTGCTGTTCAATAAACGAGACAGCATCTACAAATACAGGACAGGACAGGAGAGGGAAGAAAAGAGGAAGAGCATTTGTAAATTGCCTGTCCCTTAAACAAGTTCCCAGGAGTTTCACTTCAAAGGAATTTGATGCACAAGGAAGATTTCCATGGATTTGGCATGAACAATATGCAAGGCTTTCCCTGTGTAAACCTATCTGATGTGGTAGGTCATTCTTCATTAACACTCAGCCTTCATACCTTGGATTTCTCCTCGTCGTCAAAGATGGCACTTTTGGCTCTGGGTGGAGGGGGTGGCAGGGGATTTTCATCAGGAAGTACTGGATCCTGCTTGACAATGCCTGGAAGTGAGCAAGGACACATGTTAACCTTATATGGATATACTGTCTGTTAACGGTGCAGCTCCTATTTGATATATTTACACTATACATATATTGGTCTCTATGACTCAGAGTACTGTCAGAGACTCATGCTACTGGTGCTGTAACTGTCACTGGCACTTCTTTTACATAGTTTAGTAATACCTTTAAATTTATATTAAAAGTATACACATACTAGAATCCAGCCCTACACAATTACTGATTACTATAGTAACATGAACTATTTTCAACGATGCATGACTTAGGACAATTATCTTATGTTCTTGGTTCATCACAATAAAAAGGAGAAATGATACCACTTTGTACAAAACACTATTTGTTAAGATGAGGAAAAATTCTGGGAACCAAAAAACACATTATCAGTAAAACAGGGAACTAAAAAAAACACACACAAAGCTTTATGGCCTGCACCACAGACACACTGTAACACCGAAGAACATGAGAAACCTTGCACATAAAGAGCTTGTGAGTGTCCTCTGACTTGGTGGTTATTCATGTTCTCAAACTTATGGGGCACCCACCCTGTTTTTTCAGCATCTGATAGGCATCAGCTATCTTGGTCTCATCTGGCAACTTCACTGTCCAGCTGTACATGACTTCTAAAACCTTCTTCTTCACTGTCTCTGGAGCACGGGTACCCAAATACTGCAGAGACGAAGGAACAGGATGGTATTAACAGAAGTTAGAGAAAAATGTATTTATTCTTGACACAGAGGGATGTGGCTTATTTTCTACCAAATGATATTGATACACAAGTACCAAGCTTAATTTCATGGTTAGAGACTGTGCTACATGTCAAAACAAACTGAAAGCTCAAACACAGCATCTTGCACATTTTCAAAGCTGCATTCTGCTGTCAGATTTTATCTCCAAACATGTCGTGTGATGGACATAACTACTGTTTTCACTAGTTAACTCCCCAGAAAAAAAAAAATATTCTCAGTCACTGAACTGCAGTTAAACTGATACAACTGCATGTAGGCCAACAGTCATTACCTTGGGCGAGACCACCTTGATGAGCTCATTGAGAAAGCGAAACTTTCCCACTTCACTATGAAATCGCTTCCCACAGTTCTTCACACATGTTTCAAGAACCTGGGAATTATTGAAACCTTGTTGGTTTTGCATTTGCACAGACAAGCCTACAATAAAACAATGAAAAATCTTGCAGACCTTTGCACTTAAGCCATATACCCCACACAGACAGATGAAGATCTAAAGACAGGTTTTGAAAGTGAGCTTGTCAGCCCAGACCATTTCATACCATAAGAGCTTGCATAGCCTCCCACTCCTGAGGAGACTGGATTTTGTGGGCCAGAAGTCTGGTTGCAAGCTGGGGACTAGCAAAAGATAAAACAACAAACATTCACTCACTACATTCTTCTATAGTGTTTTTGCATGTTTCACAGACTATCTGTAACAGTGCAATTAAAACGTAATTACTTTGTATATGGATGTTTTCCTATAGTTAAAAGAAAATAGATTCATATTTATGTTTTCTTGTTGGGATCAAAATGTCCAAGACAGGCTCTTTTATGTAATTTTAACCTGATATGGGCTAAAAACAACAACAACAAAAACTAACTAGATCACCAGCAGGCATAGCGCTGATTTGCTTCTAAATGTCGCATGTGGTGAGACACAGATTTACTCTGAAAGAGTGCGATATTCATCTACTCACCCTTCTGCTTCATGGTCGAGCTGATCACAAAAACCCTTGATACTGTCCCAGTCAGCTTCCTTATTCAGGGGGTTTGTGGCCTTATCTGGGTAAAAGGAAAACACAAACAAATTCTGCATCTGCTCCGTGGCAAAACTTTCAATCTGCGCCATGTGTGCAGATTTCTAACCCGACAAGTCTCCAAAGAACAGAAGAAAGAAGCAAAATAAGAGATAAATCTCAGGTCTTGCTAAACGATTGTCTCTGCAACTATAACCTCTAACGTTAGATGTTAGTTTGTTTGTAAAATCCAATGATCGTCTGTCTGGAGCAGATGAAATTTGGGGCTGAAACTGTAAGGTTATAAACAGCAGCTCCTGCCTTGGGTTTGTCTTGGTCCTGAAGGAAACAGTCAGCAGCTAACTAACATTAGCTCGTTGGTTTCGTTAGCATTAAACTGGACACTAGTTAGTGCTTTTAAATTCAAATGTCATGTTAATGTAACATCACTGAGCTCAAGCTGTCAACAGAAAACACAATGTGAGCGCATTACAGACCAGGTGACAGATTGTCGGACACTTTATTGTGTAACTTATCGTCAACTGCACTTTGTGATTTGATGACATTCAATCTCTTGACTCTGAATAAATGTGTTCCCCAGGCAGAGCGCTGTGACAGACAACGGTGAATTTAAATCTAGAATATATGTCCATATCTCTAAAGAGCACATCTGTTACCCGCTTTACGTCCAAAACTTAATGTGATACTGTAATAAACGATAACTTACTGATATAAGACTGCAGGCTAGCCTCATCTGGAGGCGCCGCCGCCATCTTGCGGGAATTAGTAAATCCTCACTGTCGCGTGATTTTGTAACATATCGCGTGGATAGCTACAGCGGCGCAGGAGCGTCCCCTTTGGGCGCGAAGGGACACAGCAATGTGACATTGAGGCGGTGGTGTTAGGTTAGAGTTAGTTACCCACGATTTAATCTCTGCAACTAGAGTGGCTTGAAGCGGCGCTGGGCTGCTTTGATAAACATTCATTGTCCGGGTGTATTTTTGTTTTACACTGTGCTCTCCTTTTGTTGTTACAAAGAGGGCGTGTCCGATAGTAACGTTAGTGAGAGTGAGAGACTTTTCTTCAGTGCAGCAGCAGCCCACACACACCAGGCTGTGGTCCACCTAAAGGAGGAAACTGTCGCCTCAGTCTCGTCTGAAACTGCACCATCACCCGAAACTTCACAGTCACAGCGTCAACCAAAGAGAAGAAACCCTGCAGGAGCTAAGGAGAGGGCGCCTTCGCTAACGTTAGTCAGCTAGCATTAAGTTGGCTAGGTCACAAACTTTGTTGGCGAGCGACCATTGTTATCAGATCTGTGTGGATACCAGCCTGTCTGAACGCACCGGTCCAGGCCAAAGTCCCAGATAACATGTAGTCATCGCTGGTGGGAAAACGCCGACCAGCAGATGAAGTGGGGGCATAATGCACGATGTTACAAACCTGAGCTAACATCTAGATAGCGAGCCATGCTAATGTTTCACCGTGACTAACCTCAATGAATGTAACGAATCTGGTCGTCTCCTCTGCTGATGACTCGTCTGTGAGCGGAGAAAGGACTTTGTATTGTCTCCCGTCACGCCCGGGACAACCAAAACCTCGGTTTTATTTGACAAAGCACTTGGATTTTCTGTGACAGCACTACGATGGGCTCTCTGAAGGCTCTCCAGGAGTGGTGTCGGCTACAGTGCCAAAGCTACAACGATGTGGAAATAAAGGACATGTCAACGTCCTTTCGGGACGGTTTGGCGTTTTGTGCCATAATACATCGCTTCAGACCAGATCTGATGTAAGTAGAATGAAGTGTAAAGGTGTAACACTGCTAACGATACTAACTAACCCTAACCAGAAGACATAATAGACTGTTACAAATGAGAAGACAGAGCTTAATGTTAACGCTGTGATAAACTGGGTTTGGACATAACCGCTGGCTCCAGCGAAGGTGGACACACGATGTGAGGAGTGACAGGCTGATGTTTCTTAGATTTCTGTTCAGACTCTAATACACAGTACATCAATCCAGCCGAGATGCAAGTACATAACAAATAAAACAGAAAGCCTCTCAATCCAAAGCACCACGTTAACAGAGCAGACTGTGATAATGGTGGTGGTCAGAAAATGGTTTGCCAATCATGCAAAAAAAAGAAAAACTATAATTTATGTTTTAATGCTTCTTTGTGTGCTATTGCTAAAGCCATTAGTAAATATATAGATTGTGAACCTTGTAGAGTGAAGGAGAGGTCAGTGTGCTGTAATTAAATCAGGCTGACAAGCTATGTCCAGACTGTACCAACACACCCCTCCTCTCTGCATTTCACACCTATATACACACACACACACACACACACAGTCATATCTTACTATATCTATGAGGACATTCATAGACATAATGGATTCCCTAGACCCTAACCATCACAACTAAATGTCTAACCCCAAACTTTGTCCTAACCCTAACCCTAAAACCAAGTCTCAACCCTCAAAAAAACTATTTGAAGTTGTGTGGACTGGCCAAAATGTCCACTCAGGAAACATATCTGAGCAAAATGTCTACACAACAATAGAAAGACATACACACACACACACACACACACACACACAGTGGGGATAAATGTAAGGATGAAGAAATGATGAGGTGCCATGTTTTTGGTAGAGACTAACAACAGAAAATCTCTTTTGCTCAGTTTTGTTTTCCAGTTTACTCCAATACTTTGTGTATTAATATAGGTGAGCCATTTGATATGAACATTTCCATTATTTGCATTGTGATAGGAAACATACACAGAAACCCTGACCTTCACTTAACTCACATTACATCTCTGTGGAAAAGCACTAGTCCTGTGCAGCATAAAGTGCCCCTGTATAGCTCAGTGGGCAGAGCAGGCTGTCGACAGCATTAGGATTTGTTTTTTTTGATTACTACTGAAACAAGTCCACAACCCTTGTTGTTGTAAGGGGGACTGTGTAAGAGCAGCCAGTAAATGGCATGTTATGTCCCTTAGGTGTCCTTGAAGGGAAAATGTGGCGTGATTGAATGACTTTAGACAATAAGCATCTTGTTCATGCTGTTCACCTCTCAGGTGGTCCAGGATTTTGTGAGCAAATTGCACCAGCCTCTGAGTTCTCCCTCTTTAGTTTGTGTCCCAGAAGTCACTCTGATCCAGGCGGACAGTCAGTCAGGCTAATCTTCAGCTGAGACCTCTGCCTGTCAGACTGGATTTAGCTCTAAAGCTGGGATAGGCCACTGTATCCCTGCTTTGCACTCTGTGGCCAATGTATTCTCATTAATTAAAGCAAATCACACTGATACTGTGTGTGGACATTAGTATGGCAAATGGCCTCATCTACATTTCCTCAGCTCACAAGAGAGGGAGTAGATATGGCAGTAAGAAATGCCCTAGTTAACGGAAGTGCATTTCATTTTACAATCCAAATTGCATTTAAATAAAACTGTGGATAAACACAGACTTCATTATGCAACTAAGGGCAAAACTTATATCTACTACTATCTACTGAGGATTACCTTCTTTGTTTTTGTGCATCGTTTAGTATTGAATTCTGCATATGTGTAATGCATTTCCTTTGTCTCACCTACTGCTCTACTAAAACTGCTGATTAGTATGTGTCTATAAGCTTCATTTTCCCCAATCCTCTATGCTACTGCACAAACGTTTCTGTCTGACTGAATGAGATTTAGCAGATATACCGGTTCACCCGGGATATGATCATGTGGATCTTTAAATGACAGACACAGTGTTGCTCAGCAGTCCTCTTTCCCAAAATAAAACTTTAGAGTGAGACTCTTGAGTCACAGTGGATTAGGTTCACAGATCACACCCTGCCCTCCATCATCTGTGTCAGTGTCTGCTGGCACTGCCTGTTTTGAAAAGCTCACACATTCATACTCCAAGTGGCAGATTTGGCAGTATTTATTTTAGGTTGCTGCAGTTCCACCTGTCTGCGTTCGTGGATCCGACACCATGGACGTGTTTTGACATGATCTTAATATTAGAACAGCTGCTCTGTGTGTTTGTGACCATGGGAACTAGATTAGAGAGAACAGAGGTCGCTTTGTGTGGTTCCAACACAGAGCTCATTCACAGGGGTTTGCCTTGTTGAGATTTCCACATGGTCACCACAAGCTCTCACCAGGGTCGCTGCGTTTTTTCCATCATACTGTTATCCTAACTACTACACATTTGCTTGTGCACACAGAGCCACGCTTTCATCTCAAACACCTCATTTTCCAGTTTTATTGCAGGATGTTTACTGGTGAGGTTCTGGCTTTAGATCCTCACTCCAGGCATTTCAAAGTACAGCCTTGTAATTATCAGCCCATCACTCCTGTTTAGTGCAGTTGCTTCTTTCCTTTTGTCCTAGTAGTTTTTCCACATCAGGCATCATTTATGTATGATTTGGAAACAGTTGTCTGCTGTGGTAACTGGGAAGCTTAACTGCTCACCATTTCTGTTTGTCATGCTGTCAAGCCAATCATAGCTTTTTGATGGTTCATGGCATATGTGGAAATAGGCCAGCAAGCTAAATAAAGTACTGTCCTGCATCAGTATGGGTTCTTTATGATCTTCTATAAGAGCCCTGGTCTAAAAGGAGCTACAGTTGTTGCACACTCAGCCTGATCTCCAATGTCAATATGAATTTTCACTTTTTTTTTTCCTCTCTTGTCATTCTAGAGATTTTGGCTCGCTGTCTAAAGAGAATGTCTACGAGAACAACCAGATGGTGAGTCTGTTTTACAGCTGTTGTGTTTCATGGTGTGGACACTCCTGTGATCTTGCATTGTATGATGGCAGTTTGAAGGGAGGATGAGTTGTTAGCTAACTAATATCTGTCACCCACATTCAGGCGTTGCATCTGGTGCTTCATGTGTTTCATTCAGCATCAGAATTATTACCCCTTGCTGATGCAGTCATGACTTATGTGTGCAGTCATGGTGGGTGTGACCTCAGTGTATCTGACTGGAATGGAGAAAAGTGTTACTTAATTCTGATGGAGCATGACAAGGGGAAGGAGGGAGGGAGAGGAAACCAGAGGATTCTGGGTAAAAAAAAAAAAAAAAAAAACTTCACATAAGCCTGTGGAGGCACTGTGTAACGACTGTTTTTAAAGTGCTGAATTTACAGCTTTGTATAATTAGAGCACTGAACTTTTTTCCCTTGTTGTTCCGCATCATCTATAAGCCAATTGAACATTGAGGCGTGACATGGGAGTCTTCTCCTTTTCAGTGTGCACTAGGCTTAGGCAGTTCTTTGTCACTGTTTACATTATTCTTTATCCAGGCACTTTTAGGGCAAGTGTGGTATTTGAAGGTAGCACCAGAAACCAACTCCCAATGTGTGCCTGTCATTTGGGTTGTTATATTAAGATCAAATCCATTACAGAATCCATACGGCCTATGCCTGTGTGAGTAATCTATGGCTGGGGACTTGCAGATATTCTAAGTTTGACTTGACTATTTACGAGCTAGGTGTGAGGTCTTTAAACATGTTCATGGTAGTCTTCTCTCCTTAGACTATTTTTCTAATAGCTTTTTATATGAGGCCTACTGAATAGATGTTCAACCCATGATAGAGACTGCTGCCAAAACTTGATCTCTTCCTGTCAGTGTTCAGAGACTGCACTGCACCACTGTGGTTCTTCATACATTGCAGCAACTCAATTATATTGTCCTGTGCAATAGCAAATGAAGTTACTCTTAAGTGTTAGTTTCAGTTCCTTTCGCATGTTCGCTCACTCTTGATCGCCTGCTTATGTGGTTTTGCTGTCTCTCTTTTCTTTTAGATTCATCACTTAAATGCTTAAATGTTGACCACTTTAAAATGAAGTCTCATTCCTAATTTACTGCAAATAACAAATCACCAGAGATCGCAGGTCAGCTGAAATATGTTGATCCATTTAACCTGCATCGTGTCAGTCTGAAAGGAGTATGACTCATTATTAAATCCTGGTTTGGACTACAACACTTATCCACAATGCTTATTTCTTGTTATTATTTTTTTTTTTTCTCTCTTAAGGTAAATAAAAATACATTCATATTATATTGAGCTACTGGTGGTGTCCTCACCAGGAGCAGCAGTCTTTGTTTTGGGGACTACTGTACCATGTAGCTGTGGTATAGGTCTGTGTTGTCAGTAATATGACATCATTCAATACATTTGAAGGAAAGTACATAGAACTAAGAAGAAAGAACTGAACAGTAGTAGTTCCACTGGATCCATGTGTAGCATTTGTTGGCTGGATTATGTCAGTGTTGTGTTATATAACATTATCCTCTGCAGTGGAATTTTTCATTAGAGTGATGGTTTCCCTGAAAGAACAAACTGTTACAGTATAAGCAAATGACTGATGTTTTGGCAGCAGAGTTACATACTTTAGGGCATGCAGTATCTGCTGGTCGGGGGGGAATGGCGAGCATCTTTTTTTTTTTTTTTTTTTTTTCTTTGCAACATAAGGCATTATTCTGCCCTCACTAATTGTATGTTTACATGGAAAAAAAAATATTTTTGTGAGTGTGAATACCCACATTTTTAAATGGTATGCAGTAATCTAACTGTATCCTGTTTTAATTTGATAGCCTAAGGAAACTAAGCAAAATGGAATTTTGTTTGTGCTGCTTGAAGCATAAAAAGTTAATAAAAACTCAAAGTCAACATTTTGTGATTTCGTCTTCTTTATACCAAAGAATTAGTCCCAAAAGACTGACGGAAATCCAACCTAGGTGAGAGAGTCGGTTTAAATGTTATTTCAGATTTGGCAGGTGAGTTGTGATTAAGCTGATGTTGACCTGGGGATGAGTTTGTTCACCTTATTATAGTGAAGGGATAGCAATTGATATAATCAGATCATTGACTTTGGTTATAATTGAATTATATGTTTTTTGACATCTTTCCTTACCTCCTCCCTTTCCTGCCACTCTCCTCACTCCCTCCTTTTCTCTGCATTTGCCTCATCATAGGCATTTGAAGTGGCCGAGACACAGCTGGGGATTCCAGCTCTTTTGGACCCAGAAGACATGGTGTCCATGAAGGTGCCTGACCGGCTCAGCATCATCACCTATGTCTCTCAGTATTACAACTTCTTTAACAACAAATCTCACGGTTGGTGCACTAAATCAACAGGCTTTTACCTGCATATTCATTCATTTAATTAAAGAACACTACAGAACAAAATCTGTATTTTAGTGTATTTCATAATTCCAAGGCCATTTAAACTTTCCACCAACTTTTGGACGCGATGACAACTTATAATACATAATTTGTTTTTGTCATTAACTGATGACATCTTCTGCTTCATGCTCCACAGCAAACCCACCGTGCATGAAGAGGCTGAGTTCTGGTGGTCATAATGAGCCAGCACAAAAAAGGCCTCCAATTAATTTGGAAGACAAAGTGGTCGAGTCTGAGGTAAGAACAAGACTTGGCGCCAGTAGAATGACTAAAGAACAGCACTTACCCTCTTGCATGTGTCCGTTTTATTTTATTTTTTTTAATTTCTAAGTCATTTCCGACCACATCTTTTGGTACTATGTTGGTCTGTATCTGAGGCCTTGAAGTATAACTCTGCATGTGCTAATTGGGGGTATTCAGGTCTGTACAATACAAATCCCATCCTGCCATTTATATACAAGAACGTACAATATCCAAACATGCATGTTATAATTAATTCTTCCTCATATGGGCTTTGTGTTGGACAGCAGGGGACAAACAAAGCAACATAGGTAGAGTAAGTCTATAAAGATAGCCTCTATATCCTTTCTCTCTTTTCTTTCACATGCCTTCAACCTCTTTCCACCATCCCCACACACCCATGTTCTGGCATCCTCCGCCTCAATTTCAATCCTGTTCAGATGGAAATCCATTCCATTCCTTCCTCTTCCTGTCCTTCTTCCTCACATCTGACCCCCTTTCCACTCTCTGGTCCTGAGTCTAGGCAGTAAGAGGGGGAGGGGGGGGTAGAAGGTGAAGTAAAAAACAGTTAGGTCAGTCTTTTTTTTTAACCATTTCTTGTGCATAAGAGACTAACAGTTGTACAATCCTAACACCGTGTGCCAGGTTTTTGAATATACTTTTGCTCCTAACCCCTTAATTACTTAATATGAATATAATGGCCTTCAAAACAACATATCAATCCGGACTCTCAGCCATCAGTTATATCCCAAATGACTTCCAGATCCAACAGCCCAAGCTTTTTGGACTAATAAATGCTTTTGTTTACATTTTGTATTCACCAGGTGATGAAAAGAAGGAGTAATGCAGTAATGCATCACATAAATCAGTGAGCAGTAGATGTTGCAGTTACAAATCAGACATAGCTGGCTAAACAGAATGAACAGTTCACATTCCTCAAATCCTGACTACATGTTTGATCTCCCGTCCCCCATTACTCTTCATTCCCCCATCCCTTCCCCCGTCGTCCTCACCCTGTCCCTTTCGGTTGCTTACACTAGTCGGGCCAACCCACACAGACCGGAGTGGCAGCAGCCATATGCAGAACACTCAGCAGCACCTGCGCCGCCTGCCAGAAACATGTCCACCTGGTGCAGCGGTTTCTGGTTGATGGCAAGCTGTACCATCGCAACTGCTTCAGGTGAATACTGCAGCTGCAGATAGTGACCACTCCATGTTATACACATTTATTTACCTATGGCACAGTGCTGGGGAGCTCTAATGTATTTCCAACAAAACAACGACAAAGATTTCTATTTCTCACAAAAATATCAGGGTTCTTGAAGATACATTTCTTATTGTTTAATACTACAGTTCCCAGTACTCTGGGGGTGGCAAGCACTGTTTGAGCTTTGTCAGAAATACAACACAAGCAACTAGTTTATTTACTGATGAGCCACACCCGCACTCATGTTTGAATAAAGAAGCCAGTCAATAATTGTCTCTTTTCCATCATGCCAAGAGCTACAGTATGATACCTGTGGTTCACTAGTTAAATGCTTTTAACGTGAACTATCAACAGCAGGAAATGTTCATTATGCATTAGTATCAGTACCTGCACAATAATTTTCTGTGAATTCCTTGTGCATAAGTAAACAGTTTGAATTTCCAGTTGGAATGGCCATAGCTGAAAACTGGTTACAAGAAGTAATGTCAAAAATTGGGCTCTTATTCTCTAAAGGATTATAATTTTAAGAGCAGAACATTAACCAGTTAACAGTTGGTTTAATACAATTATTTTGTAATATTTGCTGTGATTATTGCTTTGTACCTTTATTTCTTCAGTCATGTACATGATCTGCTGAAGAGTTTACGCTCTCTCCTGTGTCCTCATCATCTCAGGTGCACAGAGTGCCACAGCACGCTGCTTCCCGGATCCTACAAATTAGGAACAGAGTCTGGGGCCTTGGTCTGTACACACCACCTTACAAGGCAGGCTCTAGCCAATCAGAATGGCAGACCAGATCTTACTAGTAGATCAGTGGGAGTTCAGTCTGGAAGAATTGGTCGCAGTACAATTTCTCATATCCCACTCTCTGAGAGAGACCAGGCAAAGACTCCTCCTCCAGAGAGCCAGACAAATGATATGCCTAGCAGTGACTCTACTACGGCCACTCCTGTTTCAACAAATGAAGTGCACTCTTTGGAAAAACCCAAAGAGATGGATGGCAGTGGAGAGACAGAGGAGGAACCACGTTCTTCTTCTCCTCCCAACCCTTTTGATGAGAGTGATGAAGAGAAGGAAGAGAAAGAGGAAGATGATCAAACACCAGCCATATGTAGAGCCAATGGTGACCTCCCTTCTACACCGGTCGATCAACATGACGATGCCAGTCGGCCGGTGCCAGCACCTCGCCGGATTCCTGAACCCACACCTCCTCCTCGCCCTGCCCCTCGGGTTCGGCTACCTCATACATCAGATGGCGTTACCGTTGGTGTGTACTTTATACTGCAGAGTATAAATTATTATAAATATAACATCTGTTAGTATTGGTCCTGACTTCATACACAATATTACAGGTGAACATCTTAAGCCTCCAGCCCTTTTGAAACCTCGAGAAAGATCACAGTCTCCTGGAAGGTATGTGAATTTCTGTTAATTTCTCCCTTTCCTGTCCATTTTTTCCGCCTCATCTGCCTTGATCATATCGTCATAGTCTTTTCCATCTGAATTTTGACTCACATCTCGTCACAACATGTACTGTTGTTCCTCGTCTGTGTCTCCAATGGGCTCTATTTTGTTGTCTTCTTTTCTGTGACTCCTCCATCCCTATTTATGTATTTCACTGTCCAGCAGCACCCATAAAACCAAAGATCCACCTTGGCTCGCTCTGGTCCAATCAGAATCCAAGAAGAAGAAAGCCCCTCCCCCACCCCCTGCCCCTGCCAGGTTGGCAACCCCTCCCACTACTGGCTCTCTGTCCTCTTTCAAAGGGGAGGGCTCTAGACCCAGTACACCGCCTCCACCTTCCAACCCATTTGAGGATGATGATGACAACCATAATGAAGTGGAGGAGGAAGAGGGTAGTGAAAATTGTGCGATGCCATCCACAGTGGCAGCTAGTCACCCATGGTACAGCATCACTCGGGCAGCTGACACAACAGGTGCAGACAGCCAGCCTAGTGGAGGAAGCTCCTCCCACTCTGAAAGCCCCAGAAGTAATAAAAGCAAGAAACGTCCAGCACCACGGGTTCCTCAGCCTCCCACTGGTAGCCAAGGTCAGTCTTCAGAAGTGTGGATGTCAGCTAGCCGCACCACTGAATTAGCATTTTACATAAATCAAAGTACTCCTAGTGTTTCATATTTGCCTAGATGTTTGTCACTTTTTACGTTGGGCGAAAGAGATGTTCCTTTGTTTGCTTACTAATATGCCAACGTTTGTTAGTTGGCTAATATGTGTTTTATTAGGCTATTTTCTTACAGATGCCTTTGCCTGACTGTGCAAATATAAACGTGACAGCGGGAGATGGCACACGCTCAGTGATAGCATAACTCACTATATAACCAGAGAGATGCAGCCATTGTGTAATGTTGTTTTTTTTTCTTTTCTTTTTTTTTAATTTCAGTTCCAATATCTGACTAAATTAAACGTTCACTATTCTTGTGTACTTGTATTATTATGCTATAATATTATTAGCATAAAATGAACTGAAAATGTCAATAATATCGTCTATCTATTATTTCTGGGACAATATATCGTCAATCAAAACCAGACATCTTGACAGACCCAGTCTGTGGTGAATTCTTGCCAGTGTAAAATTTTCCACATCATATTTTTTGACTCGGACTATGGATTATTGTCCTGCTGCATGATCAGTGCTGTCCAGTGAATTTTGATGGATTTGCTTGTTTTAGGCAGGTGTGTTTGTTTTGTCTGATGAAAAAGATGTCGGTTCAGGACTGTACTGTTTTGCCAACTGTAGTCTTTGCAGGTTGTGGAAACATCTCTGAGGTGTTGTAATGGAATGTATTCTGCAACCTGATATTACCTGCTACACTAGTCTGCTATCTGCCATCAGTGTGTTCTTGTTTAGTACCAAACATTTTTTAATACATTATTTTGCCTGTCTCAGATATTTTAAGTCTCATTAGTCTCTTTCTTCACTGACATATCATCATATTGAGAGAGAAAAGCCAACTCAGACACATTGCAAACCAAGAATCGGCTTCATACACTTTACTTTCACTTTCCACATTATGTAACAGTGAAGCAGACCACACCTTTCAACATCTATGCACAGTTTTGATGTGCAGAGAGCTCTAATTCCTGGTTCAGGTATTAAAGTAACTCCCAAAGAGTTACATTGATGTAAAGTCAAACACCCTCAAATGTAATACATAAGTTGGCACCTCAGTAAAGTTGAACTGGAACAATGAATATCAAGTTACAAAACTAATGAACCAAAAAAGCCTTTATCCAAATAGTGACATCCCAGAAAGAGACGAGTAGATGTTCATTGCTAATATTTCCTCTCCTTTTTTTTCTTTTCCCTGATTCATCTCTGCCCTCTTTGCTCTTTGTTCTTACTAAACGTTCTTTCCCCTGCAGTTCTTTCTCACTCCCAGTCCTCCTCTTGCTCTCCCTCTCCAGCTCTCAGCACAGACAGTCTGTCCTCTGGCTCAGACCACAGCTCCTCCCAGCCACCTTTGGGTGGCAGTGCCAGCAGTGACCAGGAGCATGCTTTTACTAAAAGCATCTCAGAGCCTTCCATAAGTTCACCGTGCGACTCTGGGGCCTCCCCTTCCTCGTCCTCTACTGAGCATCTAGCCCATCCTTCTCCAGGCCCCAACCTTTCTCCCATGCCGTCATATGCCAGCTCAGCTCCAGCCACCCCACAGACCAGTCGCAGCTCAGAGAACAAATGGTCCAGAACCCCTCCTCCACGGCCCCCAACAGCCCCTAGCCCTTTGGCCACAGAGGCTTCCCAATTGCACAATAAGGTAATAGGTCAACCTCCAAATAAATTACAGTATAAAGCAATACACTTTGCACATTATATTCCAGCTTTGTCTCTTTGGTTATTTTAGCGCATCTGTAAGGAGAACCCATTCAACAGGAAAGCTTCTCCCGCTCCAGCTACCTCCAAAACCAGACCACCAAAAGGGCCTCGTCCTGCCAGACCCCCAGCCCCTGGCCATGGCTTCCCACTTATCAAGCGCAAGGTGCTGTATAAAAACTAAACACAGAACATGTTGTTATGTAGAAACAAAATGTACAGAAGGGATATTCACAAACCTACAAAATTTACACAAATGGACCATTCTGTCCAAACCTCCATATAGGTGCAGTCAGATCAGTACATCCCAGTCGAGGACATCCATGGGGAGATGAGTCAGCTGGAGAAACATCTGGATGAGCTGGAGCAGAGGGGAGTTGAGCTGGAAAAGAAACTAAGAGACAACCCCAATGGTATAACATCACATTAAGTTTCTTGAGTATCAGCCAAATCCATTAAATTCCAGTGCTGTAATCTTTTCTATTTTAATACCAGTTTAAAGGAAATCTGCTCATAAATTAACACTGCAAAAGCAAAAAAAAAAAAAAAAGCCAAGATGCTTGAATATTAAGAACAATTAAGAGTAATATAAATGTAAGAAATACAAGTTTTTTTTGTTTCTTTGTTGTGATTGCAGATGAGGATGAAGAGCACCTGTTGGTGGACTGGTTCACTCTGATCCATGAGAAACACCTTTTAGTGAGACGAGAAGCCGAGCTGGTCTACACGTAGGTTTCAGGTTTCAGAAAGAATCAGACGTTCAGTCATGAGCCCTCAGTGGCCATCAGTCATACACCCTGACATCAGATTAACAATCTAACCACAGTTAGGCCTATGACTGTGGCACTAACAGTGGGAAGTAGATCATGCTACAAGAATGTTTTGAGAAGTTTTAATAAGCAAGTAAACCCATGTCTATGGATATGTAGTAGAGCTGATTCATGTCCAAATCTTAACCTTGTAGTGCAAAGTATTTGAATGCTGCATATTGTTATAAATATGAACAGGGACTGCCCTCTATTGGATGAAACCTAGTTAGTGCAATTGAATTTTGCTATTGGGCTTAATCTCCTGGTAGATGATGTCTAATGGCAGCTTTTCATCACTGACCAACCACCACCCACAAAGCAACACCCTCACTTATTATAATTAAATATTTTTACATAAAGGCTTTGCTGAAAGTAGTTTATAGTAAACTGGGGGTTATGAATGACCAAGCTCTTCGTACTGTATGTTGCTCACTGCAGGGCAAAGCAGCAGAACCTGGAAGAAAGACAAGCTGATGTGGAGTATGAGCTCAGGTGTCTTCTCAACAAACCAGGTACGCTTGAGGAATTCAGTATGTTTACATGCTCTGTAGTAACCTGATTAGTGTAAATATGTGTATACTGCAGCAGGTCAGTAACAAATTTTGCCCCTACCCCTGATTTTATTTTGGAAGCAAGGCTTTCTTACTGAAGTCACTTTTTTGTGTCTGTTTACTGACAGTGCAGTCAGAGTGGAACTTTCCTTCACAGCACATGAAGGAAAGCTTTGTTGAGTTCACAAGTGTGTGAATTTAACAAATGGCTTCATTTTCAGTGATGGAAAAACTTATTTAGATGTCTGGCAGATACAAAAAAACAAATAAATAAAGCATTACTCCATGAAGTGATGATTTCTTTTCAGATGGCCATTCTGTTTTACTTCTACACAACAGAACCAGTCTAGATGAAAAAAACAGGTTTTCCTAAATTCTTTTTTTTTTTTTTTTTTTAATGTGACATTTAATAAGACAGAAAACTGTCTGCAACCTGGTTCACAAATTAAGAGACTTGATAATCAGCTTCATTTGCTGCAGTTAATGTACATGAATACATATGAAGGAAAACTTAATTATCCTTTTTTCTGCCTTACTTTATCAGAGAAAGACTGGACAGAGGATGACAAGAGCAGAGAGCAGGAGCTAATGGCTGAGCTGGTGACCATCATTGAACAGCGCAACCAAATAGTCAACAACATGGATCAGGACAGACAGAGGTAGGGCTGTGCTAAAAATTGAATTTTATGTTGCATCGCGATAAGATCAAGGTCGATATAGATGAAAAGCGTGGCCAGTTTTATTTGATATGGACCGGTCTTCCAGCCGATCACGCAGCAGAAATATAAGACTGAGCAGTGAGGCACAAGTTTAGCATGTGTTTACTTTTACCAGCCACTTGTGATATACCTTTGCTCTAACAAATCATTCATTCATTGTTTTGACAGAAAGCACGAACAGCCAATGAAACTGAATAATGAAAATAGTGCCATGCTGAACCAATCATGTGGCTGGAAGAGAGTTAGAGCACGTCAGTTAGGTTGACGCACAGAGCACAGAGCATGGAGGAGCTGTCAGCAGCAGCTCACATACTAATGTTTGGGCTGCTGTCGCTGTGTACGCCAGTACACTAGTAAGTCAGGAGTGGGGCCTGATTTAAAGAAAAGATGAACAGAACATAAATTGCTGACAACTTGAGTATCAGCATTAACGATGAAAACACCCAAACAGACAGGCCAGGCCATCAAAAGATGAGAGCATTGTTGAGAGCAAGGGTCTGAGGACTTTAGTAGTGTGGAGGTATTTCGGATATTTAGTCCGACAAAAAGCAGAGTAGGCTGCACTGCGAAAGACATATATTTAACACGAACATACAAATGTTCCACTAAAAACAGGTAATACCATTGACCTTTTTACTACCTAAAGCAGTGCCTTACTCTAAGAGCATATAAAATGCAAGACTTTACAGTTCCAGACCCAAGCAAGTGTTGGTGGTTCTTTAAAACACGTGTGACAATTACTGCACAACAGACCTAGTTTGTTTGGTTGTGACCAAATAATTTAGTTTCTCTTCTACTGTAAAAGGTGAAAAGTTTTAATATTTTAGTTAGATTTATGAACTAGTTTGGAGTCGACCAAATTTAGTGTTGTCACGTAACAGATTTTGACTGTTCAGAATACAGATTTATTTATAACTATTTCATTTTTTTTAACTATAGTTGTATAGTGTACAATGTTTGCCATGTTCAATTTCAATTTCATGTTCAAAAAAAAAAAAAAATATTTACATCAACATTACCTTACATCTTTACATGTCACTTGGGAGTAAAAAAAAAACCTTTTAGGTCTGACTGAAATAGTGCTTTGTTTATATCGATTCCATTATGACTTACATGAAAAAAATTAGTGTGATAAGATTTTTTTTCCATATCGCCCAGCCCTAGGCAGAGGCAATTAAAGCTGTCTCTTAAGAGCGTATTAACAGGTGATACTTTGCAAGTGCCAGCGATCTAACAGCTGTTCTGTCACAGGGAAGAAGAGGAGGATAAGTTTATGGAAGCCGTGCTAAAGAAAAAAGGTAGGATGAAGAGTGAGCTTCACTGAGCTTCAATTTTTCAGATTTTAGATTTTATGTGCATCTTAAAGTACTCTCTGATTTTCATCCTTATCAGACTTCCATAAGGATCCAGACAGTGACCAGCAAAAGAAAAAAGGGGCAAAGTTCAAACCCATTAAGGTGCTCAAGCGGCTGAGCCATAAAGGAGAACCAGGCAAAAGCCACAGCCCTCAAAAGGAAAAAAGCTGAACAACAGAAAGCACTCTTTAATAGGATGTGAGACTATTACAAGAAGACTAAGGAATATAACAAAATATGAAAAAATAAATCAGGATGGCATTTCCTCAAACTGTTAGACTTCAAGTGCAACCCAGAATCCAGTCCCTGCTGACATATTACTTGATGCTTCTCCAAAAAGTCTCTTCAGTGACTATTTTTGTTGCCTTTGTGTGCTGAAACACAGTATAACAACTCAAGTGCTTTAAGCGGTGATGCATTTGTGAGCTTTCTGACTTTTCAAACTTATGTAGAGTAGGTTTCTTGAATTGCTGCACTGATCTGTTGTGTGTTCATGCTTCACTATCACAGCACAGCAATTCACTGGCCCTCTGTGCAGGTTCAGCAATGGTGTGACCCTTCATTTCACCTTAAAAGAAGTTAGTTGGATGCAGTTTTATCCCTGATATCCACAGGTTTTTAAATACTCACTCCTTGAATCTTTGTTGTCAACGGTCAGCAGATGAATGTGTGAAAAAGTTTTATGTCATGTCTGGTTTGAGCTTGTGGTATTAATCAAAGTAAAACTTATTTTTAAGTTGAATCTTGCTTTAAATTTTGCAACATCTACAATTGGAATATCAATCAACAATGGATACCTAAGCTCTTCTAGCTGCTATATTATAACTGTACTTGCTTCCACTGTTTTTAGTTTTTTCAACGAACATTTTTTGATGGTCTAATTTGTATATCATCAAACACATAGATGAAATTAGACGTAGTATTTATGAGCTGGGTTTTCTCCAGGTACTCTGGTTTCCTTCCACAGTCCAGAGTTTCAACTTAGGTTAACTGATGACTCTAAATTGCCCATAGTTGTGAATGTGAGTGTGACTGTCTCTATGTGTCAGCCCTGTGATAGACTGAGGATCTATTAGGTTTACCCCACCTCTCACCCAGTATTGCCTCCAGTCCCTTGTGACCCTATGGATGCATGTTAGAATGTTTTACTAATATGAAAGGTCTTAATGCAATAATGAATACTAGGAAAGGCAGGTACACTTTATTTTAACAACCAATTCATAACTGTTTAAATTAACTGGGAAACCTTAATATGAATATTTTACTAAGCCTTTCTCTACATTTCAGTGTTGTGCCTTGGAATTGGATAGGAAAAATCGTAATATTGAGATGGTCCATACGAGTGCTATTTATTTAACTGCATATGTGGATTCGCTTCATTTGTTTGTCATTTGCTACTGTAAATGTTTACATTGTTTATTCATTCTGTTCCTGTCTTGTCATTTAGACTTTGTATTTGTCCTCCATTATCAACTCTCCATTCTCTGACTCTGTTTTAACTTGGTGCCTGTCCATCTGAAACCAAGGGCTTCTGCAGCCCGCCATACACTGTCCAAAACCAGCAGCAGGATTAAATAAAATACTGACACTGGAAGGCAAAGGAATAAAGTAAATTAATGCAAGTAGCTAATCTTTATTGTGAATTGAAATGCATTTCATGCCTGATAACACAGTTTGGTTTTCACACCACAGCTGCTTATACAGTTGAAGCACAGCGTGTCAGCGGTAACCTCATTCCAAAATCACACTCATTTTATCATACTTAATATCTATTTATAATATGAACTTGTCTTAGGAGTCTGTGTAGAATGGTTATGACGTTATACTACTTGCACCTGATTTCCAAGTATTCATTCAATAGCAGTGGTCAGTTCTCTGCTACTGTCTTTCAAGTCCATATTTTCTGTCGTCTGTTTTGCACTTGCCTCTTTCTTCTCAGACGTCAGTGTATCCCTCTTGGGAAGACAGGCTCTGTCCAGCATCTCCAGCTCCCTGATTTTCTGGATTGGAATGACAGAACACAGGTTTAAAGTGCAATTTCATCACAAAGGGAACAAATAATACTCTTCTCTGTCAGAGTGTAATGAATGTGATCTGAACCTAATACCACTTTAAGGATTTGTTTACTTTGCTATTTGTCAGCAACTTATTTATACATAATGTTAAAGTAAATTCATTCTTTTTCAAAGAGGAGCTTAATTCAAGCAGTAATATGAGCTAAAATGTGAACCATTGTGTGTTTACCTGTGATATCTCAGTGTTGATGATGTTGATGTACCGCTTCTCCTGACCCAGAGAGGCCATATCTGCCAGAAACTGTCTTCTTTCCTCTATCTCATCCAGAACTACAAAAGGAACAAACCCATGAATATAAGTTCATGTAGCACTGGTTATATGTAGTCAAGCAGTATTGCACAAAGCAGAGATTACGTTAGGCTGAAATGAATAGAAACAGACTATTAATATGATTTTTGTTTGAACCTTTTCATGCTCTTGGTAATAGATGAACTATGTTTTTCTACATGTTGCAGTGCAAACATGCTCACTGTTGTCTCAGTTACTCTAAACTCTACATCACTGGTCTGCAGTCACTCTCACCTTCTTGGTACCGGTCTCTTTCCTCTGACACTTCTGGTTTATGACATGCTGGAGTATTTTGATAAGATATAGATGTGGGTTCTTCTTGTCCAGTTGCCAAGATATTTTGAAGCCTCCTCTTCTCTTTCTCTAAGTCTCCTAGGGTGAAACAGAGAAAGAATAAGCGACAAGAATACTGATTGCTATCAGAATGCAGAGAATAAAACAAAAAAGGGTACAAATTTACCCAAATGTAATCTGAGGCCTGTCAAAAACCATAAAAACATACGTATAGGACCCGGACGGAACTTTTCTCTGACGTAGCTGCTCCCAGAACGACAAGATTCGGCACTGCGTCTTTGAGGCTTGCCTGGAAGGAGTCTCTGGACAGGTTTACTGATTTTAGACTCACGGAGAGAAGCTGACAGTGTGGAGTCAGAGGTCAGTGGCAAAGCTGCTCCATCTGTGGAGGTAAAATTTAAAAAGCTTTGTAATGTGAGAATAACAAAATGCAGTAATGATAGGTATTTAAAACAGCATGTTGAGGAAATAGTGCTACAGCAGCAATCACTAATCTATTTGAATTAATATATTGCAAATGTGTGGCTAGTTGACAGTTTGATGTAAGTGTAGGAATCAGCAGAGAGCCTCAATTATTCTAAAACCTTTAGGCCACATTACGCTATTTTTACAATATGTCATGTTGATTATTATCTTGATTATTATAAAGTATCAGCAATATATCCCAACCCATCATCACCTCAAACTTACTCTTCAGGCATTCATTGATCTGTTTTCTTTGGTGGTTGGTGAGTCTTGACTCATGCATCATAACTGAACACAAGAAGAGAGCACAATGAAAAACACACATCACAGTTCTACACAGTGATAGATGTATACACACCTGTGTACTTGCATATGTAAACATTTATGTAACTTACCAGTATGTAAAACTGTACTGTATAGAGTACTGTGCAAATGTTTTAGGCACTACAACTACATAGGGGATGCTTTTAAGATAAATTGTATAAATAGTTTTTCATCTATCAGTTAACTTCATACAAAGTGCAGTAAAGGGAACAAAACCTAAATCTAATCAGTATTTGCAGCACTCCCCTTTGCTGTTAAACCAGCAACAATTCTCTCTGGGTTGACCTGCACACTCTTTCACCTGGTACTTTGCAGCACCTTGGAGAAGCTGCTGCAGTTCTACAGTAGATTCAGGCTGTCCCAGTGTTTCTGTCTCTTCATGTGACCCCAGACTGACTCCACACTGCTGAGATCAGGGCTCTGTGGGGATCAGACCATCTGCTGCAGGACTCCTGGTTCTTCTTGCCTCTGAAAATATTCCTTAGTGAACTCTACTGTGTTCCTTATGGGCTTGTTGTTCTGCACAATGAACCTGGATCACTCAGACACCTGATGGGTGTTATGTGATAACAATTTCAAACATGTAAAGTGCCTAAAACTTCTGCACAGTACTGTGTCTCTCTCTCACACCTAACCAGGCATGCGTCATCTCACCTCTCAGCATGTCCTGGGTCTCCTTGCTGTACTGGGTGGCTCTGGGGTTGTTCCACAGTCCCCTACCAGAGGAGGCCTCCATCTGCAACCTCAAAGATACACAGCAGACATTACCCACAGTTCCTGGGTTTCTGTAACACTCAAAGTCATAGTTCTAATTTTTGAATGAATCATGGTTTAATTTGGGAATTTGAAAAAGTGGTTTGATATTTTCAGTTTCACAGCTTTAAGGCCACCGCGGACAGACCGAGCTTGTAATATCATGTCCAATAAACACCAACCCTTCTCCCAAATACTAAAATGTAGCTAAACCTAAACTAGCTAACTCTTTGCTAGCGGTGTTGCTACGTGGCTAACAATAACAACTCAATAACTGGCTGTGCACGAAAAAAGCGTATTAGAGGAAGACACACAAGTTGACAAAACATCTCAGCGACGTACCGTAACACCAGTCCTTCGTAAACACACTTGGCATTGACTATTTTAGGTTGACTAGCTAGTTAGCGTTAACTCCAAACTGAAGACCGGTGTTTTCTCCAATGCATCGTTGCTATAGCAACCAGTTAGCTGCTAGCTAGCTACATGCTGCTACGTTAAGGCAACGTAATGTTGTTTCTAACGTAACTATTTTTGGTTTATCTTTTTCTTTTTAATATATAAACAAAATACTGTTTTATTGAAGGCCTACTCTGTACCATGCACCTTTCCATGTCTTTACTAAGGTCGGAGACGCACAGACAACACTTGCGCACTAGATGGAGACAAAGTTTATTTTGTTGTTAGCTACTTCCTTTAGCGCTAAAGATCACATTAAAGCTGAATATTAAATAAAACACTTAATATACAGAAATGTCCGCGGGATGTGTATGCATAAAAAAATGTATTTTTCCCTGTTTCACCCCAGATTCTCCAATTTATTTACGTTACTTTTTTGATACTTTAAAATTCCCAAATGGCACAGGTATGACTACACACAGCACAGATCATCTCTACTTCGTTTACTGGGTTAGTGTCATAAAATAAGTGCATCACACGCCTACATTCAGTTAGTTTAAGGCCTTTTGGAAGTGAACCTTTGTTAAATAAGATATGTAATGTGTGTAAGGCCATAGAGAGGCGGCTCTGTGAAGCCTTCAGCCTGCGTAGCGGACGTCTTGCGTAGTCGTCCCTCAGAGGGATGGAGCCTTTATCAGTGGCGGGCTCGTCATCTGAGATCAGCAGCAGTCAGGGGTCCATTATCTGTGAAGACAGCAGCCTGCCTCTACCCCATGTCCATAGATAAACAGCAGCCAGAATATAATCACCTTTCACACACAGGTCTTCTCAGAAGTCTGAGCAGCACGTCTTCACTAGGAAGACAGAGACCAACCTGTGTTTGTGTGTGTCTGTGGAGTGTGTTATAACTATTAGCAGCAAAACATCAGCCGCAGCATTAAAACCTGAATCCTGAAATGTACTGTATATTGATGTGTATGTGATTATGCTTATGTGTTTACTTTAGTGCTCAGCATTTATCAGCTCTGATCGCTGTTTAAATGAACAATGAATTTATTCAAGCATGCTTCTATCAGTTCTCCATACGTCATATTGATGTGATGTGTCCACATGCTTCACCATAAATTCACCAATACTCTGTGCCAAAGCATGCTTTATTAGATACTGGCCAGTCACCTGATAATGGTCAATAACCTGTTTACTTGTGAATGAGAATGAACACAGACAGTATCCAATTACTGTTGGAGGGTAATTTTAAAACTAGAATCTAACTACATTGTGTTGTAAGGCTAAATAATGGTTAAATTATTACTAACCTTTAAATTCTGCTTGTATTACTTTTTTGATATTTAGGGATGTAGATATTTACTGCATATACATATATTTGCTTTTCTTTATGATTTTTTTTTTTAATGTATTATTTATTGTAATTTTTAATGAGCAAGAGTCCCTCTCCACATTTTCTTGGTTTGCCGTTTGGTTATCACGATGTCATGTCCTGGTGACTTTACAGCTATTATATATTAGTCTATATCATTTTTAAATATTTGGTGAATGGAAAGCATTAACAATTATATTCTAAACTATTATCTTGTTATTGTTAACTTTAAAAACTAAAGCTTCCTAATGCAGTCAGTTTATATTTTTCACCAAATACCAAAGCCCATTTACCTCAAAAAGAATATGGCCTATATTAAATTAACAGGGAAACTGATCCAATCAAGGACTGCAGCAATAAATTAAGACTAAATTAAGGATTAATATTTAGTTATCAGACACTATTATAAGTACAGTGCTTTTAGTAGACAAATAGTTTGCTTTTTCTGGGTGACATCATGCATCAGTTCTCATCAGCTTTCCTCAGGGCTGATAGTTTGCTCTGAATCCCACACAGCAGGAGGATGGTGAGTTGAGGTGAGATAGTAGAGTCTTAGTGATTATATGTAAACAATCTTATGGGATCAAGAAATAAAGTTAGCTAAGTGACTCTCATTCTATGCTCCACCTCCTAACGGTCAAAACCTACATGAAAAAGAGAGATTTGAAGTTAGACTTGCAGCTGACAGAGAGAGACAAGAGAGAGGAGGGAGAGATAGCAGGGGAGGTATGGAGAAAGGGAGACAACAGCTTTAAGGGTTTTAATACTGAGTGGACTGTAACAGGGGTGAGTGACCTGGTTAGCTGGGGTTTGACTTTATATTAGCTGAGGGTAACAGAGTCATGAAACAACCCATAAAATAAAAAAGCAAAAAGAAAAGAGAAACTTCACTGCTGCTGCTGCCACTGTCAGTCGACGTCGTTTCAAAGTGCTTGATGGCTGTTATGCAGGTTGTGCTCCCTTCTTTCAGCTCCTTCTCCAGCCTCGCTCACTACAGTGACAATATGAAAGTAAGTGCCATGTTGATTCCTACACAATTACAGAAGTAGAAAATAAAGATTTGAACAACAACTCATGAATTTCATGAATGTTTACCATATTTTGTTTGTCTATATTTTTGTGCTTATTATTTGTACATTCCATAGATATATTTGGCTTTACATCACTTAATATTTAATTGTCTGTTTAGCTGTTGGTGATTTGTCTCACATGACCCAAGTTTCAACTTTTACATCACACCTGCTAAAAAAAAGACATTTATGTTTTCTTTCTTTCTAAAAGGTTAAAAAGGCATCCAAAGCTTTTTTTTATGCTGGTACATCAAACATGTATCAATACCCTGTAAAAAGGGGTTTCTGCAAACACCTCTAGCATTTTAGGTCAGTAAAAGGTTGGTCAAAGTTACGTTATTTGCAGCATGAATTCTGATGAGGTTGTACTCACATCGAACATGCTTTCATTTGTTGTTGGTAGGGGATATTCTTCCAGTTTTGGATGACATCTCACTCTTATTCCTATGGCGAATGCACTTATTTTAAGATGCTTTGGTCAGAATTGTCTGTTAATGTAACAGTAAAACAGCAACAACAATGTAACTAATAATCTGAAGAGGTTTTGCACTTTAAATGTTCATGTTCTGACTCAGTTGATGTTTTAACAGACAGAAACCCATCTTAATGTAGGTCCTTAGTGGCCACAAAGCAGAGGTAGAAGAAGTACTGAGATCCTTTACTCAAGTAAAACTATGTAATAATTACACCAAATTACAAATCAAGTCAAAATTCAAAGGTATTAGCAGCAGGTAAAGGTGAATATAGTCATGTGAGTACTAATTTAAGACAGACTTGGAAAAAAGTGCATCTATACTTTAATACTCTCTAATCCCATCTAGGTGTGGAAGTCTGAGGGTGGCTCCTTTCCTCTGGACTCTCTAGGCAACAAACTATCAGCAAGCAGCTCTGAGCAGCTGCAGGTCTCTCAGCAAATGACAGATGAGCTCATGGATGATGACAGCAGGGCCTCTTGGGACATTGAGTTCCTCCTGTCTGACTGGAGCAGCCCATCGTCTGACCCCAACCCCTCTCTGGACAACAATGACCAGCAGCCCCCACAGCTCGACCAAAACACAATGTACCAAGAGGCATGCGTGTTTAAGGACCAACCAGGACTGGAGCGCCTGCAGGTGAACAGTGGTGGCCTCATGGCTGAGCTGCTGTCCCCTACTGAAACCACAGTGTCACTGCAGCCAGAGCTGTACCACCATGGTTATAATGACGACCAAATATGTCGGACTTCACTTCCCAATCTACCCAATGTAGATCAGTTTGGCTTCCCTCATGGAAGCAGAGGAAATCACAGTAAGAGCGCAGCATGGGACTTCAGCACCTACTATCCCCAGCAGCAGCCTGTCATGGTGACCTTCCCTAACAACATGTTCATCCCACCTCAAGCTGTGACCCCAGACCCTCGACACTACAGCTACATGCCCCACTTTAATCACAATGCCAACCTTTTCTGTGACTACACTCCCAGCCAGGTCACTGGTCACATGTCCCTTCATCAACAACCCCATTTGGTTGGACCCCAGCTCCCTCATGCTGGGCTAGAGGGGAAGCGAGCTCGACGGGCCACTGGGAAAAAGAGGCCTGCCATCCACAGCTGTGAATACCCTGGCTGCACCAAGACCTACACCAAGAGCTCACACCTCAAGGCTCACCTCCGAACCCACACAGGTAAAGCCCTCATGATTCACAACAAAAAAAGTCTGTCACAACTGTTCTCAGAAAATGATTTCATTTACTTGTTGATTTGCTGTTGATAATCAGCATGACTTTATTGTTTATTCATCAGGAGAAAAGCCTTACCACTGTTCATGGGAAGGCTGTAGCTGGAAGTTTGCCCGCTCAGACGAGCTGACGCGTCACTACCGCAAGCACACAGGCCAAAAACCTTATGAGTGTGTGCTGTGTCAGAGGGCCTTTTCCCGCTCCGACCACCTGGCTCTGCACATGAAGAGGCACACCTGAAGCTCACACTCATAAACACACAGACACACATGCCAATGATATTGAAGTTTTTTAAAAAAAGAAATTAAACAATATTCTTCTTCTTAACCAATTCAGTATTTGAATTTGAGACTCACTGACCAAGCATATTAAAGTAACATATAAAAAACCACAGGTTAAAAATAAAGGCCCCCAGGAGACTTTACACCATGCTGGGTGAAGATATTTCATGTTGTAATTAGCTGGTTTCTTGTCCACTTTTGCACAAATTTAATTCACGATCATCAACATGTGAAATTCTCCTTTTTTAAATAAAAAAAAAGATATCCACTGTTTCAAGCGACAACATTTTAAAGAGTTCCCCATTGACTTAGCATTAAATTTATATAAAATCGTTTTACTCCTGAAGAACAGTTTTAAAAACTTATCAAAATTCAAGAGCCCAAAGATATCATTAAATGGCGCCTACATTACCCACAATGCTACATGACACAGTGACACAATGTGGGCATGCAGACAGCAGACTTGAACACTAACAAAAGACCTGCCAAGAATGTGTTTAACAGGAATTGTAATAGTGTATGCAGTAGGAACTCATGGCTCGCATAAGGTGCTTTTAGACTAGGTGAGCTTTTTCATAGTTCTTAGAGCCTTTGGAGGAAGTTCCCCTTGCCGCAGGAAGCACTATAATAGTTCTCAGAGAGCTGGTTTGGGGGACTTTACTAATTTGGAGTAAGTACTTTTAGTAAAAGAGGAACCACGAGTAACCTACATTTACATTGATTCATCAAACACTAACTTAAGCCAATGCAGCATCAGCCACTGGCATTTTAAATGTTAAGTTTAGTGGTGTAAAGAACAACTTTTGACGTGGAAAAAACTCACAAATGGGATGATGCCGATGCAACAGAGAGATCTTGATGGATCAAAGATCTTGATGGATCAAAATGAAATGTGAAAATTGTCACCAGCGTTACTGTTGAATGTTGTGCAGAAGTGACATCTCTATAGTAACCCTCAGCCGGCTACCGTTACTTCAGAGTTCCTACTGACAGTGCGAATGCAAACAGATAAAAGGCCCTTAAGGTTTTTAGTTCCTGGGTATGTTCCTCAGTGAGATAGTTCCTAGAACTGGTTCCCTAGAACTGTTTGGTCCAAAAGTGCCAATACTATGACTGCTTAGCTGTATCACTGCTCAGATGACCTGATATCTTTACCCATTCAAGTAAGAACTTTACTACGCTATGTAATGATGATTGTAATGATAAGTATACGATTATAAAGTAAATGTGGTTTATTATGTATTTTTGCCCCATAATTTTAGGTTTGTTTGGCAATTTTTAATTGAAGAAAAAAATGTTTGCTTTTTACTTTTTCACCAAGCAGAATTTAAAGCTGTAAATATTTGGCATCCTTCTCAGTTGTACAATATCTTCTAATAATTGCAACGTATTTATTAACATGATCTTTTTTATCAACAGAAGACAGTATATTATTGTACAATATTTTTCTATTCTCGAGTGCTTTAACGTTGTTTAATTATTATTATTGCCTTAATTTCATTAAAGACCTGTGATGCTGTAAAACTAGCTCTCAGTGTAACATGATTTATTCAACAGCGGATCTTAGAACGTGAAGTTTTGTGGCTTTAATAAGCCTGTGTGAAGTTTTATATTTTAATGAACATTTTAATTACTTTGCTTGTGTGTGTCACAAGTCTGCACATCTTTTTACAATGAAAAACCCCATCCATCATCTATACCTGTTTACCCTATCTTAGTGTCACAGGGATCTGCTGGAGCCTATCCCAGCTCTCTCTTTGGGTGAAAGGCAGGGGTCCACCCTGGACAGGTCACCAGTCCATCACAGGGCTACATAGAGACAAACAACCTCACACACTCACACTCACTCCTATGGGCAATTTAGAGTCACCAATCAACCTGACATACATGTTTTTGGACTGTGGGAGGAAACCAGAGTACCTGGAGAAAACCCACACAAGCACAGGGAGAACATGCAAACTCCACACAGAAAGGCCCCTGCTGGGTTTCAAAACAGGAACCTCCTTGCTGTGAGTCAACAGTGTTATCCACCAAGCCACCATGCCACCCTAGTGAGAAAATCAAATTTCTAAATATGGCCGCAAGCGGCAATGATGAGCCCGAGCACCTCTGGTGCCACAAGCTGTGACATGTCGCCATCTAATATTGCACCTTCACATTCAGTGAGCATTAGATGGCCTTTGCACAACTCCGCCCGCATGTGCTACACACACCACAGTGCCCCTTGGTTCTCTGGTTCTTCCCCACCACCAGTGGACAGTGACATCCAATTAATACCAATGCCAATGTGAAAAAGTGTAAATGCAAGTCCAAGTGGCTAATCAATACTAGGGTCAACAGCCAAAAAGAACTATGAAAAAGCACTGTAAGCAGTACCTTGATGAGATGCAAAACCGGTGCCACAGTCTTAATAGGATCATTTAATTGGCAACAATGACAACATCAGACCTGAAAGACAGGTTTGCACAATGAATAATTTTTATGTCATTTTATAAGGAGTGGATTCAGACAATAAAACCATTCAAATTTAAGAAGTATCTAAAGTTAACAGGTAAAAAATATAAATATTGCACCTACTAGCCTCATTTTGTGGGGTGTTTTAATCAGCAAATGTGTTATTTAATATGCATATTTGACTCTGTTATATATTACCCATTCTTCAATGTCATTTATTATTGTTTGCCAGTAGTATCCAGCTATAACTGTGTCTATGATGGCCCTGCTGCCATTCTGATTCCCAGTACCAGGGTTTTGGGGCAGCCCATGAGAACAAATGTCTCCTCCTCTGACAGCACATCTAGACGTAGATACTGTCTACTGAGGCCAGTGTAGAAGAGTCTGTTGTCTGTTGTAAGATAATGTTGCTTTTGTAACTGCACGGAGGTTCAGAGGTTCAGGTATAATAATAATCCTTATAGAAACAATGAGGCTTTGCACCTCCGGTGCTTGGGCCCTAAAAATATGAAACTACAGAGTGTATTGTCATCGTTTGGTCTTTAGGTGGCATACTTCCATTGTTATATCAGTCCTCAGGCCTGCAGGCTGAGAACAGGAAGCTGTTGACAGTTGTGTGTAATCTGGGTGAGGCTGAGGTTAGGATGAGAATCTGTTTATGTAACTCAGCTCTCACTGACTCATCCTGATTATGTCAGATGATGAAGGTCGTCATCACGTTATGAAGCTCTCTTCTCGCTCAAAGACACATTACACACGCACAGGCATGGACAGACGGCCTACAGAAAGAAAAACGCAGCGAAAAAGCAAGTGCAATCCCAGTCACAACTCTCCGACATTTTCACCACATACTTATTCAAACACAAAAAAATTAATTTGCACATATTTGTAGACATCCACCAGAGCTCATGTTGGGTTACATTTTGTTAAAGGAACAAGCAAATAAAATCACAATAAATCCTATAATATCCACACACAAAATCAGCTTTTTAATAAAACTGACCTGTGATGATGCGATAAGATATAGTTTTGAAATTGTTTCTTGTTGTTGCTGTGTTGTCATTACAACTTCAACAAGGTAACTGAGAAAAGTTTGCATTTTGCTTGAACAAGATGAGCTTTAAAAGGGCTGCTCTCGTTAGGGGTTGCCACAGTGGGTGAATTGATCCACATGATTGATTTGGCACAGGTTTTACAACAGATGCTTTTCCTAATTACTAACTTAAGGTTTGAAAGAAGTAGGTATTTAACAGGAAACGTGCTGTATACAACAAAACTCAGTACGTCTATTTGCAATATAACAAAAATGTTTCATGATTCAAAATGGTATTGTCCTATATTATTATTGCATTTTACTTAACTTGTAAGTTGATTTAAAACAAAAAGCAAAAATCAAGTGTTTTTAAAAGAAGAATAAAGTTCAAAGTATGGCCTGATCAATTCAACACAACACCTGTGGAATATTTTAAAAGAGAAGGTAGAGCAACAAAAACCCTTCACCACAGAGAAGGTGGAAGAAATCATACGTGAATAATGGCACAGCATCTGTCCACAGATTTATGCAGCCCTGGCATCATTCATGCTCAGAAGGATCAAAAATAAACATAAAAAAAAATAAAATGTATTGACTGTTGTTTCCCTTTATTCTGAAATACAAACGTTTCATTATAGTTTCATTTGCCATGGATTTCTGTTTGTTTGAGTGGCTTCATTCTCCTTGGGCTTTGACTACAAACAAATACAACTTGGATTAAATAGATTTGTATTGGTGTAACATTTTTAGTGATACAGACCAGAAGGGTTATTTAGTTTTGTTGTATACTGTATAATATTGTCAACCTCAAGACGGACAGTTTGAAACAATGCAACAGCATCAGAGATATTGGCTTTCGTGACAGATTGTCAGTGCAAAGTATTTTCACCTCTCACCCGACCAATTTTGTAACCTTACAAACACTCCAAAATTAGATGTACTATCACAGCTATAATTGGCCTCTTAAACCTACTGATCCAGTGTGGTGTGATAACGAATGAGACAAAAAAAAAACAAAAAAACCCAGTAACATAAATAGTGCACACTAACATCAGCAAGACACCATTGCTCTGCTCACATTTGAATATACCTGAAGTAATCCAGCTAATGATAGTGATACAGACATACTCTTTAAATAAGCTGTTATCCACTTAGACTAAGATAGCAAGATATTCCACATCAGTAGATAAACCCACAATGCTTCATTAACAGGTTAGTGATGTCATGAAGCTCCATCTGCAGCATGAGTTTATTTTAGCACAGCGTTCAAGAGTAAATACTTCGGGATTTACAGGTGACACGGGGATATGGGCGGAGTTATGACCTGTAGTAATCCAAAAAGAACAATATATTAATCTAATCAAATGAAAATCCCCTTTCTACTTCCATTTTCTACTTCTTCCTGCCCTGTTTACATCATAGTAGACACCTAAGGAAGGTATCGTGCAGGCATTGTGCATTCAAAGCATAACTGAAATGTTAACTGAAGCATGAACAAAACATGTTTATCATGAAATACTTCTGACCACATCACAAAACTAAACTAGTTAAAGGTGAAAACTTTCATTACTATAATGACTGTGATCAGGCCAAGGCTTAAAAAGCATAATGTGTTACAATCAAATACCCAATCCAATATTGGAAGTTTTGCTTGCACTTCTTTTAGCAAGTGAGAGTAAAGATCGGAAAGTTTCATTTTTTGTAACTCCCTCCTACAAGATAAAAAATGATTAATGTAAAAAGCTGTTTTAATCACACTGATGGTTTTATGAGAGAACCATTTCCTTCTTCCTTGCCAGATGGAGATGCAGTGGAAAGAACCATTTTTCATCAGCATGGAGAGACAAGAAAAATTCCCCCATTGCTTTCTTGTTTTTCTTCGTGCACAAATGCAGAGGAATCAATCTGTGTATGTGTGTGTGTGTGTATATGTGTGTGTTTTCTCCACAGAGAGGACATTTCAGGACACTTGTTTAACCAAATTAAGGAGTGAAAAGCAGATAAATAAAGATAGCTCAGATGCCAATAGTGGTAATAAAATAATGAGCTATCCATCTATGTAATGCATTTAGAGTTTTATGAATGCTTATAGAGAAGTGAAAATACAATTTGAAAAGCTTTAAAAAATTTTGTATTAGGCTATTAAGTTACTTCATTTCCTCATTAATTTGTAGCTCTATGAATCACATGCTTTTGCGTTTACTTTATTTTGATCTCTGTTGAGTCAGAAGTAGCTCATTTAATCTGTGCACACCAAAGAGAAACTAGTTTCAACTCTGACTTTAATCTACAACTGTCATGGCTTTTTAAATCATTTCTTTTAAGTTAGTGGCTGTTAGTTAATTCAATACAAATGTCATTTAACTTTTTTCAAACTCTGCATTGTTTCCTTGTCCTGCAGGCAAAGACACACTGTGGCATCCTGTGAATATTAACACTGTGTGAACATAACAGAATGACAGGATTACTGGGAAGAAGCAGGGACATCATTTACACAGAAGAGCCATCTAAGTTCACCAAACAACCTTCCACACATGCAGACACCATTTAATACACAATACTGTAGAGAGCTGTGCCTCTCCAGTGAGGATCTATAAATGGATTTTCCTTGCATTATTAAACCCTGCTACTTCAGGACCAGCCTTTGAACTGAGACATCCGTCTGGCTACATCTTTTTTTTGTAGGGGGCTACACATTCACGAACAGAGTCGAAGGAGAGACGAGGATTTCTAAGCAGTGTGTTATTGTAGTGGAGGGGAGAGACCAGCCGCCCCTGAACCGAGCTGTCCAGGTTCAGGACCCAGCTCCTGCAATCCTCCGTCGTCCGGGGGCAAGAAGACACCTTGGCATTGAAGGACACAAAAGGACTGTCCTCTGGTTTGGCAGCACGGTGGATGAGTGGTTAGCACTGTTGCCTCACAGCAAGAAGGTCCTGGGTTCGCAACCCGGCCTTTCTGTGTGGAGTTTGCATGTTCTCCCTGTGCTTGTGTGGGTTTTCTCCAGGTACTCTGGTTTCCTCCCACAGTCCAAAAACATGTATGTCAGGTTGATTGGTGACTCTAAATTGCCCATAGGAGTGAGTGTGAGTGTGTGAGGTTGTTTGTCTCTATGTGGCCCTGTGATGGACTGGTGACCTGTCCAGGGTGTACCCCTGCCTTTCACCCAGAGAGAGCTGGGATAGGCTCCAGCAGGTCCCTGTGACCCTGGTTAAGGAATAAGCGGGTATAGAAAATGGATGGATGGACTTCTAAATGAAGATAAAAGTGCTCAGCATAAGAGGGTTTCTCACTTGGCTTAGCTAACTACTACTAGTGTATATTACTGGAACTTAGTATGCATGTGTGGAATTGTGTGGCTGCACTGTTGCAATTACACAACTTCACATAATGAGAATCTTGGCCTGATGTCCGAAAGCAGGATGAGGATTAGAGTGGTGAAAGCTGCTGCAGAACTGAGACTACAGAGAGAGACTGTGAGTCCAAGTGGATTGAGTGATGTAAAAAGAAAGGAGAGAGTGGAACAGAGAAAAGGCAGGGAGGGGAAGGGGGTGAGCATGTTCCCCTGATTTGAACTTGAATGTGTACACACACACACACACACACACACACACACACACACAAGTCAAACAAGGCCACTGTTCGCTCTGAGCATGGGCAGTCTGCTACTTTCTGCCTTTGTTTTTCGAGGATCTAATGAAGCTTCACATACACATGAATGCACATACATCCACATTTGCACTTACGTGTATTTGTGAGGACACTCACTGACATAATGCAATCAGTGATTCAGTATCACACATAGGGAACTTGGAAAGATGGCTTAAAATAAGAAATGTCAAAATGAAGCCCGCAGAGGCTGACATATCTTTCATGTACACGTCAAGAAAATAAAAATAAAATCATAACACATAATGAATCTTGACAGTGCTTTTTTATATCTCTGTCTGGTTAAATATCCTTCAAACAGCCGTTCTGTTGAAAATACATACTCACAAATCCAATTTGAAAATTTTTCCTTTGAGTAATTTTCTCTGACTTCACAAAGCCCGTCCAGAGCCACAGCATAGGTTATACAACTGGTTTTACAGACACGCATCCCTAACTAATCCATTGCCCTAATCTCAATCGAAACCTCATTCAGACCTCAACCCTACATCCAACCTTAACTCTCACACTGTCCTGTGGAGAAAGGCGAATGAAACAAGTTCTCAAGCTCTGAAAAAACACCACCCTTTGATGTTCCATGGCCTGCCGTGTATTCAAGAATATTAGGACTTATAACCTCCTGTAATAACTGATTTTTGCTCAGAAATGTGTCATTCTGCTACTAGTGGACATTATGAAGGACAATAATGTTTACAGTTTTGAGGAATGGTGAGCGAGTTTTTATGTAATCAAAGTTTCTAACCACAACCTATTGTGTGTGTTCTTGAGGTCATTAACATGTACTGAATTCAAGCCAGTTCTGTGGGCATTTTGAAGCATGATTTGTGTTCACACCCATGTCCATTAGCGTTAGCTTACAGTCCTTTTACTTGCCTTTTCTTGGCACAAACTGCTCTTAATGGCACACAATCGCCTCCTAAATAATATGTGCTGTACAAATGAATACTGTGAAACCACTGACCACCTACTTGTGTTTGCATGCGACTGTTTGCACATGTGCGCAAAACAAGCAAAGCTAAGCTAACAATTTTGATACAATTTACAGCACAGATATGGCAAGGTTAGCATGTAGTAAGTCGTGAAACAAAGTGACAGGAAAAGTAGCAGATAGTAAACATGAAAGTATTATGAAAGATTTAGCCAATTTTTTAATTGTGTATATTTTTTTATCTATGATGGTTTTAGATTCATAAAGTCACTCCAGAGCTTAGACAAAAAGTTAAACTTTTGCGCTGTCAATCCATTGTATAGTCCATGGACTGAGAAGTGCAGAGGTAGGAGCAGTGAGGGAAACACTAATATACATGTGCAGTGGGCCCAACAATGCAAAGGCTATGGCTATGGCAACGGTATGCTTTCTTCTATGACATTATGGAACCACAGCTCAGAGTTACTTTTACAGGAGGAGAGATACATGTGGACCTCATTCTCAAGTCCATGTTATGACAGTCCTACTGTGTTTGAAATATGACACTAAAAAGATAAAAAACTAGAAAGCATCTTTGTTTCTTGTGTTTAAAATTCACCAAATCAACTGTGAAACCCCACAGTATCATCTTTTCAGTGACAATAGACATGCATGAGGGCTTTGTAATTATCAATGGTTTTTAAAAATGAAAAAAAAAAATAAACAGGTAAAAGTGTTTCTTTACTGCTTCCTAAGTGACAGCTTAGCTCACCTGTATTTTCCTAAAGAGACAGCTGGTGACACATATAAATGATATTTACCCGGTGGCATTCTGCCTGGGTTTTCTGCCTGGCAGACACTCCGACAAATGAATGTCATTACTTTTATTTTTGCACAATATTTTGGTTACATAAACCACGGTACAGAGTGGACAGAGTTGTCAGTGAAGCATGTCCAGTGAGGCAGCCATTGTTGACTGTCACACCGTCCAACCTTCAGCACATGAGAACATGATTAGAGCTGGGGAGAGACAGAGCTGCAGCTCAAAGGTGAGTCACTTTAGTGTATGAAAGTGCACACATACTCTATACTGTGCAATGGGAGATTTGACTGTATGACTTTATGTACAACTTCATTTAGACAGAAGAATATAATATCACATGCACTATAGAGGTGTCTGTGCTGTGCTGATGTGTAGTGTTTTCAGGTTGTCTACCTGGTATTGAAGCATGTTTTTCTATCATGGCCAGTCATTAATTTGTGAGTGCACGTTCAACTTTTTACTGTGAATTTTGCTATGTATCCCCCATACCACTGGAAGCTATTAACATTTCTAGCAAAATACTCTTGAAAGAAAAGATAACTTTAAAAAACAGGAGGCAGAAACTAAAATCTATATGTTTCATTTGACCTAATTTGCTTGCAGCTCATGAACTGTGAGGCAACAGTACAGTTTTCTCTTCTCAGAAATTCACCCCAACCTGCTCTATGTACACCACTGCATGTCACAGCCATATACCAGCCTGTTCCAACTGATCTGTCAAGGTCACAGAGACAGGTCAATAGTGACATTGTTGTTACTAAATAGTCAAGAGGCATAAATACATAAATGAAACAATGAGAAGTTAACTGCTGCTTTGTTTTGGAGAAACACAGAGACAGAGGTTCACTGTGAAACATTACCATGTGTGGGGAGGAAGTATCACTGTCCAGCAGATCTCTTATGGAACAATGTTCCTTTTTTCTGTGCAACCTCACCCCAACTGAACTTCCAGCAGCGTGCAGTCCTCACATGCTCTCTCTCTCTTTGTGTATTACATAACAGCTCTCTTTTCTATTCACACTATCAAATGGCATTCAACAGACTAACTTAGTATAGCCTTTATTCATTTAAAACACAGTTCATTTAATCTATAGCTGAGCTCACAGGCACAGTTACATAGTGATTACTATTACTGTTCTCACACACTGAGGCCAACGGTCTCTGAAAAGAGGAAAAACACACTGAATGACAAAGGTCATTTGTTTTTTTCTTTGACATCAGCAACTTGTGTGTCTGGCAATCTAATCTAATGAAATTAAAGTATATTCATATGTTCTTATTTTAGGAAAACAAAGACAACACGTACACATGTTTTCCATGAAACTCTTTTCCCTTGAACTGCTTGCTATGGGCGCTCACCTGCAAAGAGCAAACGAGGACAACTCAAGCCACCATGACTACAGTCCACATGGGCTTTTGCAAAGTTCAGTTTCAATTCAATTTATTTGTAAAGCACCAGATCACAATAAAATCAACCCAAGAAACCTCTAGCAGAACCGTCTCAGTTTGGGCAGCCATTTAGGAAGATAGCTGAGTGGCTTAATCGGACCCATTAACAATGTATTAGTGCAGAATGTGTTAAATGGATTAGCAATTATTGCCTTTGGAAATCACCAGAAATACGTCAGTAATAAACTGACTCTATATCCTTCTAAACGTCTCTGGCTACTGTAATGTCAGGGACAATAAAACACTTCCAGGCACTTCCCTTATGATCAAGCACGTGGCTACTGCTGGTGATGTCACTCTGTCTGTGGTCACGGACTGAAATATCTTAATTATTTTTGGATGAATTTTGTGCAGACATTCCTGGTCCCCGGAGGATGAATCCTACTGCCTGTAGTGCCCCTCTGGTTTTTACTCTGCTGCCACCAGCAGGTCAAGATCAACTAAATAGCTAAATCTCCACAAAACTTTTTTTGTGTGGTCACTTGGAAATAGTAGCATGATAACAGTCTAAACTCATATGGTAAATGCATGTTAGCACTGTCACTTTGAACATTAGCATTTAGCCCACAGGACCACTTTGCCTATAGCACCAACATAAAACTACCAGCATGGCTATTAGTATTTCATATTCAAATTTCTGTCTCCAAGAACCATCCATCCATCCATAATAACTTTCCCTGCGTGAATCGCAGGTCTGCACATCTCTCAACAATGAGAAACCTCATCCATCATTTATATCCATCCATCCATCCATCATCTATACCCACTTATTCCGGGGATCTGCTGGAGCCTATCCCAGCTCTCTTTGGGTGAAAGGCAGGAGTACATCCTGGACAGGTCACCAGTCCATCACAGGGCTGTCTCCAATATTCTCAACATCCTAATACTGAATTCATAATACATATTCATCCTATAGTAAACTTTAGTAAGGGTTGTCTGTGTTGAAATATCTGGGGGGGCTTGATGTACAGGCCAGTTCTGGTTGAGGACATGTCCTCAGTGACAGATAAAAGTCTAACTGAGGCTTCATTGTAAGACAGTTTTTGGTGTGATAGAAATGATTTCTTCATTTAAATCAGATATTAGAAATATTCTCTGTTATTTATTCAAATTTGTGTCCATGTTAGTTAGGCAGTTTATTTCTAAGAGTAGTTTACAGTGTTATTTGAACGCAGCCCTGTTTTGTTGCTGTTTATTCTGTGTGTTTCCCCTGGTTTGACTCAACTGGCTTCCCGTTAGGAGGAGGAGGATGAGGAGGGGGAGGAGGAGTGGGTCAGCCGGGGTGAGGATCCGACCCAGGCTGACCCGATGAGCGGGGGAGGAAACGACGGTGAGATGCGGAGCACAAACATCCAAACGACCAGCGAGGCTCCACGTTGCTTTATATCCGACAGAGGAGCTTTTAGGAGCAGCGCCGTGGTCTGTAAGTAAAATCTCCTTTATGATTCAATTGTTCAGCACATCTATAACCGATTTCTTTTGCTTTGTTTTTTTAATCATGCACGAGAATCTAGTTAAATGGGTTTAGGGAAAGTTTTGAATTTTTACATCCATCATCACATATAAAACAGAGCATATAGATAAAACAGCATATGGTTTTCAAATGAGCTGTAGCCTACATATATGTAAATGATAAACTAGTTAGGGCTGATGAGTCTGTTTAGGTTTCAGGGTATTATGAAAGGCTTTGGTAGTGACTTGTTATAAATACCATCATTTTGGGTGTGTTGAGCAAATAAACTGATTCTGAATCAAATTATGAAAAAGAAATGGTCAAATTTTAGATATTTTTTTTAAAAGATTTTGTCAACCAGAAACCTTTGAATGACCCTTTGCCACTTACTTTTTATGAATTGTTTGTAAAGATATAAATATTATCAGTTGAAATTTTATTGGTGAAAAATATATATTATTTCCTGTTTTGTATCAAATAGCATCCTATAATTATGTAGATGAGTCACACTAAAATATTTATAAATATTTGTTTAATGAATTTCTGCTTTTGAATTCGTTTTTTTTTTTCGTACTGAAAATGTAATAAAACATTCAACTGGCAAAAGTATAAATGTCATTAAAATTTGCCACCTGTCAAAAAACCCTTACCGTGTCACGATGGTGTTTTTTTGCTTCAATTGGCCACTAGGTGGTGCCATTACAGCGCATTTCACCCTGGACCTTCAACCCTCAGAGAGTTGACAACAGACCCTGCACATCCCTGTCGTGACTGAACATGACGGCTCAGACTGTGGGACCCAACATCCAGGACCTGTCTGTTCCCTCAGTCCTGGGTATGCAGAGACAGGAATCCAGGCCTGTGGATGGGGCTGAGTCCTTCACTGATGAGGCTGTTTCCATCCTGACCTCCACAAGCCAACTGGCTCGAACCCTCCTGGGTTGCAACTTTACCATTAAACATAAAGAGAGCCTTGCCAGCAGTGAAGCTAAGGCTTGCAGCAGCGGTGATGAAGACAATGGTAACAACGCACGTCGCAAGCGAGAGTTCATCCCAGATGAGAAGAAAGATGAGGGGTACTGGGACAAGAGGAGAAAAAACAACGAGGCAGCCAAGCGATCCAGAGAGAAGCGGCGAGCCAATGACATGGTGCTGGAGAGACGGGTCCTGGGTCTCCTGGAGGAGAATGCTCGCCTGAGGGCTGAGCTGCTGGCCCTCAAATTTCGCTTCGGCCTAATCAAGGATCCATCTGAAGTGTCCATCCTACCATTGTCTGCTTCCCTCTGTGCCCACCCACCGCCCAGTGCAACACATTACTACCAACCTCACAATGAAGTAGCATCATACCTCAGTGCACAGCCTGGTGCCAGCACCCACCACAACCACCCTCACCCCGCCCAGCAGGGTGCCTTCTATGGACCGAGGGGAGCCAGGCCTCTGTCAAGTCTTAGTGTATCTGAAGAGTCTGGCATTTCCACTTCAGGTAGCTCAAATGTGGGAAGCCCTGTGTTTCTTGATGATACACTGAGCGAACATGGTGGGCCTTCTCCTAGGGAGCTGGTGGAGGAGCAGCAGAGCTATGACTTACACATCTCTCCCCTGGAGGTCAACGAGGGTCCATATGTAAACAGACAGGACTCACCCGAAGGTTTGAGGAGCCTCCCACACAAGCTGCGTTTCAAAGGACCCAGTGGGAGCAATGATGGAGGGGAGATGTTGCCATCCTCTGATACCAAGCACAATGGACCCCCTGTAGCTACAGTGGGGCCAAACATCCAGGTGAGGAACTACCAGCAGGCAGGATGGGACAGTCAGACAGAGAGTCAGGCTCCTTGCTCCAGGGAGGAGGCCTGTGGTGGGCTTGGACAGCAGTGTCAGGGTTCATCCTCTGGATATTATAACTCCCCTTCTCTGCAGTCGTCCACGGACAGCAAGTGTATGATAGAGGACATGAGTCTCAGGGCACAGCTCAGCTGTTTATCCCAGGAAGTGGCTCAGCTCAAGAGGCTCTTCTCTCAACAGCTGCTCTCCAAGATTGCTTAAGACCTGTGGACAGGAGGCTCAAATCCAGACTAAAGCTAACAGACGATTTCACATCGCATCTTCCCAAACCATCTATTTCAGAGACTCCTGATATCCACAGTGTAGCCACGTCTGAAACGACCCTATTTACATCTACTCTCTCTGCTGTTTAGTGGTCTGTTTGGTCTGTGATAGTCACCACACCACTACTATAAAACCTTTGTTTTTAAGTTTTAAAATAACGCTCAGTGAGTACAGAATGATTTATGTGTGATTCCTTTTCTCATGCTGATATCTGCTGATTTTGACTGAACGGAGCTGTCAGAAACACAGGAAGAATATGTTAGATACAAAGCATGCGCATAATTCAGTTTTTAACACATCTCTCCCTACGTGTTCGGTTCAAATGTGAATACCTGTCCACACACGTCTTCCCTGAGACACCGTACGTCTGTTTAACCTTTCTACATAAGGAGTATGTGTAAGGCATAAGTGTATAACATTATCTGGAGCAAACTGTGTTTTCTTTCTTTTACCTGTGTCCAGTCTATCTAATAAGAGCAAGGTACATAGAAGTCATTGTCATCACTGTTCAAAACTGTAAATGAAGTGAACTGTATTTGGAAATAAAGGCATATGTTATTTAAAAGACCTGTGATTCTATCATGAGGAGCTAATCCAGTCTTAGTATCATTTAGAGACATTACTGCATTTGTCCTAATAGATAACACATATTTTACGCTATAGTATGTTTCATACAAAACTGTCAAATCATTTTAAACTGCACTTTGCATGTCATAGCAGAATCAGAGGGTCTGGACAGAGAGAGCTATGGCAGGTGTGGCACAGGAGAGGGGAGGTGCACTGCGCATTAAGAATATAAAGTTTTTTTCAGCTAAACCGATATAATTTGAATTTCATACATGGCCTTCCCATCATCACCTTGGTGTCGGCCTGCTCGAGCTGAACTAAGCGTACTGAACTGAGGGGGACAGTGCGGCGTCGGACAGGTCGAGGGAGAGGGGTTCATGCAGGGGGAGGAGCAGGAATCTGTATGAGTCATCTATCACGTCAGCAGTATTAAAGCTATTTTTAGCACTGAAGGAGCTGCGGTGGAGACTGATTTGCCCAAATGGATGTGAAGGATACATGTTCAGAATACATTAACATCTGGAAGGAGTGCACATCTGAAGATAGAAACACTGCTGTGACATACTTCTCGTGCAAAGCCAGAAAGCCATAGGAACATCCAATGAATGATTGTTATTAATATTATCATTTTTGTTCAGAAATATGATTGACTTGAGTGAACATCATTATTCTGTATTTACACATCCTTGTGTACTTTCGTTTTCAGCGTTTAGGCATTTTTATTCAACACCAGGTGGCGCCAAGTGTCTAAGGCAGCATGGATCACTGACTCTCATTCATTCATTCTCAGCAGTGTTACTACAGAGGTGTCTTCTCCATTGTGCTTACTGTAGTATCACATGCTGCACACTCACAAAACATAGCACTCCTGCCTTCAAATGATCAGGTTTATTCAGAGAGCACAGTATAAGCAAGAGGGAGCAGCTTGGAAATTACAGTTACGTGATGTATACAAATGCCTTTTAATACTAACGCATGAGATTCAACAAATAACTGTGAAGTGACAGAGACCTATTCTTTAAGCCTTGGCCCTGTTTCTCCACAACAAGATCCACATGAGATCTTTTGTCTATGATCAATCTTCATGCAGCCAAGTCTGCCATTCCCCATGCCCTCCACCCCCACTCCGGTGCCATAAGCCATGTAGTAAGGAGTGAGAGCCTTTTGGTTGCTAGGCAGGCACCACCACACAACCACAGTTGCCAAGGGAATGCCTGCATGCAGAGGCAGCTGGAGAGATGGAGAAATATGTTGGGGGTTGGTGGTGCTAGGAGAAGGCTGGTGGGTAGGAGGAGCCAGACAAGTTCAAGGCCGCAGTTTCCACAGCATGGTCTAATGGTGGTGGTGATGGGGTGTGTGTGTGTGTGTGGTGACTCGATGCATAGACACAAAGCAGGGGGAAGGGATGCATGTGAGAAAATGTGTCTGATGAAACAGGGCTGACGTAACCGCACATGAGATATGGTGAGGATGAGGACAACTGGCTTTGTGGGATAATAGAAAAGCTCCTAAACAGATAACACACTTCCAATTCCTGCACAGAATAAACAAAACACAAAATAACAATACAATTAGGATCTATTTATAATAAAGAAGGTTAACAAAGATAAATAAGATAAGATAAAGATAAATAAGACAATAAAGATTTTTTTTTCTTGTTTTACTCCATTTAATTGGCCATGAACAGTGATAGTGAATTCACTTTTCACTGTTAAAATCTTAATATAGACCAGTGGCGTAAATGTAGATGAATGTGGTATTTATATTAAGAAGGAAAAAACAGCACATCATAGTTAATATTTTCAGACTGACAACACAATGTAGAGCTAATGTGTAAACAAAGGGTTAGCCTCTGCTGTCTGCCACTGCAAACACAACTCGGCATACTCTGATCTAACAGACAGTCTGCATGAATAGTGTGAGAGTGTGAGAGGGAGACAGACCAAAACTCGAATAAGAAAAATGCAAAAACAACATAGTACCAGAGTGAACACTTCCTCATAAACCATGAGCCTGAATTGGACTAAGCGGTATAGAGAATGGCTGGCTGGATGGATAATAAATCTTATATTTGCTATGTCAAGGATTGTAATAGGCTGTTGTAGCTGCTGCGAACATTCATTTCCAACAAACCAGCCACATCCACTTCACATCACCACTTAAATCACAACTGTCCATGCTCTCTGTACGTGCCCCTCTACATGAATACACTCACTCCCCAACAAACAACGTGAGGGATGAATGAGAGGTGAAATTTTATAAGTCATTTATACCGACATCATCAGAATCACACAACAGGCCCCTTGTAAGTGCAACTGACTGACAGTGGTGCTGTTAACATTGTTCAGGCAAAAATTAGTTGATTCAAGAATGATACAGCTCCACAGCAGCAGTGTGAAAACAAAGGCAAAGAAAACTCTACAGATTAGTCTAGTGCAGTATTAATGTACACACAAAAATATTTAGAAACACCATCTTTAAACTGTTGGCAATATGTCCACAAGGATTCTGGCATCCATCCAGTGTCTTCAGTGATGTGTAGTAATATAATGGTGTGAAAAATTTAATTTGATTTATGTACCCCATCTCTCTATCTCTCTATCTATCTATCTATCTATCTATCGATCTATCTATCTATTTGTACTGACCTTGTATATACATGCTCCAATGACTTTACTGCATAAAGTTTGTGCATTCTTATATAATACCTGTAGTATCGCTTATGTTGTGTAGTCCAAAGACACTCCTGTCTGTCTTCATGTGACACAAGCACATATACATTACAGAACAGCTTCAGGCTACTGGGTTCCCAAAATGGGATCATGGGAGCCGCCAAAGGTCGAGCCATTATCAGAATTAATTTGACCTTTGTTTCATGAAGTATCAGCAGGAGAAAAAGTCTAATAATGACCGCTGAGAGAAGACTGTGCTCACACAGGGCATGCTGTTACATGCTATTATTGGAGCTCACGGTGACTGTGTGCACGCTGTCGTGCCCTTGTTCTAAACTTGTGCAGCATTACACGAGGAGGATGGAGAGGGACGCGGAGACGGAGGGGTGGAGAGGAGGGAGAAAAGACAGGGGTTAATGGCACACACGGAGGCTGTAGCATGGAGAGAGATAGAGGACAAAAACGTGACTAGGCAGCCTAAGAGCTGTTATGCAACCGCTGACCTACTAACACATATTTCTAGAAAGGGAGCCGGAGAAACTGGAGCAAAGTGTCCGGTAGCGCACAACACACACGCAGCCCGAGCCAAGAGACAGAAACAGCATCCATCCGACCCACTGACTCGACACAACTGACCCGAGCAGCGACGGGAAAACGAGAAGAAAGTTGATTTTTGCCCTGTTTTTGTGGAGGTTTGTTCTAAAGGGACAGGGAAGGAGGAAACAGGAGCGAGACAGCTTTTGTGTCGGGAAGCTTGAGTGTCTTTTTCCCCTCCTCCAGGACACGGAAAGGTATGTTTTGACTGAGCTGTGGCTCCTCTTCGGCTTTTGTCTTTGCCTGTATGTATGTATGTATGTCTCCACGTCCCCCCGTCCCTGTGGTCAAAGATGGGCTGTGTGTGTCTCAGCTGTGTGTGAGTGTGTGTTAATGTGTGTTCAGACACCGACGTGATGCTTGTGGCCGGGTATTGTTCACATGGCGACTCCCGGCAGGTCCGCGTGTCTGTCCGTGACTTTGAGACGTTTGCGGCAGCTTTTGTCACGTAAAAAACACGACACCCGGCAGGATAATATGCCACTTTGCTTGCCCGTGTTTTATGTTCCCCTCCCCCGCCTTGCTATTAATAGGAATACCGGGATATCGTTGTTTGTTGGCCGTGGCTCCACGTTCCCGAGCTCAATGTCAAGGCGAGGTAATTTTCCTCATGGTGGTGTTTTCCAGGGGCTGGGGGCAGCTGCTGTGCTCGGGCTGTGGTGTCTGGTTAACACAGAAACACCGCACTACATTGCCCTGCACGTGGATTGCTTTGTTTGTATCAGTATAGCTTGTTGTTGTTGTTTTAATGTAGGTCACTATAGATCAGTGTGGTTGCAGAGATATTCATTCATCTGTTCTTGGCTGAGGCCAACACCAGCCTGGATCACAGCCTCATTTAGGGCACTGGTTAAAACTCAAGTCAGGCTGGAAACTCAAACTTTGCAGTTCAGTAAGAACAGATATGCTGTATAGCAATGATAGTACTATTACTACTGAGAATAAACATGTACTGGAACTGCAACCTACCATTTAACTCATTATTGTTTTTAATATTTCTATTAAACCTCTTTTTTGTCCATATGTGCCTCATTTTAGAGGTTGTGTCACATGATAAAAGGTTCAAGTTTAAAGGATCAAAGAAGCAGTGTGGTTTCTAATCAGAGTTGAATGACTGGGTGATATTTTTTTTGTTTCACTCATAAGGTGTGTTAAGTAAAGCTCAGAGCTTTGCTGTGAGGGAGTTGGAGGGGTATGACATAACCAGCACACAGCAGGGAGAAGCAATAAACAGCAGCTCTCTCCTGGGACAGAGAGGCCTGTAATTGATTCCCGTTCACACCCTGCGCTTTCGTCCCACCATTCATGCCCCGATTAACACCGAAGCTGTACTTCTGAAGCAGAGAGATATTTAGTAAGTCTGCACAGTGGAGATTGTATTTTACAAATGCTTTCATCAGTGATGTAACGCAGCTGCTCAGTGTCTGTGAGCTATTTTTAACTTGCTCACTATTTCTCTTCCAGGAGAAAGCATGGAGCAGAAAATGCGGGGTTGAGGCTAAAGCAGATGTAACAATCTTTCTTATTTGGTGAAAAGTTCGTCTCCCAGGATCCCAGCAAGGCCATGACATTGTTGTGAAATTAGAATAACAAGTGAACATCCAGCATGTGATGCAATGCATGGAAAGCCCGGTCTGGTGAGAGCAGGCACATTTTTAGTGAGCTCTAAATCCGCCCGCTGCCAGCCTGTCCTGTTTCAGAGCCGTGTGCTTTGCTCTGTCCCAGCCAGAGCTTGAATATAGGTCAGACCTGTATCTGGGTGAGGAGACACGCGAAGTATACGGGGCAAGCCGTGGACTACTTTAACCACTTTCAAACTACGAGGCAACACATTCACACAGACTTTAGTAACTTTTCATCACACTGTTTTTCTACTTGAAATGAAAATTTTGTGAGTCCTTGTGAGTTCACATTGTGAGTATGCTGGCTGTAAGTAGCTAAAACCTTTATCTTGTTGTTGTAAAGATATTGTAAGAAATCAGAAATAGACAATGGCCTCGTGTATGGTCACTTTACCTGAAGTAAGGTTCAAAACACTAAACAGGATGTTATGCAAATAAGTAGGTATGTAGTAACTAAATCTAAAAACAAGGTCAGGCCTATTTCTTTCGAAACAAAAATTTGATTCACTCTTCACCAAATGAGAAACTGTCTCTCAAAAAAGTGCTTTTATCTGTACCTATTAGTGTACTGCCACCAATCATTACTAGACATGCTTTACTAATCACATATTATTCTGAGGAAGCGTTAGACAACTTGTAGTCTGACATATGATCTCACTGACTGACCTGAAATGGATTCTGGGATTCCTAATTTTCTTTCTTGACACAAAACCATGAGGCAAAATGGAGGCTCATAGCTGGAGCTCCTCCACGTGTGTGGTGGATCACTTAAAAAGATGGAGGAGGGGAAGAGGATGCCATGCGTTTTACTCACACTTGCCTCCGAGGGGGTCAAAGGTGAAGCATTCCCCGGAGTGGCAAGTGTCTGGGAAACTATACGTCAGAGGTGTGTTTTTCTCAGCCAGCAAACCCAGGGAAACAAAGTACCTGCAGTGAACCATTCTTTTAAGTGGGAAATTAGCTTCTGCATAAACAGTATCTCTTTGTCAGTATCTCTTTGTTTATTAGCTCAAGCCTTGGCTTTTATTCACAGCCAGTACACCCCAGTGCCTCTGCTGCTGTGTAATATGCATGTGTTACACAAGCTTTGCTCCGCAACAAGAGAAATTCAGAGCACGTACGTTACGAGCAACAACAGCAGCCCCTCCCCATGCAGTCCTGAGAGAGAGCCTGTTATGTGTGAATTTGGCTGCAGAGATGGGTGTGTGCTCTGACGTCAAAGACTCCCTGTCTCACTGTCGTTTTTCATCTGCTACTGATGCATATTGTTACGTGCTGCTGAAAGCATTGCAAGTTTCTAGAGAGAACAAGGATCAATGTTGCATAAGAAAAAAATCACTGGGACATTCATAATCTGATTTTTGGGTAAATGACGTATTCAGGTTTGTCTCTTTTATTCCTCCTGCTGCAGTTTCTTTAAAATTCCTCTTATTTTGACCAGCTGAATTTCAACCCCATTGCTTGTCCCTAACTTCCTTACCTCTTTCTGTGGCTCTATTTTTAGAGTGCACTATAAGACTCTCCTTCCCTCTACTGCCCTCCCTTCCTTGCAGTCCCACTGACCTATTTTATGGCGCACCGTAAAAGACAGGAGGAGTGTTTACTGCTTAGCGTTGTTTCTAGGTCAGTGGGACAGCGCAGATGTATGCGTGCTTCCTTTCCGTCTGCCTTTGTTTGGCCCAACCACCCCTCCCTGCATGTCTTTATTAAAATTATTCTGGCCTGGGGAGGTGGAGGACTCCTCTACATGTTTCCACATCTGTTGACGGTTGTGTCCAAATCCCTCTCTGTTTAGTGTTTCTTTTTCAAGGAATGGAAACCAGTAAAACCTGGTCCGCCACTTAGGGGAAAATTCACTTTGAAGAATAACCTGCTGCATACATAGACTTAGCCCGAGTTACAACATAACAGGCATAGGCAAACAAATGGTTAATTATTCAGAGCAGTTAGTCAAGATCTTTCAAGGTCACACTGCAGGTTTTTTTTTTCCAACTGTGATATTATGTAACAAGGTCACTGGGAAAGAAGAGAAATGCCATAACAGGTCTGGTGAAGATGTTTACTAGATTGAACAGTGATTAGGCATTGACTGGGTGATGGTGTGAAGTAAGTGGTTTGTGATCTGGGAACAGTACACTGCAGATCAGCAAAAGAAGGTTATTGCAAGTCTACGCTTTTTATGATGTGTGTGTTATTTTTGCTCTATTGCCATCACAGTATAATTAACATGAACAGTTGGTGGATATTTTTTTAAGTCTGCCTTTCTCTGAATGCTCCATGTCTGGTATCACACTAAATACTTCACTGTACACTGAGAACTCCAGACAAAGTAAAGCAGCACCCCAGAATCCCTCTACATCTTCCTATGCCTGGCTTTATCTTTGGACGTCATAGTTAATTAAGACATTTTTTATGTAGGATCCTCAAAATGATAATTTCTCTAATTTTGGACTGACAACAAAAGCAGCTGCAATAAAATCATACACTTGCACTGATGGCACTATATGATATTAATACCAACTTTTAAGGCACAAAGTCAAAGGCTGCAGAAGTTGTGCAGGGATACACTTTTTGCTGCTTCAGTAGCATAATACAAATCAGACAAATGACTCTAGGGCCTATATGTTTTTTGCATACACATGCTTCTTATTTGCAAGTCTGAAATTTGAAAGTCTGAATAGAAGTTGCGTGACATCTTAAACAGCACTGTGGTGAGATTGGAAAGGTGATTTCCTTCTGACGATGTAGTGTCCATTAAACTGTAATTGTGTTTCAGTGATGTTTGAATTGTGGTGCTCTGAAAAGTAGCAGAAAAATAGGGGAACATGAGGCTAGTAAAAGCATTCATGATAATAGAATTAGTTCCATGTTTAGTGCCAGTGTTGCAAATGAAAAGCAACACCAGAGGAGTCATGTTACCCACAGGCACAGTGACCTAGATTGTTGCATTCCCTGTGCGTGTGTCATAAAAAGATGTTTTCATGTTTGTAATGGATTCCAGGGCTCAGTGGATGATGTGTTATTAATTACTCTGTATCAACCGTGCAATACTGTGCAGCAAGAGAACCAGAATCAGGCTTAAAACAAGAGCAGCTCTTGTTATTACATAACACTGGACTGCCATCAACATTCGTCTGCATTTGGCACCGCTGTTAACTTTATGGTGTAAGAAGTTGGGTGGGCAGAGCTTCCTGTTGAGCTACGATGTTGACACAGCACAAGGAAGTTCAGCAGCTTGTGGTGTTGTGTAATTTCAGACAGTTTGATGACTACCAGGCACAAACACAAGGTCTAACACAGATATGTGTCCAGATGTGTCAGTAAATGTAATAACTCCCATAAGTCCATTTCAGATGTTCTTCAGTGAGTTTATTACACCACTATCAGTTTGGTCAAGCATTTATAATTTATTTTAGTCCCCTTTGATGCATTAGAAAAAATAAAATACAAAAACAGAAATTATATTTGTTTCAAAATACATTGTACTAAAACTACCAGAAGTATATAAAACATCAGATTTGTCCTTAATCTGTCAGTCTTTGCAGAACTGACATCCGGTCAGTCTTCCTCACTTGATGATATGTGAACCCACACTGCCTTACACAAGAGCTCTGAAGTAGCAGCACATATGTATGATTAGTCCCAGCCACAGCCCTGTGCATTTGTGTGTGCTGCTACTCAGACTCTGCAAATCCACCCACCTTTTCTCTGAGAAGTCAAGGAAACAAAGAGATGAAAGACAAACATTGTGTAACTATGTCATAGCTGTTTGGTGCAGGTTGTGTGTGTGATAAAGAGACTGTGTATTGGTTCTAAGTCTTACGGGTTACACTGAAGAGCTTTGCATTACATAAATCTGACCTGACTAAAATGTATATACATGCCATGATGAACTACAGTGCTTTTACTGTGAATCTAACTCTCTAACGTGCTCTCTCTCTCTCTCTCTCTCCCTCCCCCCGCCCTTCTCTCCCTGTCTCCATAACTCACTCAGTGGTCAGCAAACAGCAGCACTGAAGCTGGATCCTCAGGGAGCCCCAAAGTAGTCGAACTGACCTACATCTTGTGTGTGATGCTGAGAAGCAGAGCAGCAGCCTGACAGGCATCACAACTCTGGTGAAGATAGAGGAAGACGCCAGTAAACTCAAAATCACCTCTAGCGAGACTACAGAAATTGCTTTGAACTACTTGCCAAGACAGCTGGAAGACTCTTTGCTCAAAATACACACTTGATTCTTTTTTTAGTTTCTTTGCTCAGAACACTAGTTCAATGTCTGAGGTTTTTGTGGAGTTCCATCTCTTTTTAATCTTCCTGGCTAATTTGGACACTTGAACACTTGGATCTAAAAAAAAAACAACTAAATACCATAAATCAATGAGGCTATCCCTTCAAAGAGCACAAATACCTCATCCCAAAGTTTTTGCAGATCCTGCGACATAGGTCAAACTTCTTAGCAACAAAGTAGAAAGCTCAGATAATTTTACATCTATTCCCTTCTCCCCTTTGCCCTTTGCTAGAGTTACACTCTGGCCTCAGGCTGGGAAAACATGGAAAGCCTCAGCCTACACCTCCCCTCCACCAGCAACAAGAATGCCGTAGAGGCAGACACATTTTCTTCCTACAGTGGGAGCCTCCCATCCCCTAGTTCTGAAGGTGGAGTGCGGCTCAACCGCCCGGCTAAAGGTGGAAAGCCCACTGTGACCTCCCGTCGCAAGAGAGAGTTCATTTCTGATGAGAAGAAAGATGCTTCCTATTGGGAAAAACGGAGAAAGAACAATGAAGCAGCCAAGCGCTCAAGGGAAAAGCGTCGCCTCAATGACATGGTGCTTGAGAACCGTGTCATGGCGCTGAATGAGGAGAACGTACGTTTAAAGACAGAGCTCCTTCAGCTCAAGCTGCGCTTTGGGCTCATAAGCACAGCCTCCTACATGGAGAAAAGTCAGCAGATTTCCAACAGTGCTGCAGGTGGCAACACTGGTAGCAATGGGAGCTGTACCAGTGGCACCCCAAATAGTAACGCCTACCTCTCAAGCAGCGGCTACTCTAGTGCATCCCAAGTGATGCTGAATTCGGACTCATCTGAAACTGAGCAGTCTGGCCGTGGTGAGCGACACACCACGCTCCACAAGTACTCTCCACGGGGATCCGTCTCTGACATGTCTGACGGCTCCTCTAGAGACAGCCCAGAACCTATGGGCTACAACATAAAAAAGGAACCATTAGGTATGGAGATGGATAGACTGGAAAGCAACAGGATTCACAGTGGCATCACTAATGGAATACCCAATGGAAGTGGAGCTTACCCTGGCAACCACACTGTTCTGGTTTCACCACACCAGCAGACCACCCCATTGACTGAAAGTGCCATGGACTACCAACACCATCAGCAACAGCAGCAGTGTCACATGGAGGCCTCCAGCTCTGCTCCTCAGGCCACCTCTGCACAGAGAAGCGTCATCCTGTATCGCTCCAGTAGTGGATGTTACCCCATGGAAAGCCAGAGGCTGGAGGACCAGCAATCTCAGCAAAGCAGACCACTGCAGCATGGCCAGCACACGCCAACCTCCAAGTACACTGACTGCTCAGTTACCATCACAGAGGTGGCTGAGAAGCTGGAGAGGACAAAGACATTGGACTCGCCTCAGTATGAATACACCAATGGTCATGTTGAGATAGCAGAGGAGCTGCAGGAAAATTACAGTTCCAACACCCAACAGCAGCGTGACAGCCACCATCGTTACAGCTACCAGGACCAAGAGAATGGTCTACAGCATGCAGAAAGCCACCAGAACCAATTTGCCCCTGATTTGGTCCACAGTAGTGAAGAGGGCAAGTCCTCCCCGCAGCACAATGGCTACCTCAACACACTTGATGAAGAGCCTCCACTGCTCACCTATGAGGGGGGCCCCAGAGCTGTTGGCTTCTACCAGGAGAACTCCTCCACTAAAGACACCTCATCCAGTGATGGGGATCCTCGTAGCTCAGACAAGGAGGGCTCCACAGATGACGAGTCCCCTTCCTCATCCTCCTCAGACATCAGCAACTACCACCAGAAGGCAGTGGGTGCTGCCAGTTTGCACGGAGAGTGCCATGCTGAGTTCAAAGGCACTGCCCTGCCTCACAAGCTCCGCCTCAAGTACAGAGCGCTGTCCAACGGGGCAGCGGGAACACAAGTGGAGGGTCCCGTCAGCACCTCCATGTCTCCCTCTCCCACATTGCCGCAGCACCCTTACTTAGCACTACCCAACAACCCTCACAGTGGCCAGACAAATGGAGAGAGTAGAGAGGTGGAGAATGAGACTGAGTACGCAGAAGAGGTCAAGCCTCAGGTGAATGAGAGGGCAGAGGCTAAAAAGGAGGGAGGCAAGAAGGGATCCAGCAGCGGTAGGGGTGGACGTAATAAGAGGCGAGATTAAGGACAAATGTGCAGCTTAAGCATTTTCCTTTCACCTCCCTGTTGTCTACCGGACTACAACTATGAATATACTCCCATTTTTACCTTACAAGACAGAAAGAAGCCAATGAGGTGTAGCTAGGAAGTGTTTGCGCCATAAGTTTCACTGTGTCACCTGTTTCCCTTCCTTTTATTATCTCCTACCTCCCACTGACCAATTAAACAAACAGATCACTTAATGAGAGAGGGGACAGAATGAAACTCTCCCGAGCTGCAGTCTGGGATATTTCCCTTGTGGAAAATTCAAACATTATTCAATTATTCATTACTGTAAACTGCCTTGGTGGCTGGCCAGCATTTATTGTGGCATTATGGGAACATTCCTTTAACCAAAGATACACACCCAACCTTTAGTGTCTCCCTTTTTGGCAGAGTTACATTCTTCCTCCCTCTAAACACATATGTACCACCCTCCTCCCATCTGCACAAAAGTCCCCTTCACTTCTGAAGCACTTAGATTGTATATTACTGTGACATATAAATTTGCATATATGGAATATATATTTTAAGAAGAAAATGTGGCAAAAACAACAAAAAATAAAGCAGTGGGGGTTGTGGAAGATGTAGACTTAAAGTTGATCGATTTGTTCTTGTTGAGACACCTTGTATAGCCACGCTGTCTAAAAAAAAAAAATGCCTCAAAGGTAATTTTTTTCAGATTTATTGATCAGCTTGAGTTCCTTAATCAGGTGATCTATGCTCTTTGACCCTCAAAGCTGTCAAAACAGTCAAGGCCAGTTTTCTGCATATCAGCCAAGGCTATGCAGTCACACATTGCTGTTGGCAAAACCTGACAAAGCACAAGGTGAGCCTTGTTTGCCAGCCCGTCAGCTAAAATCAATACATCTACATTTTCCAGGCAAAAATTGTCTAACAAGTGACATGGCTCTTCAGTGGCGAACAGCAAAGCTGCTCTATCTTCATAAGGTGCCTCTTTATTGTGTTGTCCCTTGTCCCTGCACTGGCCAATGTCTTTAACAATCCCACTCACCTCCACACTGAGTTGTTTTAGCTACAGTAGCTGCAGTAGTTCATACAGTCTTTACAAGTTTAAGTGTTTCACTTCCTGGTGCCTGCCTCTGGCCACTATGTATAAATGTAAAGTTGTCTCTCTCTTGTATACTACTGTCATTATTTTATTATTATTTTATTAATATTGTTATTTTCTATTATATTTGGTTATTATTTTGACTATCCTGTTGTGTCATTTTGCTCTATGCTCTTCCTGGTTGTGCTGTGTATTTACCCATTCTCCCCTTTGCCCCAGTTACCATTTGTACTCTGTGTTACTGTATAATCTTTGTTGTTTGCCGAAAGGTTTTCCAAAACTGGGGAAAAAAATGAATATGGCTTGTCCATGAGTGATTATGTATTGCTATACTTCACGTGGATATGCAAAATGGTTATTAAAAAAACACCCATTTTTGATTGTGAAAGATTCAAAAGGGGGAAAAAAATAAAGGTTGTTGAATTTATATGAGTGTTTTCAACTTTTTGAGTCTCTTTTTAACGAAATGCACTTAAATCCAGAGTAGTAGAACAACCACTACCTGGTTCACAGATCAGACAGCAGCATCTGCCACTACAGTTCAGTGTGAGCTGGCACATCAAGAAAACTTTCAGTCATTACACTACTGAGAATAAAACCATAACAATACACAGACAGAAGGGAATCTGTTCAATAAGTTAACCTCATATGTCATGTATGTTTATAGTCATATAACACGACTAATATAACAACATCTAAGAAGCAAACAAGCTTATATATGCATTTGAAGAACATTTCAAAAGACAGCAAATATTGAACTAAAAAGACAAACAAAACAGTCAGTGCAGAAATGATTTAACTGAAAATTATAGGATACAGTCTTGTGGAACATGTTCTGACCATTTTGGCATCTTTCAATTCGTCGTTTTGGTTTTACCGATATGTCATGATGTTGGTTCAGTCTCGCTGAACTCATCAATCCCATTTGGAGTAAATGTTGGACTGATGTTTTGAATATAGCAACAAAATAGAAGAATCTCAAAACAGTGCTGCCTTCCTTGCACCAAATGGTGTAGTGTAGAGTGGATTTATGGCCACCAAAACAGCCAGAAACATGATTCCAAATTCATCCATCCATCCATCCACTGCTATAATACCACTAGTGTGTGTCAGCCTTAAAACCACATACAACATAGTGTTACATCAAAAAAGCATTAAGGCATTCTGTTTTTGATCCAGTCCAGAATTGCTCAACCTTATGAATCAATACTTTAACAGATGTGCTTTACTTGCAGACTAAAGGGACAAAAATTACAGAATATATCAGAATGCAATAAGCAAAAACAAGTTACACAACTGTCTTGGGAGAAAACTGCGTCACACCGAGAGCACTGAGTGTGGCAGCCTCCATCTGACCCTGCCGTTAACAATAGCTGATAGGAACAGTAGGTTGGCATTGGTAGAGTGTGCCACTGAAAAGGGTTACATAAGAGCCATTACAACAAGGAGCCCCTATCTGATACAAAGGTTTTGCAATTTCAGGGAAACACCCATGTTTCTTGAGAATCTCAGGAGAGCAGCAATGTCAACAGTGCTGGCAAAGAGAGAACCAATAAAACCACTTGAGAGACATGTGTGTTTTGAAATTTTGTGACACAAATTAAATGCATCCAGAGCATCTCAGTTTCAGATGTGCAGGAAGGAAGTACGTGTGTGGAAGCAGCTGACCACAGATAGAACTACTGTTTTTGCTGCCTTGTGTTAGTAATATGAAACTGTAATGTGTTCTCACTTCTGCTTCTCCGCAGCCAACCAGCCCGCTATAACAAGGTTAACATTCCTTAGAAAACCGCAGTGTTTTGTAGTGTGCTACCCTTTCCTCATTCTCTCTCCCCCACCTCCCCCCGAGCCTCTCTTGTTCTCTCTCACTCACTCATTCCTTTTTCTTCCCATCCCATCTTTAAGCTGTAAAAGCTGCTTTGTATTGTGCAGAGGCTCGTGAAAACAGGCCAGGAGAGGAAAAGTAGGTCAGTGAGGAGGGACAGGAGAGGATGGAGGGGAGGGAGAGGAGGGGGTGAGGAGAGAGACAGAGAGAGAGAGAGGGGTTACTCAGAATGGAGGGCTGAGAGAGAGAAAGAAGGGAGGGAGGGTTACGTCACATGCCTCCACAGTGTAAACTTCAGAAAACTACTCTGTCTTGAAAGAAGCTCTGTCTTGTTGCCTGAGGGAGAAGGTCAGTACAAACACACACACACACACACACACACACACACACACACACTGTAACTTGGGTTACATCAGTATGTCAGTTTAGCTAACATTAAAAACATGTGATTAATTCCTGATTATCTCAGAGCCAATAGAATTATGTATTGAATAGCTCCGTAACATTTTCATATGGTTATTTTCATCATTATTACTCTTCAGTGGGTTCTTGTATAGATTTAGGGTCCTCTTGTCAATTATTGAATCTTAGTTAAACTATTAGAATTTGGGTGGGAGTGTGTTCTGGGTGTGCAGATATATTTAAATTTATATATTACAAATTTAAATTTGTAAATAGACACTGATAAATGTCAATCAAATGGTATACAGTGACTCATGATGCATCAGACTCACAGTTTTCCTTCAGTTACCAAACTCCAAACATACTGGTTTGACCTAATTTGGATTCTTGTCTAAATGTCTGCCCACACTCAACATTTAAATCCGGCTTTCCTGCAGGTGTGCACACAGCAGTAGGGGAGTGACCCAGCATCTGAACCTCAATTTGAGGAAGTTAATGAAAGCTTCTAGGTCATAGCTAGGATTGTGCATACATGTGTGTGTGTCTGTGTCTGTGTCTGTGTGTGAAAGAGAGAGGGGGTGTTGGCCCTGAGCTGCCTGCGGTGATCAACAGCCCTGGCTGGTTATGTAACGAGGATGCTGCAGTATGTAGGTCAGCAGCGCAGGGAGCGCCAGGGATGGGGTATGGGGGATGAAGCTGAGGAGTGCGTGTTAGACTTTGTGCTATGTGTATGTGTGTGTGTCTGTCAGTTTAAGTCTATACCTTGTCAAAGAGATATCAAATACTCTCAATCACTGTAGAAATCTCTGCTGAAAGAAATGTACATCTTTTGTTAACAAACAAAAACAAAACAGACGTGAAGCAAAACTGTCTTAATGTAAAGTCGGACACTTTTCCTTCAAAAGTTGATTAAACCGCTTGATCTGTTGCTCTAACATCAGTATGAAGCTTCGTACTTTTAGTAACGTCCTGTCCCTGTTAGGTGATGTAGGTGTTTCTTGGAAGAAATGTATTTATGAAGGAAATGCAGCCACAAACCACTGAGAATTAGACTTCACACACTCACACTGACGGTGCCATACAATCATTCACCCACTCACAGCCTGATGACACAGTCACTGGGAGCAATGGGATCAGTAGGAAACAGCCACATGTGGACTGGAGAAGCTGCCACTTAAAGACGACAAACTAGGAAAATGTAGCAGCACGTTGACGTGGATGTGTCAGTTTGATATCGTTTATGTCTCTATAAAAAGGAATTTATGTACAGTGTCGGTAGCAAACCATCTAAATCTCCCTCTAGATGTTCATTAAAGAACGACACCTGTATCAACCATGTAGCTGCTCCCACAAAACACTGTGGATAGGATTGAAGTCCAAATCTGAATGAATCCTCTACCTGTAGCCATAGTAACTGTACACAAGAACGATGACGACAGCTGTAGCTTCAAAAAGCTTATGTATTGAAAAAGCAGGGAAAAAAAATGTCTCATTCCCACATGCTAATATCTTGTTCCCACACTCTAATATCCCATGGCCATAACTATCTTATCTTTCTATAAACAATAACATAATATTTGATTACGATCAGTCAAGATAGTCAAGATCTATTGTGCTGTTTTCGAAAATTCCATAAAGAAATCACATAATCCTAATCACGATCATAAAATCTGACATTATCCTAATATTATACAAAGGACACCCAGATGTTCTCTAGGTAAAGAACACACAACTCAAAATGCATTTAATCAATTATTAAACACTCTGCAGCATCAGCATCAAGAGTCCAGGCCCGGTGAGGTTTATTAGAGCACATTATAAAACCTCAGGTGCATCTTCTGGATTTTATCCTTTGCTTTCTGTGATGACAATTGCAATTTTGAATAAATATCAGTGCTTGTGGATGACTAGTGTCTTTCTTGAATTTACAATTCCAGCACTGCGAGTGTTTTAATTTTTTGGGGGGTTTTTCTCCTAAAGTGCCTTGATATATCTGAAGTGCATGTTAGTTTGAATGAATATTTGTCAGTGTTATTGCTTAGAAACGGAGCCTAAAAGATCCTGACATTTTCACAATATCATATAATTCAAGCCCAAACCATCTCTGATAAATAAAAAAAGAATACGAAGCATGCATGCACATATACTGTGTAATTTGAGTACAAATGACAAAAGCGATATATTTTATCTCCACCACAAGAAATGGGGCTCCAATTTAGAAAAAAAAAAAACAGCAAAGAAGAAAAACGACTCCTCTGTTGAACATACTTGGTTGGCAGCGGTTCAGGAGAGAGTTATGTTGCCTGCTTTGACCCTGCTGCCTGTGTCCCACACAACACTGTAAAGTAGGTCAGTGTGCACACTGCTACAGATGTGTGTACAACAATGGTTTTAGGACTGCCAACTTCAGTGGAGTACTATGACACATACACACACACACACGCACAATGCTGATGCATTTACATCACAACATGAAAATAGGCCATAAGAAAGTTGGCCACTTTTGAAATTAAAGTAGGCCACTAGGAATAACTGTGTGCGTGTGTGCGCCGCTGTATGAGAGATGAATCAGCTCTATGTTATGCAATGCCAAACCACCCTTGGGTCCCATTACCATATCTTGTGCCCTAGTGCTACAGGAAGTAGTGTGTTCATGTGTATATGTTTGTTCAAATGGAGGGTGCAGAGAGTGATACTGACGTTAGCAGTCCATCAAGCTCGATTTTTCATTTATTTTTAACTGTTTCTGTCTGTAGTTTTGTGAGAAATATTATTGGAACTGCTTTTTGTTTTGTAATGATGATTCTCTTAACTGGGGAATCAACTCTTCAGGAAGATACTAGCAAATTATCTCAGTCTGCTTTTAGTCAAAATCAAACCACAGCAGTCATGATTTCTAAAAATAGTAATTCAATAATATACATTATGTGTGTGTGTGTGTTTTTTAGGTCTTCCAGGAAGATCTTTACAAATTAACTGGTTTCATTTTCAGGTGTGAATGCTACATACAAAGCTACAGGGGACTGACGCTGTGTGAAATCACTCCCTATTTAATACTGCACCACTTTTACTCACTGCCTTTTTATATTACTATCTGAATGAGTCTTCAGATCTGTCCACTAGATAGTGCCCTCACACTGTTGACAACGCCCGTCAGTCACTTATGGCACCCAGTCAGAAATAGCTGCACATATAAACCCTCATAAAACAATAATGTGCCTTTTTGTACACTTTGTAGGAATTAACAACAATGTACCTTATCAGGTGAGTCTTAGAGGTGCCAGCTGGGATTGATTCTTTGGACAATGCCAGGCTAGCTGTTCCCACCTGTTTCCAGTCTTTATGGTAAGCTACTGTAAGTTAACCTGCTGCACCTGTGCCTAAGCTTTTGTATATTCACTGTGTTTTCCCTATTTTTTTTCAGCCTTACAGTACCCACCAAAGAAGAGCTGTGTTATCTGATATACTCATGCCTCCTGACTCACAACACAAGGCACACAAAGTTTCCCACGTAGCTGTTGGAGAGTCCTGACTCAGGTGTTGTGAATCCATCTCCCAAGCTTCTCTGTAAAATGATCCATATTTTGATGATATAAGAGAATAACAATCTTTCAACACATTTGTTCAAGTACACAACATGAAATCCAAGCTGCCATACTGTTCTATAAATATTTTACCTGGAACATCACAAGAGATCAATAAAGTTAATTAAACACAGAGAGAAGGTAAAGTACCTGCTTTCGTAAGGAACTCCAACACTTTAGAGGAAGGCAAAAAGGCTTTAAATACTGTTTCTAAGAAAAAAAAAACTTTATTAATAAAGCATTTATTGAACTTTTGAAAATGCATAAATAAAAAAAAAAAACTTGCAGTTCAAATGTTTCACATATTTAAGTGCTTCTATAGGAGTGTATTATGTGGCGTTCAATGAACGCATGGGTTTTTGAGGATTATAGACTTTAAAAACTATATGAAACTCTCCTTCAACCTGCATATCAGTCTCAAGTTAATCCTTTACTATTCGTATAGTACACAGAGCTGATGCTGTGCTGTTTCATCAGAAATAATGCACTGTGGGCATTTCCACATAAGCCAACATTACTGGGGCTCCAGCAGCTTTACAGACAAACAACATGTTGGAGCTGCAGTGAGTGCGGTAACCTGCAGTCCTTCATGGCTGTTATTAAGTGGATTAACCCCTTTAGATTAGTCTCAGCCATTTCTCCCATCTGTCTGCTGTTACACCACAGACCTGCAACTGCCCAGCCACTACAGGAAACACAGAAACACAAACAGGACAAATTTAGTTATATGAGGATGTGAGCACTGACCTACTGTGTGTCTGTCTGTGGCTGGACAGGCGGACAGGCAAACACACACACACACACACACACACACACACACACACACACACACACACACTCAGAACAAATGCATGCTTATATGACATGCTGATATTTTTAAGGTAGACACATTCGCACAGCAGCCTCATCCTCACATGCACAACACCACGCACACAGAAGCTAATCTGTGATTAGTCGTCGGTCATTATTCTCAGCTGAGCGAACAGGAGACATGCAACTCATGTACAGTACTGACAGGACAAGATGGAGTTAGTGACTTCAGACGCAACTGTCTGCGTGGAGGGATTTAGGTCAAATGTAAAAGTGTGTCAGTGTGTGCGTGAGAGAGACACACTGCTGAAGGTGCAGCTCACAATGCATGAATGTCTTCTTAGGGATTCTTTGTTAAATTTAATTTTCTCCTCTTGACAAAGGCCTGAAATCAATGTAAATACAGTCGCAACCAAGTGCATACATCACCTCCAGCTGACCCTACTGAGTGGCTGACAGCATTCACCACAGTGGTGCTGGAGCAATACAATACAACAGCATGCCTCAACTTAGCGGTCTTACGTTAGACTTGAAATACGGCACAGTTCATCCAACAAAGTTCTAATTTTGGCAGATACCCCTCAGAAAGTCGATGTCCATCTATCAACACTGCAAGATCTAATAATTATTCAGTTACGTCAGAAAACGTGCAGATGTTTCTCATTTAAATAAAGTGAAAATGCAGATCTAAAACAAACCATTGGTTGCATCAAAGGCTTGGGCTACTTTAAATAAACCAACCGATTTTATTTTTGCTGCAGGATTTATTTCTGCCATTGAAGAGAACAAACACAAATCATGTAAAACTAATTTCAGTGGCTCAGAGTGAATTTTCCATGAGTCAACCTGGGGCAAACTGAGACTCATTTATATTCAGCTCTCACAAGAATCCCACTGCCTGAATGTTAGTTAGCCTATTGGGTGACTAAACAGTTCATGTCAGGAAACTGGCCTGATCTGGCCCTGTGTGTACACTGAGAGTCATTAAGAGTAAATTAGCCAAGAGGCAACAAGACAGAGGAGGACAAGTAACCGCAAACACAAGGGCAGTAGAGTCTGCTCTGCCCTCAGGGGAAAAGTCAGCACTTTATTTCTATTTTTTGTTTGTTATGCGTGTTCTCTTCATAACACACACACAGTTAACGTAATGTATTAATGTAATATAAGTAGTCAGCTGAGGGTGAGGGGACCATGTGTCATTCTGACATTGTGTACAGGTGGTGACACAGTGAAACTAATACAGCTAATGACGCACACAAGGAAAGATGGACTTCCCATGTCCTTACCATTTGATGTGGATAAGGCAGTAGCAGTGCTACAGCACATGGCTCACATAGAGTAGAGCAATTAAATTCAAAAACATGGTGAACTAAAAGAAAAATATGTGACCCATAGCTGTATTTAAAAACACCTTTTGAAAATGTATTTCCGCTCCCACTCACAGTGAATGAAGAGAAGTATGTTGAAAATATGCAAATTAGAGCTCATACAGCACAACAGGTCAGACAGGTCACAGCCTCGTACTACCACACGCACACACACACACAGCCACATCTGTCACTCTGACCTCTGACCTATGGTGTTTAAGGCTTCATCCGGGCTCAGGGACAAAAGAAGTGCCCTGTTGACCTGACTCCTCAGTCTATTTTAGCTGTGTTTTCGATGGCTTTCAGTCATGATGATTCGTGTTTGTTCTTCATCTCAATCTAATTTCTTGCTCCGACAAGAGATTTTGTCTGAACTCGCATTATGTCGACCAAAAATCTAGGTCACTGCCTTGATGTTTGATGGAAGGATAAACCAGTTGTTTGTCTGTGAATGGAACCAGGATGAGCATGGCAGGACAAAACATTTAAAGTCTGTGTGTGGGGCTCCACCTAGTGGTTGGCTACAACTATTATATTTATACAGACAGTCACGGTTCAGGATCAGCAGCTGCGACTGCGGTGCTGGTCTACAAAGCCTGAGTTCAGTTTAATTTATCAGTTTGATAAAGAGTTCGCATAAACTGAAACCTAAACTTAATATTAACCCCAGGCCACCTTATGCTGCCCAAATACCAGCCTCTCCTTCTTTCAAAAGTCATAACAAAATAAATCAACACATATAGTTACTATAGTGACAAGCACATAAATTGTAAATTGCCTTTATTAGTTTGTATTAGATATTAATTATAAACATCAAGTGCTTAGATTAAACTTTAAAAATAAAGAATCTGTTGAAATAAAATATTAGAACAAAGACGTGAGATCAAATTACAATGTGACAGTTTCATGTAGGTTTCCAACACATACTAAAGGAGAGAGCAGATAGGAAATCCTTCCTTCATTTACTGCAGCTGCCAGAGCTCATCCCCAACATTTAGCGTAACTCACCTGACAACAGTAGCTTTAAAACTGGAATCAGTGATGTAACATCCTGCACATAACTCAGCAGCACCTTCACCAGTGTGCGTCTGTACTTGATGATTTTAAAAGCATGCATGTGAACCACTCTCTGTGCATCTTCTAATGATCAGAAAGTGGTACTTTTTGATTATATCAATATGACTGTGCCTCCAATACTCTGTATTAGTACTTGTAAAAAGCTAGTTTTGGGGAGGATTGCACATCACTGATCACATGTCAAATCTGATTCACATACTAAAATACTTCACTCACACAAGCACAATTCTACAGGTTCACAGCATTGCACATAGTCAGATGGAGTAGCAATATTTCCCTGGTGGGACAAGGCCTGTTCTTGTACTTTTATTCTGTATTAACCTGCTCTGGATTACAAGTGGGCAGCAGCCTTTAATATTGGTGTCACAATTTCAACTTCTCTTTGAGCCCTCTTAAAAATGCAACAGTCCAGGCAAGATGGTTGAATATAAACATTTATAATGTGCACAGTGTGTTTGAATATAAAGTCTGCTTCATTTGATAGCAGCAGAAATTGTAAATCTGCTTATTGAATTCAAACGGATACAAACTTGAGCTGAGCTTAGGAGATACCAAAGCAAGTTAAGGACATTTATGTCTGAGAACATGTAGCGTTAAAGACTGAAGAGACGATCCAAGATGAACATGAACAAAAAAGAAAAGACAAAACAGAAACATTTTATCATGTCACTTGTGCTCTAAAAACTGAATACTGAACTGCATTAAATAATTTAAATTTAATAAAATAACATTAACTCACTTAAACATTTAAATCTTCAACTATGAGATAACAAAATACTTATTAGAGATTGTCCAGACAAATAAATCTCCATCTCAGGAGTGACAGGCACGGGCCCAACAGTGTTTCCAACACCATTTGATTCTGGGGAAGTTGTTCACTGTCCTTGGCACAACTGAAGCTAGACAGGTTTCACATTTGACCCAGATCTGTTCGGGAACACTTACTCATCAACTAGCAGTGAAAATCCCATACATAGCTTTTATTCTGTGTCATAATGAAGTCAGCAGCTCCTCTTACTCATAGAGCCAAACAAGCTGAAGGAAAAATCCCACGTCTGCTGTACAAATCCAAGGCAAGAATTGGCATCCCAATCTGCAGGCTTTACTTTACAGCCAGAGTTATTATTTCCACTGTGGAGTCATAACACAGGACTGTTTTGTCAGACCGGCTGCTCCTTGTGTTTGTAACTAACTGCAGTAAAAGCTGGAGCGTTCTTCCAGGCGTGGGCGGGATTCATGATGCGCTAAGATCCACAATGCAATACATGTGTTTTTCTCTGAGTAAAAAGGCTCCAGGAGAAATGTAGTTCATTTATCCACATGTTAGTTTTTAGGAATCAGTGTCTGCTTCTTCATTGCATTGCTGGTTAAGACTGTCTTGATGAAAGCTCCTCAAGATTATTTTTCAGTCAAAGCTCTCAGGTCTACGTCTTCTGCAGAGTTTTCTAACAGTCCTCCTAACCTTCGGTCAGGATAGATGCTTTACACTTGTGGCGGTTCTTGGGTTGAGCTCCAGGGCTGGAAGAAGGGCCGAATTGTCCCCTGTGGATCCTCCAGCGCTGGCGTAGCACAAAGTCATAGTTGGCAGTGGGGCACATGGCATAAAATACATTGGCTTTGTCTGGGATCTGGAGCTCTGAGGCAAAAAGAGGAATGAGGTGATGAAGTGTTGCAATTTATTTCCCTTTGCCTGCATCCACTTCTCAGAATTACGCGAAGAGATTTTTCCAAAAAATATCTCCATTTTAAATTTATTTCGATTGAATGATAGCATAGTGGAAGGCAGTGAAAAGCATGGATTGTTTTCCAGTCGGGAATTCAAACTACTTTTGAAGACATCATCATGGCTTGTGGTTAATTTGAATTATAGTTTATAAAGGCAGTTTTTGCTTTTTCTACAGTGAATTTTCTGCAACTTATTTTTATCGTGATTTAAAGTTCAGCTTTTAAATTAAATACAGTTTGAGTGATTTTTATTTTTTTAGAACAAAAGAAATCAGAGGAATGACTCATGCCTATTAGTCAAGATTTATCAGAGGCATTCAGAAAAGATCAGGCTGCACAAAGGGTTATTCACCTTTTTCATCGTTGAGCATCTGGCACAGGCTGAAGTCGTTGCAGCTGACGGCCTCCATGTTGTGTTTTTCAAGAGCCCTCTGAATCACCTGTGGCGTGTGGTCCTGGCTGGTCAGCTGGAGAGGAAACATCGAGGAGAAATTTTAAATCGAGGAGAAAATTTAAATCAAAACAAGTACCTACAACCTATATCTGCACTCAGAATACTTATTAATGTGACCATGACATATGTGAAGCCTGTAATTTTACAAATGAGCATTTTAGGTAGTTATTACTGCCTTTACTAGAATGTTATTTACAAAAATACCAGCTGCCATGACATCAGCCAACAGAGGCCTAGCATAATTTGGCTGGATTAAGCCTCCTATCATTTGAAAATTAACATTTCTGAGGTAAATAAATTATGGGTCTGGATGGTCTCTCTGTTTATATTTTTCATAACTTTGAGTGAATGAAAAATTGTCTCATTATTATTGAGAAGGATTCATTCATAAATCTTGGGCTGATAATATCTTAGAGTTAGATCATATACAAAATCCTGAAAAAAAAAAGAAGCTGTATAAAAGGTCATTTAGGCAGACTAAAACCTCACACTTCTGCTCTCTGCTTCTTTTTTGGGTGACCTCACAAAAACAATTACAAAGCTCTTTACCAGTATACTCTTGTAGACGTTCCCGTTGCTGACAGACTCCACACTGACCCTGATGATACACAAATCGGCAACCTGTTTGTTGTAGACAGGCTGCGCGGCCAGAGGAGAGCAGCTGGATGATGAAGAGTCGGGGCTCAGCACCGGAGACGAGGAGCTGAGGTCTGAATGAGAGGAGCTGCAGGAGGAGCTGGAAAGACTGTGTGATGAGGAGGAGGACATGGGGGTGGAGAAATCCTCTGCTACATTGTGAAGAGAACCCGAGAGAGACTGAGGAAGACGCAGAGAGAAGGAAATATTAATATCACACTCTTCTTTGAACTAATTTTAAGCTAATTCCCCCAATTTTTAAACTGACAAGTGAAAAATATGTAAACGTATTTAAAATGTTTTAAAATTTGTTTTCAATTACGCCTTTGCTTTAGTGTCCATACCTTGATTTTCAGTCGGATGGGGGAGGGCTGTGAGCCGGAGAGGTCCTCCATGTCAGAACTGCTGGAGCCTGATGAAGACACGCTGATCTGGTCAGCGTGGGTCTTCCTGAGAGAGCTGTCACTGCCTGTTCGCAACCTGGACACAAACACAACACAAACATAATTTAAGCTGAGCTGTAATTTAATTAAAATCTTCTGAAAAAAAAAAAAAAACAAACAAAAAAAAACAGGTCTTTCTGTTCATTACAGCTCTCAATCACTAACCTTTCTGTCTTAGAAGTTGATTACAGAATTAATGTTCATTACTTCAGCAATTTAACCTTCAAACACTGAAATTATGTAACGTTTCATATGTTTGTTACAGGATATCTCAAAAGGTTCTATATCCCACAAGTCTGTTTTGATTCATATCCAAATTTAGATGCTTATACATTCATATACATTTTTAGATAATGAATTTAAAGCCACTACTTTGGACAGGTTTTTACACAGAGGTGTTTTTCCAGACTTACGAGACAAGCTTCTTAGAGAGCAGACGGCTGCTCCATGTACAGGGAGAGGTGGGACAGGGGTCAACTGGAGGCTCCAGGTCTCGAGACAGTTCATAGCTGCACAAGGCAAGAATCATACACTAAGACATGGTGAACATGGCTTTGATTGTGCGTACACTCTATTGCAGAGGTATCAGTGTGCATCTCACCTCTCCTGGTCTGTGAGAAGTGTGTGCGCCTGCAGCCAGGTGGTTATGTGAGGGTTCACTGGGAGGCTGTATTGCGAACAGGAAGCCTGAAGCTGACGAATCTGGGAAAGGATTTCAAACTCCTAAAACAGAAAGAGATAAAAATAAACACAGGCAATTTTCTGCAACAGAAAAGAATAAAACAATTGAGAAACACAATCACAACTGAGTACTTTAATAGTCATTCATATAGGACACCACCAGGGGGAGACACCTACCCGTCTGCGCTTCTCAAAGTTAATGAGTCCCCCCTGTAAAAAAAGAAAAACATGAAGTGTTGTGATGGCAGTGCTTATATGGCATTAAAAATCTATTAAAGTACAATAAAACGAGCAAACAGAAACAACAGCTGGGTCTGTGGGTGTGATGTGTACTCACCTGTACAGTGTCAGCCAGTGCTGTATCTAGCATGGTGAGGACAGTCAGGTAAGTGCCCAGATATGGTACACCACCACCGCTGACATTCTAAGGACAAAAATCAAGCCGCATTTTAACATTTTGATAATAAGTACTCATATCAAATTAGTCAGGGCAAGACTTGTTAGCTTGAGTAGGATTCTCCCTACCATCTCTATTTCAAACAGCAAGAATATGGGGGTATAAAACATTTTACACTTGGTCCCACCCTGACTAAGTAAACTGCTAAACTGTGGGAATTACTGCACACGTGGGCTTTTATATCCTCTCCTGTGTACCGTAGGGACGAATAATAAGTCGTGCGATTTGTAGATGCGTCAACATTGTTTCCATTGAATAAAAAGACTGAAGAAGAGGGGAAGTGGAAATTTGGAGTCTATTTTAGCATGCCAGCTTTAAAGCATGTGACTTTTAGAGAAGAAGAACTGATGATCCAGGCAGAGAACAAGAAACCAACAACAGGCTTTTCATTTTTCAGTGCGCGGCCCAGCTGACGCATTAAATTTATTTTGGTGGCCAAACCTGAAATTGAGGAAGCAAAAGGGTATTTTCAAACAAAATGATGGTTAGTTCTGTGTGGAGGACAGTTTTACCGTCTGTCTGGACCCCGAGCAGAGCTGGGGTGATTTAAAGGTTGGGGTGGCATTGCTGTCTGGGTGATTTCCATCCTGCAGAAAACACACAACAGTGCTGTCAGCTCAGATAAAACGAAATGACAAATTCAGGATGTTAATGTGAGAGTGACTATTGTGAGACAACAAAGCAGACGTTACGTAACTGTTCTTTTCAGGACTGAACACCTGTTGGGAGGGCAAGAGCTTTGTGTTGAAAGCCAACTGTGATCGTATACTGTAGTTACTGCCCATTTGGCTATTAATGCTCTCAGGTGTGCACTGTGTGAGTCACGTCAACATTTATTTGTACAGTACTTTACAACACATTGACCCCAGCGCATTTATGTTAACATGACAAGTAAAATACTGCACAAACAAGCTGACAAACTAAAATGGATTGGAGCCAATGGAGGGACCATAATATAGGAGTGACATGATCACACCTAAATGTCCGAGCCAAACATGCAGCTGCATTTTGAACCAGATATGCAAGAGAGGAGTTTATTAATCAGTATGCACTGGACAAAAATAAATAACCACTGATTAGCAGTGGTGACCAAATACGCACTTTTATTAGTAGTTTTATTTGTGAAGGCTCCCAGCAACGGCCTTTTCATGATTTTGTAGAAACTGCGATGCTGATAACAGCAATATCACTAAATACACACTCATATCAACAGTTTTGTTTTTTTAGGCAGTGACCCACAGAACAAAGGAGACAGGGTGGTAGGTGAGCAGGAGACGAAGTATTCTTTCAGTCTTGTGATTTCAGTTAACCAAAAACAGCAGACCATTAACAGGACAACTAATTAATTTAAGATAATATGTACATAACACCCAGTTGATAAGTAAAATTAGGTTTTTGGTAGAATTATATGTAGCATTAAAAAGTCAAACAGGTGCGGTAGAAAAGGAAGTAAAGCTGTGCTGTGTTTAATCCACTCCAGTCTGAAAACACCTCTCCACCCTTGCGCCTCAGGGGAGGGCAGGTACACTCGAAATGCTAATGGCACAGATTTTTCCCTCCTGATTTAGGAACAGCCATCATCAGTCACACAGTCACACACGTATGTTCACATCAAAAAACATGTGTATTCACCTCCACCAGGATCTCTCTGCTGGTTAGCACACAGTTCTCATCAGGAAAAGTCTCACAGAGGTTATCAAAGGTGGCCATGCTTTCCCTGAGGGGAGGGGGGGAAAAAAAAAAAAGGGATGAATTCATTTTCTATATCTTTTGTTAATCAGACAATTTCAACAGCTACTTTTCTGTTTGCCTGCTGCAAAAACTTGTAGGTTCCCTGGAGAGAACCCAGGCAGGCTTTAAGCAAATTAACCCTGTAGTACCTGCTGACAGCTGCCCAGGTCTTCTTCAGGCGATACACAGCGTTTGACTGCAGAGCTGAAAGGATGGCCTTCAAAGAGGAGAAATTCTTCAGCTGTCTGCACTCCTACAGAAACACACAGATGTAGGTTTGTTATGTAATGCTGATAAAAGTGACATTTAACTGTATCGGGTTCTTGACATTATTTGATCCTGACCTGTGCTACAGCAATCCACCTCTCAATGATACGCGCTCTCTGGGCGGGGTTGGTGTACAAGCAGCGAGGTGAGCACGGGGCAGTGGAGGGGTACAGGAAGGCAGAGGAGGAGCTGGGTGATGAGATGGGGGAGGAAGTGGAAGGGCTGGGTGAGGACGGGCAGAGGAGTGAGGTGATGACACGGTTGGTGACGGCGTTGAACTGGGAGATGGTGGCGCGGACGGTGGGTGCCAGGTTTCGATTGTCTTTCTTGTCACGCTGGGACCAGACACAACCCAAGCAGTGGAAGGGCACCACTTTGACAAACAGTTCCTGGGGCACAAATGATAAGAAATGGTGAAAAAAAGAGATTCAGACACCATTATTAACACAGAGCTGTAAGGTTTTTGTTCATAAAACCTACAGCGTCCAATCTGGTCAGCTGCTCTGCCACTTCTCTCTCAGTGAAGTCCATAAAGCTGTGTTTGTCTTCCTCCTTACTGGATATCTCTCCTCCATCCTCCTGATCTCTGTTATCCTGCTGAAGTGATTCACTGTTGTGCTCTGACACAGACTGGGTGCAATCTGTTAAACACAATGAATCATAAAGGACAATGCCACAGGCTGCCCAACACACTTCACGAAAACAACAACGAGCATCACTTTACTTGAGCTGCAAAATCATTTCCATGATGGGACACTGGGCATGAAACTTAAAAGTTGGTCACATATTATGTATTAGAACTATTTCTATATATCAGTGGATACAAATCCATTTTTATTCCTGAAAACAGCTCCACTGCTTTAACATGATATTGCAGCAGTCTATCATAGTGAATGTGACATGATCGTTTTTGGGAAGCGGTGGCCTAAAAGTTAGAGAAGTGGGCATGTGACCGGACCCTCGACACGACTGTGGTGTCCTTCACCAGGTCAGATTGTACTGGGCAGCTTCCTTGTCTGAATGTATGTAACTGAGTGAATGAGATCAGGATGTTCCTGTAAATGACAGCATACTCTCAGTGGACCTACTCTAAACAAAGGTTAAAAAAAAAAATGTATAGGGTTACTTCAGAGCCTAAGTTAGTTTTAATGCCGAATAATATTATTTCTCTTTACTATCTATTTAGCTGTAGCATTCACTCATTCTAATCCCTCATTATCTTACACATTGAAAATGTAGACCTGATATATTATACTAGATAAGCTTGAGCTGTCAGTCCACTGCAAATAATAAATGATGATTGATAATATAAGTGGTTGAGGTGAGGTGCCTGAAAATCCAATCGGATTGTTACCATTCATAGAGACAGAGTAACAGATTCTGTATCTACAGTACATGTTCACACAGACACTACCATTGCAGGAGCATGAGAACAATCCATGTGTGACCATATTCACTGTTCCTCTGTACCTTGTTCCTCGATCTTCTTGCGCAGGGTCTCAGCAGTCTGGACCAGTCGTCTGAAGAAGAGACGCCGCCGCAAATGGCCACACAACAGTCGCAGGGCCTGAACCTGAAGAGGCTCATGGAAGTCTTCAGCGTATTCCTCCAGCCACAGACGGATCACTGGAGGTAAGGAGCTGTGGGGGGGGTTTGTTACTTAAAGTTAGTCTAAATCTTGATTAGATCAAGGCAGGGCACAAGTCAACATAATTTCTTGCTGCAAAAATAACAGGTGTGAGTACACTCACCTGCGAGAGCAGACAGTATTATCCAGGTTCGCAAGTGAGTCATCTCTATGAAAAAAGTAAACACATGCACAGGAATCAGTTGAGTAAAAATATCACCACATAAATGGATATCATGGTAAGGTAGTGAAGACAGTAAATATCCTGTGAAATTCCCGAGGATCAACCTTCATAAAGTTCAGCCTGAGGAAATGTCCAACATCACTTTGAATCCCTGCAGAGGCTCCATGTCACACAATTAGGAGAAGCTGACATTTGATATTCGGGTGTTTGTGCACAATAATAACAACCATCTTAATAAACCACCTTTGCTGAGCAAATCAAAGAATGTAAGGATTGGAATTCATAAAATAATAATTCATCATCATCAAAATCATATGGCACCTTTCAAGTTGCAGTGAAGCTGGTTTGTTAAATGTTATAGCCTGTAGAAAATCCTGTCACTCACTCACACACACACACACACACACACACACACACACACACACACACACACACACACACACACACACACACACACACACACACACACACACACACCTTTCCCATGCTGTCCTAAAGCTGACCTCAGGAAACCTGTTGCCACCAGCAACACAGATATGAGGGTGAAAGTGTGATACACAATAAATCCACTTCAAGTTGCCATTTTCAGTACATCCATACAGCTGCAAAGGACTTTAACATTAGGCTCTTTTCATTCTAATTATTTATATTGATATTGGATTAGATGGGGGGAAATCTTTATTCATTTCTGTCAGCGGACTCTGTGACATTCATTAGCTGCAGATGAAGATTCCTGCAGGTAAATTTCAGTTAAGTGAAGAAGCTCCTCTGCTGGGCGTGGCCTATAGTCCTCACTAGTTTGGAATTGCTATTTGAAAGCTTTATTTAGCTCATGACGACAGCACCAGTCATAGAAACTTGCATTCATAGAAATTTGCTTTGTGAATAGCTAAGGCTAAAAGGTAAAAGGGTGTTAAATTGCTGCTAAGCCTCCTTTGGAAACTGATGCATATAGCTGGCATGTTGTAAAACTTGGTTAAACATTTGCTCCACTTATGCAGTGACAACCTATTTAAAAAGTAGCACACAATGGAATAACAATCTGATTAGTAAAAGTGTCACTGGCTCCAAAACATTTTAACTAAGGACTAGAAACAATTAACATGTATCGAGTCAGGAGAATTTCCCAAATTTACAACTTACAATTTATAACTTGTCAAATTTACACTTAAAATGGACTGGTGGGCCTCAGAAAGAGCAAGGCTAAGTGTTTCCCTTTGTTTCCAGTCTTTATGCTAAGCTAACTAGCAGCTGGCTGATTGATATTCTTATCTAACTCTCAACAATAAAGCAAATAAGTGAATATCCTAACTTCTTTCTCAGGATGAACCTTTAAGCTAGACTAAGCAGTTCCTTCTGAGAGCAAAGAGCAACAGTGTTCTCATATTGCCAGCTGACTGAGCCCTCATGGTGGTTTTGCCATGTCTCCATTAAAGAAGAACCTGTAGCGCCTCAGGGTGTGACAGTGTCTCACCTCTGAAACAGCAGCTGGATGAGGGTGTTGGTGGATGTGAAGGCCCTGTATGTGGACAGGAAGATCCGGGTGAAGTCGGGCTCCTGTTGCTCGGGGTCCAGCAGGTGGGTGATCAGTCGCTCCAGGGTGCCGGCCTTCAGTCTGCGTACCTTCACTGTGTGGTACTGGACGAAGCTGAGGGCTGTGGAGTTCTCCGTTATGTCCGAGCTTGGCAAGACGGGCTCTCTGCGCAAAGTGATGCCAAACACGGCCCCGTCCTCCTCCTCCTCCCCCCACTCCTGCACCGGGTCCTGCAGGAACAGATGCAAGGTCGTCAAGATCTGGAAAGCAATAACTCTACCACAATCTAGGTTTCTATTCGTCTCCCATCTTTTTCATTACTGTGGACAAGACATGCTATAAGAGATTTATTCTAAGTGTCAGATAAAGAAACATGGAAAACTAATAACTTAATTAAATTTCTCACAAGAATCTGTGCAGAAATGAGATGGAACCAAACAGCCACTGTATGTTTTAACACTGCCCTCTACCTCATTGTCTAAAATCATGAATCACGCATGAAGCTCGTTTGTCACTGGGTGCTTAACAGGACATACCTCATGACAAATAAGCAACAGGCCTTCAAACTGAGTACTCTCATTAAAAAGGTCAAACTTCATACTTGAGATTCTGCCTGTGACCCAGCCTTGATCCCTGACGCAGACACTTGGTGACTGGATGGTTGATTAGGCAAAGAGGCATTCACTGACATGTTTACTTCCACAAACAGACGATTTATTGTCCAATGACAGTTTGACTCTGTGACACAGTGTTTGGGATAGCAACAGCATAGGTTTTCCCTTACATAATCACTCCAAATGTTACACTGATTCTTTTGTATTGTAGGTATGAATGATGAACCATAATATCGCAGTAAATACAGGAGCATCAGGGTGCTCTATTTGAGTATGTCTCCTTAAGCTAAACTGTTATGTTTTACTAAGCAAAATCTTACTAGTTTCAAAGGATAACCTGTAGATTCTCATATAATTAATACCCAAAGTTAGGATTTTTTTAAATTGTTGTTTAACACATGGAAACTTAGAAAACAAGCCTTAATTTTCTTATATTCCCACAAATATATTCAATTACAGCCCAACTCTAAGATTGATTTTTAGAGCAACACCACATGACAACTCAATGTAAAGCAGAGGTGATATAGCAAGATGTAAGAAAATACAAGAAAATCCTGAACAATGTATCATGACAAATATAACCTGAGAGGAAACTATAAACCCAATTAAATAAAACTTTTTTTTTTTTTTACAAAGCAGGATTTCCAGACTTTGCATATTCAGAAATAGCTGAAAAGATGCAACAGTGTGAATTAAAAACTGCAGAGTAAGGGCTTTGTCTAATGATCTCGCATGATAAGGCAAGGCCAACAAGTTAAAAAAAAACAAAAAAAAACTAAAGACAAGAGCATCAACATAAAGTGAAACACAACTGCAGCAGTAGGACGTACAGGAAGAGCCATTCCACTAATACCAGAACACACCGTGGCCCTCCTTGAAAAATGTCGTCTGGTGTCAAAGGCACAAGGACTGTTGGTGGAAATTAGTGTTTTGGTGACTGATCTGATAGTGTGAAGACAGAATCTCTACACAGGCAAACATACAAAATATTAAAAATAAAAAACGAGATTTGCAGTCTACTTATTTGTTCCACTTGTTTATTAACAACTGACTTTTCATTATAGTTGGATTAGTTATTAGTTCAAAAACAAACAAATGCCACTGTATAAAATGGACAGAATTTGTAATTAACATTTTAGCAGTACTGACCAATTTCCTACGTGCTGTACTGTAGACGCTATATGCTGCAAGCGTTTTAGGACCATGTCATGTGTACCATTTAGTGGTACACATGACAACAGGTACTCAAAGCCAAAGCATCAGATGTATCATTTTAAAATTTTATAGAAGGAAATTAGACAAATACAAAAAAAAGACCAACTTTACTGCATTAAGGCAGTGTGTCAGTTATTGCTGACAGACAGATGCTAAATGGCCCCACATCTGTAAAGCCACAAAAAATACATAAATAAATAAAACATTCTGATCTGCATCAGATTTCATAAAGACTGTGCCAATCAACTTTCCTGAGAGATGTAGGTGCCTGGCTTTAGGGCTGCACTAACACACATCCATTCACAGGTAATCCAGAATCGCTGTTATTTGGCACATATGGAGCAACATGCTTGAACAACATGCTTGAACAACACCTGACATCACATGACAGAAACACAAAAACCTGTGTGCTTGCTGCCACACACAACCAGACACTGATGCACTGAATTAAACCATTATATCTCTGGGTCTGTCCAAGCGGCCAGAGACAGAGATTCGCCTGTAGATGGGGATCCATAAACATCCTACTACAAAAACAGTAAATCTAAAAAACGACGTGTGTGTTAACTTATTCCAACTCTCTACCCCAGGGCAGACAGTAGCGCTGGAATTACCATGAGTGACATTTAGATCAACCTACCATTGATAATTGCCATTTCCCCATGTTTGTCTTGCTCTTGAGTGAACAAATTCCAGTCTTCTGTCTGTAAAGTCCTGCGGCTGAAGATCAGGTAGAGCTCAAGGATTTAACTCCGTCCTCTGACGGTTAACTTCAGTCTGAATTATATCTGATAGTTTCATTTCGCCGCGAAATAAAACAAGAAAAAGTTTAAAAAAAAAGAAAGTTGAACTGTGTCCAGACGCCTGACTTGAAGAGCGACTGAAGACGAACTAATCTCAGCGCGAAGGCAGCACAGGGACACGCCGCACGTCAGTGGAGTGGGCGGGGCTATCGATACAGGTATGGGCGGGGCTAACACTACTGACCATAGATAGATAGGAGACTATGACTAGAAAAACTGCTGTTGACAGGCAACTAATAGTTAGAGACAATATTTAAATACAAGGGGGTTGGGTAAACTCTTGTCTCTGTTACGTTAACAGCTGCAATAATAATCACAATGCTAATGCTAATAATAATAATGAGTTCTATTATTCCAGGGAATAACTATAAATACTACTGTTTATAGCATAGGAAATGGTGGTAATATATACACTGGGATCAAACTATGACCCCATTGCATTCAAACCGTTTACATGTAAAACTAGAGACTCTTCATTTGAAATGATGCTTTACTTTTGAAGCATGACCATGAATAAAAATGCAAGCTGCACATGATCCAAATGATGCAGGGTCTTATAGAGCTTGTTGCGCTTCATGTTTTGCATAGATGTAAATATACAGCATTCACTGTATGTTTTGGATCATAAAAACACCAAAGTACAGTACTTTGTAAGTACTTGGAAATAGCATTACACAGTGAAAAATGCCCAAGACATTACAATGCCTCACATCAATATATGTAGGGCTATAACTAATATACTTAACAATGTCAAGAGACACATAGGACTTAACAGGAGTGCTATGCCATGCATTGATACTATGGCTGTTAATAGCTGTCATTAAAAAAGACACTGTGTGTCCATGTAAGCCAGTATTTTCAATGAAAGTTGATAAGTTTTTCTAATGCACCAGAGTTAATTCCAACTACAGGTAAGAAGCTGATTTCAGGACAACATCAACATGCTTGCAACAAGGCCTTTCCCTGCCTCTTGCTGCCCTTAAAGAATCCAGTCAGGACAGTTTTTCTTGATAGCCTATAGCTTATGTTCCTACCCTGGTATCAGGGGTGTGGTGGGACATACCACATGAGCACATGTTGTGCTCTTAAAAAGGTGACTGTGACTTTAAGGGAGCAAAAAAAAAAAAAAGAAAGAAAAAAAATTAGGAAATGTATTTGTTAAGTACCTGAAGAAAAAAATATATCATACATGCAGTGGTAAAACGCAGAGCACATGGGACATCTTAAAATAGGCTGTTAGCTTCTTTTAGCTCAAAGAGAAGAATGAGCTTTTTATTTGCTCTAATGAGTTTCTTACTCATCCTGAATTGAAAATCTACCACCATTCCTCCATGCTTTCCCATGCCACCCTGCCTTTCTCCCATGGATGCACCACATTGCCAGGAGAGAGATCCAATTAGTGCTGATTAGATACATGAATGGTTGATGAGGTGACAGGCAGACAACAAGGGGAAACATGCAGCAACATATTGGATGAAGTTGTTTTACCTAAAAACTCAGTGTGTGCATAACACACCAGATCAGCCCTAATAATTCACTGATTTATCACTTGTACAGAAGGCACTAAATCTAATCTAGGAAGAAGCAAATTAACCATTTAAAATAATAACAAATACAGTTTAATAGTGAAAATATATTATATATATTTTGCAGCACTAGAGGTGGAGTTAACAGTAAGAAGTGTGATCTTTTAACTAAAGTCTGATAATCACAAAAACTTTAAAATAAAATAAAATAAAATGAAGACTATATGATGCTTAATGTCTTATTATTTTATATTGTCTTCTAGTGCTGGGTGGAATGTCTCAGAAATGTTCCATTTTCATGTTTCCATAATGACGTCCCATGACCTGTTTGACCTAATGTTTGGTCAAAACTGGTTGTTTTCAGTAGAAATAAGGTGCTTATAACGATGCTTCAGCTTCTCTTCAACTTGATTTAAAGAATATTTCAGGACTCCTACACTTAAGTAAAATCTGAAATGAAGTAGTAAAATATAATAGAATGAATGCCAGTTAAGAAGATCAGATGAAGATAGGGTTGAGGACACAGAAACCAGATGTTACAGTGGCCTGCAGCATCTCTGCACTGCAAAACAACGTAACAGACCAGTTCCTTCTTACTGATGCTACAAACACAGTGTCGATTGTGACATTAGTAACTCACCTCACATTGTCCGTCAGTGTCCAACAACTGGAAGCTCCTCAGCCACACGCCAGGCTCCGTGTCCATGTGGATGTCCACGCAGTGACTAGGTCTGAGCCACAGCAGCTTCCTCATCCTGCCCACCCTGCCGCGGAGGCCATGGGACTCCCCTCCATCACCGCCTCCACACACAGGAAGAACGGCCCTCATCTCACTCTGTGTCACGCTACGGGCCCACACGCCTCAGATCTCTCCCACACCTGCTGCTTCATCTGTGGTACAGAGGAGAGTGTGAGTACAATCACCCACAGACTCTCACTGTATCACGTTCTTATGGTTTTATATTTATTCCAACCATTAAAGTGGTTCCCAGGTCATCTGTAAACATTAGTGTGCACAACAAAACCTCCTGTTCCCAGGCATTTGAATTTCATGAAATGAAGCCCAATCCAAATATACTGTGTGAGTTACAATTGAATTTAAGCACAACAGTCACAATTTTGTTATGAGCCAAAAGGTGAATACATTGTTAACTCCATGAATTCATTAAAAGGGCACATAACGCCCTATACTGCAGATAAGCCCATGTCACACAAAACAAACCATAGACATATACACAAAACTGACACTAAAGTATATTAAATGTCCTTTTTTATTTTACTAAAATAAGTGCACAGTCTCCATGAAGAAGGAAAATATATAGACTGCAGTGTCATATAAGCTTTTGGTCAATGTTCAATACAAACAGAAAATATTTCTGCAAATGTAAATTCCTTAAATGAATTGTAAATGCTTTGCTTACACAAAGCACAAACAGCCACAACAACAATAAGAGCCAAACGTTTTTACATCTACCCCAAGAATAAAAAAAAAAATCATAGATATCTGGAAAGATATTTAGGATACAAGGACAAACCCTTAGACCAAAAAAGAAGCCACTTAACTGTAATCTTGCTTGTGCTGAATGTGCTTCTCCTGGATCCTGATGAAGACCATGTTCAGAGCTGTGATTGTCCAGCCAGGAGGTTCATGCGGAGACGGTGTGAAACTCGGATGAAAGAGACTCCGGCATTTATCACTGAGGGCTGATTGTTCTTTGTGCTCGTGGGAGGATGATGCTCTGCGCGCATGTTTGTTTGTTGCGATGAAGCGCTCCCTTTTCTTTTTTTTTATCTGTAGGCCTCCTCTGGGATATTATAATTATCTGTCATTTCAACTGCATTCACATCCCATAAATCCAGCTCACTGCGCTCTCATCAGGATAAACTACAAACTTTCTATCAATTTAATCACTGTGTGCATCTTACCTGGGAGTGGGTTACTGTGTACTGTTCAGATAACATGCACGATTTCACAAACTATGCGTGTTTAAGTGAAGGCCTGTTGATAGGAAATGGCGAAGAAACGCACCCACGGCGCAGACAGCGATTCAAACTCTGCACCAGGACGCGTAGCACCGCCTCCTCTTAATGACTGTTCACGTTAAAGCACAAACACCAACAAACATTTGGTTACCACTCATGCAGCGTGCGTTCATTGACTGAACCATGGAGATTCTTTCCAGACTACGAGGCATCCAATCAATGTCAATGTGTGTTCAAATCTGTGGAGGAGTAATCACTCTGTTGTTGAACTAAAATCTGTACAATCAATAGTGTGTGACTTAAGGAAATGATCTCAGTGAGCTCTTTTTACTTTATTTCAACGATGATTAAACACTATGTGGTTAAATGCTGTTTCAATAATTGCAAATGCGTTGGGTTATAGCAGTTAAATATAAATATGAGCTACTATGGATCTCAAATATGCCTCTACATTGACCCTGAAAATATACCCTGTGATATGATATACCCTGAAAATATCATATATATAAAATCCTACTGCAATTTACTGAAGAAAACAAGGTGGTTTCAAACAAGGTAGTGAGGGTGTGCTGATAAAAATATAACAGTGGGTAACATGTAGGTAAGTTGGCCTCGGGCAGTCAAGCAGAAAGAGAGAAACCAAGAAAACGTTAATAAATTTAGGTAATGGATGTGACACAAATTCAACCTCAGCTGTTTCTACTTTAACATTACCTGGTGCTGCACGTACGCAATGTAGCACATAATTCGTCTAGGATCAGTAGCCACAGGCAAAAGTTGTCTAGTTACATTCTGTTAGTCAAGCTGCTGCTGTGGTAACCACGTGTGATACCTCAGGCATTTAAAAAGAGAGTGCGTCAGAGATTTTTCTCTGATGTTTAGGTCTGGAAGGTTTATGATTCTGTCAATACCTGTTGTATATTTAGAGAATCCACCTGACATCCACAAGCAAGGCTGTAGGAACTGCAGTGTGTGAGCAAAAAGGCAGAATCATTGCTGAGATGCTCAGCATAGCTGAGATAGTACAGGTGCTGGTGCTGCACATATACACAGGAGAGGTTTCACATGCAGCTTTGAATCCTGTCTTGTACTGGGACAAAGCACAGTCATCTTTAGTTTTCATGGGAGTCTACCAAGAATAAAGACTGGATTCGTCACAAGTGTCCATTTTCAGTGCACTGTAGGCTGTAGTGTATTATGTCTGCAAGATAATACCCACTGTTACAATGGATAGGTTTCGATCAACAGGATAATAGCAGAGAAAGCCTATAGGCACAGGTTGCTGTGCTTCCACATAAAGCACAGCCATTCATTATAAAAACACTACTGAAACAAGCACATCAATGCTCTTTATTTGGCTTCCCATGAGGCAGCAGGATAGAATTCCAAACTGTGAAAAAGAGGCGGAGAAACTTGTGTTCATGCAACGCCTAAAAGAAAACTTGTGTTCATGCAACAGTGACGCCTAAAAGAAAACTTCACCGTTGTCAAAACAAATCCACTTATACAACGCACTAATAAATAAAATCTAACAAATGTTAAATTGTGCTCATGTTTCATCAAGTCAAAAATCTTTATTCATTTGTATTTTGCTTAAAAAGATTGTTTATAGAAACATCACAATGATTGTGGAGGTAAAACATGAAATGATTACAATAGCAATGAGAAATCTTGTTCATTGTCCTCCACTCAAGCTAATTTTTACACTGAAATGAGATTTTGGTTGAGGGCATTTATTTTTCTTGAGTCTTGACACTGTGTTGACACATCAGAACTTTCCCTTCTTCTTCTTCCACGGCTTCTTCTTGGACTTGGACTCTATGATCAGCTGAGACTGGCGCTTCAGTGCCTCCCGTGAGATGATATCACCTTCATCCTCTTCGCTCTCATCCTCTGTGACACAAACAGCGACAGTTTGAGAAAAGACAGCCTCTGACTGTGTGTGTGTGTAAGTGGCTGCCAACTCACCGTCGTTGAACAGGTCAGGTCTTTGATCCTCAGGGAGCTTGACACGGGTGTTGTACACCGGCAGTTTCCCCTCAATCCTAACAAAGAACTGCTCAAAGCAATAGATTAGGTTAGACAGGTTACCCACTCACTCTTATCCATAAAAATCTCATATTTACAACACAACAAAATGTGACTTCAAACTTTCACAAAACCAATGTTTTGCCAATGTCAGTATTTCTCATGTATTGACCACTGATTCATTTTCAGGCCTATATAAACCTAATTTCATGTGGAGTTTCTTTTTCATGAGGAAATCAAATTTGTGGTGAAAAGAGAAGCTGTAAATGAGTCATTTTGAGGTGGTCCATAGGAAACAGGTGAGTTTAATTTTACTCAGAAACAGATTTAACTTTAGCAGGGACTGTGGGTCTATTTACAGGCTTGATTGAATTTGATAATTAGCATTGTGCGCTAGAGTCATTCGGGTGTCTACGTTCTTATCGTGTCACGGCTAACAGACCAGAAGGCCAATCTTTTGCAGACATGAAATTTTCCTTTATGGTAGAGGTCCAGGTTTATTCCAGCAGTACCAGTGAAGCAAACAAGCCTGGACTGATTGTCAGATTATCAGTGTCACGTCACTTATAGATAATGCCTTCTAAAGATGGATGTGAGTGTAAAATAGTCAATGTCATTAGCAAATGGCCTACAAAGCCTTACGTTCTTCCTGTGGTACACTCTGATATCCCATGTTCTCAAACAGAGAAAGTGCTGCCAAGCATTAGTAATCAAGAGCAAACACTTCAGGCAGTACTAACGACTGCCTTTCCACTCAGATAAGCTACAGTAAGCAAGCACAGCAGCATGCATGCATACAAGCTCAGTCATGCTGTGTTCACTTGTTGCACTGTGTAATGCAGGCTTAAGTAAGAGTACAGACATGTGTTTTCTCACTGGACGATGAAGCTAGGGTTTCTTGTGTGATTCATCCAGTGATCTACCTGTGTCTTTCCCACACACCTGTCACTAAAGCCCTATACTAATCTTCTGTGTAATGCAAAGATGTTTTGGATAGTTCCCATATTTGAAGCCACTCTGATACTGACTGACAGAGTATAGAGCTTTGTCTCACCTCCTCTTCCTCCATCTCCTTTATAAGAGCAGCCAAATCCTTTCCCTGAAGCTCCTCGTGCAGTAACTGTAACTTCAGCTCACACTGGGTCACCAGCTCCAGCACAAACTCATCTGAGTCAGGAGACACCTCAGCCACTGTGTCCTCACTCTGGAGACAAATGGAAGAATGAAGAGTGGATGTACGCTTAATTGTTAGCAGGAATTTGGGGGAAAATGATTAAGATAGTAGAAGAGATTGTAGTTATGATGTTTGCAGTCAAAACTACCAGTGTGATGTGTTGAAGTTTGTCTGCCAGGTGCTCCACTCCAGCTCGGACAGTGCTGAAAGTTTTAACAAGCCAATCCAGGTGCTCTTTAGCAGCATCACACTTCTGCTGCTGAGCCTCTAGTTGCTGCTGACACTCCTCCAGCATCTGTTTGTCACTATTACACCCAGAGAGAAAGTCAGTGAGAGAGAAAGAAGAGCATTGCACAGCTGCAGATATAATACCTTTGTTCCACTAATACTGCCTAGCTGTCTCACCTGGAAAGTTCAGCCTCTCCAGAATATTTCATATCTTGGAATTGTTGGTTCAGGAGCTCCTTCTGCTCCTTTAGGTCCTGCAGGACTTTCTCATTCTCTCCCTTCAGCTTCTCCAGGTGTTGGTGTGTCTCTTTTTGTGAGATAAAGCGCTCTACTATTTCCTACATGAGGAACACATGAAAAATGTTATTAATATATAAACACTGATAGTGTCTACAAAACAAAATCCATGAAAAGTATGAGATTATTCTCCTTCCCTGTCCACAATCGTACCTGTATATCTGTGACTCCTGTGGCCTCCTTGATCCTTTGGAAAGCCTCCTCAAAAGTGGAGATGGCTTTCTCCTCTTCTCCTGCCATCCTGGTGGTGCTGCGTTGGGCCTCACTGCTCAGTTCATCTGGTTGCATAGTTGTTCTCTGGGTCTGCAAGTAGCAAAGTTTACAACCAATCCAAATACATTATTTCTCCATTTTGAATATAATAAAATTTTTTACAGCCAGATTCTAGACAGTACTAGACATTAGCATCTTTAATCACGTGAGAGAAGAAAATAAACCTATAGGTTGTACAGGTAATGTATTATTTCCATGGGTATCTCACCCTTCTGTCCACTTTTTCAGCCTGGGCTTTGCGCTCCTCAACCTTTTTCCTGAGGTTGGCTATAATACTCTCCCTCTCTTTGCGCTCCTTGTAGAGGAGTTCCTCCAGGTGTTGTAACTCAGCCTGGTAGGAAGGTGAAAATTAAGTTGTAGAAAGGGATTGAAGGAAACAATGGTAGGAGAGAAGGAAAAAGCAGAGTCATATATTTCAAAAACAAGAATATTCTTATTGAAACAGTAGGCCACATGCTCTGCTGTTCAGCTGTGCACTAATTTTAAAGTGCAAATACAAGAGTGACATTGTTTTAGGGAAGAATTTTTGTCACAATTTACAGTCGTGTGCTGTGATAATGTGTCTCAATTAGAAGGATACATAGAATATTTAATAATGTAAGAGAAAATGGACTCGTGGCTGCTTATTGTGTGACCCATATAATTATACAATCAGTGATGACAATACTGGTGAGTCAGTTACCCTTCTGACACCTTTACTGGGAACACGCATATTGTTAAAGTCGTACAGGAAGTTAGCTTGTAGGTCACCTTAGCAGCTTCTTTAGACATCTGAGCATCATTGTTCATGGCCTCTAGCTTCTGAAGCTCCTCTCTGTGCTTCAGAATTTCTGCTTCCAGACTGTCAAGTTGGCCCTGGAAAGTCAGACTCTCATCCTGAAATTGTGAGATATAATAGTAAAAAAAAATATGGACAGAAAGAGCCAGAGATGAGGAAAACACATAAGATTATTAATGGCCAATTGTTAAATGAGCTAGAGCTTAAACCCTGCCTAACATAATTCAAGCAAAAATTTAAGATTAAGATTTAAGTGTGACTATAACTTTGACATTGTCCAGCACTGAGAATATCTGTAAAGCTCTGTTTAGTGTCCATTATATAGTTTCTTGAATGCAAAAAAAGTCAAGTTAAGTGCAAATAGAGGGAAAATGATCTTGTAACAGGAAGTCCTGTAACACTTGTTTACATATCTGTCTTATAGAAAAGGCACAACAAAGTGGCAGTGCATAAACCTTTACAAAACATAATGAAAATTATTTGTAGTGTTTGACTGTATGGGATACAAAACATTCATGGTGTCATTCTGATACTGAGTGTACAGTTACCATATTTATGCTTTATTTTTAATGAATTAATGAATGAATGAATGTTCAGTATGCCTGCAGTCTAAAAGGCTACATATATTAGAAACTCTACAACTGGCAGCTCAGCTTAGCAGCATCTTTAGAAACAGTGATGCCAACAAATATTCTAGCAAATGGAAATGAGTGTGAAGCATGAAATGTGTCTGTTTGACAAACCTGCATGTGACGTTTGAGTTTTAGATAGTTAGTCATGATGTTCTCAGCCTCCTTGCACTTAAACTGGGTCTTCTCCAGACTGTTCTCCAGCGCTCGCAAGTTCTGAAGACAGACGTGAACAAAGCACTGCTCTCAGCTTTTCATCCTTGGTTAAACATCTTTGACACTGAGTACCAAGAAAAACTACATTGATCATATTTTGTTCATCACTACAGACGCCTAAGAGGCAACTACCATGGCATCCTCCTCTTTTTTTCGGGTGCGAGGATCAGCACATTGTGTTCCACTGCTGCCCTCAGGTTTTATTCTCTGGTATTCCAGTTTCAGCTCTTCAAGGCGCCGCTGGTAGGTCTGGGTGGTGTGTTTTAGGGCATTAAGACGCTTCGTTTTGGACAACACCCTCTGGTTTAATGTTGTCAGGGCCGCCTAAGAAGAATGCAGTAAAAAGTGAAGTGTTAGTGAGCAAACAGAGCACACATACACACAGAAAGCGTGAAACAGACTGAGTTGTGCTAGTTAGAGACCAGGCTGAGACCTCTTGTCTGAGGATATATTTGATTTTAAAATTTGTTGCCACATAGCTATCAGCACAAACAGGGCCCCTCTGGTGACACCTGGAACAAAAAAAAGTGGCCTTGACTTACTAAGGCATGGGAATGATATTATGACGTGTGACCATGAGATACTTATGTGGTACAGGTGGTAATGACTTCATTCATGTCCCAGGTGTGACACTTGGTGTAAATTATGCTGTTTAAAAAGGAGTGGATGAAGGTAATTATAGATTAGAAATACATAATGTCAATATGACAGTGGATGTATTCAGGATGTATTCATGAAATGTATGTATGGAATCGTATATGACTGTATGTACAAGATGTTTAACTCCAGTGAAAGTGCTAGAGATTCCAGGTCCTTCAAGCTTGTGCAGGATGAAATGTAGAGCTTCCCTGAGGTCAGCATATTGCATCCATTGGAGCACATGCGTTTTGAGCAACCAAGCGCCGCGCATGAAATATAGCATTCCCACCCATAATCGCCCTAATCACACATTGCATAGATGATCGAACTGTACAACAATAAACCGTAAAATGAACATGTCTTTTATTCCTTTTCCTCTCACCTTCCCTGACTTGTTGCGGTAAGCATCCTTCTCCAAGCCTCTGTTTTGGAAGGCCGCTCTGATGATCTGCTCATCACCCTATAGGAAGCAAACCACCAGACTTTGACTGCCACGAAAGTTAAGATTCTCAGTTTTCTTGCGTCTTTGGTAGAGATACATAGAAGCAAAGACTTGAGTCAAAGATGTAGTGCAAACTGCACATTTCTTACAGCATTGGCGTCTGCCAGTTGTCTGTACAGCCTCTTGCTGTCCTGCCTCAGCTGGCGGATGGTCTCTCTGTTCCTCTTGATGCTGGACTGGGAGCTCTCATAAAACGCAGTTCTGTCGCCCTCTGGTGGACACAGTCCATCGTCACACTACTTACACCGTATGTGTCGCATTAATCACAACTAGCGCTCAGACAGTAGTTAACTAATTACTAATTCACAAATGCGGTTTGTGTTGGGTTTAGTTATAGTCACATGCTCACACATCAGTTGTTTTCTCAAATTAACCTAACGACGGCACATAGCTAGCTAGCTAGCTAACTCATAGCTAACCCATAGCAAAGCACACGTCCTTTAGCATGTGGAAAACTCAGCGCTCACTTTACAAACTTACCCAACAGTTGGATTTTCCGCTGCATCTCCGCTATTTGGTCATGCAGCGGAAGTTTAATTGTGTCGGGACTGAACGGCATCTTTGTGCTGTACCGTAAAGCTCTTGTAAACAAAACACGCCAGCGTTAGCTTCACCCGAACCAAGAGCTCTTGTAGTTTCCAGTGTTGCTTAGCAACCGGTACACTGGTAACCAGGGTTTCAGATGAGGCCTGATGAAAACACAGACTGACCTTTTATGTTAGAGACACTACAGGACTACATGCACATGCTTAGTAAATATTTCATTTCATTAACAAAAGGTTCTTTCTCTTAGAAGATGTGTGCTGTTCCTTTAAAAAAACAATAAATAAAAGCTGTCAAATGGTCAAATTGATATTATAAAGTGAAAGAATTATAAATCATGTCTCAATTTTTCTTTACATACTTAATATTTCAGATGTTATTTGCAAGCATGATAAATACTTTACACCTGGGATGGATAATAATTGTACCCATATAAAACTACAAAGCAGAGGCCTTTTTTCTTTGAACACTTGTATGACAACTTTTATTAGTTTAGAGCAACATAAGTCTCAAAATTGTACATTAATTACAGATAAGTTTTACAAATATAAACAAAAGAACACAAGCTTTAAAAAAATAATAACAGTAAGTTCAAGTTAAACCACTTGGGTTATATGGAATCTCTTAAGGCTTTAAGTATCATTCTAAGTTTTAAATCACTTGCATTTTACCAACTTTGCTTTGGTGAGTTAATGTCAATATGCTTAGTTAAACTGATAAAGCACAGCTTTACTCATTACCAACAGACTACATCTGCCATAAACTGATCTCATTGAACGGTTTAAAAATTCTCACATAGAAAATATGACAGAATACACAAAAGATGATAAACAATAAAAAAAAAAACATGAAAAACCATACTCAAGCCCCCATACAGTATTCCTTCTGAAACAAAACCAATAATATACAGATGTGGTAAATGAATCCCATTTGACCAGACACAAGTCTACACGATCCTTTTATTCTGCCTCCCACTGAGGAACACACACACACACACACACACACACACACACACACACACAAAGCTGGGACTTAATCTACAGATTTGTATCCTTCGTTGGACTTTTTGAGGAGGGTGAGCAGGTTCTGTGACATGAAATACGGCCTCTCAGCAGATCCATCGTTGCGCTCTAAGTCTTCCACTGTGACATGGACAGAAACAGTTAAGGGACAACATTTTGAAAACAGCTTGTTCAGCCAACACTGAACTATGCTTGAATTTGAAATTGCCCGTCTACTGTATCATCACTTTTGTATATCAGCTAATGAAGACTAAAAGGGGCTCTGCAGCAATTTTTCTACACTTGCAGCAGATATAGAGTAACTGAAAAAGCAGTGTTTTGCTCCCATATCTAGTTGCCATTTTCAAGCCTGATGGGTGTGGTCAGATGTGTGTGTTGCTGCAGTTGTAACAACATCCAACACAGTCGGCTGACCTCATGTGAGGTGATAACTCACCTGCTTTCAGCTGCCAAACCACCTTGACACACACAAGTTTACTCATAACAGAACAGCTATGATTAAATACAATCAACTTTAATCAAGCTTTACATCCAGTAAATACGGAATGTCATTGATAATTTCAGTGAAAAATCAATGTACATCTTTGACAAAGTGATAAATCAGAAAAAGGTACAAAAGCATCCAGACACTTAAGATGTTAGTTGCGAGCATTCAGAAGGCCATGTCAACACCATGCAGCACTTAAAGAGAGGGAGGGATAGAGAGAGACAAAGAGAGAATACGGACAGAGAGAAGGTAGGTGGATCAGTAAACAACTGGGGCGTCTGCGGAGTTGGAGAGGTCACGAAGGCTGTATCATGGCGACACAATCACAGCGCTTACGCCAGTCCGAAATACCAAGGCAAGTAGGTGGCAATACAATACATGGGATTCCAGTTTGGAAAGGATATCTACTGAAGCCAAAAAATACATATTAGACATACACTACTGTATACTGTATATACACAAGTTCCATAGGAAAAAAAAAGCTATCTACTATTCATACAGTGTATCAAATGTCTGAAACCTTTTGGCGTCAGCTGGTATTATTGTAAACAATGAAAGAGATTCACCCTTGATTCAGTTGCGTTTGTTCTGACTGTAAACATGGTACGTAAGTGGTTCTGTAATGCTTCCATTAACAGCATTAAGACAACAAAGATTATTGACAGCAATCAGGCACAGGGTCAGCACTCACAATGTTTTACAGATCTTCACAATATAAAAACCAACACTGTTCTAAAACCAACACAACAGAGCATTTTTTTTTCAAGCTACAGAGATGCACTGGGCTTTTGACCTGCTGCGACCTTCACGTCAATCACAACCTTCTCCAGCTGGACGTCAACATCACTCACATACCAAGGCAATGACTTCTTTTATGCCATACATTTTAACAGGTCCATATCACAAAGATGTAAGTACAGTTCTTCCCTTCTTTAGGCTTCATGAGGTTTACCAAGCCTCACTTTTTTGCTGTGACAACTACTCCTGTGGTGCAGAGGGAGGATTTTCTTCCTTAGATTCTTCTTCCTCTTTTTGCTCTTTCTTTTCACCCTCCTCCTCAGCCTCTGCAGCTGGGGGTGACACCTCTTCTGCTTTTTCTTCCTGTTCTGACTCCTGCTTTTCTGCCGGTTCTTTCACCTCTGCTTCATCATTTTTAGCCTCCTCTACCTGACTGACTTTTATCTCCTCTGTTTTCTCCTCTTTTGACTCTTCACCATCTGTCTCGGACTGCAGCGGCTTTGCCTCTTCATTGCCCTGCTTGAGCACTGCCTGCTCTTTCAGTTGGACTCCATCTTGCTGCTGCTGCAAAAGCGTTTCCTCCTCCAGTTTCACCTCATCCACTGACTTTGCAGAATCCGCCTGCTCGACACCATCTTCCTCAACCCTTTTTGTTTTGGAGAGGATCTCGTGCAGCTCGGGGGACATGAAGTAAGGCCGTTCAGATGAGCCATCGTTTCTTTCCAAGTCCTCACCTTTTGAGTGTTTGGTGAAGTGTATGTAATGTATTGGGTTGGGTTAATGGAAAATTAGGGGGGGGGGTGAAAACATGCAACAAAAGGAATGTGTGAAAATAAAAGTAACATGAAATTAATGGGGAAACGAGACAAAGAGAAGAAGCGTCAGAAACATGGTAAGTTTGAAGAAGAAACTAGCAGCTTAGCATGAGACAGTTTTATGACTGCTTGTAAACAGGAGGAGGAGAGGAGCTAATGAGAGATCTGTCAAATGTTACTCACAGAAGCAGAGGAAGAGTGTGTCCACACACATGGCGTACACGCTGAAGAAGCCATGGGCGATGAGGTAGGATCCTACCACCACCGTCTAAATAGACAAAATCACGCCTGTCAAGACCTGTGTTGTAGCATCGAAACCCACAGGTGATCTCACAGGACTAAATCACAAATATATCTGCTTCTTACCAGAATTGGCACCCAATAGTAGTTTAAAGATGGAGCAGCTTGTTCTACTGCTTTGATCCTTCCAGAGAAGAAGAAGAAAGAAAAGATCCCTGCACAGAGAAAAGAACGTGAATTCGGGGATTCTAAATTTTTACACAGCCAGATCTAAAAATAATTTTTAAAAACTCCCTTACCAACAATGCCAACAATGAGGAGCTTTCCAAGAAACAGCAGGAAGTCAGTCACTTTATCTAAAACAGCCACCCTGTGTTGAAATGGACACGGAATATGAGACTAAGGCCAACAATAGCCTAGACAGCAAATAAAATTACTGGTATCCATATAGAATTAAAAATAGTTTGATTAATGTGGTGAAATCCCACCTAATAATGTTCCTCATTAGAAGAAAAAAGGCATCTCGAGCTGAAGTACAGAAATTTTTCCCGTATATGGCGATCTGGAATAAAAAAAAATGTAATTAAAAAGCTGATCAGACAAGGCATCTGTGATGTAGCTGTAGACTGAACTCACCATGATGTAGGCATTTCTGTTAAGGAACTTGATGCATTTCTCCAGACACCAGAAACAGCATTTCAGGCAGCTTAGCAGAAATTTTGCAAACCTGTTCTGAGCACCTGAAGGATGAGAGTGATAATGTTAAAATGCAGGAATTTTGTTACCGCCAGATGTTACAGTCATCGTTGATAGGTTGGCTAAGTGTCTCTGTGGCTGTCCATACTATACTGTGCAGAGGTTTTAGAATAGAGTAGAATAGATCTTTACTGTCATTGTTTTGAACAATGAAATACTTTAGGTGTTTAAGATTGTTATTACACAACACCATTAGGTTTGGTTCCTTTTACTGCACTTTGTATGAAGTTAACTGATAAATGAAAAACGATTTATGTCATTTATATTAAGCATCTCCTGTGTATTTTTAGTGCCTAGAACTTTTGCATAGTATTGTATATCAGAGAGGTGCACACACACACACATTTATGTAAAATGTGTGATGTGGGATAGAATAATGAAAAACTCTAAAAATGAAGGGGCATTTCAGTCCTTTCAGATTCCCATGTTTTTGATTTACTGTAAGAGTAATTCACAATGCCTACAGTAAGTATGAGTGTGAATGTTTTGTCGAAACAGAATGACATAAAACATAAAAACAGATTATTTTGGATCACCTCTAGTGGTGAGACAATTTTTTATAAATTCAATGCTAAACTGTTGCCATTAATCTGACTTAGCTCTTTACATGAGACTGTCCAAAACCAGGATTCAAAGGTTTCTGATGTAAAAAACAAAATCCTAACATGTACATGCACATGTATTTAAAGTTGATTTAGATTTCCTGACCTTTCAACTTCTGATCCAGGTACTCCAGAATGACTCTGATGACCTGAACCATAGACAGGATCAGAGAGCCAAACGCCAGGGAGCCTGTGTGGTATCTGTACAAGAGGAAGGAGGAGAAAACACAGGCTAACTGTGAGCATCAAAGATGATTTTTTTGCCTTTCTCACATGCAGGATAATCCTCCTTCACCTTAACATATGACTCATGTTAACCTTCCTACTATAAAATTCCTGACTGCCAAAAGAAACCACACTTGCATTTAACTCTATATAACACACACATTTTTAATAAGTTTTCATTTTACTAAGAAAAGGTAATATCACATCTGTAAAATTCAGCCTCTAACCTGAGGGCGCGTCCCAGAGAAGAGAAGATGGGGTACGCAGGAATATCTTCAGGCTTCTTGAAGGCCCAGTAATATGAGGCGTATGCCCCCGCCAGTGTGACCTGGCCCAGTGCTGTCACAAAGTTGGCGCACCAAAAGAAGAGGAAGACATTGTAGAATTGGAGCAGAATGAGGTATTTATGGTAGAGAGTCTCACCCCCGTAGAATGCAAACAGACACTCCGCATCAGGACACTGAGCTGAGATGTTTGAGGTGTTGAATGTCTAGACAGAAGAGGCCCACTTTATGATTATTACATACATTTTCTTAGAGCATAATGAAAACTGTGATGCAGTCCATGTACACAGCAGCAAAATCATTTTTTTCCTAAAAGTTTAACATATTAGCAGACTACTTAGTTTTCTGGCAAAGCTTTCTGAAATTGGAGGACCTCACACTAATCGTCTTAACAGACATTTAGACGTACCTTGGGGTCGCAGGTCTGTCGTGCGTATGCACACTCAGAATTGTTAAACACTTTGTACACTTGCTCATTAGAAGTGGACAAGAAACTGGTCACGAATGTCAAGGAGGTGATGCAACAAGTGGAGGATGTCTATTAAAATGTCACAATCAACAGGCACATGCATCCATCCATCATCTATACCCACTTATTCCTAACCAGGGTCACAGGGATCTGCTGGAGCCTATCCCAGCTCTCTTTGGGTGAAAGGCAGGGGTCCACCCTGGACAGGTCACCAGTCCATCACAGGGCCACATAGAGACAAACAACCACAGTGGTTATGATCTGAAAAGTGAAAGGATACACAGCAGTGATGGCCCAGTAGGCGATCACCACAGCCAGGAGGGCAAAGGTCAACAGTGGGTAGAACAGAGATGACATCACGTGCCCGACAGCTCTGACAAAGAAAACAAACATCATGTCAACAAGGTTAAATGTAATACTATCCAACACAAAGAAACACAATTTGCACGTTCTTGCAGTGCTTTGGAAGTGTAAGAGGATCTGTGACAAACACATGATCGATGAGAGCTTGATCAGCTCTATGAGACTGACACATCATGAAACCACAACAATGAGGTAAATGAAGCTAAAATGCCTTATTGAGCTGGGTGAACTGTGTGTGCACCGAGGGCTGCTTACACATTTACAGAAATTAATTTGATCCATTGTTCATGTTTAAAAATAATTAAAGCAGCTTTAAAATATGTGAAAAAACAGAAGATAATTATGCTGCTTAATGCAAAACTAGAATAAATAAATAAATAACCAAGTCTGACCTGCTGGCCTCTTTGATTAGAGCGATGGCGATTAGGAGTCTTTTCCTGAGGAAGATGAGTAGCAGGATGATGATAAGCTCCACAATAGCCAGGATGATCACTGTAACATAATGGATGTAGCAGATTAACAGGATTCATCAACTCCACATACAGAGAGATATTACAGGGTAATGTAATGTGTCTGTGCGTACTGAAGGCCAGCCAGGTCTGTCTGATTTGCAGGTAGACAGAGAAGTCCGTCTGCAGGCCCAGGTCACGAATGGTGACATCAGAGCCGGGCTCCCCCTTCAGACTGGCAAATTCCATGTAGCAGTGGAAAATACCTAGAAACAAATATTTAGTGTTAATTTCTTTTAATATAATAAAAGCAGAGTGATCTTAAATAACTTCAGAAGCAGAAGACTCACCATATCCAATAACTAGAATAACCAAAACAATCATGACCCAAACCATGATGCCGGCCAAGAATCGTAGCAACACGATGAAAATCAAGCTAATGACCATGGCTATCACCAGACCACTGGAGAGGGTGGACACATGAAATGTTTTAACATATCAACAATAAAAACAGGCCTACAACATTTCTGATATACAGACAACCCTAGCACTCACTTATTCCACCTAGTAACTACAAGCAGTAAGAATATCACAAAACAGGCTTTATTTATTTGCATTACCTTGTGTTTTATTTGTGGTGTCCTGTTTAACATGGTCTGTTACTGTAACTGGTCAAGAGTAGGAAACTTACAGTAATATCCAATGCCAAGACTGAGTATAGTCCTCAAAGATCCTCATGGCCACCTGGCGAGCTTCAACAACCACATTTGACTTCCTGTACAAAAAAAAGAAAACAGAAATGAAAGTAATATCAGCCACCAGTGTCAAAAAATTACATTTTAATTATCATCAAGAGTGGAGGCCTCAAACTGATTTTGAGCTAGAACCTATAGTATGAACCATTGATCACAAACAAAGGCAATTCCTGACTTTTCATTTTTAATTTGAAACTTATTCTCTGGCTCATATAATGGATTGGTAATTCATTCTGGAGTGATCAATGCAATTATAAATAAATCTGATCAATTTTTAAGTTAGGTTTGTAATGTCAGATTGCAGATTAGGATGACAAATGTAATTTGACTTGGTGGAGTAGCTCTGCACAGCATAATAGCAGGAATACTCATCATCTTCATAAATAACATGCAGTGAGCCCTCCTCAGGGGGAATAATGCTGATAGAAAACAAACAAACACCCTCCAGAGAGCATACAAGTAGAGCAAAACAAAAGCTGGCACAGGCTTGAACAAATGCATATTTGCAGAGTGTAGAGCATAAACACCTATGAATAGACCATTAAATCGGTGCAGTAACTTATGATGGCAATGTGATATGCTCATTCTTAGCTGACGCAACATAACGTGTGACTGAAATACTGACCAAGTATGTAAGCTACCCTATCAAACTGTTGTTTCTAAAGCACAGAAACTAAAGATGTGTTGATGAATTGGTTTAACTTTTATTAGAAGCCTGTCAGAATCCAGCTAATGAAGACAAATGTCCACCTTGTGCTCTCTGAGATAAAACTGATGTCTTTAACCCGCTTCTTCAGTCAGACCAGCAATGTAAACCCAGAGGAGATTCGGTTTATAATGATAAATTATAAAAACATCACATCACACATCACATAAATTTCTTTAGGTAAACTAATCAACTAAAAGAAATAATTTGATATTTGCCATAACATTCAGGTGATTTATTGAGCTAATCCATCCATCATTCATAGCACATTTATAAGCTTGTCCTATAGAGGGTCACAGAGGGGCTGAAGTCAATCCCAGCTGACGTTGGGTGAGAGATGGGTTTCACAGATCACCAGTCGTTCATAGGGCCGACACATAGAGACAGACACACTCTCACAGTCACATTCACACCTACAGTGCAGGCAATTCGGAGTCATCAATCCACCTACATGTGTTTAGACTGTGGGAGAAGGCTGGAGAACTAAGAGAAAAACTATGCTGAGAACAAACTTCATCATCCACACAGAAAGGCCCCAGGGTTAGGTGAGGCTGGAACCCAAAATTTTCTTGCTGTGAGGCAACAGTCGTTGCCTGAGCTAATATTATTAAGATGAATTATTATAATGTGCTGTTAATTTTGGACACTCTCTATTAGCTTTAGATGGTAAAACTATAACAAGACTGTCTTAATCAAATAAGTCAGAAACTGTGCCACATTAAGAACCCAACTAAAGATATGCATTGTCATAAAAGAAAAGGACTCACTTTGATGCCTCCAGCACGTCCGTAGCATTGATACTGACGCCCTGTCCATCATCAAAAGTGGTTTCATTTCCCACCACCACCACCCCACCTTTCCTGGTTCCCAAGGCAGGAAGGCAGCGACGTGTGACTGCAGAGGGAGGGAGGAGACAATCACTTTTTATTTATTACGGTATATATTTATATATTTTACAGTCATTTCAGCTTCACTAGAGAATGCAGCTTGTTGCGTGGGTGAAAATGAAGTGAGACCAGGGAATCTCGAACAAGCTTCTCACTTACAGGCTTTACTGGGCATGAGCATGGCAGGACACAAGCCATCCCTCAGGATCTCAGGAGAACTCTGAACAATGTAAAACAGCCTTAAATATGGATTATGTTTACCATATTTCACATTCACACACTATCATTTAAGCATGTATAAAATGTCATTATTGAAACGATCACCACTTTTGTAAAATCCACTGCTTCCTTGCAGTACTGTTGGTAGTACTGACGGTCTTCATTGCTGCCCAACTTGGCTTTCATCAATGTAAGATGCTTGTCTGGACAGCGTTCCACACATAACTGGGCACAAACAACAACATATAGTACAGTCATGATAAGAAATGTACATGTTGGAACAAGGACAACAACTGTAATGAATATCAACGGATTAGCACTTCTTGTTTCTGACCTGTGTAGTGGGGCACTGAAACTCTAGCAGCACCAGAGGACTGGCACATTTTAGGATGTTAAAATAGAACAGAAAAGGCTTCTTCCTGTCATGCAAAAGAAGTGATAGAAAACTATTATTAGGCCAGCATCACAGCTAAACATCTCCTAAATAAGTGTATCAGCTTACAGTATTACACACGATTGTCTGAAATGAGCTATGAAATGAGCTGCATGGGAGAGGCTTCCAGGGACAGCAAAACTGTAAACTACATATTTATCTTGTCGTGACTCACTCTAGAGGCGTTCCAGCTTGTCCACAGAACTGCCCCCTGCTGTCTGTGGGATAAATCACCTTCCTGGGGTCACCCTGAGACCAGGCTGCATGGAGAAGAGTTCAAATTATTCAGCACAACTCATGAGTTTCGTGTGCACAAACATGTATTTCTCTGCTTAGCAACATGTGACTTTTAAATAGAACCCGAATCTCTAAGACGCACTGTTTTCACACTGTGGCAAAGGCATAGAAAAAGAGTTGCATCCTGGGAAAGCAGATAGACAAAGCAATTGGTCTTAACAGCTACATATGTAAACAACTTTGTTAACACACTCAGATGTTGTGTAAATCTTCTCCAGCTCACCCAAGCTCTCACCTACTGTGCGTTCAGTACATGGTTTAGTGTATGTAAAGAAGTTTTAGAGACACGTTTTCTCTTTAAGAGACTAAAGAGACACAAAAATAAAAGGAGGCTTTGCCTAAAATAGTGAGTCTAGACACAGAAGTGATCAATCTTACCAAGAATTCCCACAGCAAAGTAACCCATCAAGGCTATGATGAAGAGAATACAGCAGAGGATATCTGTGCAGCCCCTGAAGAGAGGAGCGATAAAACATTGTTAGTGGTTTCTTGCACTATAGAAAGAAATGATCAGTCATAATCATCTCACCTGTTCTGGATCGGCCCTTTGAAGTTTGGGTCAAACTTCCTGGACTCCCCTGAGGACAGAGAGACAACAAACTTTTGATGGCAGTTTCAACAAAGTGAATTTGAGATTGGCAACTTCAATTCTGCGTTCCCTACAGTAAAAAGTCTGCCACAGCCTTCATGACAGTAGCCATCCAAAATAGCATTTAACCCTCTGCCACAGACGCAGTTACAGGTGAGCCCTGCACCTTGTTGCAACTGCTTAGTGCTTACAATCATACGCACACACACACATACACATCAGACACACACCAGCTAACTTCTTGCTTTACAAACAGCATTTTATGATATTTGTAACATTCCTGGGTTTTATGTCCCCACATACACACATTTGGTCAAATGTAGACCTTCTCCAGAACAAAAGGATTCTTCAGCCTTTCACCCCCAGCAACCCACAAAATGGGTCCCCACCGACAACGAGCTTCCTCTGGGCATTGCCAGCCACCATGGAAACACCTCAGACACTGCAGAGAAGCACCGACCGAGCCCTCTCTGCCTACAGTGAGTTCATCATGAACTAATACTGTGTGTTAATACACTCACAGGTCGTTACCACACTTTTGTTTTACTCAAGAAATCAGCCCAGCGAGGATTTCAGCTGTGCAACAACATTCTCCCGTGAGATAAGCAGATGGCAGTCTGAGCTGTTACACATCCTGTCACGTTATTTTAACTGTCTGCCACAGTGCTCCCGCAGAAACATCGTATAACTGTTCGTTCAGTGCCCTGCTTCAGACTGGTGAGCCCAGCTACTTGTTCCCAATACGCCATTTTTGCTTCTTCAAACACGCATATACAGTACATGGTGTACACACGCACACCTCTGCCAACACATTACAGACCAAACATATCACATCATTTAAATTACACTATGTCTGCTAGAAATAACGTAACTTATTATCATCCATTAACTATCACAACTGGCAAAGCGTGAGCTATCAGTGACTGGGGTACTCCATTATGTCAACAAGACATTCAGCAACAAAGCTCCAGCTTACAATGAATCCAGCTGGGCAGATCATGCCAGTACCTTGTCTTTCGTATTTAGTCATCCCGTCGCCACTTCTCTGCGAGTTTCTGTCAACAGTTTTAAAGGTTCTCGTCGCTGTGCTTTGTATTGGCAGTCGTTTCTTTATATCTTCTTCCTGTATGAGGTCTGTGTGTCCTCTGACCTCTAACTCCTTACTTCCTTCTTTCAGTGTACTCCCTTGCTTTTTCTCTCTATTGTCTCTGGGCTTGACAGGGGAATAGCAGCAAAAACAGTATTGATAGGGGAATTAAGAGAGGTGCTCAAAAGCAACAGAGACTTGTGGCGCCTGTGAGCCTGCTGCTGCCAGACTGGGTGTGTTTACACAGATGTGTAAGTTTTTAATTTCTGACTACAGCAACTACTGAAGCAGTATGATCAGCTGTGTTCACTGGTTCCTTGTTACAGCGATTGCAGCTGTTTTACATTGCTTACACAGAGCAAGCAGAACACCTGCACTCTCACCTCACAGTAGTCATATGTTCAAAAAATATCTCACCCTTAACAACACAGCCTTGACATGGGCTTTACAAAAAAAAAAAAAAAACTGGTGCAAAATGCTGCTGCTTTATGCAGTTTGCTCTTTACACCTTGTAAGTCTAATGGCTGTGTTTTCTCAGGTTCCTGTTTCAACTCTGAGCTGCATTTTTCCAGATTGTAACAGCACTTTAACCACATCCCTTGTGTAAGGGCTTTCAAGCTGAAACTTTATATCAAAGACCCAAGCAATAGTTTGGCTTGCCTTTTAGATTTCTTCTAACTATTTGGGGTTAGGTGGAACCAATAAATATAATAACCAGATATTATCTTTGAACATGAAGGACTTGTTAGTGCCCACATTTTTCAGTTACACAGAATTAAGTGTGATGGGGCAAACAACCAAAAATGTCGTAGGAGGTAAGCTTTCCTAAAGAACGGACAAAAACTTCTTGAAATGATTCAATGTTTTGCAATGATCTTACTATGATGCATTGGGTGTGTCAGACACATAGGAGCTGATGAGCTGAGCTCTATATCACAGATAAGACTGTCCTATGTGTTCTCTGGTAGCGCACAACCACAGTCTGGTCTACCCACCTACACAACCATGTGACAGCATGTCACAGCATGAAACACAATACAAGCAGTAGGATCTAGCAGTCTGTACCAGCAGTAGGAGCACAGTAGGTGCACAGACTACTGTTGGGTGATTGTTCTTCTCAGTACATTACCAAAATATTGAACCATCCTTCAAAAATAGAACGTGATTATTGACTGATATCATTTTTTAGCATTAAGAAGAGAAAAGAAAGAAAGAATGGGCTGATCAGTATCTACTGACTGGGTCATAAACTGTAGAGTGCTGTACATTTTTTACATCAAAACAATGTTGTGATATCATTTGTGACTAATTATCTTTTGTAGTAATATTTTTCTGCATGTACTTTCTCCTTCTCTTTACTTAACAGAATAAATATCCAAAGTATAATTTAAATATCCACCAGCCTTTCACATATAGGACCATATGTGAATGTGAGACACACAGCTTCATCACAGTCTGTTTGGTGCCATAAAACAAGCTCGGACTGTGCGGAAAAGCATTCCAGCAGATTTGTTGTTTGTGTACAGGCTGCCAATGTCTTATAAATGGTCTTATTTGTTTGTGTAACTGGCAGAATTAATGTGATACTGATTTAATGATGTCAACCTATTACTTTTAAAATATATTTTTTAAATGTGTTATGACTGAAGTAATTGTGTAAACTAAAATAACTGGTCTTTGTCTCTGATGACTATTGGATATGCTCGTGTGTGTGTGTGTGTGTGTGTGTGTGTTAAAGGAAGTGATGATGTCATGACTGCTGTGACTCACTAATAGGCCCAGAGGGGTTATCAGATGAACCCTTTACTGCCTAACCTAATGGGTTAGTGGCTACTGTGGTTGTGCACGCGTGTGTACCTGCAACTAGACCTAAGGGTACATTTGATCTCCTTTGCTCTTATTGCAGAAAATGTTATCTTTCCATTTAGGACACGTAAATAAAGATGATTAATATGTGCTACTGGATCAAGCAGCTGCCATTGCATGAAGACGCTACCCCTTTACAGGCACAAAGGAGGTAACTCAGCTACATATTATTTAAAGGCAAAGAAGAAACACATAGGAATGGCCAGCAGTAGCTCAGATCACTGTCTCACTCAACACACAGTCGTTGCCTGAATCAAACAGCAACAGTTTGTCTTGCTTTCCCAAAACAACAAAGTCCAAAACAAAAACATTTAGCAATAGTTTGTTTATGTGTGTGCATGCAGTGTGTGTGGCAATGCATCTCAGTGTTTGCCAGCTCAGTGTTGACTGGAAGCCTCTTGAGTGGGTCGACAGTGAGTAGAGCAGGCAAGGCTGAACAGAGTTCAGGCAGTACAGGCTGCAGCCTGCCTGCATACAAGCATGTGCACCGGCCCAGACGGGGGGGGGGATGTAGTAGTAACTGTCATGAGCGACCACAATATTGCTCAAAGGTTTTATAGGATGTACACTTCACACAGTGGGGTATGGACTGATGATAACGCCTTACATTGGTGCAGGAAGGAGCAACTAGGCAGCCAGGTGCCTGCAGTTAGCTTTGATCTGTCTATGGCCAGCCACTCCTGTTGCCACACTGACATTAGGTATTTCAGCGTAACATAAAAAACTTCATGACTCCACAGTCCATATCAACCACAACCCAGACACCAGATGTGTTTACAGCCGCTAAGTTGGTGCTGGAGAAAATGCATGTGTGACACCCAACAATCAGTGATGAGTCGTGTGTTTAGCTGGTATAGAAGGAAATTTTCCCATGCATGTCATTTTTATGTCAGTGCCAGTATCTGTGTACGGCCATACAGGAAACACCAAATGGCTTTTGAGCGCAAGGGAAAACACAATAAACTATAAATGCATCTGTGTAGTCCTGCTCCTGTGTGGCCTGTTTCTGTGTCCTGCAGTACAGAATAACCTGAATATGAAGCCAGTTTATGAGAAGCCTATCAAGGCGGGCCTTGTTTGAATAGGTGGCAACCTGCTTTTGTAAATAAGCCACATTAAGTCATACAGCAACATTAAACAACCTGTTTGAGCTTTACAATTTTTGTTTCATTTAAAGCTACATTTGATTTGCAAATATCTGCTGGTAAAATGGGTAACTGGGTTAACACAAGCCTCCATTTACAGCATTTTGTCTTCATTGTATAATGGAAAATAGAAAATTAAAGGGCAATTCAACGCTGATATTCAGAGCTAGAAGATGTAGAGTCGTCTGAAGAGCCTCCTATGGAGGTTAGATCTGCAGGAGACCCATGAGGTCCACACCCATCCATCCATTGCAGTCATTGTTTCCATTTCGTCGCCCGTTTAGAAAAAAAATCAAACATCGGGAGGGGACCAGTAACAAAAACCTCTTCTTACCGTATTTAGGGTCTGGGTTTTTTTCCTCCATCTCCATTGTCACAAGCTGCTCGGCTCCTCGCTGCTGATCAGACCTTAGACAGGGCAGTTACCATGGAAATGTGAGTTAAAAACATCAATACGAGCGGCGGAGAGCTACGGAAAAGAGAAAGACCATCCCAAAGCAAACCACCCTGGAGCACAGCGCATTCCAGGCTAACGGAGAGCAGAGACAGCCAATGACAGAGCGGCGTCTGGTGGCTGACAGCTGCTACAGCCAATCAGAGGACGCTTTGGCGGGACAACGACACGCCCCTCCGCTACTTCAGTGGAATTTGTTTGTAACGTGCTGCTAATGGACGTTATACATTTAGGAAAACCTTTTAATAAAAAGGAGCTTTTCATTCTTACAGTCAAGACTTAAGTCATCACAGGACAGCAGGAAAATATACTTTCTACTCAACTGTATAGTATATCATATGTTTTTATTGTATTAAACTACCTCCACTAAGCCCCACTTTGGCCAAATACACTATTAAAATGCTGCACATATCAGCAATAATATGCAGTAATAGAATTGAAATATAGCATTACATTAATGCAGTATTAAGAGTGCTTTTACTTTTGATACTCTAAAGTCAAAAGGTTGACTGTACTTTAATGCTTAAGCAAAACTGTTGAATGCAGACCTGAACATTGTATTGCTGCTTTTACTTTAATGAATGACTTTGTCCTTCTCTATGACAGACGATGCTTTAGCTCAGAAGTCTGAGTGACAGGTTAATAGTGTATCTGACAGTGGACACACATTTCACATAAGCATGGCCTCAGTAGAGTAAATGCTGATGGACAGTGCTGATTTCTATGATGAAGCTTCTAACACAAACAGCAGATATATCTCTATAGACCAGGAGGTGATCTGGTAGTGTGCTCTGTCCCAATCTTGGCCACAAAAGTATCATGTGGGTGTTTTGTTAAAGCATTTAATAATTCAACATCAGGAAATGTTATTAGGTTTCTTCAGAAAACCATCAGATCATTTTACATATTTAAAATAAAACATAAAAAAAAAATCACACAAGCATTGTTAACAGACTTTATTTATTAATGGAAATGACCAAATAGGCCTAAGTAAAAAGCTGGTTGTTATGAAGTAGATTGCCAGACTACACAATTTTCAAGTATCTGCAAATATTTTGATGTAGACTTTGATGTAGACTTATTATAATTTGTGTTCTAGATTAAGTATATCCACCATCACCTGCTCTGCCACTTACATAAATTGTGTTCAAGAGGAATGGGAGAAGTTAAAACAGTGTGTGAACAGTGTGTGACACTTCCATTCCAAAATGCCAGTTGCAGTGATTGTGTCTGTTTCCTGAACTATTTCAAATTTCAATGAATCTTTAACAGCAGACCAAACTTAAACAACTACAGATCTTGAGTCAAATGAGACCTTGGATGCATTATGAGAGCTCTCACAATACACCAAATTCCCTATACCTATTAATGTGAATGCAATTATAATGTGAGCACAATTCATTTGTTAATATGCTTATTCCAGTAAGAAAGAAAAAAGAAGCTTGATGAGGCCCTGGTTGAAATGGGACCTATATAGCAGATATAGCAGATCTGTTTAGATTTCTTCTCACATTATATAAATGCATTTGACAAAATCACTGTGTCTGTACAGGTTTTGACCATCAGCCAAGGTGGGTTTTAACTGACAATATGCACTGGTCCTGACAGTCCTGACTCCAAAATTAATGAGTTCTCAAGTGTGAAAATCTCTGAGATTCAATTGTCCTTTAGAATGTGACTATAATTCCACTCTTTGTTTAAAGAAGTGTCTTTTTATACGATATTTCTAAGATCTTGACATTCCTTTGCATATGCTTTTCATATGTTATGTTTTGCTCGTTTTTTACTGCTTATGATTATTTGCAGGACTTTACACTGGTTTCTATTTATCCTGCAGGGTACTGCTGTGCAGGTACTAGTTATATAGCGTATGACTTGACTGCCAGAGATATTGACAAAGTGGACAGTGAATGTTGCTCAGTCATGAGTGTCCTGTTTTTACTGGTCACACTTAGGACCCAGAGGCTCAGAACTGCCCAGGCCTGGAAGAGCAACATTTTCAGCAATTGGATATGGTGTTCTGAAATTCAAAGAATGGGCACAAGAACCTTATTCCAAGCTATCATGTTTCTGTTAATATATTTAACAGCTCCTGGAAAAATCCTGGGCTTCTCTGGCTTGACAGATCAAAACCATGGCAGTGGTCCCATTGGCATGGAAACCAAGTCCAAGTACAATCATCCCAGTGGTAGAAACACATTTTGCAAATACAGATCCTTCTAGTGCAGTGCCTTTTTAAAGCCCTCCAATGACTTACAGTAGGATAAATGCTAACATATTAATTCCCAGTGTTAGATTATGAACCGTGTATTAAATATCCTTCAATTTTTGATCATTATGTGAAAAATATAGTTTTCTGTTCATCTAATGGGGACTTTATTTTGTCTGGCACATGGAGGTCTGGTATTTGGAGACTAATCTTGTAAAAAAAAAAAAAAAGAACTGTCACTATGCAGCCTATGAAAATCCTAACAAAAGCAATGCTTCACAAAAGTTGGCAAAGCCTGATGGATGGACTGAAGCAGTGGTCTCCCAGGAGGACTGTTCTGCTGTCTTAAATAGAGTGTAACAAAACCAAATTAATTTAATCTTATGACACTAGTGTATCAAAATCTTATTTATATTGCTGTAGACGTCTGTGATCAGGGTCCATTTGCTTGCCTCAACAGCACCTGATACAGCACTGCCTGGGGAGCTCTGGGAGCTGCTGAATCCTGATTTCACACTGCCCAGCAGTACAGAGACATGCTGTAGTTTGTGTAATCTCTGTTCAAAAACTTCCAGGTCAGAGGATCTGGAATGCAGTAATCATAATGCTGTGCTGATCATCAATTGTTGTCTTTTTTTTAAGTATTTTGGTATGTTTGCTGCTTCTCTTCTATAATACAAAAAAAAAAAAAAAAGACAACCTCTAATGCAATTGTCCTCATCCTACAGCAGCACCAGAGACGATATGAGTGTGGAAGAGAAATAGCTATGGCAAAGCTTTGAAGAACCCAGACACATGTTGGAATGAATGGCATCGCAGATGAGTACAACATTATCTTTCGCATCATGAACCTAGCGGAAATCAAGACATATGAAGGCTAGGACACAAATAGATACACTTCTAAACTTAAATTACAATTACAAAGCCCCAGCAGTAATTTAGTAATTTAAGTTTCAAAATTTTAACTGTATTTTGTACATCCACCACCAGAGGTCAGAACCGCACAGATTTTTACAGGTTAACGTTTGATCATTGGGCCACATTTTGTAAAACTGTGTCCACTTTTGGTTATGGTTTAAGTGAAAATAAACAAACTTATTTACAATCATATTGAAAATACAAATCCCCACAAATGCATGTTATTTAAAGAGGAGTAAGATTTTCAATGTACCACACAGAGTAATGCTCTTAATTTTTACAAGTATGGTTTCTCCTGATATGAAGGCAACTTGTTGCGTTTCATGATTGTTTTTCTAGGAAAGACTTGGAATATGTAACACTGTGCTACCTGTTCATCTGTCCTCTGACGCCTCATATTAGGACCTGTTCCTGATGGTATACCTTATCACATTCACTGTATGATTAACTACTGATGTTTAAGGTCAGTCTAACACAACTTTGGGTCCAAATGAGCTATAACATTTGTACAATTAAAAAACCTGAAATACATTTTAGGGATTTACTGCATACTTAAGTGTAGACAAACCTGGTAATACTCTGTATTAAACCTAATTTCTCTACTGTAGCCCTCAATATTGTTGACATGTTATTATTACTGGTTTGAAGAATGGTATATTGGTGCACCTGATGTATATGAGGTTTTGTGGAAAACAAATGCAAAGTCCAGTGAAAAATACAATATGGCATGATAATTCTTAAAAAACATAAAATGTTTATTTTGTTCTTTTTAGCTATAATCTGCAGATTCAATGACCTGAAACTAAAACTGAATATAAATTAAACATGTAGTCAGCTTTTGTTTTGTATTCCTTAACTGCAGCTGTGAGCTATAACCTGAACCGCCAAGACACTGACAACCTTGTATTCTTGGAAAGGGGGAAGAAGATGAAAGAGGAAACCAAAATGAGTAATTTTATCCACTCCAGTATGTGGACAAACAATTACAACTATACTGAATACCAAACATAACAACCCACGAACACATTAACTGGTTCAGAGTAACACATTAATCAGTTCAGAATAATATGGACGCAGACCAGCAAGTAGATTATTGGGATTCTAATGTCTTGTTAATCGCCAAACCCTCTCTGAGACTTGCCAAAGCCTCATTGGCATCCTGGAGCTCATTGTTGAGCATAATGCAGCTCTCCAGCACCTCAGACAACTCCTGCAGCTTCACCTGCATCTCATTACTGTTCTCTTCATAGACTGTGTACATGTGCTCCTTCATCTGCATGCATATCTCTGTCACCTGGGGAGGATAACAATTAGATCACTGACCAGATCAGAGGCTTTTATCGGCAGGGTTAGTCCATATACAGATTTTACTTTTAAGCTTGAAGCGCGTTCAGGTCACTGAGGAATATGTGGTAACTGTACACAGCCATGAACAAAAACATTATACTAGGTAGGAACAGATGCATGAAATATGTTTTGTACCTTTGCCACTAACTTTTCCTGAAAGCTGTCCATCACTTTCTGGTTACTGGCACGGCTGCTGTTGATCTTTTCTACGAGTTCCTGTGCTCTTCTGCTGATGCCATCTATGTTTGAGCTACAATAGATGTTAGTATGCAAATCTTGACATTAAAGCAGACTGAATTTGGCTCTAATCTGATGTTTTATTTATTGAAGAACAATTGAGAAACAACATAGTACAGTATTTTTCATACTGGAGAAAAATGGACTGAAGCTGTTCCAGAAAACAAATACAAAATACCATACTACTACATAAATTATTATTTCAGTGAACTGGACTACAGCTGATTCAGTACCTGGTATGCTGCTCTTCAGTCTCAGTGAGTTTCACACTTATGGACTTTCCTCTTAACAAATCACTGTCTGTATCTTCTGTCTGTATTGCCAAGGACAATGTTAAAACAGCTGTAATCTCTTCCATCATCAGCAGGTGTCCAGTATCTGCAGTAACACATTTTCTGCACAACTATGATGATAAATCTCATTTAAAACCATGACCCATAAAACAGCTTTTAATCTTATGAGAACACAATAAAAACAAGATGCTGTTATTACATTTTTCCATTATTTCATTATCGTTAGCCAATAGCTATGCTGCATTCGGCAATGCTCCGTAGTTTTTTCAGGAATTGATATTTGTTAAATAACTGCATGTTACCGTGTGTGAATCTTCATGTCTGCTCCTAGAAGTGGACTCAGAGGATAGAGACATTTGGCCCTCCAAACAAAAGTCAATTTGACCCGAGTCACAGCTGTTAGAGAAACATGAACAACAAGCTGTTACATCAAAATGAGATGTTAGCTTCCCTCACAGCTAACAACAGCTTTAGCTAACTGCTCAGGGCCTCTACATTCACACTGTCAAACTACTGAATAAAAAGTGAAACACACCTTACACGGTGTTGTAAATAAATGGCTTACAAAGTTAACTCAAGGAAAATATTCTTGAATATGATTTGGATGGAAACATTAAAGTTTTATCTGATATTTTCGAAGCTAGCTACAGCTACAGAAGCGGAAACACACACGACGCGTCGCCACTTCCTGCCGCGGTTTAGAGACAGATTCTGCGCAGTAGTGTCCATGGGCGGAGCCACGGTACAAAGACTAGTTTTAGGTCTATGACAGTCACCCCTAATATTCCCTTTTATTTGAAATGTACATATAATTTCTCATATTGGATTTTTTGGGTGTATATTATTTGATAATTCAATATTATTTCTCAACTACATAGATGCATATTTTGGATTTAAGTTTAGCAAAGCTATAGTAGCCATAGTGCATGGTGTAAAAATGTAATATTAATGTCAAACAGAAGTGTAAAGTATTTAAAACTGGAAATACTCAAAAGCAGCTACCTCATACTTGTCAGTAATTAGCATTTCTTTCCACCAATTCTGCTGATGTATCTGCAGTCCAAATATATCACAGGATCTGGTAAGAAAACCCTATATGTATCAGAGCAACTGTTTACAGAGACTATTAGAGGCCAATAAGAAAATATTTTACAGGAAGAAGAAAAAGAAATGGAGCAGGATTTAATTTCTGCATTTCGAGAAGGATATATTTCACATGGCACTTAAGAACCTAAAAACGCATTGGTGTGTATGCATCTGGGTGGGTGGGTATAATTTGTTTGAGTGTTATAAGGGAGAAAGCACTTACTCAGATTGTTTATTGCAGATAAAGTAATCTGTGTGGGATGGGGCGGGGACTAACTGAGGGACTGATTGATCGTAGCTGTGATTGGAAGTGTAATCCCTCCCTTCCTCTCTGTCTCTGTGTGTCGCCGCCCAAAGTCCGGATTATTTCGGTACAGATGACACAGCCCACAGCAGAGAGCTACACAGGCTGTCTGAAACGTCCTGATGTCGGTTTGGTGTAGGATGAAACAACATGATACTAATCACAGTTTCTAATCGCTGTGTAGAAACATGTATCTGAACCCACACTGCAAAGATTCAAATGTGTGTAATCTGGAAGCTGCAAAAACTGGGTCTTGACAGGTGGGTGGAATTATTCACTGGCCTATTTTCATGCTAGTTGAGTGTTGGAAAAGTAGATCTTTATACTTTCAGGAGTAAATAAAAGGCTAAACACTATTATATCATTACACTAGTTCATCTAAATTGTATTACAGTCAATTAAACAATAAGATATAAATATTGACTCTGTTTCTCTGCCTTTTAGGGTGTGAGACCTCAGCAAGTGGATAACTCCAATTAGGAACATCTTCCCTTTGAAAATAATGGAATAACTAATATTCAACAGAGGCTTCTACATTTGGGAATATGGACAGTTTTAACTACACAGAAAACAGCGGACACTCATTCCAATATTTAGTTCAGAATGTGGACCCTCTGTATAAACAGTACAAGCCTCCTCCCAGGGACCTCATCCAGCTCCCCAAATCTGTTTTTTACCTCCTGATGGCTGCTCTGGTTGTGGTTGCTGTGGCGTACGCTATTGTGGGTCACCTCATCAAAGACCTTATGCTGGATATAACAGGTAGTATACACTATTCCTGAGGTAGCAGCTGACACACCCTTTAGTTGTATACATACTTGGCCTCTACATAAGTTTAAGAACCTCCTAATTTTGAGTTGCCTTATACAGTGAAGTGTGTTCTATGAAAATAGAGTACAAAAATGTTGCAGCAGCAAAAGTAAACAGTTTTTGTTGTTGTTCCCTAAAGTATGGTTAGTTTAATTTGATCTAACCTCTACAATATGTGAGTATATTAACAGATAGAGTCTATCAAATGAACTGGATCAGCAAATGTCTCCAATCTCTGCTCATTTTAAGGGAATTACATTTTAGTGCTGTAACAAAATGATTCACTACAACATTATAAACAAGACTCTTCCTTCCATAAATATAGGAAATAAAACAATGATTCAAATTCCTCTAAGACAATGCTGCAGTGTGAGCTCAGGAACATGATATCTAATATTTTTCACATTGATTTTTCTTTGCTTGTGTATCAATACATTGCTCAAAGTCTCAAGCTGACTTAGATAAAGCCTCTTTTATTTACAAATTGCTCTAATATTTCATACTGAGCTGAGCATACTTTCATTTAGTTAAGTGTTTAAAATTGGGAATATAAGAAAAGCTACCAGGCATTAATTACTACAGTGCCACTGTAGTCACAGTGGTAATGACATGTATTCTGAACTACTGTTTTTTTAAATAACATATTAAGTATACACAAAGTAAACCCTACTGTTGTGTATATCTTTTTGTAAATACAAGAAAACTAGATTTATGGTGATGGAGAAAAGCACAGCAACAAACCAACAACCTGATTCTACACCAGGTACTAATTAAATGAAAACTATGGGGCTTTTATTAGAGATAGTGGAGAATGAAATGACTGGTGGGGGCACATTCGAGTATTATGTTCTCACTCCTTCTCTTCTATCTATCCAGACTTCTTGCTGGGCCCAATCGATGATGACTTGAAAAAAGACAAAGATGTGGAAGGAGTCAGTCCTGTGAACTTACCACCTGGCCTCACCCACTCCCACCCAAATGCCTTTCACGTGTGGGACCAGGACGATGTCATCATCCCCATGACGCCCCCAGATGAGAGCCCTGTGAGCAGCCCCCTAATGGCAGTTATCCCATACATACCTTCATTTTTCCCCACCTCGCTCAGCATCGGCAGCCCGACCTGCAATCAGCCAATCCCCAAAGAGAATGATGCATAAGGGAAAGGATCCAAGAAAGTTTTCATATGGTGTATCTTTAATGTTCTCTGTTTTTTCATTTAGCTGTGTTTTGTTTTCTCCAAGACACCTTTTACTCCTTTGTTTTTAAAAGTTGAACAATTTTTGGGACAGAGGTCATGCAAATCATTTTGTGTCACAAATGCAACAAAACCACACGAGCGGTAGAGACTATACATGTATCACACCCATTTATTTCCTACATTTAAGAGAAAATACACAAGCAGTAATCAATGCCCATCAGGATGAACGGATTTGCTACTGTTGGAGCGACTGATCTCTGTACTGGGCCAAGAGCATAAAGAAAATTCTCTCAGTATCTGAGCTCAGACAGAGCTAGGGATGATCAGTGGGACAGCCTTCACGTGTTCATTTTCCCAGTGGATTTGTGCCAATTTAGCATCGCGGTCATTCTCCTTCTCCTCCCAGGTTTTCACTGAGGTCTGAGCTGTTACATTTGTTTGCAGGATCTGATTTCACTGACTTCAGATGTAATTGAGTTATGAAGAGCTTATGACCATATTTAACATAAAATAGTCCAGATTCATAATCAATTAATCTTTAATGGGTGGATCATTAACTTCAGTGAATGTTAAATTCAAATGATTTCTTAGAGCATTACTGTTTCACTGAGTGATTCTCAAATGTATTATACTGTATACTGAATACTGTATTATACAGTATGTTTTCAGGATACAAATACCTGAGAAATGCTCTACTGAAGGAAGCCTTGGGTACCTTTGTACCTTTGACTTCTTGTGTCAAATAAAGGTGAATAATGAAGACTAAGTTAATATCAGTTAACATTTGTGTCCTTATCTGACCCTGATTCTAAATATATTTCTTTAGGAGGATCTCACTGGCTAATAGGGTGAAGTTAATTCGGTTAGTGGAGGCGACTGCTTTAAGGTGACTGTGTGATACAATTTAAGAATACGTACAACGTGCATCCTGCAAATCTCTAACAGAAAAAAAAATGAAGCCTCAGAAATATGGTACTGGTAATTACCGCCACATATTTTAGTAAAGACAGAATATTAAATAACTGAAGGTAGGCATTTGCAGTGAATTGTGTTAAATTGGCATAAAAAGCAATTAAAAAGCATATGATTCACACATTTGTGTGAACACAACTGTTGTTAAAGCATGATGTGTATGTGCTTTGGATGACACGTCAGAAGGTATGAAACTATTTTTGCTTGTTGGTATCAAAAAACAGACACTGTTGCACAATTCAAAAATATTAGGGCCTGTTTTAAGCAGGATGTTGGCTGTGACTGTGAAATCCAGAGATATGAAAAGCACAGAGGCACACAGACAGACACAAACAGATTATTCTACCAAAAAAATAGTTTTTGGGAGAACTCTCATTATGTTACCATTGCTCATTACACTGGTGAAGCCAGGAGTGCCTATATTCAGTGACGGATAGAGATTAGGGAGAGAAGATTAGATGAGGAGCTTAGCCTTTTATTACTTTTGAGCTGTGGAATTAGATAATGGGACAGCAGCAGCCCATTCTGAGTTGATGAACTTCAGAAACTTAACATTGTTTTTCCTGTTATATGAGAGGATTAATGGGTTCAGACTAGGGCCTACTTAAAACAGAGATTCCAGAAGGAGCGGTGTTGAGTGAAAAGCAGAAAAGATGTGTGGAATGAGTGATTAAAAGGGGGATGAGAGCTCAGTGCAGCAGATTGGGTCGGCTGTCAGTGCAAAGCTGCAAGCGAATCACATGGGACATGCAGATCTTGAACGATAACGGGTTATTTAGAATTTCTTGATCTTTATGCTGATGTTGTTGTTTCACATGGGATGATTAGCCAGAAACAGCAGTGCTGAGACATTCAATATATTGTATCTAACAAGCAAGAGCTGATGGTTGCAACACCCTTAAACAAATGCACCGATGTATTGCAGCTTCTGGTTGGTTTGGTTCTACTGCAGCTGTACAGTTTGTGGGGTGCAATCATATGATGTTTTTCACTTCCTTCGTGAATGCACCAGTGGAGAGAGTGGACTGAAAAACCATTTATAAAAATCTCTAAAGATCTTGAGGTCACAGTCTGGCTAGGCAAATGAAATGTATTTAACTAAATGACCAGAAAACAGTTTAATAATGTATTTCTTTTTCCAAAGTCTGTTCTTGGAAAATAATGTTATTTTAAATGCCCTGGAAACATATTTTCTGAATCAGATTCTTTCTATGAGCAATGTGACTGTTTGTTAACATGTTTTTTATTTTTATTTTTTTTTTGAGTTGGACAGTTTTGGATTAAGAAAATACATAAACATACAAGGCTTCAAATTTGAGCTAAGTAAACCTAATGCTGCAGCAGCAGGAACATGTTTTTCAGGAACATACAGGAACAATATTTTTCTTGTATGTGCATGGGTAAATGTTTCCCTTCATTTTGTGAATTAAAAACTCAAATTTATGCAAGTGGATTAATGAAGAACTCCTCAAAAAAGTTTTATTTCATGCCCAAAAAGTAATAAAAATAAACAATTCCTGACTGTAGCTTTCATAATTCATGCATGAAAGGGTTAAATCTGTAGTTGCTGATTTTTTGGCCATTTGGTCGCAGTGAAAACAACTCATCAATGCAATATTCATATACTGATATAAGAAACATTTGCTTATTTACACCTCCAGCCATCATTAACACACTTTATAAATACTTCGTTCTTTAGCTGTTAAATGCTCCACTGTGTTCTCCTTAGTGAGGATAGTGTCTGCCTGAGCTAAGCAGGTAGATGTTTATACAGTAGCCTTTGCTGGGCTGATAACAGCCGCCTGGTGCTGTTGGAAAATGTACTGTTAAAGCTCAGGTAAAGCCAAGGAGAGATGTAAATTTGGATAACTTGTCACTTCAAGTGACCCCTTTCACATTGTCACTTGCTGGATATGATATGGTATCATAATCTTATAAGAATATCAGTTAAAGCAGCTTTCATAATGGATTTGGAGTGTTTTCTTGCTGCTAATTGTAGCAGCTCCTCTGGATGTTTGGTGGTGAGAGGTCATGCTGTATATAAATAGAGATAAATAAATTCAGATAGTGTGTATCAGTCTACATAATCTAATGTTCAGCCCAGAAGGACTTTCTTTTGGACTGCAGGGAGTTTCCATCAGCCAGGGTTAAGTGATCCTTACCTGCCCTTTATCCTCAGGTGACACGTTACACTCTGCAGATTTGACATTGACTCAGCTCTGTTTGCACTCTGCTCTCAGGAACAACACCAACAAACAGAATGGCAATACATATGGCAATACGACATGAAACTATATGTCCTATTATGTTTGGTGAATTTGTTAACCAGCATACTGCGGTTGTTTGCACACACTCAGTTGCTGTATTTTTATTTTTTTTTACCTTTATTTATAAGTCCATTGAGATAAAATGTCTTTTTTGAGGGAGACCTGGCCAAGAGGCACACCAGGCCAAGAAAACACACACAATAAAACTTTCATACAATTAAGGTATAAAATCATTATGCCCAGTTCAGGAAGAAGAATAAAAGTGAGATCACCCCCAAAGAAATTGTCTACATCTTACGGATATTAAAAGCAGCATAGCAAAAAACATACACAGAGATAAGAGAAAAAAAGCCTGTCTATTCTGCATCACTACCAGGTTAATTGTCATTGGTTGGCTGAGTTTATCCTTATTTTATTCACTGCCAATCTGCTGCTATCCACCCTAATCCTCTGTTGGCAGGCCAGATGGCTCTCTCTAACAGACAAACGAGCAGTGACTGGGGAAGTGTTGACCTCTCCTGTCCTTCAGTAGCAGAAGCCAACCATGTCACCACTGAAATTCTGCAACACAATGTAGGTGCAATTATATTAAATTGGTTTATATAAGTTGTGCTTTCTTTCTGTATTTCCCACCAACACAACAGTATTAACAGTAGTTTTACAATAGGACTACTGCTGGGGTCAGCCTGGTAGCCATTTAACTGACCTGAAGCAAAACACAAATGTATAATGGCCACGAACGAGCCAGTTTATGTCCATAATACAGATGTTTATAACTGTAAGCCAGTTAACTGGCTTCTGCAACATCAAATTGAACCCCCCCCCATCATAAAAAAAAAAAAACCAAAAAAAACAAACATACTGTAACAGGACAAATTATGCGACCTCAGTCATTTAAAACAATCAGGCATTTCAGGGGGAAGAAAGCATCTTTTAGATTTAGTTTATTTGTGACAAGTACAAATTTAACATTTGTATAGGTGTAGTACTTGAAGTAGGATCATGCTTAGATAAATTCTCAGTCACACTGACCAGATCAATTTTAAGCAGAACGTTTTTTTAAAAACTAACAGTTCAAAAGTTCAGGACACGGGATGTCGTTCCACTCCCCTCTAACACCCAGAGAAACAAATCATTCGAGTCACAAGACTGCAACTAAGCTGACAAGACATTCATTTATTCTCAAGCATGAATTTACACAGTAAAACTTGATTTTCTTAAAAAAATAAAATTTCTTAAAATATTAATGCCAAAATTTAAAAAGACTAGATTAACAGTCATTCCTCTGATCCTAAACTTAACCACAGACTAACATGTAACTGGCGTCTTAGGTCGTTTACTCAAAATTCCTTTGAGAAAGGACTGTGCGATAGAGGGAAGTGCCTTTAGACTGGTAGAAGGTCACGATCATCTCGTTCTTAGTGACCTCTGCATGGACGAAGCCTCCCATTGTTGAAGCTTGGCCAGTGAAGAACTTGACTGAACCTTTGGGAACATCATTCCAGTGATTAACGTTAGGATCCAGGAAGTTTCCAGCACCACTCACCACATAGCCTATGTCAGACTCTTCAATATACTGCAAGGAGAAGGACAGGATTGACTGAAGCAACTTTTGAAAAAGGAAAAAGTGACCCTGAAACATGCTGAAAGCATTTCACACAAGCCAACCTGTAGATTGTGATCGTGACCGCAGAGATAAGAAGTGGCCTTGTATTTAATGAGCAGGGGACGAAGCCTCTCCAGCAGACACTGTGTGGGCCCGTGTTTGGACACAGACCACACAGGGTAGTGGCCTGCAACCAACAGGAAATCTGCCTTGGACAGAGCCAGTCTCTCTTGCAACCATACCAGCTGACGGTTAGCCTCCAATTCATTCAGGGGACCGCGGGGAATCTCATCTGCAAAGTCATCAGAGTTGCCACACAGCATTATGGTGTCGAGCATGATGATGGTCAGAGTCTTCCCGGTGTTGGGGATGTTGAAGTTCAGCTCGTAATAATAACTGGGGAATTTCCTGAGATGACAAAGTAAAGCTTAACTAAATGCTTTTCTATCAACAGTTAAAGCACATTTCTATGTTCAGCAGCTACAGTTTTTTTAAAAAACGTTCCTTACCATCTGTGAGATTTAGTGCTGTACTCGATCTCTGCTTTAACATTCCCTCTATGATCGTGATTGCCAGCAATCACATACCAGGGGATATGGAGAGACTTCGCAGTGAACACAGACTCAAATGTTTCCTGATTGAAAAAGGAAATGAAATAAATCAGGTTGTCTTACAAATATTCCTCTTTTCACTGCTTGCACTATACATGAGATTTTCTTTACTAACCTTAAACCGGGGAGAATCTACACTTTCCACACCGTTGTAGTAGAAGTTATCACCAACGGCCAGAACAAAATCAGCTCCCATCTGCTCTGCTATTTTGCCCATTTCATGAGCAGTAGCTTTCTCCACAGCAGTGACATATGGGGCATGAGGCTCTCCACCCCAGTCTCCCACAACCAGGAACTTAATAGAGGTTCTGTTTTCTGTACAAGAACAGAAGACACAGTCCTATGTACTGAGACTCTGAGGAACATATTTTGCAAAATAAATTATTCAGAACAGAGAAACAATGCCGGTGTGAAACAATACTTACTGTCAAGTTTTGACTGGTTTTGAAAGGCACCAGGATAGCAGTAGGCCAAGGGGGTAGCAACTATTAAGATGTATATCAGTGTAGGACCCATCTTGAAAGACCAGAATCAAACAAAAACAATCTAATCAGATCATTAGTTACTAGCAGAACTAAACAGTTTAAATAAAGAACAAGGAAGAGACCAAAAGTTAAGTGTTATAGATGAAACCAAAAGAGGAACATGAGACGATCATAACAAACCACAGCCACGGGTTGCCGAGTAAGCCTGCACTTCCTTTCTCGCCACGTTACTGCAGCCTTACTAAACAAGAGCATGTGGTCTTTCTTGTTTTATGCATACAAGTGAGTTGTGATTGGCTGCAGCTTGAGGCTGACATGTACCAGCTGGAACCAGTGGAAGCTAATCAAAGCAGCCATTTCCATGAGGTTGGAGGGGGTCAGAGGTCACAGTTTCATGTTTGTCTGAGCATATCACTGCATCTGTGCTTGCTTTGAACAAGAAACTGCCGTTTATGAAACCCACAGATCAAATTACTCACAGATCAAATTACCCCCATCAGTTCAAGCAGCCACACCACAAAACAAAAGCAACACAGAATCTAATCCCGCAGTCCTCTCAGACCAAGAAGATGTTGGCTGACGAGGAAAACAACTCGATTTTGTGAAGACTACGTGCCAGTATGTTGAGATAGTAATGTAAAAGATAAAACACTCACAGCTGATAATGCTGATGCGCGCTCAGGTTGACCTGACAGGACACAGTTGTTGCAGAGCTCTTCCTGCTCACTTTATATCAGCATTCCTGGAAGAGCGGCTGCAGGAGGGCTGGCCTCAGGACACGCTGCAGGGGCATGATCATTGCTCACACCCTGACTCAGTTTTGGGATTAGAGGGTCATCTGGTTCACGTGTGTTGCACAATGGTTATTATAGCCAGTGCCCAGACTTTTTCCACTTCAGCACTACTCACTATTTTCATCTTCTTCCATCTTCTTCAATAAATTCAAAACAGGAAGCTTAATGAGTTAATAAAAAAACACAAATTATATAACTCATTTAAAATACATGTTTTTGCCTTATTAAATTTGTGTATACCAACCATTTTCCTAGCACACATCCTGTAAAAGCATTTGAATAATCTCTTGTCTCAAAACAACAGAAAACAACCCTGTTGCTATCAAAGTGAAGTCATTAGTTATCTCCATTTGTGGCTGAGACTTTGTTTTAACTGACACCCAGTGTTATGGAGAAAAGTCTAATGAGAGGTGCAGTGGAGTTGCACTATGGAAGATTCATGTCTTTCTGAAACTTGGTCCATACTAGAGACTACAAGTCTGTACATCTCATCCTTTGTTGCTTCACTTTTAACAACTCCTCTGAAATCTGCCTTCACAAACCTTCCATGGAGATGTTATATGAATGCTGGACTGGCAACATCTGGCAAACGTTGCATTTTTAGGGATACTTCAGATAATTCATGAAGAAATGGTTATCCGACTCTAACCTGAATTGTAGAGCTTCATCTGTGAAAGTAACTGAAAAGGGTAAACTGGAATAATAAACTGGTAGTCAGAAACTTTCCTCCAAAATAAGAGTCATTTATTTTATAAGAAAGTTTAATCTGACACAAATCGATAAATTTTCAGTTCAAAACTACAAGCAGCTTTAAATAAAAACCATGTACTGATACCAACCCAGTAAACTAGACAAGAAAAAAAGACAATGATAAATCAGGTACTGTCTGTGTACATATATATATATGTTTGTGTGAGTGAGATCACTTAGTTTGACAAGAACAGGGATTTCAATACACTTGCATATGTCACCTAAAGTTGTTTTTAGCAAACACCTGAGGTGGAAAGTGACAAAACAAAAATTCCAGTTTCAAAGTCAACACAAAATCTTTTGTCAGAAGTGGTGTCCCAGAATCATCCTCAAGAGTGAAGAGGCATTTAAGAGTCAAAAGATGGAAAACAGAACAGTGAAAGGCTGTACTTGATGTGATGATTAGTAATTCATGTTGCTATATCCAGAAAATGAGCCCTGGTTTTGTCCTCCATAGCCCTGGTACATGTCATACCCCTGTTGATTTCCCCAGGATGACTGGTTTCCCCAGCCTGTGGGATAAGATCAGATAACATGGTGTTCAGGTGGTACCTTTATTTTAGTATGTTATTATATTTATGTTATTTGTATTTAGAACAGAAGTGCAGCAATGGATCATTTGTAAATGTAAATAAATATCATAAAAGCTGAAGCGGGGATGAATAGGCAGATGACCTAACATTTTTACTCACTGTAACTATTGTACACTTGGCCCCCTGTCACTGAGCTGGGGTAAGCTGTGCTGTACATGGGGTAGCCTCCTCCCTGGCCCTCATTCTGACTTTGGGTCAGCATCTTCTTCTTCTCATCTCCATATCCATAGCTGTAGGGGCTCTCCTGATCAGCAGGAGGCGGCATTGACTGGTAGCTCTCTGCCTTTATGCTGCTGGAATTGGAGCTGGAGACTGGAGGGGAGGAGTAGGTGCTGCTACTCTCGGGGTAAAAGGTGCCATAGCCAATGTTGGTGCCCAGGCCACTGGAGCCAGGGACTTTGGCTGCTGTGCTTGCTCCATTATTATCATACAGTTTATCTGAAAAAGATAGGTAGGCTTCCTATAAATGTAATTACCAATTAACATTTTTTCCCCCAAATAATATGCTGATATTTTTCTGACTAATTATATGGACTATTATTATTTTGTTCAAACAACAGTCCAAAACCCAATTTCTCCAGGACTTCAAGGCTACTCAAATAATCCATTGGAAATTTTACTTCCTTTAAATAAAACATTAAAATTATGTATAACAAGAATTCATGTTTTGTACTATCTACTAGAACAAGCACAGTAAAACACACCATGACAACCTAGTCATTCTGCACAGATAAGGAGTGTATACAGTACTTACGATAGCCCCTGCCAGTGTTGCTCTCATAACTGTAATTAGCTTTAAAATAAAGAAATGTGTATTAATTTTACTGTATTATAGATTTTTGAAGAGTGTTTAAAGAATCTTAGTTAGTCTTTGTAAAACTATTTGACACCAAGCGAACATAAATGTCCTTACTCTTGTTATAGCTGGGTCCTGAAGGAAACTGTCTGCCTCGGCCACGGCCTCTGCCTCTGTTAGGACCCCAGCCGCGGGACCCTGAGTCTGAGGGAATGCCACGGATAGTGCCAAATCCTGGTATGTGCTGTTGAACAGGAAAAGGCAGAAAAATTCATGTGTCCTTCACAGGTCAAATTAACAAAAATCAAACTTTGAGCAACATTAACTAGATCATTCACCATGTCAGTGTAGGTGACCTTCTTCTTAGAAGCATTTCTGTTGGTGTTTGACACTCCATTGTCATCTGGGAACAGTTTTTCCAGGGCAGCAAGTGCAGCGTAGGCCTTTGCCTCCTTTTTATTGGAGCCTCTCCCTTTGAACCTCTGACCATCAACCTCCACCTAAGAGACAGGAACGACATTAACACAACATTTTTGATTTTTTTCGTTACCCGTCTATTGCAGTGTTTTTCTTATGTAATACTGAAATCAAGAGCTGGCGAGGTCCTTTCCTATACACAAGGCCATTATCACTTCATACAACTGTGAAAATCTTGTGGACTCTACAGTGATCGTCTTCTCTGACATATAGACCAGATATCAAAACAGACCCACAGGACATCAGTTTTTCTTGTTTTTTTTTTTTTTCTTCACTAGGCATGTAGAAAGTATATGTGTGTATGAATGTATATTCCATTCATGTTTCCTCACTTCCATGACAAAACATTTTTCATGGGATCCCCCCGTCTCTGCAGACAGCTCATACTTCAGGCTGCGGCGTTTCTCATTCAGCTCCATCACAGGGTTCTTGCCATTTTTGGTCAATATGGGACCCTGACCACTCTGTTCATAACAACAAAGCAAATAATGGCTGTGAAGTAAACAGGACTAAGTCTTTTACTCACTTTTATAACACATATGTCTTTCTTTCTGTCTGAAGGAAGCATATGCTAAAATAGCTTTACACTGTGATGTTTTTAAATACACAACTTTTTGAATACACAGCTGCAGAGGGAAAGAGGTGTGCTTACATCCTCTGATGTAACAGAGCTTGTGCTGGCAGCTTTTATTGATTCCTGGGCTCCTTCAGTTTCACTGCTGCACTCAGATTTAGTTTCTGAGCCTGTTGGAAGACCAAGATCCTGTAGGACCTGTGAATGACAAGTCAAAAGATTAAACAAGAACTTACTTCTTCCATTGTTCGTGTACCCAGTTGGGCTGTAATGGTAAAGAAAAACTGCCATGATAAATTAGACAATAAATAATTATGAAGTAGCTGCCCTAAATCTGGGTTTTGGTTTTTGTCTTATACTCTACAGAAGTCTTGCCTTGGTTGCTACATTAAGTTTGGCAGCTCGTTTCGAGGGCCCCGTGGCCTCATAGGTCTTCCCATTTAAATCCACAGCCATTGTAAAGACAGGCTCATGGACTGGACCAGTCTGAGATGTAAGCCGGTATTCCAGGCCAGGTCTGTACTGGTTCAAACGCATCACAGCATTCATGCTCAAATCATCAGTGACTACAGGGAAAACAAGCAAAAAGATAAATATGAGCAATTAAATCCATTCATTTAGTATAGTTTTTGTATTAATACATCATGTTTCTATCAAGTCAAAATATACCTATTAATAATAATAATAAATTTTATTCGTCAGCACCTTTCAAAACACCTAAGGTCACCTTACAGTTAAAAGAGCAATCACTAAAAGTACATAAATATGACAGAATAAACAGAAAATAAAAGCATGTAACAGTTAAGATACATGGACTGGTGTGATGTGATGTGAAAACTTGGTACGAACGATGATTCTGGCAGCAGAGTTTTGTATGGATTGTAAATGGTGAAGGAGTTTCTGGGGTAAACCGGTGAGCAGAGAATTACTATAATCCAGGCATGATGTAACCAGAGGGTTTATGAGGACTTCTGTAGAGTAATGGGTGAGGGAGGGGCGGAGTCTGGAAATGCTGCAGAGATGGAAAAAGGCCATACATGAGATATTGTTGATGTGGGACGTGAATGAAAGAGTACTCTCCAAGATAACATCAAGACTTTTAACTTGTGATGCAGTGGGGACCAAACAGCCATCGATGAGGATACTGATGGGATGGGTTTTGGAGAGTGCTGTTGACATTCAGGTTGTGATAGCCTGCAGACAGTCTGTAAAGGCAATGGGGTGATGCAATGTCTGGTTTAGTGGTAATGTAAATTTGAGCGTCATTGGCATAACAATAAAAGCAGATACCAAAGTGACAGAAAATACTGTCAAGGGGGAGAATGCAGATGATAAAGAGTAGAGGACCTAGTATTGAGCCCTGTGGAACACCGTGAGCAGTGAGGTTGATGATCTGGTATTTTGTCCTTGGATATATTGTGAACGGTGGGAGAGGTATGGATAGAAGCATTGTGGAGGAGTGTTAGAGACCCCGGTGTCAGCCAAATGATCAAGGAGTATGGTGTGAGATATGGTGCGGAAGGCAGCACTGAGGTCCAAGAGTCTGAGAATAGTATGGAGGCCAGAATCTGCTGCTAGAAGGAGGTAATTTGTAATCTGTATGAGAGCTGTGATTCCTAATTAATGCTGTGTGCATACACAATGGGAGTGATACTCACAACATAGGTTCACATCTTTTAACAACACTGAAGCTGTTTTTGGTCACTATGCAAATGTAAATCCACATTCTAATAACAACACTGTGGGGGCATTTTATAACTTGTCAACATTTCAACATTTTGCTTTACATACAACATATATATATATATATATATATACACACACACACATATACACACACACTGCAAGCAACATTTTGCAGTAGTTATGTGGAGTGCTGGCAATATATTAGCTAGAAATTGAAAAATAAAATAGCCTAAGAGGTAAAAACTTTAATCTGGGCCATTTTCTTCTGTCCAGAAAACATTTTATGTTTCCACAGTCACGGGGGATCACCAGACAGATTAAGAGGCTCAGCATTAATCATGGCCTTTAATTTGCAATACTAACATGATTTTTTTTGAAAGCGCTTTTGGAACTTGAGAAACTTCCTCTGTTTACTGTTGAGTTGTGGCTCGTCCTCTCCCTTCTCCACATCTGTGTAAGGTCTCTTAGCTGACAGGCTGAATTGTCCAGCGGGTGCTATCTGGGCTGAATGAAGCAACAGAAACAAGTTTAAGAACTGATATCCTCATTAAAGAGCACAGAAAGGGGAAAAGATCAGAGATCTATATGTACCTATGCTATCTTTGCCACCGGCTCCCACTGATTTCCGAGGCTTTACAGGCTTATAGTCCATCCCCAACAGCTTGTGCATCTGTCCAAATGCACACAGTCTCAAGGCAAACTAAGAAAAATACAAAAGTCAGGCATTATCTATAGGGTCTAATACTATTGGTCTACTGCTTGTATGCAGCAGCAATCACATTTTACCTGAGCACTCTGTGTGATGTCTTCACGCTCCTGCAGAGTCAGACCTACAGTGGCATCAACTGCTTCCTTCTCACATGGGTCTTTAATTCCAGGGCCATCTTGACACAGGTACAGATAAAATAACATTAATGTTAATATTAGTGTATACATCAGTCAGTGCATTCGTGTTGGTTTAAAAATTAAATAAAAATCTCACCTTCCAAGAGGATTCCAGAGGCAACACATTCTAAAACCCTGCGGAAAGACTCGCCTGCTCCCATTGGTCTCTCAGCCGTACCAATAGCCTTCTCTACCAACAGTTCAAGAGGCTATGCAGAAAAAACAGCAGTGACTATATTAACTACCTATAGAGGTGTTGTTCTATTTAAAAAAGTGTAGGTTTTGATCACAGAGCTAGAAGTAAGCTTCCAAACACTACGCTGCTATTTACTGTACACAACTAGATCACAGCAGTTGTCATGTGCATAAGTTCGCTTACCCATCCCGACAGTGGCAGCCATGTAGGAACACGGTTACACAAGTCCCTCATGATACGGATCACAACAACAGCAGAATTCAGGTCGTTGACTTTGGCCTGAAGACACAAGCAAAAGCTAGTTAAGTTAGAGGAGCCATAACCTCACTGCTGTGCTTTGTGGGTGTCCACAAAACCACCCCGAAAACAAAGCAAGCACAGAATGATCAACTACTGAGCCATCTCCAAATCAACAACTACTTAAACTAACAGACATGTATTGTTCACATGCTTTTTTGTACAGAAGTGAAGTTGAAATTGAGAGAGCTCATTCTGTTGACATTCTGACAAGTCAAACCAAATGATATACTGGAGTTGATACCAATGATTAATCCAATTCACTGGTATAGATCAACAGACCAATTTTCAAATTTTTTCCAAGTCTTAAAACTTCCACATTTTATGATTCTAAACTACACCAACAACAACCAAGGGCACAATTAAAACTGTTATAGTGTGTAAATAGAAAGTAAAAAATAAAAAGAAATCATTCACAAAAACAGTTCAACCTTGTGTACAAATAAGGACGTGAATGCAAACCTGGAACCACTTGGCGTGGCGAAGAGACGCCAAGGCAGTTAGGCATTTCTGCCTGTCCAGAACGTCCGGCGGATCGTTGTCTGTTCGCGTTTCTATTGACGAGGTGGGGTAAGAAGAAAAGGTACAGTTTGACCAAGGGGGTTGGCTCTGTCTTGCAGCTCAGGGAGTAGCAGCTCTCCTCAAACCACCAGCAGCAGGGAAAGGGGGTTCAAAGCAGCTAATGTGTAAATATTTATTCCCAAAGAGCATAATATTCATGTGTTATAGATCCCAGCTAATTTTTCTACAGTGTGTGAAAGTGGAAGCAAAAAGGCAGTCATAAAGACGCAGTAGTATGATTCTAATGTGTGTAATCTACAATAAATACCCCCTTCCCTCAGCCCCTTGGCTTGGGTTTGCTGTTTCCCCCCCTCCTGAGACAGTGTGTCCAGTTGGTCAAAGGTCCAGCGTCCCTAAAAAACTTGACAGACTAAAAGGCAATCAGTTGTAAATCACAAGCATTTAGAGAATCTTTACGTCTGCCCCACACTGCAGCAAAACTGATTTCATTCCTGATTTAAATGTGGCTTTAACAGGCCTTACCACAGACTGACTTAACATAAAGAGCCATACCAGGGTTGTGCAAATTATAGCTCATTTTCTACACTATGAAAATTCAACTCATCTAACCCCAGCAACTGTTGGCTTCTGCACAGTTCAGTTTTCCATTATGTTCCACAATGAATGTTTGCATGAGTGGCAGGACAGATGAAAAACTGATAGCCAGCAATAAAATATGTTTGTAGCAGGGCTGCATTATAATAGTCAAAATTACAACTATAAGACAACTACAATCATTGTTAATACACATCCCTATTTAAGTTGCATACTAAATGTGTTCTAATATTTAAAGAAAATGTGATATTTTCTTAAGCATTAACATCCATGTAAATGTATTGTAACTAGACTTAATACGAAAAATAGGAGCACCACTGTCATGAAAGATTATCAAACAAAAATAATGAGTTCGAATAAAAAAAGCTGCAGTTCCACAACAGTGCCAGGTTCCTTGTCAAGTAACAGTCTCCAATCTACAGCAGCAACCACATAAAGGAATCAGAAACCTGTAAACCACAATCTGCAGATAGAAACAGCTGAGAGTTTTCTGTATGTTTGGTTTGATGCACAAGGACAGGCCGTGCATACGCTAAATACGCAAACTAAGTTTGACCCGATCAAGTTTGATTCAGCATGGAAGCAAAAATGATGATCACAGGTATTATATGATTTTAATTGCGCAGCCTGAGTGTAAAGTGTGTAGTAAATGGACTAAATTGCACTGAGACTGGTATGGTCAGTCCGTGGGGTTTTAGCAAGCTCCCCCTGCCTTTACAATTAACTCACTGTAAGTTCTGATTCCAATGTAAGCAGCTCACGCCATTTACCACCAAAGCTCCACCAACACTCACCGCTAGTAAACATTTGCATTTGTAAACAAGTCGTTTCTGTGCTTTTTCCTGACCTTAATTCTCCCAGAAGAATCCACAACATGTCCTTATTGCCAATCAGTTTTGCTGCAGCTGGTGCTAAATGTACTGTACATGGTCAGCATCAATTACATGCAGTGCGCGCTCTGAATTGTTATTCTTGAAAAAACCTTCACATTAAACATGAGAACAGTTCAACAAGAATAAACTAGGTTGTGTTTGATGACTGAGACACTGTTATTATCAACAACTGAGTGCTGGCAAATGCCAGTTGGTCACAAAACGCCGACAGGACTCTGGAGGCAGTGAAGAGCCAACATTAACTGGCTGTTCACTGGCTTTGCACTGTAGAGTTCCACTGAGGTTAAATGTAATGATGCAGATGAATACCTTGTGTGAGGTTTGAACTGTAGAGAGCAGAGATGCTGATCAGTGGAACACTACAGTGTCTGCTTACTGAAAACATACAAATTGGGTCTATGGTTGCTGGGGGCTGGACAAACATACACACCTTCTGCTGCACTTTTACTCTCTTCCTCTGTCCTGACAAGAGGTGATGTCAGGTGGATAATGAGAGTCAGCACTGAGTCTTTGGTGCTTGTCACAACAATGGCTGCCTCTTCTGGACACTGGTTTACTGTGTATGTCCCCACTGAAATAACCTATTAACAAGTACAACAGAATTAGAATGACAAAGACAAACTCATGTTATATGTTTGGGGAAAAAAAAAAAAAAAACTCTCCAATTCTGTTTCTATTAAAGATGATGTAAAACACCTGCAGTAACTAATTTCTACCTCTAACTGTGCAGATAGCTTTTCAGCCACTTGTCCAAGCAAGGTGACTGTCGGCTTCTTGGAACAAAGAAGCACTAGCTCCAGGTCCTTGTCTCCCTTCAGCAGAAGTCCTTTAGCTACCAGGCCCACCCTCATAACTCCACGCAGGACACGCTCTTGTGAATCATTACTAGCACTGAAGAGAGGGGGAAAGACTTTAAAAAATGATTATTTATGTGAAGAGATATACTTGGTAATTAATGAGACATCTGCCAGAGAACACACAGATATCTTGCTTACCTTTCCACCTCTGTGTTTTTGTTGCAATCTTGTGGTATATCCATCTCGTCAGACACAGTCTTCAAAGCACGCTCCACGTGGGAGACAATTTTTTGTACGGCCTCCAGCTCCTCTGGTGAGGGATACACTTCAGAGTGTTTGGCCATCACATGCCGATCATATGGCCCTGTGTGTGTGTGGGTGGATGCAACCTCCTTTATATTGGAGAAAAGAACGCAGTGTAGATGAGAACAAACATATTTAGTTAAAACTGTAACCAATAATGAATTGACTATATACTTCTATATAGTCAGATGCAGTTGGGAAATATATTAGTGGCAACAGTCAGCAAGTGCAGGATTTATTAAAAAAAAAAAAACACTTGGAAAAAAAAACCCAATAGTATACAGCTTACATGTAAGAGGAAGAACAATCTTTTTAAAGTTCAGACTTTAATGTGGAACAAAAATTGGGTAAGATGACTCAGATTTAAAAGCTTATAGATTGTCTCAAGAATTTTGCAACTTAGTAGAAGAACCTCATAATGCCGTTTATCCTCAATCTCTTCGATAGCAGCTATGTAGTCATGGTACTGTCTCAGCTCCTCCTCGTAGCACAGGCAGTCATACCAGTAACGCAGCTCCTCATACCTGGAAGGGAGAAACAACAAATATACAACAGTCAAAAGCAGGTGCTAAGACAATGAAGAGGTGTGAAACTGAGTGTAAACATACAGTAACAAGTATTATCAACACCTTTCATTGACAATTTCAACACTTTCCAAGGTCCTATTAGGTTTCATCTAAACACTTCACTGTAACATATCATCCTACATTTAATGCAACAGGTGTGAGTCACGACCTTGTGACATGTTTCTATAAATACTGAACACAACACAAAATGTTGAGTTTGACTTGACTACTCTCTCCACATTAAATCTACATTTTCTCAGGCTTATGACTATCCCCTGTGTGCCGGCATATATCTTGGTGCTTTTCCTTGAACCTGTTTTAAACTCTCCAACTTTAGCAGCTGTATTTTCCAAGTTAATTGTTGTCAGATGCATTTTCACGTGCGTTGAAGTTACCTAGAATGAAACGTGTTTCGTTATACACAGCTGCATCGGCTTTCTCTCAGTCACTGTTTACCATTCAGAGCCACATGCTCAGTGTGTACCTATCAAAGTCCTGCGGGAGGAGGCGGTGGCCCTGCTGGATCAGGCTGTCCCAGTACAGCAGCTCCTCATAGGCCTGGTGCTCGTCCCACACTGGCGCTGCAACGGCCGCCATGCTGTTGCTACCTTAGGACCGACGCTCCCACCTGTTTAACCAGAAAAAAACATTCGATAGAGGCAGAGAACAGGCAGGCTGGCTCCAAATGTGATGAACGAGAGTAAGACATCCACAGGCATGTTCTGCTCGCAGCTAATGCTAACATATTCGCCTGACAAGCTAACACTGCTCGGTAGACTGGTTGCGAATTACCGACACGCTCATAAACCCGCAAACTAAACACACATAACCCCAAAGAACTTTGCAACAACCCCACAGTTTATCCACAAACACTCGGTGGAACAACCTCGCAGTGATGAGCTACGGCAGCTAGCTAACAAGACTTTATAGCATCGTATTAGCATGTCGGCGCCATTTTTATCCATTTTCCATCAGGTCTCGGTTTCGCTCAAAGCCACTGACTGACCTTTGTGTCAGTCACTGGCTTTGGTGATAGTACTTACCTTTGTGAGCGAGAAGACAAACAGGTGTGACCTTTTTTGCAGTAACGTTGTTACCTTTTTGTTGCTGTCAAACAACGAGTCGCATCAAGATGACGTAAGGACACGACCTATTAAAGTGTCCTCCCCCGCCAAACGTCAGTACGTAGGGTACAGGTCACTTCTATGGAAAGGCATAAAGACATAAGCATTTCAACAACAAACCATAATTACTATAATAATAATAACAGCTAATAATAATTAATGTTAATAATATAATAAACCTACTTGAAATTAATTGTACAAAAATAAAATAACTCCAAGAGGAGGTAAGTTTTATAAAAATATGTGTATTTGGGAACAACTATTTTGATTAATTTTTGGGGGGGGATCTGTTATAAAATCTTTCCATCATAATCAGTGCATCAGCGCAAACTTTAGGTACTGACATTCAGAAATAGCTATACCATTGTATAGACATATTTATTAGGAATGTACAATAATACTAATATACATCCCTTAAGATATGTAACAATAATACATTCCATTTTTACAAAAAAATAAAAATAAAAATAAACAACAGAACAACAATATCTCGTCAGCCCGCTCTCTATATACATGAGTTAGTATACAATTACAAATAGTTACATTTACTGTGTCGATAAACTAAAAGACCAATCAACTATTCAGAGATTAAGGTAGATCAGTCACCCAAGTCCAATATTGTCAGAGAGTTCAAAAAAGTCCATATGTGTTCAACCTCAGTTGGTTTCCCCGTCACAGAGAGTAAATCTTTTCAGGAATGTTTTTGCCTGTAGATTTCCAGTTTTTAAGAATACACTTTTTTGCCGCAGTAGCCGCTAGTAAAATAAAGTATTTCCTACCAGAAGGTAGGTTTAATGGTGTAACATCACCCAGTATCCAGATGTTAGGGTCAGAGTCCAAATGAAATCCACACACCTCAGAAGTCATTGTGATTACATACTTCCTGCACACAGCTCCAGAGCATATGAACAAGATCCCCCATAGACACTTTACACCTTTGGCATTGGCCAGAAATAGCATCACTTAGTTTACTCAATCTGTAAGGAGTGTAATATGTTCTTTGCAGAATATTAAATTGAGTTTATAGTAGATACTAATACTGAGTTAAATTTAACAATTTACTACAATTTTCCTCATCATAGGAGCATCTCAGCTTTACCATCTTTAAACATAAAAATGTGCTCATTGAATATAACTTGTGTTATATATTATATATATATATATATGAGGCTTAAATGATGAGTAAAAGAGGGGAGTTCATAATTTGGATTCTTTTCTCCAAGAACTAAAAATCAAGCTCTCCAAAGCATGAAACATAAACATTAGTGCAATAGGCAATGTTGAATGTTTAAAATATAGCCAAAAAAAGAGGCAGAAATAGGAAGTGATCTTCATATACTGTAATGATAATTCTATGAATTCCTATATTAACCTTATCAGTATAGTGTATAAGAGTTAAGGAGCAGGATTAGTTGCATTTTTGTGTTTTTAAAACACCAAGACAGTGTTATATCATATGTATAATGTTGTGTAAAGACTGCAAGACCTATACAAATATTTATGGGCAGGCTTGTGGAATAAGAAGGAAAATCTTTCCACTATAGATCATTTCATTGTGGTTGGAAAGAAATGATGCAGGAGAGGAAACAGATAAAACTGGAAGCTGGAACTAACAGTATTTCGCTGACTTCGTCTAGAGTTACCCACTTCAGAGACGTATGTGCATACAAGGAAGCTGCTCACTGGAAATAGCAACACACTGAATTAAGCCTGAATCGAAATAACTTGCTGAACAATCTTCTCCACTAAACATATTATCAAAATCATCATTTATGCCATCTCAACATAGGCCTGTTTGCCTATGTTTGCTAGACAAAACTGTTGAAAACACATTTAGTCAAAAATACATCCAAAATTTCAAAGTACAGTTTGCATTGTTTTATTTACGTTCAAAGTTTTTTACATTTCCTCAGTTTTGAGGGTACAGTTCAAGTATTAACTCATAATATTTCACATAAAACATTATAAACACACAGAGAGCATATCTAAACTCGTACATATACTCCACAATATTTGAATATCAACATTCCTTTATGAAATACATTCAGCTGAGTACTTGAAAAATCAATGCTCTTAGGTTTAATCTGGAGCTCCCCCTGATGGTTCTACTGCTTCAGCTCATTTCTCCCACATTTTTAAGAGCAAGTCGCTATCATTTTTTTTTTTTTGCTTTCAAGCGAAAATAAAGTTAAGAAATCAAACCAAACAATCATTAGTTCCTCTGTGGACCACAAGCAAACTTGTTTCAGGTCTGATTACATGGGATGTTTATGTTTATGTTTTTTACATTTTTGCCTATCGTATGCATGAGTGTCACATGGATGAATGCAGTCCAAATGAAAATATGAAATATGCAAGGAATGTTCACTTTATATAAGTAAACTATAGGAAGGTTTTGATATTTTGTGCAAAATCACAGCATTAGCTAGCTTCCATTTGTAAGGCCAGACAAATCTAATATCACTAATAAACTTTGCTGGAGTATAAAAGAGCTATTTTCATAGACTCCATTAAACCTGTCTAAAGTGGACCAGCCAAGAAATGCTGATCTGCAGGTCTATCGGTCTCTTCATCTAAACATCTTTGTATGCTCAATGGCCTGGCGTCATCCACTAGTACAGTCACATAGTAAGTGACTAAGTAAGTGACATAAGTCATTCTCTCAGCTCACACTTGGTTGACCTCCTTCTTCTCTGAACTGGGAAAAGACGTGGGTTCCCAGCGACCCAATACATTGCCCCTTAGGCCTGCCTGGCATTTTGCAATGAGGTAGATTTTGCGGAGGACGGTGCGGCGCAGCAGGATGTAGACCCAGGGGTCAAGGATCTGGTTCCATGTGGCCAGCCTTACACCCATCACCATCAGGGTTTTGTACTTAGATAAGTCAGCCCCAATAGATCCGGTGTAGGAGTGGATCACGGACATCAGGCCAAATATCTGCAGGCATGAAACATATCCTTACGTGAGGAAGGACTGGTATAGTATTAGTAGTATTTGTTGTGCATGTATGGAATATAAACTTCTTTTTATTTTTAGAGAAGGATGCTATACCTATTTTAACACTGTGACATGAATACACTATGTTAGTTATTGTTGCATTCATGTCAGCGACAAGCGATATCAGGTTTTTCAAGAGTAACAGTTTACAATATTAATAATATGAATGTGACCGGGTCCAATTAGACTGGGTCAGGTCACACTAAACCTTTCACTTTATTTGAAGGCCAGGGTGGTTGGTATCACAAAATGTTTGCTGTGATTATCTGATATTGCATGGTTTTAATCAGACACCAAGAAATAACAAGGTCAAAACACAATATCAATACTCTTCATTTTAATTATTACATGCTGCTAATGTGCTATCATTCTGGGCGGAACAATGTTTATGCTTCATATTGACTACATTTGTACAACATTTAGCATTTCTTTACACTGTTACCTAATCAAATGCTTAAAAAAAGTTATAACATAAGACAATTTAATAAAATATTTGGTCATTTACAAAATAAATATTTGTTGTGTGAATTCTTTGAGCCAATGAGGTGGATGCTGCAGTGAGTCAAAGAAGTGTTCACAGAAAGTCGTCTGATGTGAGGTGGAGGTTCATGATCATGATCTGACTGTAAATTTGATACTTGTATTGGTAGCTTTGGTACTTTAGGTATTGATCTCCCCATCTCTATTTAAAGAAACAGTTTGATACTGAAAACTCTTTTCCTGTTGATTCCTGTTTATTTGTGTAAATTATTTATTACTGCACATTTGCTGAACTGTCATTTATTAGTACAAGAATTCTAATTTGAGTGGAAAATCCTTGAGAAATAAAATAAAGTATCTGAATGCATCTCTACTATTAATTAGGGTGTTACTACAACATCTATCATTCAGTGTTTTCTTTAGAAAGAATGACAATATTTTTAAAATCTGTTAATATGTTCATACTAATTTTTCGTGAGATAATTAGTGATAAAGGCCAAAAATATTACTTTGAATACAGTAAATGTGGGCAGTGTGTTTCTCATTCACTCAGACCTTACTCTGACTTGGGTCCTGGCAACATCCAACCAGCCTAAGAAAGGAGGGGAACTGGCCTCTCATTCAGGAAATGATGCTTGTTTATATCCTTGTGCAGGTTTTGTTTACAACCCAACCAAGACTTTATCCTGTCCCCTCTGGCCTTAGGCCACAACATGCAGGTATATTTAGCCAGGTGGGCTTTGGTCTGATTGCGCCATAACAGGAAACACTTTGAATAAAAATTATCAGAGTGTGCATGTAGGTGTTGTCTGTCATGTAATTGTTACCTTACCACATACTTCTTTCTTATTATACTTTATGATACTCACCAGCAGAGGGCTCCAACAGATACATGAGGTGACCATGATACCGACCAGCTGCACTACCATCTCTATGTCGTGGGACTTGGCTGAGTGATGGGAACCAAGCTGTCTCCTGAACCGAGCCAGCACCAGCGTCAGTCCACTGATGGTGTTACACACCAGCGCCACAGCTAAAGACGTTAGACCAAGTCCAGAGAACAACACAACAAATGCTACATCCACCTCCTCAGTGCCACTGAGCACTTTGATGAAACACCAGGTCCCTGGGTCCTGGTAAGTGTAAGAGCCCAGCTGAAAGCAGGGCAGCATGGCCACACACAGAGCTGCCAGCCAGATGATGCAGAGGCAGATCTTAGTGCGGGTTTTGGTGACCAGGGATGAGTGCAACAGAGGCTTAGTGACACCCAGGCAGCGCTCTGCCGCCATGGCACAGCCCATAAAGAGTGGACAAAGACCAAAGAACACCATGCTGCCACCTAGGAACTGACACATGCCATCGGAAGAGTCAAAGTCCTCGGGGCTCACACCTCCAGAGAGGTACAGTCTGATAACGAGAGCACCAGGGATCACATGCCCAGTGAAATCTGTGACCACCAGTGAAGTTGCAAACAGAAGGAACGTGGCTTTGGAGCGCCGGCGCTGGAGGGAGTAGGCATTAGCCAGGATGATGAGGGCCACAATGTTGGAGATGATGCCCAGTGTCATGGACAATATTACAACGATGGCTCCGCTGGTGGTCGGCTGCACGAACGTGAGGTTTCCTTGCTGCAACAGGCCCTCAACAGCCACCCTGGCCTCCACCCTCCCTTCACTGTCATTAGAGAACTGAGGGAGGAGCGGGGAGGCCGAGGAGTTGTAGTGACTCAAAGCTAACATCACTGAACTCTCAAGGTCAGGTGGTCCATAGTGAAGAGAGGCTGCAACAAAAAGAAGAGGCAGAGCTGATTTGTAAAGTGCCAAGAAACTGTGACCAAACTAAAATCCTGTTGTTGAGAGAAATGTACACACACACACGCACACGCACACACACACATACACACACACACACACACACACACACACACACACACACACACACACACACACACACACACACACACATAAGTGAAAATAAATGAAAAACCTGAATAAAGAAATACAGATGCTTTAAGGTCTTTAGGGAACAACTTGATGAGTATGAAAATGAATGATGCTATGACCTCACAGTCACAAGATCTAACCCCACCTGATCACCAGTGATTCTGCCCAACATGTCAGACAGTGCTCCATCCACCATCATCAAAACACAAAATGAGGGAATAAAGGAAGAAAAAGACACTCTCACAAGAAGCAGTGAAGCTATTTTGAACCAACACTTTGCCAAGAAACTTTATGTTGTTTCCCCCTAAATTTGTACCTATTGTATCTTCCACAGTCACAATGTGACGGTTTATACATAAAACACACCCTCTTAAAAATTCTTTATAGATGACCAAAGATCTGACCAGAACAGACTAGACGTTTGTTCCGCAATTTATCTTCTACAGTTGAGCTCGTAAATTTACATACCACTGGCACAATTTGCGAAATACTGGCCATTTTTTTGGAAAATATAACTCAACATGGAGAACCTGTCTGCCTTTTAAAGATCATAATTACAACTGCAGTTACTAAAGATACTGTCTGACTATTTCCTTATAAAGAAACGTGTTCTGCATGATCATTTATATGTTTTAAAACAGCCAGGATTTCTCAAACTGTGCCAGGAGCATATAAATCTATGAGCAGAGCTGAGACTTCTCTGTAAACCTGACATCTGGTATTAAATCACAAAAGGGCTGAGCTACATTATATTATATATTGTTTACCTGTCATAACGTTCAGGGGACCGTGAACAGGCAAATCACAGTGACAACATCAAAACAATATCAGTGTTACCTATTAAATTTTTTTTAATTGTAGGCTGTTATTATTAGTATAAAATAGATTAAGAAGGAATTCTTACCACTACATAGTTCAAATATCCTTCTCAGTCCAGCGCGACATCCAAAAGACAGTTGTCTTTGTCAAACAGGTATCCAGAGTAACTTTTAGTAATCCACAAACTGATGAAAAACGTCTTTTTCTTAAGATCAGAAATCATGTTTCTCTTCATTAAAGTCTAAGGCACCTATGTGCCCTGCAGAACCTTGTGCATGGCTGAATCTATGCGGCTGCCGCATGGTGGCCTGAAGGTTTTAGAGGATCCCCACTAACACTAAAATACCGAGTCAAGTTTTTATAGCGCGTCTTTCTGCCTCCGGTTCTGTGTGGGCGTCTCTGCTGCGGCGCGCCTCCTCAGTCAAGTTCACGCCTCATCTCTCTTTTTGCCTCTTCACGGCTGCACGGTCAGTAAGCGCACTTTGATGTCGTTACTCACTTTGTGTGTGTCAGCTGCATTTCCAAGAGCAGACCTGTTTTGTCTTTTTAAGCAGCACACTGTGTAGGCCGCGCAATAACGCCGTCACCAAAAGGTCTGAAATTGCGCACATTCCATGAGCGTAAAGTTGTGGCGTTTTACTGGTTGCGGTCGATTTGTGGTGAATAAATTGTTCTGTTTTTGTTTTCTGGAGCCTGGGTCGGCGTGAACAGACTCGGTTTCATAGCTGACTTGTTTTTCTGCCGTTTAATGTGCAGCTCGGTGCTGGAAATAACATCTGAGCTATCAAGTGACCATAGAGCTCCTTAAGTGGATGTATACAGTTAGATCAGATTTCAGTTTCATTTCTCTGTATAAATAACCCCCCAGCCCAGACACTGAGATGGAGTCAAATCAAAGGTTGGATTGCGTGAATTTACTAAAAAATGTCATTCGTTTTGCAGTTGTATCTTTCACCAAAATACAGAGAAAGACATGGAAACGTCCTTTTCACCCCCCCAGAAAAGATCCAAATGGTCCCCAAAGCCTCTGCTGTTAGTCCTGGGGGTTTATTCAGCTGCATTAGGGAAAACAGGACAATTTTCCTTGAGTGACAGTCTGAGAGGGAAAACCACAAGGAGACATAATGTATCCCTGATTCTGATTTCTCTGCTGCATACTGGGGACAGGTGGTCATGTTTGTTTTTATTTTATAGGGACCTGGCAGTCCAACTGGAAACACACTTGCACAGGCTGTGGTTTGGAAACGGAGTAAAGGCTCAAATTGGCTGCTAGTTCACAGGAAAGAGAGCGGAGGTGGGCACTCGCACTGACACATAAATTGGTTTATAAAACTTACAAAGTTAGGCAGCTGGGGGAAAGTCTGCACTGGCTGTAACACGTCTGCGAACTGACATCTGTCTTTACAGTGACACTACATGTTAGCTTATCAAAACTGTCAGTGAAGCATTCATCCATACAGCTGCAGTCACACCTGTCGAATAAGCGCTTCTCCTAACCATGAATAAAAAACATATCTGCTTTGAACATAGATCTGCTTTCATAAACAAGAGCCTACAGCCATGCAGCTGGTGACACTTCACATAGTGCTAAATGTGAGCATCAGCACGATCACATGGTCACAGTGACATTTTCAACAAGCTGATGTTCTGCAGATCAGGTATTTATCATGCTCACCATCATATTTTAGTGTCCTAATATGCCAACTTGTAGGTATTTAAAGAAAAACCAGAGTAGACAAATGTAATTAGATAAGCCAAGATGTCAGCATGCTTTGATTGGCTCAGAGTTTAGGGTTCTGACCGTGAACAATGATGATGGTGTGTCTTCGGTTGGAGATTTGTTTTATCTAATTTCCCATTTATCTCTCTTCCTGTTTGGCTTTTGACCCTCAAATGAAGGAAAACAAAACAGCTGGGGCAGTCCTGTAACACAGGGGTTAAAATGCTGACCATGAATGTTTAACATCCTCAGTTAGAGTCTGCCTGGGAATGTTTGCTGCAAATCTCTCTCTCTCATTTTTTCTCATTACTGCGCTGCCTGTAGTAAATGCTTGACATTCCTTAAATGTCTTTACAACAAAACTGTGAACCCAGTGGGACTAGAGGAAAGTGATGGGATCAAAGTCAGTAAGATTAATCAGCTGGGTTTAATGAACGTCTCTTCTACATTTCATAGCAATCATTCAACTCTTGTTGGAATTCAGATATTTTAGTCAGGACCAAAGTGGTGCACTGATCACTGCCATCCTTAGCACCACGCTGCTGTAGTGTTTACCAAAAATCCCTAAAGGGAAACTGTTCCAAAATGCATCTAGCTGTATTATTCTATAGAAATAATCTACTAAAAATACAAAGTAATAATCATTGAAAGTCTTTCATGACCAGACTATTTTGATTTGAAGCTGACAGAAAGAATTCAGCATTAAAAATTATGAGGCATGTGGGGAAGACAGTGATGAATTACTGCCTTTATTTTATTATCTTCATACCTCTTATTAGCATATCTTAATAAGCACAATGGGATGTCTGTTTCCCTTGGACTAATACGCCAATAATTCAAGTCTGATTGCCTTCCTTTCTTGGTGCCCATTTAGACTGTAAAGTACAACAATCAAGCATTTGGCTGCTATGTGCATTTTTCCTCCAGCTCTGAAATGAGACCCTGGTGCCCCCATTTTCTCTTACAAATGGTGCCATTTGGCCTCTGCAGTCCACTGGCTCTTCCAATACTAAGTCTGGGGTTTATAGCTTTGAGGTTACCTCTACACCATTTCCCCCTTCCACTGACCACAAAGTGCATAAAATTCACTGGCTGCATACCCGATGACCATAGAAACACTCTGAGATGGGGTACCATGGACTGGAAAAGTTTACAGTAAGATCTATATCTTTTCTTGAAGTTGGAAATGTAATATTAAGGATAAAGAAGTGATTTTTTTCTTGTTGCATGTGCACACAAGTATTCCTTATTGGCTTCAGGATCCAGTACTCCCCCACCACGACTGTTCAATGGTTCGTCTCTTCTTCCATTTTGCCAAACCTCTCTGCAGAGCACATCCGTCTGTGTCAGAGAGATTCAGTATTTCTTACCATCTGAGTAGCTTTGAAGTTGACAGAAGTTCAACCAAGGCCAAACATAGTAATTTTCACAATGTGCCAGTTTCAATCAAACAATGTGACATCATGTAAAAGCACTCGGTGTGGCCAAGGTAACCAGGGGGTCATGTGCTTGTGCATTGAGATGCTGGCCATGATGAGTGGAAAGCCACACACTCTCTGTCGGGTCGCCTTACAAAGTCCTGGACAATAATGAAACGCTGAAAAGTTTGTACAAGAATATTCAGCTGACAGAAGAGGAGGCAAACATGCTGTCAAAGGCAGGAACAAGTTTAGCTACTTTTCCCTGATGAAACACACACTCCTTGTAGTGCAAATTGTTTAAAAACTGCTGTCTGACTGTCTGGATCAAACCCAAAGGTTATTTCTAATATTCAGTTACTGTTTTGCCTACTGTATGTCTCTGACTCTGCAAAGATGTGAGGGAGTGTTCACTTTGCCAAGAGAAATAGCAACATAATAATATGCTGAAACCCACAAATACTCACCCTTGTTATTTATTCTGGGCAATGCAAAGATTTGACATGGCTGATTTTCCTGTTTCTAGCAGGGATTCCTTCAGATTCAATTGCAACATATACCCAGTGATGGACTGTAAATGTCAAATTAAAGGTTGGCAATAATGACACATGCATAACACAACAAATATCTGACACTCAAATCAAGCGAGGTTAAGGACAAGAAGATTTGCTCAGGATGGAGGGGTTTGTCACTGTCTTCTACAATAAACCTTAGGATGTTTGATGCCTGTAGTAACACCAAGAGTACCTGCACTTTGTTTTGGACAGACAAAAAGTGCAAACAAATGAGTAGAAAAAATGTCCAGTGTTGACACATGCAGCTGAATATTTACTGGAACCAAAATGTTTAGACAGCAGGGCTTTGGTGGACTTCAACTTTTCTTTCCACAACAACACAGATTAACTCCTTGATTCGACGTGATGTGAAAGAGACCAAACAGCTCAGAACTAAAAAATGTTCCCGGAGCACCTTGCATTTATTCTGAGACTGTGTTTTATTTAGACCTTTCAGAAGCTCATCCAGACCATATATTTTCTCTTGCAACACTAAAACAGCTGCCATTGTTCACCTTTGGCTTTGATTTGTACTTTCTCTAAGCAGCAAGATAGTCAGTGGAATTATTAATAAACCTAGAACAAAGTTATAGTGGTCCCTTTCATGAAGGCTTTATGTGAGGATTAAAAAATACCGTGTACTAATTGACACACCAACAAAATGCAGCACATTCCAACATGTTAGAGAACTGATTCAAACAAGCATATTCCAGCGATGTCAGCGTTGTTCAGCTGGTTGGTCTGCTATTTTTGTCCAGACCGAAATACCTCAACAACTACAGGATGGAAGAAGCCAGCTGTGAAATCTCCCAACATCTGATAGAAGAATTAGCACAACATTTTCTAAAGGAGCCTGAGGAGCACACCACAACTGGAGACATTTTCCCAGATAATTTGTGTAATTTTCCAACACCAAAAGTCTTACATTCAAACCCACATCCTCATTGGAATTAGGGTTTGGGGGTGAGGAAGTAAGCCATTCACTAGATGGACTGACATTGAAGCCATGGCCCAATCAAGATGAATTGGAATTATTTTAGGCATCTCCTTTGCTTGTCCAATATATTTACTGTACAACACCTGAAAAACTAATTGAACTACTACAGTCGATCACAAGTTTTTCATTCAGGCAGTGACACGTCAGGGCGGTGATACTGATGTGCACAATGAAACTTGTAAGCATGGCAGTGTTAGTGTGTCTGTATCCCTCTCAGGCCGTAATGCCAGATTATTATGAAATCCTTCTGTTTCTTCCAACCCACAAGTCTTTTGTCCATCTCATGACTAATTAAAACAGGACAGTAGTGACTTCCTGTAGCCTTTAGAGTCTGTTTTCAGAGCTGATGTTTCTCTAACAGTGATAAAGGGCTGTGAGACTGATGAGAGTGTGAAATTTATGATCTGTGTCAGGATTTAACTATTGTGGTTTAGAGCACTGGAAGGGGAGGACAAGTCATAGATCACCAGCAAGGACAGAGAAACAAATTAGTGTCATGAAATGTGCAAAATAAAAAGTGTAGCATTACTGTGAATCTAAAACCAGCCTGGCTGTTATGGCTATTGGAGCACACGCATTTACATTTTGTGTTAATATTTAGTCTTTCCGAACTGAAATTTGCCTAAATACGGGAACTAATGTTTACTGCTTTCCCTTGGAAATGTTTCCTTCCATTTTCTTGTCACAAATCATCTTCTTAAATGTCCTCAAACATTGTTTATTCCCACAGCAGCTCAGTTCTCATTTTGCTCATCTAGTACATCCTCCAGGAACACAAGAAGATATGGTGATGGTTTAACACAAAAGACAAAAAAAGTCTTTAATGTTTATATGTTCTATTACAGTCAACCTTCAACACATTACTATGATGTAAGTCAGCTTGAACGTCTTGAAAGGTGCCAAGAACTACACTCAGTGCAACAGAAGCTCCTGACTGAATGTAGTTCTGAGAAGAGAAATTCTCAGAATTTCTTTCCTGTTCTTTTTGCAAAGAATAAAACTGTAACATTTTTGTGGCTTTTTTTCCCATAATTTTTTTTTTCTTATTGAAATTCAATGATAGTTTTCCGTATCAATATTTAATGGTCTACGTCAGATCATATTTCTCCTACCCAAAACCCATATTTAGTCAAAATCTGAATGAATCTATAGGGAGACTGTGGTGGTTGATGTGCTTGGATTATGCTGGGAACACAGACAACCTTCATGCATGAATGAAAATGACAAACATAAATTCTGGCTTGGAGGGCATTCATTTTTTTCCGCTGCACAATTTAATACAGAAGAATAAAATCAAATCTGCTGCAGCACCGAGCTTAACCGGCTGAGTAGAGAAATAAACAGGCTTTGCAGGGAGACTCAACATATCTGAGCATGGTGTGCGATCAGATCCATGACAACAGTGCCCGCCATCATACCACATTCAGCTGTGGTCTGTAATAAAACTGAAGGGCTCAGTGTAGTGATTAATGAGAGGGCGCTGTCAGCCTGAATAAAAGAGGAGAAGTAGCAATTAAAGTGGGTCCACTGCACAGCAAGATTTAATTTCATCAGCAGAGATGTTATTAATAGATGATGACACAAGTACCCAATTACCCATTAACACACCCACACGGGGACTATTACTCCATCACTTCTGTCACACACATTACTCTGTTACCTGCTTCAGCTGTTTCCAACCAGAGAACATGTGCATGTTAGTTCTATTCAAATTTCAGGTAGAGATGCCAGCTGATAGCCCACTATTTGCTATTATTTATGCACTGCTGTTATTTTATATTTGCCAGGAGTATGGTGGATGTATTAAATAAAATTAAATTGCTCTTTTGTAATCCCTGACAATCATGAGAGTTACAGTGGGTACGGAAAGTATTCAGACCCCTTTAAATTTTTCACTCTTTGTGTCATTGCAGCCATTTGCCAAAATCAAAAAAGTTCATTTTATTTCTCATTAATGTACACTCAGCACCCCATCTTGACAGAAAAAAACAGAAATGTAGACATTTTTGCAAATTTATTAAAAAAGAAAAACTGAAATATCACATGGTCACTCATATTTAACTCACATGCTGTCCATTTCTTCTGATCCTCCTTGAGATGGTTCTGCTCCTTCATTGGAGTCCAGCTGTGTTTAATTCAACTGATTGGACTTGATTAGGAAAGGCACACACCTGTCTATATAAGACCTTACAGTTCAGAGTGCATGTCAGAGCAAATGAGAATCATGAGGTCGAAGGAACTGCCCAAGGAGCTCAGAGACAGAATTGTGGCAAGGCACAGATCTGGCCAAGGTTACAAAAGAATTTCTGCAGCACTCAAGGTTCCTAAGAGCACAGTGGCCTCCATAATCCTCAAACGGAAAAAGTTTGGGATGACCAGAACTCTTCCTAGACCTGGCCGTCCAGCCAAACTGAGCAATCGTGGGAGAAGAGCCTTGGTGAGAGAGGTAAAGAAGAACCCAAAGATCACTGTGGCTGAGCTCCAGAGATGCAGTAGGGAGATGGGAGAAAGTTCCACAGAGTCAACTATCACTGCAGCCCTCCACCAGTCGGGGCTTTATGGCAGAGTGGCCCGACGGAAGCCTCTCCTCAGTGCAAGACACATGAAAGCCTGCATAGAGTTTGCCAAAAAACACATGAAGGACTCCCAGACTATGAGAAATAAGATTCTCTGGTCTGATGAGACCAAGATTGAACTTTTTGGCATTAATTCTAAGCGGTATGTGTGGAGAAAACCAGGCACTGCTCATCACCTGCCCAATACAATCCCTACAGTGAAACATGGTGGTGGGAGCTTCATGTTGTGGGGGTGTTTTTCAGCTGCAGGGACAGGACGACTGGTTGCAATTGAAGGAAAGATGAATGCGGCCAAGTACAGAGATATCCTGGAAGAAAACCTCTTCCAGAGTGCTCAGGACCTCAGACTGGGCCGAAGGTTCACCTTTCAACAGGACAATGACCCTAAGCACACAGCTAAAATAACAAAGCAGTGGCTTCGGAACAACTCTGTGACCGTTCTTGACTGGCCCAGCCAGAGCCCTGACCTAAACCCAATTGAGCATCTCTGGAGAGACCTGAAAATGGCTGTCCACCAACGTTCACCATCCAACCTGACAGAACTGGAGAGGATCTGCAAGGAAGAATGGCAGAGGATCCCCAAATCCAGGTGTGAGACACTTGTTGCATCATTCCCAAGAAGACTCATGGCTGTACTAGCTCAAAAGGGTGCTTCTACTCAATACTGAGCACAGGGTCTGAATACTTATGACCATGTGATATTTCAGTTTTTCTTTTTTAATAAATTTGCAAAAATTTCTACATTTCTGTTTTTTTCTGTCAAGATGGGGTGCTGAGTGTACATTAATGAGAAATAAAATGAACTTTTTTGATTTTGGCAAATGGCTGCAATGACACAAAGAGTGAAAAATTTAAAGGGGTCTGAATACTTTCCGTACCCACTGTATATTTTATACAATTATAGAGGAACAGTTTGTCATTTTGGTAAATATGCTTTTTCACATTCCAGTGGAGAATTAGGTGAGTAGACTGATATCATAGTTACGATGGTGTGTTTTGGTACAGTATGAAGCTACAACCAGCAAGCTGTTAGCTAAGCACAAAGACGGGAAGCAGAAAGATGTTAATATCTGCCTACATGCAATGCAAAACTTTATTAATTAACATATTACATCTAATTTGTTTATTTGTACCAAATGTGAAGTGTAAAAATGATATTTTGCTGTTTTACATGGGTTTCTGATAACAGTTGCTTTTTTGTGGTAAATTTGGCTAACTAATGTAAACAGGCCTTTTTTTAGCATTTACATTTTTCTTCTCTTTCCATGTGTATTTCTAAAATGATCCAACAATTTTTTTAAATGCTCAGTGAAATTTGGTCATAGATGGGCTCTGATATTATTTTTCAATTGACCTCAAAGGACATAAAACTTTCTGTAATGAAGAAAAACTAAGTGCAACCTGAAAGAATGAAACCATTAGCTGATCCACAGAGTCGCATGGTAATGAATGGAAAAAAAAACAAGGACTATCAGTCTCTGATTTCCTTTTTTTTCTGTTTCTGACTTATGCCACCAAAGCCACAGAGAAATATTTACCACCCATCAAGCTTGCAATAAAAACTCGACTGTCTCAGCGCTCAAATGTTTTCACATTATCTTCCGTGTCTTCCTAAAAAGCAGTTCATGCTCTCACACATCAGAACTTTTATTTGTCACTGAACTTTTAGAGTCACCAATCAACCTGACATACATGTTTTTGGACTGTGGGAGGAAACCAGAGTACCTGGAGAAAACCCACACAAGCACAGGGAGAACATGCAAACTCCACACAGAAAGGCCCCTGATGGGTTTCAGGGCCAGGTTGCAAACCCACGACCTTCTTGCTGTGAGGCAACAGTGCTAACCACTTAGTCACAATGCCACTTCTTATTTTTGTTGTTGTTTCTAAGTATAAATTCAGCTGTTACTTTGTGTGTATGTGTTGTTTGTTTGATATAGTGATGGAAAATATCTCTGGCTATACAAACATCAATTATAGTTTAATGTGAATTACAAAGATAAAAGTGACTGGAGACAGGCAGATGGTCATTGATCAGCAATTAGCTTCAATATGCTGTCAACTGTCAGGTATGAGCAGGTATAAGTGTAGTTCGGTTGGAAAAGTGAAGGCATCCATCTCTGCAGCTTTCTCATTTCTTTTCCACTTCCATTGCAGCATCGATCTTGCAGCCTTGACAAACTGTTAGTGCAGTATGCTGCGGCTTGAGGCTTGAACTCAAAGGGATTGATCTGGGGCCATGCATTCATAATAGATCAAAACATGCTTTCATACACGTGTTGCACGGAGCTCAAACTCTAACAACAAAATCTTACAAATGTTTGTCATATTCAGTTATAAATTGTCTGGAGGGGTTAGCGTGATGGGGAAAAGGCTTGTGTAAGTAGCTGGACTCTTGCCTCCTGTGACTTCCTCTACATTTATCTTCAGTCTGAACAGTGAAGCAGAGATGACTGTACTGTACCTCACGATGGACTTAGAGCTATAGGGGGACAGTGTAAGCAGGCGAGCGGCCAGATAACTCACACACTCCTGAACCTTCAAACCTCTGCTGTTTTCACGACTTTGACCTTGCTCAGCGTAGTTCTTCTCAAGGTACATACTGTACAGTGGTGACACAGCAAGAGTAACATGCCAGCTCACTGATTCTGGTAATACTGCTGACAGTCGCGCTGCATCTATCTCTAGTCAGACCTTCTCTACTCATTTATTTCTAAATATTTTTATGCCTAGATATTTTGCCAGAGCTTGTCTATGATGTCACAGGGAGTACATATGTATTTAGGAATGAAATATGGCACAATTTGTAGTTTTGAGCATGTCTGACAAATTTTCTAGAAAATTTGCCCAGTTCATAATTCAGTTTTACTCACCAGACTTGTGAGAGTTTGTCTATACTAACAGAGATGCAGATCAATTCATGCAACGTTTCATGTAAAGTCTTACGCTATGTTTATTCATTCTGATTCAAGCTCATAATTTGGCAATGATCTGACTGTTTAATCAGTTTAAAGTTAGGCCTTGATGTACTGTAAATTACAAGAAACCATTTGGACTTGCATGGCTTAAAAGTCATGGTGCTGGTGGTACACATAATCAGATTCATCTGGAGTGTGAATGCAGGACATTACATCATGCACAAACTGAAGCAATACCAACCTCAGACTAAAAAGTTGTACAGAGTAATGTGATATCACCTCTTTTCTTTGTGGATGTAATACAGACACTGTCCCAAGGATGATGTTTGTTTACACTGTTGCAGTCTATCAGAGACGATGAAACAAACAGCTGGGACAGGGCACAACAGCTCTTCAATGAACCCGCTGAGGCTTAATGCAGGATCATTGCTGAGCCCTGTCCCCACAGCACCATCACAGCCCAAGATCCACCTGACGTGATGGCATCTCGGCTCCATTGTTAAGTAAATGCTACAGAGATAAATGAGATGTGAGGAACACAGCTGTCTCCAGAAACTAAAAAGTAATGCACCACACCAGCTCACAGAACCAAGTTTGTTCTTCATGTTTGTAAGAAAAATGATGAAGCTTGACCAGTGTAACCTTTTGCTAGAACAGAGAAGTAACTTCATGTAACCTCAATAACAGGAAAAGACTCGAAACTGTTCTTAGAGTGCACCTCTTGTACGTGACAGGGCAACTGTCAGACAACCACAGACTGTTACTCATGTAAAGAAAGCATGCACGTCTCATGTTAAGAGAAGTAACTTCCTCATTTTACGACTGTGAACCATGAGCCTTGATAAACCACTCACAGGCACTTTCCTTTTAAGCATTTGCAGAATCACTTGTATTGTCTACATGCTCCCTTGCAAGTAAAACTTTATAGAGATAAAGGAGTCATTGCTTGTTTTCTTGATAATTGAGTGAACCTAATGTTAATCACTACAATATACAGTGTGTTCATTGTTTGTTTGCTTGTTTGTTTGTTTTTTCAAAAACTGAACACAAATTGAGAAATAAATAAATAAAGTAAGAAAGAAAGAAGAGGAAGAGTCAAATTTTGCACTTTAATTAAAGGTGTGGTGTGTTGAAAAGTGTCTACTTTAAATTGCAAATTCTTTGAAATTAAGTTATAGTTTAATAGGCACATACATTCTCATGCAGTGAACACTTTATACCTTCCCCATTTTTTCTGAGTTTAATTTATTATGACAGGGTCACCTGTATGCAAAGGGCTTGTATGAGTCAACAGGAGACACTTTAGTTAATGTTGATAAACAGTGTATTTTTGCATTTCTATGAAAGGCTTTACAGCTGCAACTTTATATCTTGCTGGGAAATACTGAGACATAACCCTAATGTCTAACCTGTGGTTAGATCAGATCTTGTTGACTCTAAACCCCAATATTCATTTTTTTGAACATAACCCTGTTTTGTTGACTCTAGAGCAGGCTCTGTGTAGGTGGCCGGACTCTGCCAAACTACAATGATTACTTTAAATGTTTGAGGGTTGAAGCTTGATGGAAAAAGACTGAGGATATTAATAACAAGCATGTGCATGAGATTGTGCTTGCATCTGCGTATGCACGAGTGTTGGAATGGAATGACTTGTTCCTGATTCTGTATGTACCTTTCAAAGCAACAAACACTTCTGGAAATGTAGGTATTTACTTGCAGTTTGGTGACTGTACGCTAAATATGAAAACACAAGCAGCAGCCGTTAGCTGCTAGTCGTGGCCTAATGGGTAGTTGACAGTTTGACTTGTAACCCAGAAGTTGTGGGTTTGAGTCTCGGGACTCGGGCAGGAATTGTCTGTGGGGTGGAGTGAATAGCCAGTGCCCTGTCCACCTTCAATACCACGACTGAGGTGAGACCCTTGAGCAAGGCATCGGACCCCCAGTTGCTCCTCGGGTGCCGCAGCAGTGGCTGCCCACTGCTCTGGGTGTGTGTTCACTGCTGTGTGTGTGCACTGGGTCACCATACTTGGCTACACGAGTCACTTTGTACTTTTTGTACTTGTAGCTAAAATCCTGGAAACAGGGGAAACAGGGAGCCCACCTCTGTCCAAATCCACCTACCAGCATCTCTGATGTTCACTGAACAAGACTGTGCAGTCGCCGCTGGCTGCCTGGCAAACTCATGGCCAAGAAATAATCTGATGAATAACCTCCCCATAACACAGCAACATGTTGTTTCACAATCTTTTGTTCTGATTTTGGACAGGGGTGGGCTTTCTTTATCCCTGGCTCCAGTCTCATGCAAAACTGAGCATCTGCATGTGGTGCTCTGCTTTCATGGCAACTCTAGAAACTGAATAGTGTATTTTCCCAAACAAACTTGGGAAAATAAGTTTAAGCATTTTAAGCATTTTCAAAATAATATTTTAAGAAACATTTTTCTAATAAGAAGCACATCTTACACTTCACTACATGTAAAATCACATCTATTGCAAAATAAAAACAGCATTGCAACAGAAAGGGACAGCTGTGAACTGGCAAGATAGAGATGGCAAGGAAAATTTATTCAGCAGAGACAAGAAGAGTGATTTGGCAATGTAATTAAATTAACAATGTAATGTTAATTTAATCCAACTGAAAGACTCAAGTTTAACTTATGGCCTTTTGTCTATCTCAAACTGGAAACTCAAACCATGTGCTCAGTAAAATATCAGTGAAGTACATCAGTCAGGCATTTTAATGCTCCATAACTACTGGTTATATGTATATGTGTGTAACCACTAAGTTGCAGGATGCCGACATGCCCTGGCATCTTCACACACAAAACCTAAACCACATGTTTGGCACACGCTGCCCCCCTTAACACAACCACACTCTGATCCAGTCACTGCTCTACTGATGTAAGGCTAGTACAAAACATATTTTATGTGGTTAAGAAGTTGTTTCAGCGAAGTATAGTTCTGTTCTGTTACTGTCTAATAAACAACAATTGAAGAAAAAAACCTAATTAATCAACCAAATATTTTTTTCAACAGGTCAGGATAAATAATGTATTCAAATGAACTTTTTTTTTTTCATCTAGAAAAGAAGGTCCAGCAGCTGTTCAAAGCTGAGATGAGGGATCCAGACTTCACAACATCTGGAACAAATAATACTTGTAATACTTGTAATACATGTTTCTGCAAGTGAAATAACATTTTTCATATTTCACACGTACTACTACACAGATGTAAGAGATAAATGCATATTATAATGCATAATAGTTCAAACACAGCCAGAAAGCACTTACATTTCAAAAGTCAAAAAATGAACTTGATTTCTTTATCCTGATGAGTATAGATGATGTATTAGATGACCACTGGCTCTCTAAAGCAGTGTGTATGTTATCAGCTGACTCTTACCAAGTGTATTCTGCATCATTTGGCAGCTTTTTAAAGAAAACACAGCAATGTATTTTACTCAGGCTGACATGATTGGGAACATTTCCTTTTGGTATATTTTCTGTAAATATTGATTTAGGATTTAACAGCTCCAGTCCTATTACTCATTCCCTCCCAAAGCAAATCAGTTCATTAGCCATCTGGTGTACAATCTGGATTGTCTTTCCAAAAAAAGTGTAAAAGACAAAAGAAAGGAACTGAACTTTCTTACTGACTCATATATTGTGGTCCAAACCAGACGTGACCAGTTGTTCCACAAGTGCCAACTTTCTGCCAGACTAAGTATTGATAAGTATTTGTGTTATCATTGTTACTACTGAATTAGCACTTAATGAATGAATCAAGCGGAGCTGAAATGTTTCCATGTTGAAGGGTATTGTAATAACACATTGTAACAACATACATGTCATATTGTGAAAGGAAACCTACATCAGGTTGTGTTGTGGAATCAGACATAACCATTTGAAGAAAGATGTTGAAACATTAAGTTTGATTTGCCTTCATAAGTATTTAACATAACTGAGTATTATCTCCACAGAACACTCGAGTTTGAAAGAGGGAAACTGAATTTTCAATCTGTCTTTTATTAACTAATAAAACTAATGGGGCTTATTCCATCCAACTGTGGTTGTGATGATTTGTTAAGCACTGAGGACTCTCTCAAGATGCTTAACACATGATCAGATTCACAGTAACAGCTCTGTTTCAAAACCTGGAAATATTAAGGGGCTGTTTTAACTATTAGCATAATTACATTAAATACAATTTAAATCCCATTGTAAGAAGCTTGGAGGTGAATGTGCTGATGTGGTGGTTTCAGGGCCTCATGTGCTTTAGACAAAGTGTTTGTCACATCATCAGACAGCATCTGAAAGCTTAATCCAAACGTCGGATCCAAAGCCTCATCCAAAAATCGTCCAGAGGTGGGTAACTTCTTTTCAACCTGTCCTTTAAATGCGGCTGTTCAGAAAAGCTATAACCACTTTGCCTTTGGATGTGGTTGGGCAGCAGGTTCTATGAGCTATTTCATCAGTGCCAACTGTCAGCCTGAAGTTCTGTGTGATGTTCATGCCAGACCGAAGTAGGTCAATCTCTGACTTACACTCTTTTTGACACAATTAAACCAGTCTGGTTTCCCATTAAATGAACAATTTGTTGGCACAGACAGTCATGATAAAGTGCTGTTGGACAGAGCGTGGCTGAACGCAGCCATGACTGGAGACCAGCACATTGGAGAAGGTCAACATGCAACAACAAAGTTATGATATTTCATACAAACTGCACTCAGCTTTACCCTGTGCTTTATGTTTTAATAATTCGAGTTAACAACAACTGACTTTTTCCAATTATATGGTGGTTGTTAAAGCAGCATTAAAACAAATATCAAACAGGTCCAAAATACTACTCTCAAGACGTGGAGCTGTTGATCCCTGACTTTGAAATGTAGAAGACTTTTGCTTTGTAGGAACAAACAGCTTGACAGGTAGAGAAACAATCAACATTTTAGATTTCCAAACCCGTCAGAAAATGTCTCATCCCCAGTCTCATCCACTGTTTTTAAAGCGTTTGGCAGGTGCACTGTGGGATGTACATTTTGTCTGTTCTTTTTTAGTGGGAATTTTCAGTTCTTTGTAAACATAACAAGCATATTTCATTTGATGCAGCAGCACGGTGATTTCCTAACCCAGACTTTGTCTCTACTCAACCTCAGTTCTCCACGGGCTTCTAAAATGATTGAACAAATGAATCATAGAAGCAGAGAGGTGAAAGTGATGAAATCCAGTAACCTGCACGGAGAGTTGATCCAATGGGTGTGAAGCTGAAAATCAAGAGGTTTCATGGATGTTAGAGTACATTCATTTTGGCACGTCGTCCATTGTATTGGCTGACTAGCTCTGTTTCCCAATTATTCACATGAGATTGGTGGTATCACAATTTCAGATCATGTTTTCTCCTTTTCTGAGGGCTATTGCAGGAATTACTCTGGGCGGGTCCGTTTTTATAAATAATTACACAACTATATTTTTAGTCTTTGCACTTAGGGAGGTGCAGCATGTCCTGAAGAGGTCTTTGTGTGAATTTATGGGAAATTTAGGATACACCAAAAATATTCTCTAGCCCCAGCGTTCCACCTCAAGGACATATAAAAATAACCTGACTGACCTCCATGTGCTTTAGGTGAAGTGGACACTGAACTAAAGTATTGGTATCATCCAGTCAGAAAGGGAGTGGGTGGGAGGTCCACTGGCAGACTTATTTGACTGTCTAAACAGTTTCTGAGAGATGTGCAGCTAAATATGCATCACGACAAGATAAGACACTGACTGACCTGTTAGGCAACTTGTTTGTTTGGGACTACAGTCCAGTTTTTCCTTCCTTTTGCACAATGAAAACAACACTGCCTTGAATCTAATCAGATTGATCTGTGTCTCACCTGTCAAAGCATGTTGTCAATTACTCTCCACCAACGGTTTCTGCCAATACAGCTCTGACATCAAGGAGTAAACAAGACTTATCATGAAAAGGTCAGTCCTGTCTATCTGCAGCCTCAGGGGCACTTCAGAAACAATTTATCATTGAGTTGGTGGTATGAACTTGGCCATGCCCGTGTATTGATTTTTACATATATATCGTTTTTCGATGGTTTATCCATAGAGAGGAAGGTATGAGAACATCAGTGAAACTAATCAACAAATTTAAAGCTTAATCTTAATATTAAATCTCACATCAGATTATAACAACTCTTTTCAGGGTGTTTTAATGCATTTTTCCATCATGTTTTGACTTTTGAAGGAACTCCCGCTGAGTTAAACCTCCACAGAGAGCACAAGTAGAACATAGTGAGACAAATCGAAGAGGAGGAGAGTGAACAATCCATTATACAACAACATGAGTCAACGGCTGTTCAGCAGCCAAACTGTTTGTTCCCTCAGTGGGATCACGACAAGGCAGACAGCTACATTAGCCCGCACTTGCTGCCGAATGCGGTGTCTGTATAAACATCACGGAAATAAAAATCATACAGCAAGCTTTTAGACTTTTTGGTCGCTCCCCAATATTTTTGGTTCCATATTTGGAGCTTGTGCTGCCCTGCTGAGCATCACAGCACTGTGGAGGAGTCATGTGTTTATGTGACACAATGAAGAGTCACTCAGTGTTATGTACAAACTCCAAATTTTACAGCATACTTTCACCACTCTGTTCAGAAAATTATGTGAGACATGCAAATATGTCACACAAAGTTTTTATTATTCAGGAAAGTACAGCTAATTCGCCTTATTACACAAGACTGATATAGAAGTGGCTTCAGAAAGTGTTTCAGCTCCTTCACTTTTTGTACATTTTAGATTTAAATAGATGGAATTTCCATTTTTCCCCATCATCACTCATAACAAAGCTCAAGCTTGTCTTTAATAATGTTTGCAAATGTGATCAAAAAGTCGAATCTCTCATTTACAAAAGTATTCAGACCTTTAACTTGGAAATCCTGTTGGCAGCAATTAAAGACTCCTTGGGTAAGTGCTTTGCACATCTGGATTTGGGCAGTTCCTTGGTTTTCAGATCAGTGTCAAGCTAAAATGTGAACCGCTGACCCAGTCTCAGGTCATGTGCACCTTTTAGAACAGATTTTACATTTGGCTGCAGTCATTGGTTCCTCAGCTTTGACAGTTTCCCTGTCCTTGCTGCTGATTAGCACCTCCTTAGCATGATGCTGCCACCACCACGCCTCACTGTAGGATAGTATTATCCAGGTGATGAGCAGTTACTGGTGTTCACCAGACTTGGAGTTCTGTCCAAACGGTTTTATTTTGTTTCATGAGACCATTAAATACTTTCCCTCCTGCTTTCTAAATCCTTTTTGCTGTTCAAACAACTCCAAACATGTTTCCATCTGTTTTTATTCATAGAGTTTCTGTCTACCAAACCTACTGGTAAGACCTGGTTGATGGAGAGCTGAGGAGATTGTCGTTCCACTGAAGCTTTGTCAAAGTGACCATTCCTGCTTCCCAGTTATTCGGTTTAATTGGACAGCAACGCCTTAGCTTAGTCCTGGTGGTTTTAAACTTTTTACATTTTACAATTACAGGACACTGTTCTCCTGGAAACACTAGAAATAATTTTATACCACTTCCTTGATGTATGCCACAGTTTTATTGCTAAGGTCTACAAAGAGTTCTTAACTCACTCGTCATGTCTTAACTCATGCAGAGTGCATTGTAGGACCTTCTGTACACCTTCTATGCACAGGTGTGTGTAGAATAACACACTGCACATTTAGTGTAAAGGGGTAAAGGGGATATTTATTGTTTATGCATACCACACATAACATATACAACATTACATATTTACTTTTTCGGTGCTTTACAGTCATTTCTATATACTTTCTGTGTCATCTTTAACCCACTTTGTGGCGACTGAATGATTTATCAATTCAATATTTTCATGCATTTTGGGTTACATCAAGGTCAGAAGCAAAATATATAAATTTATAAATAAAATTGTTTATTTTTCAATTATTGTCAATTTTGTTACACATACAGCTGTGGAAGTTAAAGGAAAGCCAATGACAACAAAACCTAAAAGCTAACATCCTCTCTCAGTAATATTAATTAATTTGAAACGTTTCCTGCTAAATACACCCAGTAAGTCCCAGTTTTTCCTGGCACCTGATAACACACTGCTTGCACATTACAGAAGCCACATTGGTTTGGAGTATAGTGTCCCAGCATTTGGCCCAGGAGCTCCCCTCAAATGAGCAGAGCTCTGTCCTGTCACAGGATCCCAGCAAGTTAAAAATGGGTCATGTAAGGTTATACAGTGTTGGGAAGGGGGAAGAGGGACAGCATTTCCTTAAACTGCTGTTAGTTGGGTGGAAATTCTGGGATTTTGATGATCTGCTTTGAATTTCAAACACCTCTTAGCTCATCCATCTGAAATGTATCATACTCCCTGGGCTCATTCACATCATGTGGTTAAGGTGGAGTTGGGGGATGAAAACTGTGAATCAATGAGCAGTCCATGAGGTAGGGGGTGTGGAAAAGACCAGGGATTAGACAGAAGATATTTATTGTGTCAAAGTTGCAGGGACAAGTTGTCAAGGGGCATCTTCTGTTTATTTGGTCAATTCACACTCAGAACACTTATAAACCTGAGTGACACAGATAAAACATGCAAACTCCACACAGAAGGGCCCCAGGTTTGAATGGGATTCAACCCCAGAACCTTCTTGCTGTGAGGCAACAATGCTAACCACTGTGCCTCTCTCTCTCTCTGTATTTCCTTAAATATAGAAAATGGTATATTGGTGGAAGGCATGCACTAACAGTCAGTTACTTATGTATAAGTTGATGCTTTCACCTTGTTTCTGTTTTTTTGCCAGGCACCTGTTTCCTAAAGGAAGCAATATGATGCTCTGTCATGTTGCTTTTTTCGATGTTTTTTTATGCATTTCAACAGTGAATATGAATCATACTGCATCTGTCCATTTGTATTAGTGCCCTGATGAACTGGCAACCCTCGCTGGCTCTGTCCCAGGCCTCTGATTCAATGCCACTGAATGTTTTTTTGCCCTTGCAGAGTAAAACCCTGGCCAGGTCAGACCCAGAGGACATATTGTGCAGGCAGTAATTTCACTGGTACCTACCTGTGCTGGCATAAAGTTCATGTTTTAAACTCTGAGCTGAAAAGCACCCATAGGAAATACAAATGGTGGTAGAAGATTTAAGAATTTTTGTTTTGATATCCTGTAGCTGCTCAGTATTACCCTCCCCAGTGAGTGAAATAAAGTAACCAAGGCCTTAGCTGTTCACACATGCTCCTGAGAAATAAATTACAACAACTGCAATTGCTTACATGGATTAAATGAAAATGGGCAGTATGATTGATTTTCATTTGTTGAATTCCTCTCTGCATTTAACAGTTTTTGGAGCCCAGTCAATAGAAATCAAATGCAGTTGCATAGAAAAAATAGCCTGCACTGCACTTTTGAGCCAGTTCATTTGTGCAGCTGAAACCACTCCCTGAGAGACAAATATGCATTCATTAAAATGATCCAGTGATGAAAATAGCCTACTATGCCAGTGCCAAATAGTTTTTAAAATGGCATATGGTGTTATTAGGAGTATTATGTGACAAGATAATGAAAAGTACAGCCCCATCTTTCTCCCACTCTTCTTACTGATGTATAGGACTCCTTTTCTTGTCCTCCTTCATGTAGAAACTTCGTCAAAAATTACTGGACATTTTTTGCTCCTGTACTTTTGCAGCTTCATTTATTGCTTCCCATTTTCATAATTACTGTTGAAAATAGTAGTGGCGAGTATGTGGAATCTGTAGCAATTTGATGCTGGTAAATGGTAAAGCACTCTGATTTACAATTAGCCATTAAATATGGATTTATCAAGGATTTAAGAAACAGTTTCAGCAAGGTAATAAAAATCAGAATCTGATATTTGGAGCGGACATATTAACGTAGTTGCTTTTAACAGATGGAAAACGTTTATTTTATTTTATGCAGCAAAAGTAAAGACTGAAAGGCACATAATAGGCCCAAAAGGCCCATAAGTGATAAATAATATTTTCCCAAATGATCCATATCACAACATGTGACATACTGAATATACAGCACCTTGCCAAAGTAGTCTGAATTTTAGTTTTGACCCGCAGTATTTTGTCCTGCAGAATACTGCAGGAAAATACATTCATCTTTTCATTTGTCCTCATTTGGCACTCATACGTGTGATTCATTCTTTCCAGGAAATAAAAGGTGCATAACACTTTTTTTTTTTTTACACCAATGCTTTTGAGGACACTGAGTATTTTTGATTTAGGCAGTTCCCTGACATTCAGTGCTGAATGATGTGAGCGGATTTACTGAAATATTACAGGACTGAGTTTCAGTAAAAATGTGAAGGGAAACTCCTGGTCTGGTAAAAGTCTTTATATGTTCTGTTTCCATTATCTCTTTTCATTAAATAAGCCATTATTGTTAATAATTCTATGATAACAATGACAATGTGAAGGTAAAGCAGTCAACTTGTAGAGATAAATTCACGTAATATTTTCACTGACATTGCAGCTCCACTCAAGACTACAGTTTAATGATTTGTTAATCTGTGTTTTAACGGTGTCTGTTTAGCAGCTAAATACCCAGATGTTTCCCACAGGAGTTGGTGCAGACCAAGTCAGGGCTAACATTTTATTTAAAAAAATGATAAATACAGTAAAAGCAGATGTGATGTCTTTTATATTGAAAAAATTCTTCCCACATTAGTCACAATGTAAGTTAACAGCTGACTGGTGTGTTATGCTGGTATGGGCTAATGTAGCATGGAGCTGCTATAGCCTTAAGCAGCATAGTACTTTTTGATTCCACAGCCCCAGATTTCTTTATTTATCAGAGACCCAAGTGAAGATGACTCAAGTAGCATCACTTTAAGAGATGTATTGCATTTATCACAGCTCTCTGGAGCCAGTGAGAGCTGGTGGTGGAAAATGTTATTGTAGATTTAATGTTCAGTGGCACGTTTGTATCTCTGTATCTTTATTACCAGTCATTACTGAAAACTGAGTGTGTAAGTAATGAAAACTATAAAATCGATCTAAATAAAATTAGTAAGTGAAACCACATTATTAGAAAATAGACAAAGCTCTGGCGTACAACCAACCAAAGACATTATGTTTTTGTCTTGCCTTAAGTCTCTGGGGTCTCATTCATGTTGTCATGCTAATAATTCATAAATGTTTTACTATTGAGTTATGGGAACTTGTCTGTGTCTGTGTGAGTCCAGTGATAAAACACACTGAAAAGAATTGATGACTAGTCTCTCTGGTTGTGCACCTTCATCCATTCTGTCATCATATCACAGGATAGAGCACATACACAGTCAGACACATGTACATCCACATACATAAAGACTACTACAACACACACGAACACCTGCATGTGCACAGGACAAAGGAGAGTTTTACTCTGTATTCATGTAAACAAACACAAGGCTCAAATCTTTTGCTGGTTACCGTAATGCAGTGTGACAGAAGTCTGTTCTGAATCTGTACAGCGGTCATATTTTTATAGTCTGAGCTGTCTGGGGTTGGGATAATTACCTAAAATACTGAAACAATCATTATCGTACAATAGTCTGTAGAAAATTAAAAACAGGGCTGTAATAAAAAAGTTCTGTATTTAATTTGTGACTTTGGAACATGAAACTCCATCTGACAGTCTGAAAAATACAGACAGTCAAATGAACATAATAATGTAGTGGCAACATTTAGAATTTCCTTTTTTAAATTACATTTAAAAGATGAATATTTTTTTTCTATAAACAGAGTAATGCTCAATATATATTTTTTATGTTTGCAGATACAGTTTTGTTTTTCCAAACGGACACTTTATATCCACATTGTTCTGCACTGAGGGTCAGAAGTTTCAGCCTGTCTGACACAGATCTGCTGTTGTTGCATCTGTCAGTTGGTGAGCTGCTGTCTTGTTTTGCTCCTCAACCTTGCACAGCTTTCATTATAAGCTTCTTGTAAAGCCCAGTTGTAATACAGAAATATGAATCTGTGCCAGATTTACAAAAAGCATCTTAGCAGTGGGTGATATATTTGTTCCACTATAAATCAATGGAGCGATTAGTTGCTTGTGGCAGCGAGGGTTTAGACTGATCCAGGATCTGCTGTCACCTTAATGCAGGAGTTATTCAAGGTCATCTAACCAGGCCCAAAATCATTGGCATGGTGAGACACCAGCAAGGCTCTGAGCTTGTCCCTGGTGTCCAGTGTCCGTGGAGTCTGAATGTTGCAAAACAACACACAGCAAAACTGGCAACCTGATCGCTCTGATGACCTAATCATAACCTCACTGCAGCACTGCAGTGCAGTACAATGCTGAATCAGACTTGGCATTACTTCTAGTGCAAAAAAGCACAATGAGGACATTATTGGTTTTATTAAGAACGCACATGAACAGTTACAACTGCATACACTGATGTGTGCATATACCAGTGCAAACAGTCCTTTGTGTGTGAAATCCTACCCTCGAGGCAGAGTCACAGACTAGAAACTAATAAAAATCTATGGAAAAGTACAAATGAAACACTGCCAGAGCTGCACAGTCTTGGGGAATCTGTCCTCTCTGAGAGATGATTGTGAAGCCACAAGTAGTGTGATAAAATTCCATCTTCTGCCAAGCCCCCAAAAACATACTATAAATCATACTGGAGGAGCTGGAAGAATTTACTTCCAGACACATGAGTCATAGAAAAACTTGAGAAAGGAGAGAAATCTTTATTCCCTCTCGATCTTCTCCATTGCTTCCTCCAAAATATCAGAGCAATAAGCGTAAACTTCTACCTTTACCTCACCTTCATTGAAAAAATAAAGCAACTCACAGAATAACTAATGTAGTACACTTGTTTGGTAAGGTAATGGATTAGACAGCAGTATACCATCCATCCATCCATCCATCCATCCATCCATCCATTATCTATACCCGCTTATTGCTTAACCAGGGTCACGGCCTATCCCAGCTCTCTCTCTCTCTCTCTCTCTCTCTCTCTCTCTCTATATATATATATATATATATGTGTGTGTGTGTGTGTGTGTGTGTATGGCACATATATATATATGTATGGCAGATAGCAATTAATTCTAGTGGTATGTGTTTTGTTATGTCTTCTACTGTATTCAAAGGTCAAAAGTAAATTTAAGTATAATTTGACAGGTGATACATACTGACACTATATTGTTGTACTGTACTGTTACTGTACTTTTATTTGCATTGCTTTAGAAGCTTGGCAAGATTATAATTAAACAGCAAAGATTAACATATTGTGTTAATCTTTGCTGTTTTTATTCCTTACAGATTTTTCAAAGAGAATAGACTTGGCTTGTACCATTCACTCTCTCTTCAGTGCTACTTCGTGTGAACCGTTGGAAAAACATCTGGGTCTTTCAATTGGTAGAGGTTTGACTTTGCGCCCACCTTTAGTTGTGAACTTTGTCTGTTAATGCAAAAAAAGTTTGATAAAGACTGGAACCCGCAGTCCTGTGAATTTCCAAGACTTACACAAAAAACACCAAAGGGGCAGAATGCTGAAACACTTATTCCTAAACATTGTCATGTTTCTCTGTTGAAGCTGAAAAAAACATAACACTTTGCAACAGAGTACTCATTTCACTGTTGCTCTCAAATTAATTTGGGATTTTATCCAATAACAATAATGATCGCTCTGCTCCAGCAATTATTGCAAGGCTATGCAGAAATTAAAAACAGTGTTTGACAACTCAGGCTGACTGTTGTGCTGCTAAAGAGTTGGCATAAAAGTTTCAGAATTGGCTGAAAGTCATTAAAGCCATTCCTCAATTTTTTGCCTAATTAAAAATGAAAATTAGAAGACGAAATTTTAAGAGGTTCCTTCGTTAAACAACATGGAAACCTGTTTACAATGCATAGTTCATTCGTTTTCCTTTTAATTGTTCCCCAAATGTCCATAGATGTCAGTTTTCTGGTGATTTTTCAAGATCTAATTATTTCTAATCTACATTCATTGTCTTCAGCCTTGTCCACCATAGTCTATATGAACTGGCTTGACTATAATAATTGAATTGTATTAGACTGTTCAGCCTTGCCAAATGGAGCCATAATAAATCCACAACTGTTTTAAAAACCCATTAACCACACTCAGTAACCTAAAATTATTAGGCCAGATCTTCCCAGTCTTCCTGCCCTAGATGACAGATGTGTTCCTTTGAGTTCTCGCTTCAATAAATCCCCACTTTGACTTCCTTGTGTTTGAACCATCAGGTGTTGGTAGTTCTGAGTAACAGCCTAGTCAAATCTTGTCAGGTGGGATTACTTGCTGAGTGCATAAACGCCCCTAAGCTTGGCATAACAGAAGAGAAGCTGACATCAGACATCCATCAGTGGCTGGATGTGGATTTCTGTCTGGTAGTAAATCACACACAATGAGGCTCCAGGGAAGTATCGATATAAAGGGAATGTCTAGCAGAGACAGTGGCACAGAGACAGAGGTGAATGGACACCATATACCATCTATGATGGAGGCAGGGTAGAAAATAGTGTTATGGTGCATGGAAACCTACTACATATTATTTCAGCTCGGGCAGTCTCTTCTGTGAGATGCGTTTTCTAAATCACTGCAGACGAGGGCACATTCAGCTAGTATCCAATACATTTTACGCATCCCTCTTGAAAACAGAGCACCCACCAAATAAGGACGGAATGAAATGCAAGCAGTACTTCAGCTGTCTTATAAATGTCTGATTCTACCTGTGGTATTTATGAAATACAGAAATTTGAATAACAAGGTCGCTTGCAATTTGATTTCCAGCTAAAAACTGTATCATGTTTTAATGGAGTCTGAACATCCACAGGAGGCCGGTTATTCTTCCTGGATGTACGCAGAACTTGAAACTTCAACCTTTTCCTCATCTTCTAGCTGAGTGATTCAGAATCCATCGACTAATGGACCTGCAGCGGAAAGCACACAGGGTAGCAAGATTAATGACCTGCTGTCAACACACTGATGGCTACACCTCTGGAAAGCAAAAGAAATCAAACCAAAAGCTACCAACCAACCAAAGTGAACTTTGTGGACCAGATGGGTGGCAGTTTAGAGACATTTTGTTCTGAAGTCAGATATTCACCAACAGGAAGAAACAGACAGTTTTAAAGTCACTGCTGCCATCAAGACACACATCTTCATAATGTCAAGAGTTTCAGGACTGAGGAGTACTGACACACACACATACTGGTGAGGTTTTTTGTTTAGAAGAGCAATTGGACTATGATGCTAAATGTGCAGCTAAATGTTACTCTTTGAAAGAGAAAATACAAACTCATTTACTTTCATTCAACACAATGCTGTGCACAAGCTCTGCCAAAACACAGTAGGTCATTAAATCATGTTTGATTTTACATGTGAAAGGTTAAAATGTTTAATGAGGCTGAGACACTACAAGGTTTCAGATGAAGGAACGAAGTGAAGCAATTATGGACAGGAAACCACTAATCAGGCCTCAGTTATGTAACATCTGATATAGGTATACTTACTCACATCCAAGTGAGAATGTACACCTATCTATTCTCTAAAAAAGTCATGAAATGCCCAAAAAATAATTACACACACATATCCATCCATATATGTATATATATATATATATTTCAAGACAAGATGTGCGTAATATGCAAAAGAAAAGAAACAACTGAAGTGATAAAAATGCAATTAAAAACCATGAATGACTCAAGATTCAAGACAGAAAAACAAAAAACACAATGAAATGACTGAATGGAGACATGACATCCTGAATTACATCCAAACCATGCTTGTTGGTGAAGTGCAGGTCATCATAGGTTCCAGATTCATATCCATTGAGTTCCATCTGGATGGTTCATATAGATTAAAAAAAGAGGTTTCATCTTTGAATGTTTATATACAAGACAGAATTTAATTTACTTATAAATTGTTAAAAAAGAAATGTCAGAAGACCAGAAAAACAATACATAGTTAACAGTTACACTCGAAGAAAACAGGAAGTATAGACCACAGTGTCATTCTACTCAGGACAGTTTTTTTTTTCTACAGAGATGTCATCAGGTGGGTACAAATTCTGTCTCTTACTTTCTACCATCAGAGCTGTGATAATCAAAAACATTTCATGTGATGAAAAAACAAAATTCTCCAAGATTTAAAGTCAAATACAGCTAAATTTATAAAACAAGACTCCAGACAAAGGCATATAAAGGAGAGAAAGTATATCACAAAATCACCAGTCTACTCATAAGGAAAAAAAAAGTTTTTTGCTACAATTATTCTCTCTGTGTGGGACATGTTATTTGCTAGTGACACATAACACTAAATAACATTCAAACATGTTTAACATCTGTATAAATGAAGGAATGTGTGAACAGCAGGAGGAAAGCACTGATCCAAATGAAAACATCCAGCGATAAGTACTGAACCTAAGCAGATCACGCTCTGCTGCTTTCCCCATATGGCTCAAGTGCGACCTCTCTGGGACAAAAAAGTGAACACCTCATTTTCTTGACAATGTGACACAAAAAGCTTTTGTTGACTCTGACATGACGTGTGAAAATGTCGACTTTGCTGAGTGAAGTACAGAAAGATTTCGATGCCTCAGACGGCTACTGGGTGGACAAGTGCTGGAGCTGTCACTGGCGCAGCTGGAGGAGATGCTTTGCCTTTATAGCCCAGTGACAGGATGTGGTTCTGCAGGTGTGTGATCCACTGCTCTTGAACAGACAGAGGCCCATGAAACACTTCTTCACAGAACCTGAACAGCAGCACAGAGACAGAGATGGGGTACAATAACTTCCTGATAATGCCATTAGACAATATGCATCTCAGAATTCGGAAACTTTGTGAACTAGAAGTTTTACTGACTACTACCTAATAATGCCAAATAAAGACTGATTCTTCAATACCTCACACTGCAAACTGCTGATAATTATATGTATGTACAGTATGACTGGCATTAACATTTTGTCCGTTATTGATATTAAATACAGATAAAGCCTCTTTATTTATCACTCTTAACCGTATTACACAATAAATCTGATCGGAACGTGCATCTTTATGTTTTGTATTTTACAGACTGACCTGCACTTGAGGTAATAGAGTTTGCCCACCACTTTGACAAGCGGTGTTAGGGGCGGTTTTGGCAGCAGAGCAGGGATGCTGCTGCTAGTCCGTGAAGCTTGCTGGGAGTCCTGATTTTCTTCTCCTACAGGCACTTTGTGTTTTGGTGGGTGGACCCCTGAAACCATGTGAAGAGGTATTACAGCAACATACAGGAATATTACAGCATATCTGTATCTGGCTATTTTCTACAATCTTTTGTTTCTCACCTCTTGGGAAGCGCACACCAGAGTTGCTGTGGGCTGCAGCAGCCCGTGTGTGAAAATCTTCTCTGTTCACCTTGAGTTCAGGCCTCAAGCTGCTGCCCGGCACCGGGTCAGAGTCTATGGACACAGCAGGTGAAAGTGCAGCTTTCTGCGACTAAAAAAAATGATTGTACAGCAAGTTAGGATTTTTTTTTAACTCTGTGTGTATCCAAATATGAATGGGACTTCTTTAAGCATATTCCCTCCACCTTCTTGATATAGAGGTCTCCCGTACGATAGCGTTGGGTTATTGCTGCCACTTTGACCGGATCCTTGCGAATCAAGTCGCTGAGGAGTTCGATCGGTGAGCTCACTCCGTCTGCCTTCCACTCGATGAGACCCAGCTGTCTGAGGTGGGCTCGTGCATGACTGGCCAGGGCTTTGCGGTTTTCAAAGTCAAACCCACAAAGCTCACAGGATGTGTCTGACACAAAGAGGAGATGTGTTTAGACGTCACGTTTTACTATAATAGTGTGTAAATTGACATCTGTGGTATACTAAACTTGCTTCCACTACTCAAAATGTTTACCTCTTCTTACACAAGTCTTCTTTTCTCAAAACCTATCATAACAGAAACAGGCATTCTCATAAAACAACAAGAACTATTCTTTTAACACATTTCCACCACTCTGTGAGACAACACTTTGATCTGCCACAAATATCTCATCTCTTGCTTTATAGTGACATTCTTACCTACGTGTGTGGGCCCACTCTTAACTGAGTGGGAATTCTCCTTCATGGAATAATCCAAGGGTGTGGTGCTGGTGCTGGAGGCTGTTTCCCCCGACTGGAGGCTGTCCCGGGATTTCTTGGAGCCTTGAGGGGTCCAGGTGGCTTTGCCTGACACTGAAGAAACCTTCCTGCCTTCTTCACCATGGGTCATCACCTCTTTGAGGAGGTCAATTGGCGATGTTCTGATTGACCAGGTCAGCCCAAGCTGGCGCAGGTGGGCTCGAGCATGGCATGACAGGGCTTTACGGGTATCAAATAGCTGGCCACAGTAATCACAAAGGACTGACGGCGGGGACTGTCCAAGTGCAGGGGACACTGAAGGGATACATTCAAGCATTGATGTTCATATATAAACTTATAATTGAATTAATGCAAAAAAGAAAAGGTTAAATCAATTGGAACAGAAATTAACATTGAAACTAAACAACCAGCCTATGCCAACCACTGATATTAAGGGATATCTACTTGCTTTACCTGCATTCTGAGGCTTTGCAGCAGCAACAGGATCAGGTGACCTCTGTGTCAGAGAGCTGCTGTTGGTGCTGGATGCCTTTGGTTGAACAGACACCTCAACCTCCACGGGCTCAGGCTTGGGCTTCCTGTGGAGGGGGTCTACAGCCAGCCGATAGCCTTTCTTAGCCTTTGGGGCCCTGTTACCAGGGGTTTGAGGAGACAGAGCACTCTTTGTAGAGCTTGGAGAAAGGGATGCGGAGGGAAACGGGGTCAGGGATTGACCTGAAGAAGCTGGAGACAGAGGTGGAGCTGCGGGAGAGGCTGATGCTACAGATGCAGATGAGCTGGTTGTACTGCTGGTTTTGTAGGGGTACACGGCTTCTAACACACCACTGCTGACCAGCTCCTGGATAGTGTCGATTGCAGAGCTTTTCCCCAGCAAGTCAGTCACCCCGATCTGACGCAGGTGAGAGCGTGCATGACTGGCCAGACCTTTACGGTTCTCAAATTCCTCCCCACACAGAATACAAGTACACTCCTCTGATGTTTTCAGTCGTTTACTGAAGGGAGATGCAGGTGGAGAGGACAGATCAGAGGGGCGTTTGGAAGAGGACCTAGATGGACTATCTGATGTGAGCTGCTCCTGTTGCTCACTGCTGATGGGCTTAAGATCCTCTTCTGCCATAACCTGGTAAAGAAAGTCAATAGGGCTACCCTTAATCTCACTGTCAGGGATACCAATCTGGCGCAGATGGGCCCGAGCATGACTGGACAGACCCTTGCGTGTCTCATACCAGCAGCCACAGAGCTGGCAAACACAGACCTCATCTATGGTGTCTGAAGCTGCACAAATGAAGAAAATGATGGGAGAAAGTTACAAGGTCAGCAGAATGACAGTGCATTGTGATGTGCTGTATTAAAACATAAATGTGAAATCAATAGTCATATTATAATGTTAAGTTTTGTCTGACAGCTAGAAACCTCAGTATTAACATGATTTACTTTATACAATTGCTCATATCTATCTCTATGTGTCGTGTGTTGCTGTGACAGACTGGTGATCTGTCCAGGGTTATATTTATTTATTTTTTCCCCAGTGTCAGATAGGATTGGTTCCAGCCCACCTGGGACCGGTATACAGTAGCTAATGGATGGTTGATTGATTTAGCCATACCTAAGGTGATGGGGGCATCTGTTTCCAGTGGTGCCCACAGTGGTTTAGTTTTGGGCTGGTGCTCCACGGAGGATGTGCTGCCGCCTTCACTGACCATAAGAGCAGAAGGAGAGGAGGGGAGGAGAGTGGCGGCTGATTCTTTTAACTTAGCTGGAGATCCCTGGTGATCCATCTTTTGTTGAGTTGTCATGACCACTGCCTTGAGGGAGGCAGTCTTGTCCTCTTGTGCTGAGGGAACCTTGGACTCCTGCTGGGTTGGATTTTTGAGATTTGTCGATGCAGGCGCAGAGGAATCTGCCTTGAAATTAGGAAGGGAGCCATCTCTCTCCTGGATGAGCTGGTAGAGGAGCTCTATTGGAGCTCCACTGCTCTCTGACACCGTGACGCCAAGCTGCCGAAGATGGAGGCGAGCGTGGCTGGACAGCCCGCGACGTGTCTCGAAGTATGTTCCACAGACTTCACACATGACTGGCTGTGGGGATGCTGCGGGGAAGTTCAGGTGAAAGTTGGTCATCACAAATTGTGTCTCCAATCAGGAGGTAGCCAAAAAATTCCAGATGTCTCCCTGCTGACTTTAAAATCTACAGCACATCTATATCACACGGCATAGTCTAATTGGAATCACCTTTCTGTAAAGTAACAGAAGGCCCTCAATGATCAAACAAATTAACCTCATAGCAGAAACATAAAATTTTATTATAAAAGTATCAAAGAAACAAACAGTTTGTGGACAAAGAACACAGTCCATGTCAGCGCTGGTACTGACCAGGTGCAGACCTACAAACTAAAACCTAATTTCCTGATTTGCACAATAGAACACATGTAGGAAAATGAAAAATAATTATAAACCTGTATTCATAAATGATAAATAAGATGAGTCCGAAAAAGTGATGGGAACTCATTTATAGGCTCTTACCTTGTGAATCCATGGCTGCTGATATCTCTGTGAGCTTGTTTTGAAGTCTAAGAAAGCTGACTTCCTGCGGGTCTATGTGTGTCAGGGTGAAATAGAAAATATACATTGAGAAAGTGACAGAAATCAATGCAGATCAGCATGGATCTTTAGCTGTCATAGTTTTTCAGAACATATAAATAACAAACGTGGACCAAAATAATGTGACTCGACAAAAAGTAACAGACAAATTAACATGTACAAGTGAAGTATTTCATGTACAAGCTAACCGAGGCTAGTTACCTCTGTTGCATCCTTTTAAAGCATGCTAACGTTAGCTGCAAATTAGCCCTATTTCAGGTTTGTTTAAGCGAAATCGCGACTAGCTACACATCCTATGCCCTCGACTGGAAACTAAACAAAAACGATTACTTACAAAAACCAGTAACCCCAACCCGGTAAACCTAAACCTTACCTGACGAGCCACAATCAAACTGCCTCAAAACATCAGATTCACTGACCAGCTCAGCGGAAGTAGTGGTTAACCCTGTGCCGGTGATGTCATTTTTCAAAATAAAAGCCCTGGGGTTAGCCAAGCAGAGGTTTAGAGGATCAAACGTGACTCTCCTTAGATGCTTAATGTTTCCTGGGGCCTTCCTGCTCGGTTCAAATTGTAGTAAACACCAGACTGCTGTGTTGTTCCTTGATGTTCTAATCTAATCTAAATTTAAAAATCCCAAAACCAAGAAATAGGGAGTAATTTAGGGATTAACATTTGATAAGTATCCATAATACAGTAATGTAGCTTCTGCCATTAAACACCATGGATTTTATTCAAAATGTGAATGAATCTCTGATGTTCTGGAGAGTACGTTACAGCACCTTTAACCATAACTGTTCACAACAAAGATTGTACAGCTGTAACCCTAAAATGCATCTTCTTTTCCTTTCAGCTGCTCCCTTCAGGGGTCGCCACAGCGAATCATCTGCCTCCATTTAACCCTATCCTCTGTATCCTCCTCACCCACACCAACTATCCTCATGTCCTCCTTCACTACATCCAAGAACCTCCTCTTTGGTCTTCCTCTAGGCCTCCTTCCTGGCAGCTCTAACCTCAGCATCCTTTTACCAATGTATTCACTGTTCCTCCTCTGAACATGTCCAAACCATCTCAATCTGGCTTCCCTGGCATTTTCCTCGCCAACCTGTACAAATCCACCTCTCCCTCCTTAGTGTCCAACCTATCATACAAATCCTCATATGCCCTTTGTTTGGCCTTTGCCACCTCTACCTTCACTTTACGCTGCATCTCCCTGTAACCTTTTCCTCTTAACACACTCCTGAACTTCCTAATTCCACCCCCAAGTCTCCTTATCTGCTTTCCTCTTTCCAGATGACACACCAAGTACCCTCCTTCCTGTCTCCCTGATCACTTTAGCTGTAGCTGTCCAGTCATCTGGAAGAACCTCCTGACCTCCCAGAGCCTGTTTCAGCTCCTCCCTGAAAGCCACACAACACTCTTCCTTTTTCAACTTCCACCACCTGGTCCTCTGCTCTGCCCTTGTCCTCTTCATCTTCCTCACCACCAGAGTCATCCTACACACCACCATCCTATGCTGTCTGGCTACACTCTCCCCAGCCACTACTTTGCAGTCACTGATCTCTTTCAGGTTGTAATGTCTGCACAAGATGTAATCAACCAGTGTGCTCCTGCCTCCACTCTTATATGTCACCCTATGCTCCTCCCTTTTCTGGAAAAATGTGTTCACTACAGCCATTTCCATCCTTTTCTACCACCATCTGTCCTTCTGCATTCCTGTCCTGCATACCAAACTTACCCATCACTTCCTTGTCACCTCTGTTTCCCTCACCAACATGTCCGTTGAAGTCTGCCCCAATCACCACTCTCTCACCACTAGTGATACCCTGAATCACCTCATCCATCTCCCTCCAGGATTTCTCCTTCTCTTCTAACTCACATCCTACCTGTGGGGCATAACCACTGACAACATTCAACATCACACCTTCAACTTCCAGCTTCAGACTCATCACCCTATCTGACACTCTCTTCACCTCCAGAACATTCTTAGTAAAATCCTCCTTCAGGATAACTCCTACCCCATTCCTCTTTCCATCCACACCATGATAAAACAACTTGAACCCTGCTCCTAATCTAAAGGCCTTGCTACCTTTCCACCTGGTCTCCTGAACACACAAGATATCCATCTTTCTTCTCTCCATCATATCAGCCAACTCTCTAGTTTTCCCTGATAAAGTCCCTACATTCAAAGTCCCTACTCTAAGTCCTACACTCCTGCCCTTCCTCTTCTCTCTTTGCCTATGAACACACCTTCCTCCTCTCCTTCTTCGACCAACAGTAGGTCCAATTTCCACTGGCACCCTGTAAATCAACAGCACCAGTGGAGGTCGTTGTTAACCCGGGCCGAGACCAATCCGGTATAGAAGTCATATTTGTGATTCTCATGTTTGATTTGGCTTAAATTTTACGTCGGATGCCCTTCCTGACACAATCTTCTGCATTTACCCGGACTTGGGACCAACACATGAAGACACTGGATTGTGCCCCTTTGTGGTTGCATTGTAACCCTAAAATGCATGTTTGTAAACTGCATATATATAAGAACATTAGACTCAAGTGTAACAGCTAAAAAATCTTCTTCACAAACAAACAACTAACAAAAAATTAAATGAGAAAATAACTACAGTTTAACTAAAACTTATATAACATACATATTTTTAAAAGACTAACAATAGAACCTAAAACAAAATGCTAAAATGAACACTGGTGGGATTTAAGTATTTTAAGATAGTATAGTGGCTGCACATTAATAATACATGGGAATGAGATACTTAATGATAAGGTGAAAAAGATGCAGTTAAAAGACAGGCATGTTGTGTGCAGCTGTCATTAGAAGACTGACAGGACGAACTGGACTGACATGTTCAAAGGAAAGCGTGATCCTATTATTTCCAGAGCATCTTTACATAAATGCTACTGGCAAATTGTATATTGCTCCTCTATAGAAGGAGCACCAAGTTATTTTTTAGTGCTTTTAAGATTTGTTTGGAATGTGTAAAAAATGTTCCAATGCACTGTGGCCTTTATAAATATTGTTTTTAAATAAAGTGAAAGCAAATGTAAATGAGTAAAATGAGAATATTAATATGAACTGATCACAGGAGTTCATGAAACATTCTGCATTAATCAAATACATCCTGTATTAAATCAAAGCAAATGAGTTGTACTCTTAATGTAAAGTGTTAAGTCATTTTAGTTTAATATCATTAATTTGATTCAGCTGCTGACAAATACGTGCTAACCTCAGCTTTTACTTTGAAAAGGGTCATTGTATTTTCTCTTCCGGAGCCCTCTTCGTGTCCTGCATACTTCTTGCGCGCAGCTCGTCCGTCCTTTGATTTCTCTGTTCTTCGGTTAGCAGCAGACCTGTGCTGTAATAATCCATATCTTTACGCGGACATAGGTGAGTGGGCACTTATGTGTTTACCTGGTTTTCATTTTCAGAAGTTTCTCTTATCTCTGCGCGATTCGTCCAGGGCGGGAACAAAGAAGGCGGTTTAGCAGCTCAAGCTAACGGGGCTGAGACGGCCAGGCAGTGCCGGGTAGCAGCCTAGTTGCTCCCCTTGCCTGAAGTGTCTGTCTCTGGCTTTTCTTTGTCTCTGGGCTGTAACGTTAGCTCATAGGAGAGACTAGCCGGCGGCCTGTTGCTTTGTTCGGCCTTTATCTGTGAAGCTAACGTTACACCGCTGAACTTTGCCCACCGAGCAATGCTGGCTGCAAGAGCAAGGCTCCAACTTAAAGCTTTGAGGGCACCAAAGTATTGTCCACTGTCGGTTTATTCAGGTGTAACCAGGCAAAAAGTTTTCTCTAATGCACAGCTTGTTCAATGCTGTGACTTGTTGGGTTGACGCTGTTTTATGGTTTTATAAATTTTATCCTGTATTTCTAAATCATTGCGAACTGTAACCTTGGGTTAACAAAGCGTATGTCTGACGCTTAATAAAAGCGCGTGTGTGTATATATACACGCAGTAAGTGTCCTGATTTCTGCTTATCATGGTTATGTAACCTCCTTAAAAGGCCATTGTTCTACGCTGGACATAACTTGCATGTGACTAAGGGCTTTGTGAAAGTGTTTTTTTTTTTTTTTTTTGTTAGCGCTGCAAATCCATAATTCAGCCCTGTCACAGGCCTCAAGATCACATTTGTTTTGTGTTTTGTTTGCTTGTTTTAATGTTGGAGGATTATCTGCTATAAGAGCTCCAGGAGGGGCCTCAGGCTCCACCCACCTGTGCTTATCTGTTTATGAGCTTCAGGATCATGCTGGTAACATGAATGTGCTGTCTCCTGCAGTAATTTGCTGCTGCCACCACCACCACTACCATCATGTCCTCTGGAAATGCTAAGATTGGCAAGCCTGCCCCAAACTTTAAAGCCACAGCTGTAGTGGATGGACAGTTCAAGGAAATCCAGCTGTCAGACTACAGAGGTAACGTATTTTTCATCAGTTGTTCACACCAGTCAGAGTAAAAGTGTTTGTACCTTGTTACTTCTGATGTCTTTGGTCTAATTGGGGGGCAGCTGTGGTTTAGGAGGTAAAGAAGGTCGACTGTGAACTAGAGGGTTGGTTCAATAGTCCGCATGTCGACGTGTCCGTGGGCAAGGCACTGAACCCCAAGTTGCCTCCAGTGGTTGTTCCATCGGTGTATGAGTGTGAGTGACTGTGTGAATGGGGAAATAGTGTAAATGCACTTTGAGTAAGTGTAGAAAAGCTCTATACAATTAAGACCATTTACTCTACATTGCCTGTAGCCTGATTAACAGCTACTACTGTATCTAATATTGTTTGCCCAGAGTCAATGCTTCCCTCATTTCCTGTCTTCTGTGCTCTTAGGGAAGTATGTCGTCTTCTTCTTCTACCCCCTGGACTTCACATTTGTGTGCCCCACTGAGATTGTGGCTTTCAGCGACCGGGCAGAGGAGTTCCGCAATATTGGCTGTGAGGTTATTGGGTGCTCCATAGACTCTCATTTCTCCCACTTGGCATGGTGAGAATCCATCCTGACTGAAAGAAAATCATGACTTGACTTGTTTTAGGTATGATTTGTTTTCTGCCTGAACTTCACTACTTCAGTGGTCCTGAGTCAGCAGTTGGCAAATATCATGCACACAGCTGTCACTAAGTGGTGTAAACTGTCTTAAGTTGTCTTTGCTGGGAAGCAGACATTATGAAAAAGCAACTGGACACTAAAACATAAAGAATCTGTTAAATGAAAGCTGTGGTTTCAACTTCAAATACTTTGAACTACTCAACTAAAGCTAATCTAGATTCATAACTATTTTGGTCCATGTCTACTTAAAGCTAGCATCCACTGAGCAGCTTTGACGTGTAGGAAAGTAAAAATGTTGGATTAGTACTTCATACAGATCAGATGGTAAAATAACTTAGGACCGGGCCTCCCTTTTTGGTAATGTCTGACACTGTTGATGATTTTTGGCAGATCTGCAACAACACCCATCCCGCTTAATCGGTTTATCTTCTGTCACTTGGCTTTTCTGCATAGTCCTGATAAGTTCTGAGGTAACGACTCTCTGTCAAACAGCACTTTCTGGAAGGAAGAAAAGGGTGTAAGGAATTTAGGGTCATGAATTGCACTACAAGAACACTTGTAGAAGTAGTGTATTATTTTTCAGTTTTAACATGTTTGGTTTGAGCATTTTTATGGAAACTAGCCTCAGCTGGGTCATATTTGGTCTCTTTTAGGGAAACATCTTTGTTTATAAGATCACTAAATAAGTCTCATTTTAGCTTTCCTGGAGGTGCTCTTATTTTGTTGCTTAAGTTCAATTGTATCATCCATGTCAACGCATGTTTTATCTCCTGAGGTATGAAGTCATAATAACCAAGTTTGGTAACAAACAGGACTTGCTGGGAAATTTACTATGTTCATGACACTAATTCAGTTTACTGCAGTTGAGTCACCAGTGTCTAGGTGTGCTGTGAATGGGTTGTGCTGACTACCAATAGAGGGCAGCAATAAACCTTTGTTGCATCTATTTTGCTACTCATTTATCAGAAGTAGAAGAAAATGGTAAACACACTGCTTGCCAGAAATTTATGTAATGTGCTAAAATAAAAATATAAACATTGTACAATGTTTGAAATACGGTTTGACAAGTTGTATTTACTGGTACTGCTGAACTCCCCCCACCCACAGGTGCAACACACCAAGGAAGCAGGGGGGGCTTGGTAACATGAAAATCCCACTCGTGGCAGACCTCACCAAGAAAATCTCCCTAGACTATGGTGTGCTGAAGGAGGATGATGGCATCGCATTCAGGTTAGAACAGCTTGTCATTTAAATAAAGGCTTTATCTGAAAGGCCAGTAGTTGAGCTCTCCTGGGAACTTGGAAGAATAATTTCTCTGCTCTTTGGTTACTACTGTTATGACTAAGAAGGCACTAGAAGTGGGAAGTACAAAAGAATATCTATGAACCTATACAATACTACTCCTCAGGGGTCTCTTTGTAATTGATGACAAGGGCGTCTTGAGGCAGATCACCATCAATGACTTGCCAGTGGGTCGCTCTGTGGATGAGACTCTGCGCCTGGTCCAGGCCTTCCAGCACACTGACAAATTTGGAGAGGGTGAGTAAAATACGGCTGCAACAAATAATAAATAGATGATTTAAAATAGTTGGTAATGAATTTAGTCATCAATTAGTCCAATGACATAGCTGTGTGAGACATTGCAGAGGGAGTACATCATGGAGACAAAACATTTGATAAAGTTAGTTGTTATGCTGTAGGATAGGTAACTAGATGAGTAGACTTAGAAATTTGAGAGCACTTTGTATTAAGGAAAGGGGAGAAGTGTGAAGTGCTAAATATGCAGGTCTGATCCTCCATGGCGCACAGAGCACAACAGTAATGGAGCAGCACCTGATGAGAAACATGTTGGAATAATACACGAAGGGGATTCAGTATCACTGAGACTTAAGAAAATAAGTTAGGTTTTGATATGTTTAGTTTTCAGGCACCAAATGTGGTTCAAGAAATAAGCAACAGATTTATCAATTCTTAAAATTGTTGCTAAGTGCAGCTCTAAAGTAAATTGATCCTGTGTCCCATCAAATAACATGTAAAAAAAAAAAAAAGTTTTTTTTTAAAAATCACACAGTGGTCAAAATGATGAATTTATGACTAAATATTTTTGGCAGAACTTTCACCAGTGTTACTCAACATTTATCTAAAACTGGTGACATTATGCTACCTGTTGCTATAAACTGAATTGGTGGGGTTCAGTGAGTTTGTATAAATGACCTTGCATTGTTTGTTTACCCTCCTGGGTGTTTACACATGCACTCTGTCCTCGGAGTGCACTGAGTTCAGTGTTTGTTGCTAACATCTCATGGTGCATGTTGCCCCCCTCCACACAGTGTGCCCTGCTGGCTGGAAACCTGGAAGCGCGACCATCATCCCTGACGTTGAGAAAAGCAAAGAGTTCTTCTCCAAGCATTAAATGTGACGCTCTACTGGCTGACGACCTAACCATAGCACTTGCCTTCAGAAGAGAGGTTCTCATGACGTCCAGTCTAATATTACACCGAACAAATTTTCAGACCTTGTTGCAGTTTGTCCTTGTACATCCAGCGTCCAATTAACGGGAAAACCTCATAGTCTCAAGCACTGAAAGTGTAGTTGTTTTGTTCCTTTTTCAGAAAAAAAACTTGTATCTTTTCTTGCTGTCAATGATTTACGTTACCATCTTTATTAAAGCAGTGAGAAAATTAATTTTGTCTGAAGTGCTTTAGCATATAAACATTATTCCACTTGTGACCTCCGGGTGGTGCCATGAATCTTTGAGCTTGTTACTTGTGCTTTCTAGTTTGACTATACTGTTTCGAAGTATTATGCCAGCAGACTTCTTGAAGTAAACTTGGTGTGTCAGTTCTGGTTGTTGTGTCTGGCACAGGATGTGAGTCTGTCATGAGGCTGTGAAGTCTTGGTTAATATTGGAGTTCTGGTATTTGACTCAGCACAGCAACCTGGCGTTGCCACATGTTACTGAATTGGGAAAGTTTGGATAGTTGGAGATGATTTACCACAGCCCTGCATAACTGTCCCAGCTGCAGATACTTGCCACTGTTTGAGGAGAACGTTTATCCATATGTGTTCCACTGTTTATTTTGGATTACATTTTCCTGTGTAATGACTCCTACAGAAACCCTGAGTTATGTCCAGGTTTATACAATTAACTGGGCACTTTCTGTCACTGGTACTTCTATGATTTGGTTACAGCTACTTCAAACATTTATTCGTGCCAGCTTTTAGGGCACCGATTCTTGTAATCTCTAACTAGTTCTTCAGACAGAAAGTTTGTCTGGAACCTTTTGCAACCATTTTCCTGAGCTTGTGTTCTCACGACTTGTTTTGGGAAATTGAAAGCAGAACGGGGAAACTCCCAGAACTCGAATAAACCACTCATTGACAAACCTCTTCACTTACACATACACACAAAACACTGTGGTGTGAAGAGGGCGTGAAGGCGAGAGCGCAGCTTTTCTGACGGGCAATGTAGGAGGGAGTTCCCGGAAACCTTTTCGCGATGTGACGTTTGCCAGCTAAGTTGACCATGTATGGACTGACGTTTTTACGTCAATAGGGAAAGAGTCCTACGCTGGGACTGCTGCTGCCTTAAACTTAGCTACTGAGAAACCACTGACATCAGTGTGGTGATTAAAAACAATTACTCGAATTGACCGTTTTAAATGCGCAGCCTCAATAAGAAACAACACGAGATATTTCCTTTTACCATTTAATTTACTTAAATATACTGTACAAGTAAAAAATAATCAGGTCATACCTGACAAACACAAATAACTTACATAGGAAGCATCACAAATAGCAGTACAAGAAAAATGTAAACAGGCAAAGGCAAGATGACACTTTTAAAAACAGCTTCAAAAATGCCCTAAGTGTTTTAGTCTTGAATGATTTCTGTGATATTTTTTTTTTTCAGCCGAAGAAACCATAATGATCCAGTTCTCGGATACAGCGTGGACTATAAAGACTGTTCCTTTTTGTCAGTGCAGTTCATGACCAGTGTTTTGTACAAAGTGCATTGTTTCTTCAGTAAGACTTCACTTTGGGCGCTAACATGAGCTGGCAGCCACTGCTCACATGTGTCATGACTTTCTGTTTGAGTTGGGCCACCTGTTCCCGCAGCAGGGAGGCAGTGTTTGACAGTCCGGCGTTATCTGTTTTCAACACTTTCACCTTGTCCTCCAGGCGAGCGATGCGCTCCAGTTTGCGTTTCCGACACTTGGAAGCTGCTAACCGGTTCCTCAGCCGCTTGCGCTCCGCTTTGATCCGCTCCTGGTTCTCTAAATCGATGGGGGACATGGGTGGAGAGCCGTTGTCGCTGCTGTTCATGTCGGGGACTGTCTGAGGCTCCTCTTTGAAAACCCCGAAGCGCTGCGAGTGGATGCCCGTTCCGGCCAGAGAGTGCTGGAAATGGTGAGATCCGTGCGCAACGGCCTGGGGATGCTGGTGGTACTGGTGGTGGGGCAGGTAGCTGATGGTGGTGGAGGGATAGCTGGCTGTCGAGGACAGGCTGGGGTTCGTGGTGCAGCTGCTCAAGGTGGTGTACTCGAGCGACTCTGGCTGCATGGAGGAACCGAACACAGAGGCTGGGGCCGAGCAGGCAACGCCACCGGTGCCGATGGACACATTTGGAGGAGCCATCTGGTTCATCTTGTGTAGGTCGTCAAGCGCTTTAACAAAACCTTCAGCAAAACCCTCCTGTTCCTCTGTGATCCCGCGGTTGTAGAGGTACTGCCCAGGTGTCGGCGTTGTAGTGATGACCCCGTTGCTGTTCTGGATGATCAGTCGCTCCAGTTCGGGAGAGGCGAGCTTCAGTGAGCCCACGTCCGCCGTTGCCGCTGAATAGAAATCACTGTCGGCGCGCAGGTGCTGTGACTTGAAGTTTGAGTTCCGATATGAATCGGAGAAGTTCAAGTTCATATTCTGCTTTAGCAGCTTGTAGTCTGGCAGGGCTGCGCCTGGATGGCCATAAGCAGAGAGAAACGAGTCGTCATAAAAAGGCTGTTCCATTATTGTGGACATATTTCAAATCAGACAGTCAAATACAAGAGTGCGCTGCAAAGAGGTTTCAGTGTCCCAATTCAGTCAATCTCCAGCACAAAGTCCCGCCTTATTATTATACTGAAGCTATCAAAACAGAGCAAAACTTCCAAAAAAGTGGAACTGTACTGTACCAAGTCGTCGATTTGTACCTTTAGTTGGATTCAAAGCGGAGTCCACTGACTAATTCAGATGTTTTCAATCCACTCGTGTGTAGGAGAGTCCTTTCTGCTCTGAGTCAGATATCCACTTCTGTTTCCTCTATAGTGACAGGCGGCCGCCCCGCACAGCTGTATTTATATGCTCCGGCGGTACACGCGCTCCGATCAGCCCGCTGATTGGTCGTTTCCTCCCCGTTCCGCGTCACTTAGACCTGATGACGTTGTTGCCAGGAACAAGGACTGTAAACAAGACGAGGCTTATTCGGCGTGAGGGAAACTCAACCCAGGTAAACCTTTAAAACAGTCTACCCTAGTCACACATCCACACTCCCTGTTATTTAATAACAGTCAGGCTCGAGGTTTCCCAAGGCTCACAGTCATCTGAAGCACAATCGGCCTATTACTGGCACACATTCCAACAGTCACTTCGCCTTTTCCCCTCAAAAACTATCCCATCGGTTAGGATATATACTCTGGTGCTGAGTCATGCGATCCAAACTGATATCGGACAGACCATATTTGGATATCCTGGCGCACCAGTTTCTCCCTCGCTGAAGCGGGAAGCCAATCCCATCCTGGCGCGACTCCAGCTCTGCGGGGTGTGGAAGGTGGAGGAGGCGCACTGCCACCCCCCTTTACCCCGCAGGCAGGGAGAGGGTGGGAGGGTGGCGTTAACTCTTGGGTGTGATGTCTTCAGTACTCCATGAAACATATGGGCAACTGGCAAAGCAAGGAAACATGGTCAGGGTGTCAAACAAACGGATGCAGTCTTTATTATGCGAGACAAACAATATTTAAAGGTAGTAATAACACTGGACATTATCTTGGCCACCAAAAACTGCTGCGGCAGGTTTACATAATGATATAGAAATGAAATGGGTCTAGTTGTAATTATCATTAGAATAAAAAAGATGTGGGACCTTAATCTTAGCCAGATCTTTAAGTTTATTAGGTGCAGCCAGAATTTAACACTTTACTATATAAGTTACAGGAATATATAAAAGTGATGGACCTTCCAATGATATTAAAATAAATACATGTTTCCTGAACTGAACACCTGTTTGGTAGAAAGACATCTTTGTCTCTGTATGGTAATGACCTCTGATTCATTTGCCAGAGGGCCATGCGCCCCCGCACGTTTGTCCTCTTGTTCGACTTTCCAGCCTTTTGCTTATGTATTAGGCTGTCTATCCTCGGGTCATATGTGTGTGTGTGTTTGCAAATCATGTTAACTTAAAGGAACAGTTCACCCAAAACCCGGTCGCTACTTTGTTCTCACTCCCATATCAGCTGTAATTTTGAACAATTGGTTAAGTTCTCCTTAACCACTGAACTTAATACATAACACACACAGCCTGAAAGAGTACAGCAAGAAAAATATAGCATACAATAAAGGTAATTATTGAACTTTGGACCCGTGGTGTGGAGGAATTTGACAGACATTTTACACTTGGCCCAGTTAATATTGCACTCATAAACTTAACATACAGATTGTAAGAAGAATGGTAAGAATGGTATGCTCCAGAAACACTAACACCTACATTGCCCACTATGGATTTTAATAGTTTTTCTTCAAACAACCCCTGCCTGCCAGAAGGTCACTTCTATTAAACTCCCCACCTCCACCTTGATCACAGGCTTCCTGATAAAAATTTCTCAAGCTCACACTAATTATGATAGCATCACTCTAAAATCATCTGGGTTATTTTGTCAAATTTATCAAAGCTACCCTCAATCCCACAAAGCCATTATACAACTGTGTCTACAGTCATACGTCTCATGATGCGTAAACTGCAACTGTCATGTAAAATTGGTGGAATCCTCCTTTAATGTGCAGTCGATGTATACTAGGCTATGTTTAGTGGTCATTCATAAAAGTTTAGCAGTTTTGACTTACAGATTAAAGTCTTCTTTTGAAATTGTGAAAGTGTTTGGCCTTTTTTACCTCTACACCAATTACACACCTTACCTGAAATGGTAACTAAGGTGTACTAGTTATGTTAGGCCTGAAGATTTCCCGTAACATTTTAGGGATAGAGCATGCTGTTTAAGCTATCTGATGCAACATCAGTCATATGGCGTGCACTTCCTCAGCTTGTAGGAGTCATAGGCCGCATAGGTTTGGGCAGCTGTCACGTACTGGTCAGTCTGACCCTCCCACTGAAAAAGTGGCCTGATTTACAAGTTGAATCCCCTGTGGGTGACAAGAAACGTTGAGGGGAAACAGAGAAACGGTAGTTTCACAGAAAGAGAGTGAAGTATCACTTAGTGGTCAGTTCCAGTTTCAGAGTGACCTCATCCACTTACTAAACATCACTACAGTCATATCTTTGAGATATCACAAAACAATGACCTCTTACTTACCTTATTGTTTGATACTCATAGAGACTATAAATAAACAGCTTTTGAGAAAACAATTTGATTGTCTTATGAAATCTGACAATGAACAATGAAATTTTGTTTTGTTAATTCAATTAGTCATGCAGTTCTGTTATTATACTGCCTTTGATAGATCACATAATGGACAACATAATTTACTGTGTTGTAGAAATGGGTAAAATGTCAATTTTTGTCCATCAAACTAAAGTCAACAATACAAAAGGGAAAATGTTTTTGAAAAGGTTTTAGACATTTTTGCAAATGTACCGAAACTGATCATGCCTGTGTCTGAGCCATATAAAGATCTTTTTTTTTTTTTTCTGTTCTGTTCTTTTTCTGTTTTTTAGCCATTAGCACATCACTGGGTTATGTGATGACTGCTGGCTGTGCCCAGAAGATAGACCGAGGGCAGGTGAAGTCAACTGTGGAATACAGACGCTAGAAAAAGAGAGGAAGTAATTCCACTAAGCAGACAGGGCTATTGACAAAGCTGAATTTACCACATTGTGAGGTGGATTTTAAAATGATGAAGTAAATGTCAAAGTCAGGATGTAGTTCAATTAAAATAGTGCCTTGCATTTACAGAATGAGAGTCATCTACATTCACTGAAAGAGTTTTGATGCATTAAATCCATTTGGCTTGCATGATTGATTTATCCGAACCTGTCTGCTATCCTCTTCTCTTACCATTCTCTGTATTTACCTCACCAACGTCAAATACACTTTTGTTAGAAAAGGACTAAACTGAAGAATGCCTGAAAGCTGCAGATGTTCATTTGGCCTTCATCTCAACTTAACTCCCCCCTTTCCATTACGCCTCCCACCACAACCTCCTCAGCTTATTCAGGCGCTAAAACTGGCCAGCTTTGTTAAATGAACCAGAAGTAACATCTTTCCTGCATCTTTGGCAAGGTCTTCCACGCTGGAAGCTCGATGACCTGGAAGCGGCCTGTAGGTGTGGTGAGTCAGGTAGAGTTGTTCGTCGGGGCAAAAAGCTGCCTGTCCCTGTGAGGAGAATAGAGCTCACATCATCACACAGCATAGTAAGTCCAAAGACTACTAGACAGTCCTTAAAGACTGTGGGTCACTTAAATGAATCCTAACAAGCAGCTATCGTCGATTTCTCTTTCATCCCTCCTCCTCTTTCTGCACCAAAAGCCTTAATCTTTCTCCTTTTTCTTCTTTCCCTTCATCGTTATTTGGCTGCCCTTGGGACTAGAACTGCCTTGTGTATGTAATCGCTTTAATGAAGATGCTTTTAATCAGCATATTCTTCATCTGTAGCTCGCAGTTAGTGCCAAGGAGCCTTGTAGCGCTGAGAGACCTTTATCACAAGACAGGATGATTGCTGGGGCCAAATGAGTGTGGCAGGAAAAGACAGTCGGACCCAGCTGTCCCCTCTGGCTGACGTAACGCATATGGAGCTGTCCTTCCCACTTCCCCTCTGTCCACACGGAGGCTTAAACTCCTTGTCACTCTACCCATTCTGTGAAAAAAAGGCAAGCAGCAGAAAGTGGGGGGTTTAATTAGGTCTCATCCCATTTTATACTCTCATTTGCTTTATTAATTGAACAGGCTCTTTGTTGCCTTTTTTTTTTTTTTGAAAAAGTCAAAAACATAAACTTAGTTATGAGTAGGGCAATGTGTGAATATTATTTAGTCAGTGCTTTGTCCTTCTGATCAATTAGCAACAAGACTAAAAGTCTTTGGCTATGTTTGCAACTCCCTGTGGCCACAGGCTCAACACTGCTTTGAGCTAATTGCTAATGCTAACATGGGAACATCCTCAGAATGACAATGTTAACATGATGATGTTTAGCAGATGTAATGCTCACCACCTTAGTTTATTGTGTTAGCATATTAATATTGCCAAATTAGGACATGCATATCTAAGCAGAATGAAAATGTAATGAATTAATTTTGCAGGTATTTGGTCATAACCAGAAGTACTGCACAAAATGACGTTTTGGCCTGACAAGAAATCAGGAGATAACCAAAGCAGATCATCCTGAGGATAACATGAATGGCTAAACCCAGTTTCATGGCAGTCTTGAACATAGTTCACTCTAAAGTTAAATAAAGCATCAAACCCCTTGAACCATTAGAGAAAACATCAGGGGAAACATCACTAAAGTCAGTGGCTGATAAAAAAAAAAAGAAGCATACTTATTATTGCTCTTACGGCAAAAGTGCCTGAGGTGGTTATGGGTTACAAAAATAAAAAAGACAAAAGGTCTAAAGCAGGTCATAGACTGATGTCAAATGAGTGTAGGAATAAAGTTACAGAGGTGAGTAATACTCCCAGTCGCACCAAAACAAGACACATCATACATTTGCTATGAAACTATGAGGGCTGATATACTGTAAATGACTGAAAAGCTACTATGACAGGTCTAATGTTGTTTAACCTCATTAAATTACCCTGTATCATTATCCACATATATATATATGTGTGTGTGTGTGTGTGTGTGTGTGTACACACAGAGACAGACCAATACATAGTCGCAGGATGCAAAACACAGGCAGGAAGAGTATATACCACACCAAGTGGTGGGCATTGTGTACGGGAACATCTGCACAGAGTATGGGCTAAACCTTCCCAAGCAGGGGGAGACTCTTTAGAAGGTTGTGGTGTGTGATTGACAAACTCACAAACTCAGATGCAAACTGGCTTCAGATTTGTTCTAAACTGGCAGGTCAGGGAGGGGAGGTAGGATGTATTGCTGATGTTTTATTCCCTGTCTGACACTGGCCAACAGTTCCTCTTTGTGAAAATAGGAGAAGTGAATATGAGGTGGCAGGAGGCCAGGGTGGGTACACCACATTTTCATTTCCTCAGTAAGTTGTGACAATGGGCCAGCTGTGGTGCTGGTGTGGCAACAGCAGGCTTCGAAAGGTTCAGGTCAGGTATCATGTTAATGGACACCCCAGATCATCCAACATTTACGGACAAATCTCCATTCATACATTTAGGTCTCTCTTGAGAGATTACATGTGCTTTGTGAACCCATCTTCCAACAGGACTTATACTAATGGCTCTAGCTCGTTATACAGGATGAATTCAAATTAGATATTGACTTGACTTGATACATGCTACCTTGATTAACAATTAAAAGTCACACATTATTTGCTGCATAAAGTTTGCCATTTATTATAATGCAGTTATTGTTAAAAGTGCTGAGTTGCTATGGATGCAAATGTGCCTTTTCAGGCATTATAGCACAGTATTATGAGGTAACTATATGAAGTAAATTAATGCTTTGTGTGTATACCCCATGTTCAGTGGATACCCACCAGTTTCCTAATTGGGTTCGCTCACTTGCCTGTCTTAAAGGAGCAATTTGACATTTTGAGAAATATGTTTCTGAGAGTTAGATGAGAAGGTTGATGGCATTGGTTATATCTGTTCATTAATGAGGAAACAGTAGCCAAGTGTGTAGCTCTGTACAAACTACTTCTATTACTAGTACCGCTAGTATATCTGAAGAACACTAATTAATACATAACACATTGTTTGGTCAATCAGTAGAAAAACAGAAGTGTGAAAACCAAAGTGAGGTTATGATTTTTTTGGCCAAGAGTAGTGATTCCTTGTAGCCACTGTTGATTTCCTGGAATAGTGATGACATTCAAAGATAACCAACTCCCAGCTCCAGCTTCCAATTTCCAGCACAGAGAGAGATGAGATTGTCATCTCACGTTTGACAAGAAAGCAGATGAGTGTATTTTTCAAAATGCTGAAATATTTCTTGTAATACTGGAACTATCTTTGTCTTTCCACCAGCAGCATGCAGCACTGCGTAGATATGATATAGTAAAAAAAAAAAAAAAAAAAACAGTCTCCTCCCTGTATGCATATGTGACGAGGTATGTTGTTTATGGTTGATGATGGAACCTGATGGATGCATGTGAAAGGCTCAGTGTACAGTCTGACCCAATGTATTACACCCTCCCACTTGGCATGTGCGCCACATTCCTCTAAATTCATTGTTCTTGTAAAAATAAAGATGGAGCAAAAATATGTGTTGACCTGTGAGAAGCACAGCCCATTCACATGAAAGCAGATTGTAACATTAATCACAGTAGCTGGTAAATGACTTGGCTTATTAAGTCAAATGAGAAACTGTGGTATTGGTTTGAGGTTGAAGGCTCCCTTGAACTTACACAGTTTCCCAGCAGGTAATTTAAATGAACGATGTTGGCTATGTTTATCTTTCAGCATAGAAGCAAAGTCGCTAATGATAGATTGTGTAACTGATCTAGATTAAACCAAAGGCTAAACGGGGAGTCACTGGTAGGATTTACTAAGCCACAGCAGAACGTTTTAGTTTCCATGTTTAAGATCTCTTTCACTACATGAATTCATATATACATTTTTATATTTATATATTATTATATATCTCTATAAAAAGCATAACTATATTATAATCTGCCAAATTAGTTATGTGCCTTTAGTTTAAATCTGTAACTTTGCTGTTGACTGCATCCCTGCCTGCAACTGACAGCACCCGCATTATGAGAAATGTTTACCAAAGAGACACTTGGCAGACATAGGGAAAGGACAGTGTTTCTAATTGTGTGGTTGCTGGTGAGCTCGGTGTTGCAAGCTGGGTTGAAACTGTGTAGGCGCCCAGAGCGCATTCTGATGCTCTCACTGTCGTTGATGATCAATGAGACTCAGCACTTCTAGACTCCTTTGCTTCCTGGAAATAAAGCAGAGAGATGTGAACAGAAGTGGATGGCATGGTATGGCAGCTTATAAAATACTGATCACAAAAGTCTGGGTCTTGTTTAATTGTGTACCACTGGTGTAACAATAAACATACAGAGAGAATATCGAGCACGTGTTGATCTATGTAGATGAAATGATTCGGTTTTTCACTCTTTAACTTTCTATCTCACCCAAGCCACAGAAAAGTTCTTCAAAGTCAGTTTCCTATTCATACTTTCATTCATTAGAACAGTGACTACGCTGCACAGTGATGATGTACATTTTGATAACAGATTCACAACTGATTAAAGATTCCCATGCTGTCCCATTTTCTCGTTCAAATGGTTTCAGAAAGATTTTGTCCTACTTTTAAAGCATGAAAGATCAACATCTGGACTGCTTTAAATCATAAAGTAAATGTATGCTGTTTTAGAAGAGCTACTGCTACAACCCATGACATAATTTCATCAGTGCAATAATATTAAGCAAACAGCACAACATTAACTTAATATTAATCTCATGGTCAAATTTTCTGTAGTGAGAGGGATTACAGTCATAATACATGCTAACTTAATCTCCTAATTAGTCATTCAGGCCCCTCAAACTTTCATCAGAATTCAGCAGTCAGAAACGTTTCAATCAACCTCATTATTTACTGCCTGTTTGACAGCAATGTAGAGATCACACCAACAAGCAAAGCCCACTTCTATTTTATTTACCAGAAGTGGTTCACCATCTTGGGTTTTCACACACACTCGCACTTTTACGTGCACACACACACACAAAGAAATACTCACACACAGACAGGAACTTTCCTGTCAAAGGATAGTTGTTCTCATAATAAGAAAGCCAAGTGAGTGAGTACAAAGGCGGTCAAAGGCGATCTCTTTGTATATCTACATGCATTGAATGCCTCTTCTCCAACCCATATATAGGTTCCTAGCTAATTTCTGCCAGCCTGCATACGAATATTAAATCGTGTGGAGAGGTGTTTCAGTCTTTGAATGAGCACATATGTCTGTTCTACCTCTCCAATCCATCATTTACTGTATCTGTTCTTTTTAAGTCCTTTTACTGACGTGTGCATGTGTGTATGTGTGAGTGTGCGTGCGCGTGTGTGTGATAGTCCTCTGTGAACCTTTTGCGTTGAAATGTCTTTTATCTGACAGCTCTATGATGCAGTAAGAATTTCCTGATGAATTAGTCACCATTATTTTTCTGCCTACAGACCTTTTAGTAATGTCATATGTTGCCTGCCACATATGGAGTACCATTAGAAGGGCATAACATAACAATTTGTCAGATTACAGATCACACATATTAGCCCATGTGACATATTGCATGTTATGTAAACAAGAAACTGTAGACATTTATTATAAATGTGACACTCATCTGCATCACTTGTACATTCATATCCCTCCCCAGTAACATGACACATATGTGTACCCTCGCAAATACATGCATAAGGGACATTTGGTTTTTGAATGTTTACGAGATTCTGCAGTTTTGATCGGTTGTGAGGGGTAATACTGAAAACACATTGTAAACAAGCTTTAATCTTATATCAAATGTCAACTCTTACACCTCTTAAGTTTTAGTTTGTTCTGAAATATAGGGTTCATTTAAAGTAAAACTATATCATTATTTAAAAGAAAAAACAAATCAATCCACCTCTTACAAATAAAAAGCTGATCCAAGCAATAAAATGCACATTTTATCAATTTAGCATGTCAAGGGGTTTATCAAGGGGTTTATCTGCTACAGCATAAGTTTGGCTAGTATGACCAGTGGCCTCTGATCACTAATGTTAGCAAACTTTTGATTGATTGTACTGAGACTTGTTTGCTGATGATCTACTCTACTTTTATTACAGTTATGCTACAGATTAAGATTTTCCATTATCCCAAAATTGTCATTTTGTGGCCACAGTGTCAGCTTTTTAGCAAAAGACTTGCTTTAAAAGAGAACTTACAGAAGCAGACATACCCTTTACTGTAGTACCTTTAGTACAGAGTTTTTTCATTAGTCTCGTTGCTTCAACAGTAGTAAGTATTTACAGGGAATTATGTAAATATATCCACCGAAAATGGCTTTTGCACATTTGCTCTACTAGTTTTGATCTGTTTCACAATTTTGCAGAACAAGGTATTGGCAATGCTATTATTGAAAATACTGGTCAGTGGATGTGCTACATGAGGAGGACTCATTATCCAATATCCAAGTGACATAAAGGACTTTCAAGGGTTAATTTATCTATTTGCTTATGCCTTATTCGCATATGTTTTTAAACTTAAGACCATCTTATTAATGTAGTCAGTGTCCTCATCTGGTTTTCTTGAGTTACACCCTTCATATTTACTCCCCTTACATTCCCATGAGAGCAAAGGGGAAAGAGAAACACAGCAGGGGACAAACTTAAGAGTCATTTGTAGTCATAAGTTCTGCAAAAAATATCCCCTGTGCACAAGCACTGAAATCCAGAAGTGGTGAACACTTCATTTTTAATATTTGAACCATATGAGCTTGTCTCATTAATTCAAAAGTTTTATCACAACGTTTGGTTTCATTTCAGTAGGGTGTGGATAATATATGTACACACCAGCCATTACAATTATGATAAAAATACCTCCTTATACGGCCCAGTAAGGTAGTGGTAGAGACAGGCGTGACTGGGAGAGGCCTAGTGCCACTTTCATCAGTACTCACTAGAGTGAAACCACTAATATATACAGACCGAGAGAGAAGGCTTTTAGTCAGACAACCACAGGCTGCTCAGTTTTGTCAGGCAATGAAACGGTTAAACTGCACTTTTGCTTTTTTCTGCCTCCCAGCTGTCTGGTATTACTGGTTGTGTCTTGTGCCCAGAAATTGGGTGGAGGGTATTATCAGATGGGTATGATAGAAACCATCAGGAAATGTGCAGAAAGATGCATGCATTGCTTTGAGTTGTTTTCTGAAAAAGATGTGTCCTTTTGTTCTTTGCACTTATTTTCTTACTATTTATCTGTCCATCTATTATCTATTATATCTTTCTATCCGTCTGCCTCATTTTCCCTCTCTTTGTGCATGCATGTAGGCTATTATGTTTGCATTGCTGAGCAGGCTGTTTGCCCTCGGGGTATTTTTTTTTTTATGTCGACATTTTTGGCACAAGCAGGAACACATAGGTGCATGCATGCTAATGATGAGACAAAGTCTTTTTGTCATAGCTTGATCAAAGCAAACACACATGCAAGTGTGCACATGCAGACACTCGATTAGATGACCCCTGTTCATGTGTTCTGTCATGGGCAATATGGCATTTCCAGTGACAGATTTATTCTGGAAATTCACAGTCAGTTTTGAAAGAATGACTCTTTAGTTTTAGACAAAAGCAGATTTCATATTTCTAACTGATGGCTGTCAAGTTTGTCAGCTCAAAGGAGGACAGCTGCGAGCTCGGAGATTTCGGTCATATCCAGCTCACTAACTGTGAATTAAAAACTTCATCTCAGCTCACTGTGATGTTTCCAGCTCACTTGTTTTAAAATGAGAACTCTGTAAATGTATTTTATGTTCATCACAAATAATATAGTCCTAAAAGACTAACGTTATGGTGCACGTTCAAGTCTAGCGGCTGTTTCAGTTGATTTCCTTATTTCTTCTGTATATAAAATCCATACATAATAGGATTGTCATCTATTAAAGGGAAGACTTTGTTATTATTTCAAGATTTAAACACAAGTTTGATTCAAATTCGTGGTAACATAACTTTATATGCACTAGAAAAATTATACCTGGGCATTGCAAGCAACATAGTGTAGCAAATGTAAAGCTATCTGAGTTTAGCTGCGGTTGCTGGATAATGAACTTCCCCAAACCAAATAAAGACAAAGCTGCTTAAATAGCTCAGGGTATATCCTGGTTCCCTGTCAGAGAATGTTACGTTCTTATGTATTATTATGTATTATGTAAAAGAGATAGGCCTATGGTCCTTGAAGTAATACAGGGTTGCTGATCTAGTTAGCTTGCTATGCTAACAGCATGCTAACAGCTCCCGGTTGCTGTATGTGAGAGCGGACGAAAGGAGAAGTTTCCTCCATTCTTTACACTGCTTTTGTGTTTTGGATCGCCTCATGCTTGGAAGTGGGATTTAGCAAATGGTCAGCTCTGTCACACAGACAAATCCCATCAGAGACCTATTAAGGTTGTAATGAGCACACATGTAATGCACCCATTATAATCAGTCCAGTGACCTGGCTGTGAGCGCTGGACCTCCTCTCCTGGCACTGTGGAAAGTCTTTGACTTTTATTGGCTGTGTTCTGACAGTAGAAAGCTGTTCACACACAGTTTAATGCCTGCTCCATCTCTGATAGTCATTACTGAATGAATAAACCGTGGATAATTAGCTTTACATTATTTGGCATTTTCCCCTTTATGCGAACGTATAAGACACAGTTTTGAGTTGAGTTCATGACAAAATATACCACTTAGCTGGGATTAATTGATTTAATTAGTTGAATTTCAGTATAGGACAAATAGCAAATCAGTTGTTTCAGCTGCCTCCTTTTTGATTTACCATCTTTTTATACTCATAGAACTAAACATTGTGCCCCCGTGGCCTTTTATATTTTCAATCATGTGTGGGAGCAAGGCATCTCATATAAATATGATTACCACTGATTATAGTATTTCAAACATGCTGTGAGTGAGCCTGTGGTCCACAGTGAGAGTGGCTCTCATTCATAATACACTGAAACATCTGAGTTACTAACCTCACATCCTGTGCCAAATGCAGCAGGAAATGCTTGATTTCCTGTAGTGAAGTGTAGGTGGGGGCTGTTGTGTATTTGTGTGTGTTTGTGTGCATGTACATACACGTGCGTGTGTATGTTTGACACACTGGGTGTGTGCATTTGTATGCAAGTGTCAACATTTAATTTACATATGAAGATCTAACAACCAAAGTGTATTTTAAGCATCCTCTAAGAACAGCCTGTGATTAAACACACTCAGTTAGGACATCCTGTTAACAGTTTCTTTTGGTAATCATGAGATTGCTGCAGATCCGTTAAGGTTATTAGAAATTTGGAAATTACAGAGAACTGAAATTTCATCTTATCAGCAAATCTATCACACCCATTACAGAGTAAAGGAACTTTCCCTGATATTTCATTCAGATTTGTCGTTAATTTTGAAAAATTCAATGATTGAAGAATGGATTTGTGATACTGAAATATATGCTCACATGTATATTTCTTCCTTTTTCAAAATGCACTATCAAAGAGTATTACAGTATAAAACTTTATCATATGCGAAGACCTATTTAACAGTGTGATGAAAGCATTCGCTCCGTAAGTGACGCAAAACTGTCAAATTCACAAGAACAAATGACCTTGTTTTGCAATTTTGGTCACTTGACTAACAAGCATTTTAGTTGTGTTCAACTCTCACACACATACACACACACACACACACACACACACACACACACACACACACACACACATATATAATATGTGCACACAACTACCAGCTCTGATCCCTGAAAATACTATACTGTTGTCAAGGAAACAGCCCAAGCCAAAAATGTGTGCATGTTTGTGTATGTCTATGTATATGTATATGTCTTTTTGTCCTTAGGTGGGCAAATTGGAGTTTGATGCCCCTGTTGTGAGGACAACTCAGAACTCTGAGGACATTTTTGCCTGTATTCAGATTCTCAAAATGTTGTTTCATGGTTCACCATGAATCAGGTCTATGTTAGGGTCAGGTTTAGGGTTAGGGTTATGCATTTAGGTGTGATGGTTCAGGTTAGGGTAAAGGGCTACATAATGTCAATGCATGTCATCACAAAGATAGCTGTAGAATGGTGTGTGTGTGTGTGTGTGTGTTTGTGTGTGTGTGTGAGTGAGTGAGTGAGTGAGTGAGTGAGTAAGAGAGAGTGTGCATTGTACATCTTGGAATAGCTTCAGTGACGCATATATTTGCTCGCCAGCTAACCACCCTCTTTCACCTCCCCATTCTGTGTTACAACATACATCCATCTGTCCTCTCATCCTTTAATTTCTTTTCTTTTTTCTTATTTTTTGTTTCTTGTTGTACTTATTTTGCCTTTCCTTTTCTTTAATTTTATTTTTCTCTCCCGGTATTTCTTCTTCTCTTCTGTCTCATTTCCTCTTCTCTCTTCTCATTTCCTCTCCTCTCTTCCACACATTCTCTTTTCTCTTTCTCTGCCTTTTTCTCTCTTTTTCTCTCTCCTCCACTTTTATCCTCTCCTCTTCTACCCTCTCCCCTTTCCCCTCTCCCCTTTCCCCTCTCCTCCCCTCTCCTCCCCTCCCCTCTCCTCTCCTCTCCTCTCCTCTCATTTCTGTTCTTTCTGATCGTCACATTTTATTAGTGTTAAAACTCATGAAAACTACAATAGATACATGACTAATTAATCCTGTTAATCTCAGCTGATTTGATCAAAAATATATTTTTCTAAATAACATCTCACCCAAAAAAGAAGAATATACCACAGGCTGCCAAAGCCTATTCGTGAGATTAGTGTTAGCAACTCTGCTTATGAGGCATGTAAGGTTTATTTTTACAGGCAGTAAAATCCCATGAGGGCGCAATGACTTCATATTGTCTCTGATTAATGGTTCTACATGAGGATGGAGGGGGGTGGGGGGTGGATGGAAAACTCAGCCAAAATCCTATCTCCTCCATCCCTCCGAGGTATCTACAACCTACATTTATACAACCATGATCTGGTGTCAAAACTTTGTGTTTTTTTTTTATATCTGTACTACCAGGCTGTCCAACTGCCATTTTACATGTGACACGGATCTACTTTTCCTATAATTATCCCCACAAATAAACACCAGTGTCAGTTGCTCCAAGATATTGGCGTGTTTTAAGATGTATCATCTAATCTGGGTTCATTTTGACATGACAGCAATACCTGTCTTTAAAGACTAATCTCTAATCCACCTTCAAACACCCTTCAGTGCAGATAAATATAAAACTTTAGCATTAATCTTCACATTTTCATGTCACATTTTCGACATACATGTGATTGATCCATTTTTAGCTACATGCGGCCAAAATGTAGATGATGAAACGAATGATATCTGACCACATGTGATCATGGATCACACGGTCACTTGTCATCAGATGTTCCAGCTTTTTGTGTGATGTTAGGTCAGAAACCTGGGTTTCTTTCAATTTCTTTAACCCTCAGCCTAAATATAACAATGCTCACCGTGATTGCATCTACAGGAGCAGAGAGGACTGCATCCAATAAAGTTTGCCAGTTTGGCATTTTGACAAGTGTTTGCGTGTATGTGAGAGTTTGTGATGTGTGTGTATGACTCGTTGTGAGTCACTGCTGTCCCCCTGGGTGCAGGGCCAGGGCAATGAAGAAGGGTTTATGTACGAGTGTGTGTTTGGGAGAGAGTGAAGCGAGTGTGCATGTGTCTGTGTGCACATGTGGATTTTTACATCCATACATTTATGTGTGTGTGTGTTTATTTGTGCCATATGACAGCCAAGACCTGAACACTCTCCTCTTGTGACTCAGGACTGTGACAGTGTCCAATGCTGAATCTTTTTTTATCTGTCCAAGTCTATGTGCTTTTAAAATGTTTTTTGTTGTCATTTTATCACCTGGTTATAGTTTAACTTATGATCATGCCGTGAAGTCCATCTTTTATATGATGTACAGATCATCTATAAAGACCAAAATCCACATAGACCAAAAAGTTTAATGTATTTATTTTGTCTGTTCCATAGAACTCTATTGTTTTCCAAAGGTTCTTAAAAACACATCTGTGAGTTATTGCACTGTATAATATGTTTCTTTATTAGCATACCATTTATTTTTATCACACATACCTGTCCTGCTGCTGTAAAACTCACTAAAGGTCTAAATTTGTATTATTCCACCTCTGAAAATAGTCCCCAACAATGCACTGTTTACTCCTGTTTGAGAGAAATTTGATAACAAATGAGGGAATTTCAGAATTTTTTTAAGCACATCTGTGTATCATTCTGACTTATTAAGAAAGAAATTCCTAAAAAATGAATTAGCACCAACCATATTCTTCAAGCTAATAATAGATCAAAATTGAATGTAATCTAAAGTCAGATTTTTACCTGACGTCCTAAATAACACAAGATAAGGACTAAAATATGAAGGAAAAAAAGCTACAAGATGACTTCACAACAGGAACAGCAAGAACAACAAGTCCTGTGCCAGCTGGTCTAAATCACGTGATCTGCCATTAATCAGGCTGCCTGATGAGCCTGAGCAGCTTCAACTGGTAGCTGGTCCACCTGAATTCAGTGTGAGTCAGTCTCGCCAGCAGGGGAGTTGATAGAGAACAGATATCATGGACTCTTCCTCAGTGGAGTCAATTAAGCTGTCAGCATGTGTGTGATTGGAGCGGGACCGACTGTCTGTGACTCAGGATGCCGCCTGTGAACAAAATGGAAAACCAGCATCATTTCATGAGTTTGAGTCTGTTTTTTGGGGGGGACCACTGTCTGGACAGATGAGAGGAGAAGCAAAGATGAAAAGAAAGAAAGAAAGAAAGAAAGAAAAAGAAAGGAGGGGTTATTACTTTGACTTTACAGTAAAATGTTTTCCTGGCAGCATTTGGGGAAAAGCATGATAGAGATCTATAACAGGCTCTCAGCTCAGATTATTATGTGTGGCTTTCTTGATGAGAGTGTACATTTTGTGTCATTATGTGTGTAGTTTTGTTGTGTGTGTTAAATGTTTCAACCTTCTGACCATTAAAAACAGAAAACTGTGCCAACTTCAATAAAAACAGCATATTGAAATTATAAACAATCTCAACCGGAATGTCTTCCAGTCAAAGTGAATAGATCAGAGTGGCACTGCCATTGTTTTACTAGTGGTTAACTAATAGCAGGGGGTGGGATAAAGAAAGGAGAGAGGCAGCGTTAACAGCATTCAGCTGACGGGACCAAAAGAGGTTAAAACCTCCACATGTAGACGTTCAAAGACGACACGTCTGAAACTGGGAAGGACCCGGTTCAAACTGCTCCAGTGACTCACTGCTCCTTCTCCCGGTCTTACGGGAAGTGGAATGTGTTTTAATTCCAGTTTTTTTGTTTTTTTCCACACGCCTCCTTCCCTTGGTGGAGTGGAGGAGGGTCAGACCGTACCTTAATATTTTGTCTGTCTGTGCGAATGTTGTGGTGTGTCTGTTTGTTCATGTGTGTGTCTCAAGTCTCCACCCGAGGGCAGATAGTCCAAATTATGTTACTGGTGTCTAGGGAGAGTTAGTAAAGTCATTCAGACTGAAAGTCTGACTTTTGGCCCTGCTGAGCCCAAAACATCATTTTAACCTAAAGCTAATATTAGATTATTAGAATCCAAGTAATAATTGATCAGCTTTTGATTCAAATTAAAAAATAGCAGGATATTTTTAACAATAGTTTTGAGAAATGCATTTTATTGTTTTCTTGCCATGCATTAGATATCAGTATGATACAGGGGTGCTATAGCCTACAGCCAGCAGTCAGTTTAGCTTAGCCTAAAGAGTAGAAATGAAGAAACTAGGAGCCTGGATCTCTTCAAAGACAAAATCTGGCAGTCAGCTTTTATAAACTTCATTATTTCATTTTCTATCTAGATAGTGTGCTCTGTTTATTCTGAAGTGTTAAATTGACAGTTTGTGGTTTTTAATGATGGGTTGTATTTTGGAGTATTTCTTAGAGAAGGGACTTCCTGGTGTTATTCTTGGTTGTCTGGCAACCTCACAATGTTGACGAGTCTTGTCAAACTATTCCTTGGAGCAAAAAGAGGCCAAAAGTGAAGCACAGGCTTAAAACCACAGCAGAATCTATTAAATACAGAAGTGAGAGCTTTGAGGTTCCAGTCCCATTACAAAATGTTTAGTGTCATATGTGATAGTTAATTCCTGATTCCAGCTCTAAGTGAAATCTATGGTCTAAAACCTGCTAAACTAATGGAAAAAAAAATATTGTTATAAATTGATAATATGCAACAGAAATATTCAATACATCAGTCCTCCATCAAATGTCACTGCTCTGAAGCTCAAACTGTTGTGTTTTTCTTGCTTGTATTGCACCCTAAAGGTGTCACTGTTAACGTGTTCACGTTTTTGTCAAGAACAAATAGAGCACTTATTATATCTGTGTCTAACCAGCACTTCACAACACTAAATGCAGAGTCTGGTTCTACTGCCCCATGGCTGTTGTCATTCAGAAGCAGCTCCTTCAGCCCAGACTGGCTTCCTTGGAAACTCTTGGCCAATTTCTGTTTGTCTTGACTAGGGTTTTTCCAGCCTGAGGTGGCTATTTTGGTCAGATAAATACATTGTTGTTTTGAGAGCGGGGGTTGAGGAGCGAGGCACAGATGAGATCACCTCACAGGGCTCCTGAGCAGCAAAAACAACAGGCAGCAAGACAAGACAAGCACTGCCACAAATGAAGGCGGAAAATAAAGGCTTGGGAGATTATTGACATCCCATCCTAGAGTCAGGTTGGCCTGAGGCGAGCAGTCGGGAACGAGCGTGTTCTTTGGTGTCTCAGAAACCTAGGCAGAAATATCTGGACACAGTGGAAATAAAGTGAGTGAGATGTTTGTCATCTGAAGACATATAGTTTTGTGCAACTGAAACGTGTGTAATAGCTGCTCTGGGATTTTAAGGCCTCCACCACAGGGCAGGATCGGCACATCTGTATTTTGTTTTGTGATTAGAGTTGTTTGTGTGTGCCTATGAGAACATGGGAAAGTGAGTTTTTTTCCTTGGGTAGGAGGGACCACAATACTGTAGATTTCATAATACATGACACAAACATCTGTCTTTCTTGCTGCCTCACTGTCTGTGTGTCTGTGTTTTAACAATGGGCATGACTTGTACCGCATTTATCTTCTGATCAGCAGCTATGAGTGAGTGTGTGGGTGTGTGTTTCCATGTACACCCGTGTCTGTGTATATGTGTGTGAAAGAGTTTATTGCCATGCGGTTGTCTGCGGTTTCAGCCAGGTGTGGTTGGAGTTGGACAGGTCTTTGGTTCCACTTCCAGGTGCAGCACTCGTGTGAGCTCACAGACAACAACAGCTGAACACAGCGTGTAGCGTAAATGTGTGTGCACAGTGGTAAAAAGAAACGAAGTATATCTACTCAAGTACTGTATTCAGGTACAATTCTGAAATATTTTTATTTAAGGCTACCTTAGAGAGGGAGCGATTGAAGTTTTTTCTAATGCACTGCACTACCAGCAGAATCACATTTTTCACAATCACAAAAACACATTATAAACCTATGAAATCTAGAGTGTGCGTTAGCTGTTAAAGATTAACCCAGTGTTTGCCAACTGTTGTACCTACTAAGCCATTAAAAAAAAAAAAAAAACAATGTATATTTGGGATCACACATATTTCACATGACTGTGAGTTATTAGCACTTCCAATATTTCACAATAAAGTAAACATTAGAGAACATTTAAAACATAAATATATATTTGTGTCGAACATGGTAATTCCTGCCCTAACAATCATCTAACAACTGTTAGATAAATCATATGTATTGTTTGAGAATGAGCTAGTGTGCATTACTGTAAGTCAGCTAAAAGCAGCTACAGCAGGTGCTTTTACTTTTGATACTTTAGGTAAGTGATAATAATACTTCTGTACTTCTGTACTTAGCAATAGCTTAACGTTTTAGGAAGTAAGTGTACTTGCATTATTGCCAAGAATTACTGTAAATGAGAAGATTCTACTCTCAAGTTCAGCATGAGATATTTTGTTTGTTTAACACCTACAAACCTAAAGTGTGACCTGTGGTTTCACAGGAATTTTTCTTGGTCTCACACACAGTGACTTCCTGTAGTCTTGTCATCACCATGTAGTCTTAGCTGCAACTAGCAGAGAAGCACTGCGGGCACGTTTTCTAATGCCCGCTTGACTAGGATAGCTATGGTCCAGAAGAGGACCTCCAGGATTGGCTTGGACTCCATTCAGACGTCTTTCACCAGCATCCTGGTCTGCTGTATGGAAACATCGGAGGAGAGGAGGTCCAGTCATGGTGTGCTCCTCTGCGCCACAGAATCCTGCACTGCCTCACCTTCAGCTGCCTTGGATCACCTTGATTCCCCTCAGCTTCATCTTATTGGCCATAACTTGCATCACCAGCTGTCAGCCCTTCACCAGTTCTCATCATTACCTGGATTATCCATCCCTGAGTCAAACCTTCCAGTCATCTGCCCACTGCACTAATGACCATTAAAGATCACCATAAATTTAAATTCTGACACTGTCCTTTGTCTGCATTTGGGGCCCTTCTTCAAAATCACAGACTTATTAACAGTATTACAATAATCAGATTGCCCCATCCCATCAGATCTCAGAAGCTAAGCAGGGCCGGGCCTAGTTAGTACTTGAATGGGAGACTGCCCTGAGGTTGCACGAATCAGTGTGGTCTTACTGTCGGTCCCAAACCTGAATAAATGAGAGGGTTGTGTCAGGTAGGGTATCTGCTGTTAAAAACTCCATAAGAACCAAAAAAAATATTTATTTATTTGCTCTGATTATATACCAAAATAAATGAAAAACAGACGTGTACATGTGGTTTTAAGTTTTCAGTGTGTGTGTGTGTGTTTCCTCATGCATCTGGAGCTCCTTAAAGAGTGTGTGGGTGGAGGGAGTTATGCAGTAAAATGAGGTCATCACTGCTGTTGATTTCTATGACATACACTATTACTTACACTCCTGTGACTTCACCAACGTCTCTGCTGACAGCATGAATAAAACATGTCCCCACTGAAAGATGACATCCTTCTCCTCCCTCATCTGCTATTTTTTAAAGTTTTCTTCATCATTACTGACCCATGTCAACTCAGTGTGTATGTTCGTCCTAGTTTTATTTCCATGTCTGGCTTCTGTGTTGATTACCTGCCATCTTGCATTCAGTTCAACAAGTTCAGCCTTCACATCGCTAATTTGTGAAATTGCATAACAGGAATGGGAAAAGAGTGTGTACGTGTGGGTATATGCTTTACAGACAATGCTGCACCCCAGTTTATAAAAGATGATTGACAGATGGTGATAATATCACTGTCTTAGTGGTGTTAAGCTGACTCATCACAAACATTTCTACTGAGTTTCATTGCAGGCGAGTCATAAGATAATTATTGATACGTGCGGTAAACATCCATTTTGGCTTCTTCAGAGACGGGCAGTGATTTGACTGTAGCCTTTAGAAGCACGACTGTCTACCAGAGATTAATAGCCATGGATGGGTGGTCATGGATGTGCTTTTGACGACCGGGCACCAACATTTTGCCTCTCAAGAAGCCCAGAGCCGAGCTGGAGGACGACAACTTCCAAAGTTAGGTCACCGTGGTCAGCACTGAACAGGCAAGGGTGAGGGGGCATAGTGGAGGAGAGAGGATGGAGGGGAGTTGAGGAGGCTGGTGTAGACGAGTGGGGTTGCAGACATGGGGGACGGAGGACAGCCGTTATTGTCAGGATCCATCAGCGAGCCCAAGGGTGACATGAGAACAGGCAAGACAGGAGGAATAAAGGGAGGCGGAGCAGTCGTGGCCCCGAACTAATCACCCCTCAGCCCTCCAGTGCACTTGTTTGCTGTTCCACGCCCCCCACACCACTTCCTCCCCTCCCCTGTTGATCTGTTCTCAGTGCAGATGTGCAGCCCTGCAGCTGCTGGATTCCTCAACATGTTCTACTTTACAGGGCCATGTCAGTTGTCTTCCATGTTTCCCACTTTAACCACGTTACTAATGCGTACTGCATGCCAAACAGATGGATCAAAACTCAAAGCCAAAAACAAATATAAATGGGTTGAAAAACAAAAGGAATACAGAAACCTCTGTGGCGAGGATCACTGACTGGTTTGACTATGAAAACCAGGAAGTTTATGTTGATTTCCTTAAAGGAATAGTTTATAGTAATAGTTTATTTTAGAAACCAGAACAGGAAAAGTTCTTGCTGAGACTCAGATGAGAAAAACTGATGCCAATGTTCACATCTGTCCAATAAACATGTAGCCTGAACTAGCAGCATGTTAACTTAGCTTAGCAAAAACATTGGATATGGGTGAGGCAGCCTGGCCGGTGCTAACTGCTCAGCAACTGCTTCTGAACAAGAAATTGACTGGTATATAAACACTTGTAAATATAATTTAATGTTTGGATCATTTTTGCAAAATTACATTGTGATCATATGGCAAGGAAGGACTGGAAAACTGCTCCTACCTGTTTCAAGAAATGTCAACAATGAAAAACAACAACGTCAAAAGTGTCATTTGTTTCACTTCATTTGAACTGCTGATAAATCAGAGATGTGGACTGTGATTTAAAGGTCTGGAGCCATATTAGAATTGTGTTCATAGTGGTGTGAAAATCCTAAAAACATTTTCAGTATGAGAAAGAGTTTCATACAGTAATTAGGACTACGTCAAATTTTGCATAAAGTGATGTGGGCAGTTTGGGATTGAACAAGTAAAGGATGTTTCTCTAATGTCAGAAGAGATCTCAAGTCACAGGAGAAGCCATCCATTTTGGTCACTGCGTGATACCAATTTCAGCTCACTCCACCTCAGCCTCAGAAATAATAACATCCTCAGGTTGACTTAGATAATAACCTGTAGTCTGACTATGGAGACACTGTCTGCCTTGTTTTCAGGTCTTCAGAGGAAAAACATGTTTTGCTGGGGCTGGCAACTGCTTAGCGCTGCAGCCCAAACATAAATAGTGGTGTAGCCAGGCAGAGGAAGCAGTGAGGCTGCTGTTGCAAGTGGCAGCTGCACGTCTACTGCTCCTGTGACGCCCAGGTGTAAACACTCTGAGACCTTGGTTGTGGATCCAGCACTTATAAGACAATTCAAAATGTATGGACTGATCTTACAATGAGCACATTCAGTACAGGGCTTTTCAGGCCTTTTAATATCAAAGGCTCTTCACCCCCACCCACAGCCAACCTCCTGCCAGAAAAATTGATCCGCATTCGACCATGAACCCAATTTAATTAGATTTTCAAACATTATCCTTTGGAACCACATCTGAGAAGACTGTTCTTGTTAAATATAACTTGGTACAAAATTATATAACTGTGTGTTGATGCCAACAGAGCGAAGAACAAAACCCATTAATGCGACTGTTTCGATATGTATATATTGTGCTTATGTTTAAGGAGTACAGAGTTGGAAACTAGTATTGAACTTAGTGGGGCCCACTTTGGCAACAGATGTGGTTTAATTTGATTGTTCCTAGTTGTAAATGTCCATACACAGACCTACAGTTATATACAGTAATCTTTAAAATCAAATTATATCTCAATCATTTAATCAGTACAAAACTGCTAATATGTATTAAAAGAATTATCAAACAGGTGGTATTGTTCTTTTGATCTAAATTAAGTTCATATTCTGAAATGGTGAACTAATCCTTTAGATAAAGATAAGAAAAGACATCAAATCTGTTCTACTGTATACTGTGAACACACACTGTTGATGATTGTAGACAGACACACACACTTAACCAGTAACAGTAACAAGTCTTTATACTGACATCTATCTGGACAACATCAAGCCAATAACAAATAGTTAATTCATTCTAGGTCAGACTGTACTGATAAAGGGATCTTGTTAAACAAAGTTAGTACAGCAGACAGCCAAAAAGATACTGTATGTATGTGTGACGGAGAAGAACCAGCCTGTAACAGACCGGCCTGATAGACAGACACACACACACACACATAGCTGGGCAGAACCAGACAGACAGGTCCTTATGCACATGGTGTACTTCATCATGAAGCATGGTGTGTAAGACAGGGAGTGCTCGGAACACACACACACACACACACACACACACACACACACACACACACACACACACACGCGCACACACACACACACACACACACAGCAGACGAAAACAAATGTGAAAGTACAGGGTCAGAAATGGTACAATAAACACTGAGTGGAGTCACATGTGTGTTTACTTAGTTGAACAACACATTATACCCCATTATTTCATAATGCACTAACAAAGACACCAAAACTGAAACTGTAAACTGTGTGTGTGTGTGTGCGTGTGTGTGTGTGTGTGTGTGTGCGTGTGTGTGCGTGTGTGTGAGGGTGTGTGTGTGTGTGTGTGTGTGTGCGTGTGTGTGTGCGTGTGTGTGTGTGTGTGTGTGTGTGTGTGTGTGTGTGTGTGTTTGGCTCCACAAACAAATCAATACAAATATTGTTGTGGTCATATTAATGACCTGGTTTTATGTGTTTTGTTTGGTGACAATGCAACAGCTTTTTTCCACTGTATTTATTTAAGATCTACATGTTCTTGTTAAGGTCTATAGATGGCCCTACTATAATTTTGCTATCTAGTGTTAACGTTATGTGTATCTTTTGTTAAGAGTACATAAATATAAATAAATATATCATAAATATCAGATCTAGATAAAAGTTGAATGCACTTTATTTGATGTTTGATTGTGATAAACCATGCTAACTCCTTTTAATGTTGTTCTGCTTCTTCTGTTACCCATCAGCATTAATTACAGTATCCATTTGTCTTGCTCAAACAATCAATTTAAAAATGGAATTCCAGTTTCAGCACCTTTTTCATAGTCGCAGTTTGTTCTTTTTCATTGTTTCCAGTGATAATGATATGAATTGTTCTCACAAAAGAAATTCCTGAGATGTCGGTGACATTAAAAAGTCAGACAGGATGATCTGGCGTGTGTTAAAAGAAAACAAAGGAGCAGCGCAATTATTACTGTTGTGCCACAACTTGAAGTCCAACATCCTGGTTGAACTTTGACCTACTGTACTCACAGTAAGTTTACATGCACACAAGAACGGTTAGTACTGACATTTTGGGTGTGCTCACTCTCAGTTTTACCTCAAAATAAAGTGGTTAAGATACTGCGGCTAAATCTTTGCCATGTTTACAACCTGACTATTGTCTTACGTTTCTTGCACCTCTGCATTTTGTTGAATTGAGTTACTTGAGTCATCAGTTACTTCTGTGCATATAATGCTAATCAATGAAAAATTATTCTACAAACATTCTGCAAACAGAATTTTTAAAAAGTACAATTAAAAGAATTTTCCTTCTGTGGTTATTGTCAATTCCTGTTGAGCTTGATACATGTGGTGAGCTGACGCAAGGAAACTGGTTGTGATGCAGCAGAAATCTTCACACTGCGGCACAGAAACTGCAGCAGTAGAAGGAAGATTTCACAACAGATGCTTAGGCCCTTCTAGCTAACAGGAATCTGCAGCGCTTTGTGTGTCTGCTGTAGCCTTGTGATTTGCGACTCTTTCATAACAGGGTAAACATTTGCAGGTTTCAGATGAGGCCGGTTCCAAGAAACTGTGAAGGTTTCTTTTCTTCCCACATTTTTCCCCCCTCTGTTTTGTTTCTTTGACTTGTTTCTATTTCAGGACTGCATTTGCTTTCCACAAAGTTGTACCGACTGAAAGTACAGAGTGGCGTACACATACAGGCAGCCCGACAAGTGAAATGTTCAAACACACATGTGCACACAGTTGTGGTTAATATGGTCACATCATTCGTGAGGAGCTCCAGAGCAGATTTGAGATCTGAGTCTTAAATTAGATCGTTTCAGTAAGTCTGTCTGCTGACCTCACTACTCCTGGTTCCAGAGAAACAGGCGCGAACACACAGTTCTGTGAAATCCTCCCCCACACTTGTGTTTTCACACTTAATGACAAAAACATAAACCACAATTACTCTGAAGCCACAGCAAACGCTGGAAATGGTTGACCTTTGTAAAAATGGACTCTGGGAGACAGGAAGTACATACAGCTAGCCATGAGGGGCCAAGCTTTTTCTCTTTTTCTTGATTTTACCTGATATGCTGATATTTCTAGCCTTTGATGCTGGTCAGGTAATAACTAGGGGAAGTCAGAATTTCTGGGTGAACAAAAGTGGTAATAAGTCAGCTAAACAGACAAACCAATATGCATATTAACTCATGGATCTTTGTGGAAACAGAAGAGTGCCATGATATGACCTCACTGTCAGAAGAATACACACAGTTTCCTTTTATTTTCTTCTTAATGCTTTTTTATTACTGAACCAGTGTAACCACATACCTGTTGGGTACTTATATTGTGACTAATTCCCAGCCTTAGTCCCATAATGAATGTGTCTGAGTCAGCAGAGGAACCAGAGCAGTTAAGCCTGCAGCCCAGCTTCATATTGTTCTGTCTGTCACACAACAAAACCGAGGCCTCCTCTGCAAAACGCAGCCAAGAGCGGTGCTGATGCGCATCCCGAGCGTGCAGGTCAGAGAGTTCTGGCTCCACAAGTTGGTCAGTCGCACAAACCTTTCTTTGGTTACATTTCTCTGTGTTGTGGTATATTTTGAATAATGAGCAGCAACAAAGAGGCCAAAGTGTTTGTTGCAGCTACCCCAGAGGTGAGTTGGTGCCTGTCCAGACTCTGTAACTTCTCTGAAGTACTTTTTTTGTTTGGCTATGTCATTTCATTTTGCTGAAATGAGGTGGTGACCTTTCAAATGTCACAGCTACAGGGCTCTCAGCGAGATAATGTAAATTCCAGACAGGAACAAGAGGAGAAACTGATCCTTGCAGCCTGGAAAAGCATGGTGAGAGCATTAGCAAAGAAACTCCTTCGTCCTGTTCGTCTCAAAAAAAAAACTTTCAATCAGTTTCAATTGAATAGTGTTTATCAGAAGTGCATATAAGTTTGTAGGAGGTGCACCAAATTGTTTTTTGTACTATTCAGTGAAATATACTTTGTGAATCATGGTGACTCAAACAGTTCAAACTAAATCAAACACCGCAGTGAAGTGGTTGTGTTGATTAAATGAAATCTCTGAGTGTTTTTGCCATAATTTAATTCTTGTCTTTGCTCTAAATGGGCCAGGCAAAACTGGTTTGTCATAGCGTGATGTAGAAATATAATTAACACTTTTCTCACAACTACATATCAAATTTCTCACTTCAAAATAAGTGCTGATTTATCAAGTGACTGCACACTAACAATTCCACTTTTGGCCATGGGAAGGACATGGACAACCTTATGACCTGTGTTATTATGAAGCTGTTTGAGGGGATTGGGCACCTATATGTTCCTTTCACTGACATTTTACTAGGCATAAAAAAATTTGTTTTGTTACAATGTTTGTATTTATGCTGATGTAGTAGAGTAATAGCAGTAGCAGTAGTATTTTTTAATTAGTGTCAGGCAGGCACCTACAGTACTTTTACTTAAGATAGTGTTTATGCCTCTTGCAGTCCTCCGTTCTGCAGCGGCACAGCCTGGCTGAGAACTCCAGAGGTCCAGACCTAGCTCAGTCTTTCCTGGCCAGACAGAGGCAGTCCACCCAGGCCAGACGAGGGCTCTCTCCACAGCTGCAGCCCAGGTAGGACGCTTCATCTGCAGGGAGAAACTGAAGAGAGCAGCCCACTGGAAAAAGTTGTGAATTTTTTTCATTTTTATTTTCCTGTGCTCTGGTTTGCTGCCATCACCCTCTGCTGGTCAGTGTTGATACTGAAGTGACATTTGTGATTTATTGTAAAAACTAAATATTACATTTAGTTTTTATTAATATTAGAACTAAATGTGTACTTATAAATAATTAGAAATCTGAGTGCTCCATTCCTCATATTTATACATGTTTTAAGATGCAACCATTGACTTCTAATGTAACTCTGTTATTTCATTATTTGTTTGACAATACAGCACAGAAATGAAATAAAAATCATTTTATTTACAGGATTTTTATGATGATGATGATGATGATGTTCTTAAGCAGTATTTTCTCTGCAAACTTTGGTTAATACTAAAGTAATAGCACAAACATCAGGATTAAGCAATTTATAAAAATATAATAAAAGTATAATGTGCAGATAACCAAAGAGCCTAAATTTTACAGTAGACACAGTCTCAATTTCATCTCATTTGTTCACAAGTAGCTGTGACATACAGTATTTGGCACAGTTCCACATCTGACTAAGTTCACACTGGAACATAAACAATTAGTCTAAACTTATATCTGACATCACAGTCCATTGTCCACCTAAGAGCGAGTGAGCTCTGAGCCAATGCTCACACTGCGAAAACGCTGGGTTTCACTGTAAGATGGCACAGTGAGAAAGGACATTTTGTGTCCTCCGAATGGAGGCTTGGGGATGGTGAGCAGAGCTCTGTTCTGATTGATAGCGGGCTGGGAACTACAGTGCTCCAGACCAGAATGGGCAGCTGGGTGAAACAGGAAGGCAGAGGGACGACAGGAAGGGAAGGGAATGGCAGAGGCTGGTTGAGGGGACTTCTCTCTTGATGACTTGGAGTGAGGAGGAAGCAGCAACACAGGAGCTTGGGGCTCCCACCTTGGACTGTGTGTTCTACCTCCTGCCTCCCTCACTGGCCACATTTCGTCACTCTTCTCCTGCACGTCATTCACCCCGTTCTTCTTGTTGACAGAAGGGTGTTCTCCTCGCCTGTCTTGCTCCACCGCCCATTCAATCTCCAACAGAGACATTTTGGCGCTCTTGTCCTCCTTAGAACTACACACAGTGCTCTGGGTCTCCTGGCCCAGCCCTGATGGTAAAGACCCCCCGATTTTACCACTTTCATCATTGCCATCATCACTGGTGAACTGGTCAATGCTGGGGGAGTGGCGTAGCCTCTGGAGCTGGGCAGACGTGCGACGAAGAGCCTCACCCATGAAACCAGTGGGGGAAGGTGCTGCACTGAGGAGGTGGTTGAAAACAGCCATGTTGGGGTGATGACTGCCTGACTCCTCCTGGTTCTCAGCAATGTCCTCCAGAGGCTGGAAGTGCATTTCTTCTTTGGGAAGCCTGTTAAAAGATGTGGTCATTTATGCTTCATTTCCCTAAATGAGCCATTGTTTGTAGCTGCTGTTGATGTTTCGTTTTTTTTTTCATTCATTATCTCATTTTTCTCAGCCTTAAGTACTTCTTAAATTATTGCAGAATACTTTCGTTTTCATCACCTAAATTTTCCCACCCAGCGAGGGGAATTCAACCTGAAAGTGTCACAGTCACAAGCCACACATACAGTGAGAAAATAAAACCCAAAAAACTCACGCCATGTCAAAAGTGGACCCTTGAAAGGAGGGTTTGCGGAGTACAAAGAGCGTGGCAGCAGTGTAGGGCGGTCGGGGGTTTGAATCATTCCAGTAGCGATCTCTCTGCATCATCGGCACATCTCCATACATCTCATCCACAGCCATCATCGACACCTGCAGAGCAAAAAGCAGATACTGACACGGCACCCATAGTAAATAATACCATGGGACAAGTTACCTTATAGTAGTTATACTGTTGTACTTATATAAAAGTAATACAGTAAAATTAAAATAGGAAATCAGGATGGAGCAGTATCTAGTAATATACCTGTGTGGAATGGCAAAGTGCCAGACAAAAGGCGTTTGTTTCGTGTTAAGTGTTTTCAGCAACACATTCAAACAAAGACATTAACAGAGTATACTGGAACTGAATCCTTACAAAGTGACATATGAAAAAGAAAAGGAGCCTTAACCTGGAAGTTTCTGTCTATCAGCCAGTTAGTCTCAAAGTCATCATCGTCTTCACCAAAAGGGTTGATCAGCTGCTCTGCCACCTTCAGATGATAACAGAAAAGTCAACAAGCTACATGCATCAGTGTTGTTCATTTTATGAAACGTGAGATACAAAAAAAAAAAAAAAAAAAACATATGAAAACCTCTGACCTTAAGCCACCCAGCATAAAAGAAGAACTGCAGCAGTGTGAAGATCGGCACATAGAGGTCCAGGTCATGACCTGGGTATCCCTGACTGGGGTCCAGGAACTGACGACCAATTAGACACACCAGGAAAAAACTGTACACTGCCAAAGTCACCACCTGAGGGACAGATGGTGGGTTAGGGATCCCATGTCATGCTTGCCTTTTGTTTTATAATAATATCTTCCTCATTTCTAAAATGAATCACAGCAATTGTCATGAAGGCTCAGAGGAGCTGTAGTATATATTTCACATACCCAACATACATGGGTGTTTGTGATAAGTACCTTTCATTTTACTGTAAACAGTTATTATTACCATTGTAACTTCACATCAAACAGCAAAAAATTACAGTGAGGAGCATATCTTTCAAAAATAACACTTCTTTGGGACCAATATAGAAAACTAACAAAGCATCAGGCAAAATACATCAGCATCAAGACACGAACACATAGAATATCTTGAGTGTACTCAAGAGAGATGGGCTTTACTGGAGTATAGCAGCAAGCAAGCTGCTTGACTTAATTCCTCACTCGACTTGTGAGTAAGCAAGTCATTTCACTTCCCAAGCACAGAGCACTTGCCTGTGTGTATACCAGGGGAACACTGATCATGTCGTAATGAAACAGCATGCTGCACTTCCCTCTGAACATATTCAGCTCCTGTTAATGAAGAAAGAGAGATTTTTTGACGTCACTATCCAACATTAATCCTGACTCTGTCTGTGTGAATACACATCTCAAACTTAATCTCTGCCAAATGTCTCCACAGGAACTGTAGTTCCTGTAGTGTGTGTGTGTGTGTGTGTGTGTATGTAATGGTGCACCTCCAGCAGTAGTTTGAGTGTGTGATCGTCTTTGATCCTGCCCTCACAGCGGGCCACAGCCGCCAGGTTGGTGAACCAAACGCAGGGGATCCAGTATTTGTTATAAGGAGAGTGGAGGCCCTCAAACTTCTTTCGTTCCTCCCGAGTCATGAATCCTGCACAGCAATTATAAATGAACAGGACACCAAAGCTTTAAGACTCAGATTCACTTATTCCTATTATCCATCCATCCATTATCCATCTGCTGGAGCCTATCCCAGCTCTCTTTGGGTGAAAGGCAGGGGTCCACCCTGGACAGGTCACCAGTCCATCACAGGGCCACATAGAGACAAACAACCTCACACACTCACACTCACTCCTATGGGCAATTTAGAGTCACCAATCAACCTGACATACATGTTTTTGGACTGTGGGAGGAAACCAGAGTACCTGGAGAAAACCCACACAAGCACAGGGAGAACATGCAGACTCCACACAGAAAGGTCCCTGATGGGTTTCAAACCAGGAACCTCCTTGCTGTGAGTCAACAGTGCTAATACCCAGGGCACCGTGATGACCTTATTCCTATTAATTAATGTAAAATTTGGCCCAGAGAAAAGGAGGAGTGGCATTATGACAATTCAGGAGCGAGAATAAATACTCTCTGTGATTTAGCCTGTGTTTTCTTTGCATTTAATTTCTATCTCAGTGTGTCATGAAATACACTGTATTATAGATATCAGCTACAAAACAGCTGGCGTGTTTATAAAAACCATAAAAGAAATATCATAATGTATATTAGCTGCAACACGTGTAATTTAGAAAACAGTGAGGAGAGGACTGCTACAACAGTTTCTCATGGTCTAGTTACAGACGGATGATGATAACTTCTTTTATCATCTGTGAATTTCAGGATGTGCTTGTCCTTGTGAATTCTCCTGCGCTCGCTGGAGAGAATGTACAGCAGAAAGGAAACAACACAAACTTGTGACGTGTGTGACTGATCACAGCATGAGAAAAGTTAATCACACATATCGTATAAAACTGTACACTTGTATTATGTGTTTGAATGGACAGCAAAGTGCATTGATCACAATTTATCTAAGTTTGAATTATTTCTGTTTAGATCTATTTATTCAGTTAATTTCAGTTCATGTGTGTTATTGATGACACTTTAAGTAACTCACAAACTCGCAAAATCACAAATGATGTAGATTAAGGGTGAAATCCACTGCCCCATAACTCCCCTGTTACTTACCAGCCTCCACCACATGGTCCATGGTGGGGAAACGTTTGAACACAGCGGTGCTGACGGAGCGGAGGATCAGCAGGGCCGACAGGCTGGCGTAGCGCATCATGGTGCGTCTCAGCAGGCGGCCCCGCTCATCACTCCCCTGGAGGCCCCCGGAGAGCACGCACATGAGCGTGTCAGGGAGAGGGATGCTGGTGTACTGGTTCCACCACCGGTTCACCACCAGTGTCACATAGAAGCCTGAAAACAGCAGTGGAGAGGAGACACAGGTGACGACAGATTACATGACATGTTTTTTGTTTGTTTTAAATTTAAATTTAAACATTTTAGCTTGTTTTGTGTGAAGAAAGGAAATAGAAAGAATGAAAACATACATGAAAAAAGATCAAATGAGCAAACTTTCAGTGCATGCTGCAGAAAAGCACTGTGGAGTCTAAGAAAGGCACTGGAATCACATAGGGTTTTTTGGGATCACCGCTGAAAGGCATATTTATAGAAATGTTGCTCAATATTCAATCGAAATATTTTGTTCTCCCAAATTACAGAAACAGCGTCACCGCTATCAGTATCACTTTGATTCAGTTATATCATCAATTAACTGTCATGTGATAATGACCAACAATGTTGAGGACTAGAGCTGAGGGTCCTTGACCTGAAAACTTACAATAAACTGTCATGTGAATTATTTTGGTCGTAACTGTTTAGCAAGTAGAAACCAAAGAGGTAAAAACCAAATATGTAACATCCCAGTGAAAAGAGCATGATTAAATCTTACCTAATACAAAGGACATAGGGATGAGACTGGCATAGTGGTTGCAATAAATTGCTAGTTTTTCAAAATATCTCTTCTGGTCATCAGAGAGGAAACATCTAAAAATAAAAAAAAGGGGAAAGTGATCCAAAATCATTTGTAAATCAATCAGGGATGAATGTGTTTCCTAACATGCAGCCCTTTGTGTCCTACCTGTAAGTGATGCTGATGGCGGTGTACATGGCGAAGAAAGCCAGGAACTCTTTATACAGCACCTTATAGATGCTCCCTTTCCAGGCCAGGAGCAGCTTGGAGAAGCCACAGAATCGGGCGTTTGCAACTCTGGCCGTGTAGGTGACAGTCATTGGTGACAGCCAGGACACAGCTCTGCAGACTGAAGGTGCACTACAGAGAGAAACCACACGTCTGTAGTTCCACCTGCACTCGAACCAAATCTGCTCATGTAAGAAGTTCAGGTGGGTCAGAGGCCATAGACAAACGCTCTGGTGTTGTTGCATAATGAACAATGATTACACCAAACCCTCTGTGGTCAAGCTTCACAGTTAGTCTGTTCTCATTAGTTTATTGCAAGAAACTCGTTGAAGAAATACTTCTTACCTTATGTGTCTGTGTTTTTTTTTTTCTTTCTTGATGACCGTGCCAGTTGATCAGCGCAATTTTGTGCGTAATTGGCACCATTGGAGAAGTGAATTCATATTTTCACTTAGCAGTAAAGCACTCCCTGTACATGCCGGTGATGTTTAGGTTAAGAGCTCGTAAAGTGGAGGCTCTGTGTGCTGGACGGTAGTAGTCTAATCCTCGGAGCCTCCTCGATGCGTCCAGTGGTCAGCGCGCCCTGGGGTAAATCCCCAAAACGAGGAGGAGGAGGGGGAGGAGCTCGTTAACGCGGCCCCCGACCGGGACAGCACTGCTCGGTGATGGACCACAAGCGACAGGCCGCAGCACCAGGGCACAAGGAGCGTTCAGGATCGTACAGTGCAATAGGGAATTATGAAACTGGAGCAAGTGGACCGTGAAAACGTTTGCGTGTCATGAAAACAACAAGTAGTTTGTCAGTTAAAGGACTATAATTACCAAGCAAGTTAGTTAGTGCGCTTAAATAAAGAAGGAAAAGGCGTGTGGGTTAGCGAGATTTAATAATCCCACTTGTTACCAATGCACTTTAGCACCACGACACGTTTTTCCAAAGGAAGTCGTATTTTACGACTGAGTAAGCGACTGAGTGAATTGGCGGATATTCACAGCAGTAACACTCTCCCTGTGGAGCTCATGAGGGACATTCTGTGCAGTTTGATTTTATTGCGGTGTATCATTTTCAATCTTCGTTCAACAAAAAGCCCGTTTTTCCACTTTGTTGTGCCAGAAATGAAGACTTCATGTTCTGTCCAACTCGATCTGCAGCCTGAGCATTTTAGTGCGTCGCTGCGCAAAACCCAATTAACAGGCTGATCAAATGAATAAGCACAAAAAGCTGTCGGCTGAGGCAAGTTTATTTTAATTAGCACTCGAACAAAACTTAAGAAAATGTGTAGAAAACAGACTCGTTGATTCAAAAGCATTCAGCAAACTGTCTTTTGTCTTTTCTGTTCAGAAAAAAAAAAACTGATGGGCCAGCCAGTGTCTATTTAATCACAAAGTCGCTTTACTAGCCCTTGATTTGCTCAAGACACCTGCAACATTAAATGTATTTTAATAATGCACTAAATAAGACTGCTAATGCCTTATAATGTTCCCATATTGTTGTCAGTACACAGGGTGGACAGTTGGTCAAGGTTTCAGGGCAGTGCTTGGGAAATTGTGTTCAAGTGCCAACTCTTAAACACCAAGAGTCTCATCACACTTTTGCTTTTTAAACCTCAAACCTGCTCACCAACACCTAAAGCAGCCACAGTGGCATAAAATATTTTACAGTGGCCATTAAGACTGTCGTTCAGAATGTCTTCCCTTAAAGTAACCACGTTTCCATCATAAAAAAACAGGGTGGTCATGTCTAATCTGACAAATGGTAAAAGACACACTTTAGGCTGCTTTACTTCAGACTTCTTTTTCTTTATTGCAATAAGAACAAAAATTACTAAAGATTTTGTATTCTTTTTTTATTATTATTTCTTAGAACTATTTTTGTTTTGAAGTGACTTTTTTAATTGCCCTGCCATCACACTGAATCAGTAGAAATCAAAATGGAAATTCCTCACAAGAGAAGGATTTCTATGAAATGTCCACCAGAAGTCAAACTAGAGAAAAAAAAAAAAAAAAAAAAAAAAAAAACACCTGTCACCAAATCACACAGAACGAACACGGCAGAAATATCAACCATCTGAAAGTGCTTTTATCCTGGATTACACACCTGGAGACACTTGATTTCATAACTGAGGCTGGACACTGTAAGATTGAGGGTGAGGAGGAGGGGAGGTTTTATGTTACATAAAGAGAAGTTAAAGGCTCTTAATAGGAGTAATGTAACTGCTGCACAGACGACATATAGACAAGAGGAAGTGAAGTGAGGAAAAAGCAGCACAAAACCGTACTGCCATATCTCTAACAATGTATACCAGAACATGTAAGTGTGTTTGTGAATTCTTCAGCTCCTCTTCATGAAGGGCGCGTGTCTTGCTGTACCAGTGCTTTCCTTTGGATGACAGGCTGCGGTGTGAATGGATCGTCTGGAGGCTGCTGCTGCTGCTGCTGCTGCTGCTGCTGCTGCTGCTGCGGGGATTGAGGCTGTTTAGTGGGGAGCTCACAGGAGTTCAGACTGTAGACAGAGGTGTGGTCTGCAGGGGAGGGGCGGGGGGGTCTCGCAGTGACGGGATCACTTGTTTGGAGGTTTGTAGGGTTCTAGAAGTTGCTTAGAGAACGTGTTGACCTTGTCAGCACCTCGAACTTCATGTGGAAGCAGAGGTAACTTGATTATGTGAAAATCTTCATAAAGGTCCTCCATCTGTAGGGAGAACACAAAACATTAACAAGGACAATGGCATGACATTTGATGGAAACAATGGAGTTCTGTTCTCATAACTCAAAAAAAAAAAAAAAACCCCCATGACTCATACCTGGTCTAAATACTTAGACTGGATTTTATGGCGGGCTTCACACATTTTGCACGGCCTCTCTGTGTCAGGGAAAACAAGCTGGTTGACGATGATGTTGTGTGTGTCGATGCGGCACTTGGCCAGCTCCTGGATCAGCCGCTCTGTCTCATACAGGGACAGGAACTCAGCGATACACACGCAGATAAAGGTGGTCTGTTCCTGATAGATGCGTGGAAAGTGGGAAAGGAGGAAATATTACACATGGCTCCATGTGTTGAGTTGCTCTGCTACATTTAGACACAATCTGTAAACCTTCATACGTGTATCCAAAAAACTACATCTCTCAACTGTAGAGTAGCATGAGAAAGGTTGGGAGGCTGCACCGCCATACAACACAGTCACACTGTATTGTTGCAGACGGTGACGGTGAAATACAGGACAACAGAGTTTGCAGTAGAAATGATTACAAAACTTTCAAAATGGCCTTGCATTGCTGAAACTGATCCTTTCCTCTATTTATTTCAAGTTATCTTTAATAGCAACAAACAACTGGTATTCAACCCAAAAACTGCTTCTGTTGTCTTCACACAGTTCCAGTTGCATTTGATATCAAATGATAGTGGGACCCACTACACAGTGTTTGCTTGTAACTGACACAAAACAGTACAAAAAGCCTATATGCACTCAAATAGACAAAACTTAACATAACAACTATGCAGCAACATCATCCGGCATAAAACTTGTGCCAAATCTACAATGCTGATCAATCGATCCGCTGTGGCAACCCCGAATGGGAGTAAGCCGTAAGGGAAAGAAGAAGAAGCAGCATCATCTTAAAATGACTCTAATGTAGTTGTATTACAATATACAATACAATATTAGTGTGACTTACAGGGTCTTTGAACTGCTCACTGACTGAGCGAATGACTGGCAGGGTCTCTTCAAGCTTAGATGCCAGTTGGTCTGCATTCATGTCCCCCAGACCGAGCATGTTACACATCTGAACAACCAGAGAAACAGAGTATATGATATACACATATACATGATATATACACTTATACACTATATCTGATGTACAGGTTTCAAAAAGTTGCTTCTTTAAAATAAATTAGAAACTACCTTAATTGAAAAATATGAACATTATGTTATAGCTGCTTTTTGCTTCCAGCTTTACATTTACCTGTTCCACTCGAAGTTCAGTGGCAGCCATGAGGATTTTTAGATACCCTATTTAACATAAAAATTACAAAACTACCAATAAACTGCTGCATCTGCTCATCACTCCTCACCTGAGAGATGAAAGGGCTGATCTGGTTCTTGATCTGCATGAGACGGCCCAGTCCGCGCTCCACAATGGTGGGGAAGTTAAGCAGCCGCAGAGTGTGGCCAGTGGGGGCAGTGTCAAAAACCACCACTGAGAAGTTCATTCCTTTCACTAACCTGAGATACAGGGTAGTACAGACTTAGTTTAACTCAGGACTGGGCAACATTTCTTTATAAACTCATAATACAATCAAAGGCAAATGCAGCTCAGGATCACCAATATGAATGAGATATATAAAAATGTGGTCTGGCTTCACATTGACCAGCCTGTCTTACCTCATGACCTCTGCGTAGCTCATTGCCTCGTCGATGCCTGGGAATGCGCTCATGGCCTCCTGCATCATCTTCTTGCCCATACTGAGCATGTTGTCCTCCTCGAAGAACTCATCAGGCAGCTCTGCCACACCCAGGCTTGGGTCAATCTCCTACAGACAGACACAGACGGACACGGACGCAGACAGACACACACAGACACATAATGACCAAAATAAAAACAACTAGCAGATTACAAACATGCTGGGGCCTTCACCAATTCAGTTTGTTACACAATGATAGTTTGTTCTTTTGAGATCCAGATGTAGAACTGACCATTCTCATGATAAAGGTGGTGAGATCATGAACTGCATTTCATTTTCCAGAAACAGAATAAATAAACCTCTTTGTTAACAAAAGGAAGCTATGGCTCTCTGCTCATCAAACAAATTTTATGGGACTTTTAAGAATCTGCAAACTAAACTGAACTAAAATCTGAAAGAAATAAGACATTTTAACACAGCAGAGAAATCAAGGTTTATATAGTAAGATTACTGATGACAGAATTCTATTTGACCACTTCGATTTCAGCGTCCTGATACTGACTCTGTCATGGATTTCTTGTACACTAGAAAAAAATGGAGCACATCACTAAAAAATGTTTTCCTTCCATAGAGGTCACATTTGATTATCAGAGAAAGTGTGTGTTATGATCTTTACATTAATAAAGTATTTTCTAATGCAACTGTACTCTAGCAGCCCATTTGTACCTGAATCTGTGCCAAGTTTCCTTGGAAAATCACTGAAATGTGGTTTTCTTTTGGTAGGTTGACTTACCATTGCAAAGAGGTTGTCATAGCCCTTGACCTTAGTCGGCACTTTTGAGAACTTCTGGTCAAAAGCATCAGAAATGTTATGGGCAGGATCTGTGGAGATGATGAGGACACTCTCCCTGACAGCAGCCAACTGGACAGCCAAACTACAGCTGGAAAAATGACAGAGGAGACACACACACAGCAAGCAGATTGTACATAACTGTAAGTGTTCATATCAACAACACATCTATGGGGTATAGTTAAAAATGGGTATAGATATGAGGACAATAAATGAGACTGAATTATGACAAACTTTGGTCACTAAATTTTAATGTTGCTTATATGTTTCTTTGTCTTCAATGCAGCATTAACATTAAGTGACAATTTTTTGGACTTAGATGGCTCTAGTTACATGAAATGAATAACACAGCCAAAGTTCTTCAAATAATTCTTAAACCTTAGTGAAAGCACTAACTGTTATCGATAACCTAGTGTACACTAACATTATGAACAGAGCAATACAACAGAAGAGAATAATACTTTATTGTCCACCTTGGTGGAAATTTGTCTTTGATTCACCCAACACAAAGTATAATCCAGTGATAAGAAGCTAAAGGTTTTGCTATAGGAACAGTCATAATATTCTTTATAGACCTCCTGATATAACGATCAGACACACCTTAAAAATGTGTGTTTTTAGAGAAGTGTAGTTGAAAATCAAGGACTGCAACGAGGTCTTTAAAGCCCCCTACAGTTTCAACTTGACCATCAAGTGAGAACGGCTCTGGCTTTAGATCTTGTTTGGTAACATTAGGGCTGCAACAAACAACTGTTTTAAAAATCAATAATTCAATCTATTATGCTTTCGCTTAATTTAATTTTTACAAAAGAATATAGAGAAGTTTGTTTTCAATGTCTTATCAAAATATGAACGTTAACGGGTTTTCTACACATGTAACAAAAAAATAAAACTACCTTTGTGTGATGACATTTGAACGGATCATAAATTTTATTACATTAAAAAAGGCACTTAACTAGAATTTCACACTTAAAATTTAAAGTGGCACATTAACACTAATGAAGCGACATGCTTTCAGACATTCACTTAAACATTACTAGACATTACCCTGATGAGCTGCATGTAAAAACGCAATTGTGCAAGGAATACGGACTGGATATTAGCCAGACTTTGCTCCTAAGAGCTTGCTTATAAAGTCTAATATAGTCCAACATAGCGGCAGGATATGCTGACAGACTCTCTTGAATCCTTGCATCAAACACTTCTTTCATCTCACTGTTGCATAGCAACCTCAGTGCATACAAACCATAGTGCAGAGCAACCACAGTGCATACCAACCATATGTGAAAACAAACATTTAGTCCACAATGACTCTGACCTGCGTCAGTCATCAGAACAACGGTGAGTGGGTGGGTGGGTGTGTGTGTGTGTGTGTGTGTGTGTGAGCTTCACAGACATAGCAGCTAAAGAAATTAAATGTGCCAGGGGAAATACAGACATGAAGCCTAAAAACTCAGAGGTTTTGTTGCAAACTATTTTAATAATTTCGGTTTAATTTAATAATATAAATTAGCTGTTGCAGCCCTAGGTAACATTAGCTATTTCTAGAGTTTTGATGAAAGGCTCTTTTCAATCAGAGAAAATATGTGGGCGTGTATGCAGGTGCCCAATACAATGTAGTTACATAGATCATATTATATTATTTTTACTTTTTCCTAAGCGTTTTAATTTTGCAGTATCCTGTTTTTTTTTGTTTGTTTTTTTTTTTGCATTATTTCAATCAGGTTTCTTTCAGCCCTGTGTCCTGCTGTACCAGGTGAATATCTTAGCCTGTGTTAATGACCTAGCACTGACCTTAGCCACTTCATGGGTAATAGTGCTTCAGGGTTTTCCTCCTGACGTCACATATTCACGCCGATACAAAGATCGGCCGCGGATCACCGGGAGCTGGAGGAGTCATGATGTGTTACGGTATTAACGCTGGCTGCTAACGTTAGCTGGAGACCATGCTAGCAGCCGGAGAGCTGACAGCTAACCTTACCTCTCTGGCTCCACGTGTAACGTTACCGACATGCTAACGCGTCTAAAGCCAGTCGGATAAGACTCATCAGATAATACAGGTAAAGGAAAACAACACGTTTGTTCCGTTGGTTGTGCTAAGTAAGCTAGCCTTGTGTTAGCGACGACGCGAGTCAACGCCAGGAGACAGCTTACCTACACGTCGTTTTACCAACACCACCCTTTCCACCCACAAATATCCATTTCAGAGACTTCTGCTCGATGATGTTCTTCAGAGTTGGCTCTAAGGGCTCCACGTCAGGCGCATCTTCAAACTCATCTTCCAATGACGCTGCCATCTTGTCTACGCCCTTCTTCTTCTCTTGTTAATTATAGGAGGTTAAGCTGCGTTCCCGCCACCTCGTGGACTGAATGTGCATCATCATTGAACCAACGTAAAACTACACCTGTACTTCTTATGCAATTAAATCCCATCTAATAAATGTCTACAAAGAAGGCGGCTACCTTCACTGATAAATTGCAACTGAAAAATGACAAAAAGGGAACATACATTAAGATGCTGCATATGGTCTAAGATCATCTGTCCACAATGAATATAATCTAAATGTACTGAATTTATGTATGTGAACAATATGTGAATTCCTTTTGATGGAGACACAAACATATCCCTGCAAACACCATTAAAACAGTTTAAAGCTTTTTTACATACTGTGGTTAATAATATTTCACATGTTACTGATAACAGGCAATGTAGCGGCAGGTGAGATGCATCTCAGAAGCTACGTTGCAGCATCTAAGTGTAGATATATATGGTTGCACCAAACTGGCTATGAGGGGGTTTCCTTGTATAAGGGTTTGAATCCTCCTAACGGGTATTCTTACATCACCAGTACAGAAAGAGATGAAAGAGATGGCAGCCCAGTGAAACCTATAAAAACCAGATGGCAGTAATGGTCTTTTTTTAAACTTATGATATGGTTTTGAAAATATACAATGAACAATAACTAGACAAAAATGAAATAGATTTTATTCATTTTCATATGGAAGTTTGGAGAGGAGGTGGCACAGAAAACAACCGACACAACTAAGACAATGACTTAACCTGTACTTTGTGTCATATACTATATAAAGCATTGTTGGTTGCTTAGTTGCTATTTTAGACAGAACAATTATTATTGCGATGACACATTTGTCAAAACACCTCGTGAAATGGCCCAACAGGTCAAACATTACCTGCAGATGTTCTGTTTGCCAGCGTTTCACTTCTGGCAACATAAAAAATATAAAGCCAGCAACATTAGGTACATGCAGTGTCTGGCTGCAAAACAGTAGCTATAATTAGATATGGAAAATCATTTAACCACATCAACTCAATGGCAGTGTAAAATACATATTATACATAGAGAAACCTAGCTGCATAATAGGATTAAAAATGATAAAATCACATTCATTTACATGAACATGTGCATGCAGTGACCACAGGGTAAGGCACTTGCCTCCATAAACACCTTTTCATTGCTTCTTTTGTCCCCATTTCAGTGCTGCCTTCAGGCTGTTCAGCCTTTTTTTGTCTGGAGCCATCACCCCCATCTCCAATTTCCAAGCAGTGCCAAGCCAGAATCTTTATGTCTGTTGTCTGAGCTCTCACACACTTCATCCCACTGGGAAAGGAGCAACTGTGCACTCCGTCTGACTTTTCGCAGTCAGTCTGCCGTAGCCAGCGTGGCCAGAAAGCTGGGCCCAGATCCACCCATTGGTAATGTAATTCACATGTTGCTGAGCGCACCAGCCATACTCTTACTGAGCTGGCCACATCTGAGGGCAATGAACTGAGGTCCAGCTCGGCAGCTTCCTTCTCCAGCTTCTGTTGATGGTTCACTGCAGCCTCTCTCAGCTCTAGAGAACTCAGGTTGGACTTCTCTCTGAGGGTAGTGTAGTAATTAATGTAGTAATGTAGTAATTTGGCAGATGGTGTGTCACCACGCAACAAAGGTTGACCATCGCTGTGTCCCCTAGAGACCTCAGATGGCTGATTTATGGACATCCAAAACGGGTCAAAGGAGGATCCCAGGAGACGCAGGAGTTGAGAAGGGCGGCGATGTCTGGGTTTGGGCATGTGGTGGTAGTCTTCGGCATTTGTCAGCAGGCTGTATGGGCGAATTGGCTGTGAGTAAGACACTAGACTAGCTCTCAGGTGAAGAAATTGTGACTCCATAATAGTCACATTTGGCATCTGATTCTGTCTTGAAATGTTAGAAATAAAGGCTGCATTACCACAGAGAAGCACAGACACAATAATCCGGCAGAGACAGACACTGTTGAACAGTCTCAACATGGTCTTCAAGTGGGGATGGTAACACAGAAGAATGAAAAATTGATCCTCTTGTCTTCCTTTTCACTTGTTACTTACAGGTTCTCCTCTGGATGCTTGGGGACTCTGTGTACCCAACGCCAGACATCCTTGAGCTCTTAAACAATAACAAACCCAAATTAGCGCCTTTCACAAAAACAGGAGCCCTATTATGGAGTATGGCCAAGCTCCCTCTTCTCATTCAAGGATCTGATGTTTTGGCTAAAACACTGATGAAAAAAAAGGGACAAATCTGCTTTAGTTTGGTTTCTTATAATGTGCTGAATTCCAGAATAAATCAAATTTTAACAGGTTTCAATGTGTATTATAATAAATTGACAGTTATTGAGATGTTTTAAAGGGAACATTCATATGAGATTGAATAAAAGGAAGTTTTGCATTTTCCACAGCAAATGTGAAAAAAAGTATTATTTGAGCTGGACTGGGTAGAGCTGTGTCAGCAATCTCAGACATGAGACAGCCACGTTTTCATACAACGACTAAGATCAGTCAGAAAACGAGCTTCAGGGTACATTCCCTTATTATTTCTTAAATAATAGCAGTGGAGGGATGAAATATATTTGCAGGACAAAAACTCAATTTATTTATCAACACAAATTCTGTCGGGGTCAGAGGCACACAATGGTGTTAACATCAAACATATTCTCAATATTATATGGTAATGTAAACATTTACTCTAATTTACATTTTTGTTCAATTCAACATTAGCAAAAGTGATGAAGACAAAAAACATGAAAATAAACTAAGAAATATTGCATTTTTACAACAAGTTGAATCGGCAGCAGGTTCACATATATTGTGTGTATGTGTCTGTTTTCAGAGAAAACCTGACTTGGCACAGCATGTGTATGATTGTAGGCACATTCAATGCAGTGATATCAGCATGTTGACTATTACATCCATCTGCTCCTTTTGTTTGTCCCCAAACTCAAAGGGAAAAAAGCTGATCATGTGATCTGTCCTGTTGCCGGGTAGATTGGGGTGGTGGTCTGGACGTGGAGGACGGGACGCTGAGAGTCGCCGGGCTGCTGTCGTCTGCTGCCCTTGCCCGATCCTCCAGAAACTTATCAAACTCTGAGAGGGACAGTTCTAGTGAGAGGTGTGTGTATGTGTATATCCTTGAATGCACACTTGTGTATAACAAAAGAGGATTCACGAAACATCACATTTACATCCACACATCATTGAACCACTAGACTGAAAATAACACATACCTTCACTGGACACTCCCTCACAAACTGAAGATTCCTCTTCCTGCATTTCCAAACATAATAAAACACAGAGTAAAGATAACATCATACTATTTTTATAACACATCACACTGTTTATGTTGGAGAAGAACACCATATATAGTACACATATGCTTTCTCATACCGTATCACAAGATAACCATTTGTCGATATCGTTTGAGTTTTGTGCTGGTGACACCTAAGAGAAAAAGTAATCAAGAGAGGGACAAGGTAAAACTGTGTTTTTACATCATTTGTACAAATTTTATATATTCATAATCCATTGGTGCACTCACCCCTCCTGTAACCTGCAACCTCGTGTCCAGAGCTCCAGCGAGACCCTCCACAGCTCCTGGGTCCTCATACCTGACACTAAACAAATACCAGGGACATGAACATCTACTAATTATCATGCAAGAGTAAAGAGAGGTATATATCAAACTCAAACTATCTTTCTTTATTTTATTTTTATGCTTATTTCAAGTGAAGTGAACTTAATGTAATTATATAGAGATGTTATAGTATAGTTTTGCCTTTTCCAAATATAATGAGTTCATAGGCATTGATATGTTGGCAGGTCATAAATGACCTGCACGTAAATCCCATTAACCAATTCAGCGCGACTGCTGACATGATGTGCGTCTCTCTGTCACCTGTTGGCAGCACTCACCATTTCCTCTGCTCAGCCATGGAGCTGCCTCTGGTCTGAGCAAACATGTCAAATTCCTCCTCTTCTTCTGCAAGACAGAAGATTCACTCATAAAGACACGACTGAATGAAGACTGCGTCCTCCATCCTGTGTCTCTAATTTCCCAGAGCAGCATATATTGTATAATCAAACAAACAGGAAATGCCAGATCATTTTTGTAATAATTCTGAATATGTACTCATAGGCTGCAAAAATATCAGCACAAACTATCAAGAAATCATAGGTGTGCATTGGTGCTGCAGAAGGAAAAGAACGTTATACAGAGTTTACTCACTGGGGTTGCTCGGTTGTTGTTGATCGGCTGAGGCGCTGACTGCTGACTGGCTGTTTGTTTTGGTGACAACAGGTTGGCTGACAGTTGAAGTCTCAGAGCTGAAGTCGATGAGGTTCATAGTGCTGGCAGAGCTCCGCTAAGAAGAGGACACAACACAGGGGTGTCACCTAGAGTGCGAGTACAGTCTTATAGCAGAAATAAAAATGAAAAACCTTTCTGAGCAGCACAGTACTGCACTAGTCATTTCACACAAACGAGAACGTCAGAAGCTTTCTTGCCTGTTGAGTACTTGTAATTTGTGCCTTGTTCAATCTGTCAAACCTGCAACACAATCACAACATAGTGGTTAAATTAGTCTTAAGCAAGATACACATACCTGAATTACACTTTTAAAAGTGAACACACTCCAAAACAAAATTCATAACACAAAGCTTTGTGTTCCAGCACACCTCTCATAGCGGATGAAGGCGTTGTTAAGGTCATCATTGACCATAAGCAACTCTTCGATAAATCCTTCGTCCAGCAGCTGGGGGATGAGCTCAACCACTCGAGTCTGCATGTGCTTACAGACAGTAAACAGCTGCTGCTTGGGCGGAAAAGGACAGAAAGATTGTCATAGCAAATGATACGAAAAACATCATCATTAAGGCTTGATGTTAAATCTTTTATGCTATGAGTTATTTTTTTGATGAAGTTTTGTCATTTGCTTTTTGGTGTACCTGAGTTTCCTCATCCTGCTTCATCTATTTTTACATCAACACCTGGTTTCCTATATTTCCCAGACACTGAACACATACCACAGATGTACAATATTAACTCTGATGGATACGATCAACATATTATATCATTACCCTACTTTTGACTGGCTCAATACAACTCACAAACATGAGAGTAACACATTCACAGTAAAATGAGATGGGAAGCATATGGCACACCAATGAATTTCTAACAGTGTTGATGTTGAAATATTTGCTTCAACTCTGTGATTGGAAGACAAAGACAGTTCTCTCACACACACACACACACACACACACACACACACACTTTCTCTCTCTCTCTCTCTCAAACACACACACACACACACACACACGCACACGCACGCACCTGTAGCAGCTCTGTATCATCTTGCTGGCACTGTCCAGGTATTAGCTCATTCAGCATGTCAGACATCACTTTGAGATTTCCCTTCACTAGAGCCAGTTCACTTCGCAGCTTCTGTTCCTGGATTTTCACAAACAAAAATAAAGAGCAGCAGTGAAAACCTGACTCCCAGCTTAGTCTATTTTACTGTCAATTTGTTTCCCACGACTAGGGACTGATTGACACTGACACACATCAAAAGGTGAAAAATCTTTTTTGTCCGGGTTTAGTCAGCTGCCTCATCTGTCTCTCATACTGTGGCATTATAATGTGTTGGCTTTTCACTTGTATAGTGTCGACCCCAAGAGAATGCTGGCATCAAAATCTATTAAAAGAACAGGATAGTGTCATGGTTCCACTGCTGACTGACAATTGATGTATAGTAAGGGCTGCTAACACTGACAGACAGAAAAAGGGAAAACAGTTTGGTTTTGTGAGCTTCAAAAGCCTTGAACAGTGCATCTCAGTATGTAGTATGCCAGGCAGGTGTTTTCAGTCACTGGTACCTGTTCTTCAGAGAGGGAGACTGGTCCCTGGTCACTGGGTTGGGCTGGAGATGACATGTCCTGAGTGGGAATGCTGGAAGGGGCCTGTTGTTGTGACTGAGGTGTCAAAGCAGCAACAGGTGCTGACTCCGGAGTCCCGTTTTCTGGGATGCTCTGCAAAAGGAAGGCCGAGACTGAAGTGCGTAAGTTACTACATAAAGATCCATATCTACGCACACAATTGGCTATGTGTTTGATTTTCGTTTTGTGACAGTCTTACCCTGTTGGGAGTGTGTATGGGGGACAAAGCATCCAGGTCTGTCATGGGGAACTCCAGACCTCGTCTCCTCAGGTCGTCATATACATGCACCACCCCTGCCAAGGTGGGAGAGCTACGAAACGCATCAGCCCACGACTAGAGATGGGACAACAAAAAATATAATCAAACTGAGTGGCTCATATCCTTATTTACCAACACAGTAGACGGAAGTACTGACTCTGACCATGCAGCACAGGAATGCATAAAGCTATTTCAGTTACAAAGAACTAAAGATAACACTGTTATCTCAAAGTTATACTCAAAGTTTCAACCCACCTACAGGAAACAATAAACGTTCCAACAATATAAAAAACTGAGTAGCAACTAGAGCTGAAATAATCAACAGAAAATTAGTCGGCTACAATTCTAATGACCTCTTGCTTGTTTTCTTAGCCTTCAATGATAGTATGCTGAATGTCTTTGGGTCCTGAACTATTAAACAGACTAAACAAAGGACTTCACATGTGGCTCCAGGGCAATTAAAATGTAGCTCTGGGACAATGTGATGGGATACAATTTCCCTTAATACAATGAATAGATGATTTATAAAAACACCCAGAAAATTAATCAAATACAAAAAAAAAAAAAATCAATATATACAGTCCTAGTGCAAACTGTTCTGCAGGAGCATCTACATACCTGTATGAGGCTGAGCACTCTGTCATGGAGGATAGAGGGGGGATTATATTTGGGCAGAATACAACGGACCAAAACTCCTTCAACAAACTCTTGTGATGCCACCAGAACATGGAAGCGATGGCCACAGTTCTTCACACAAGCCTCGAGAACCTGTGTGACAGTGATGATGTTAAAATACAAAAATAAGATGAAAACGTAATTAAACATCTGTGATTCAAGTTGCTCCAAAATGAACCTCTTTTTTCCTAATATGTTATGACTTTGAATGTTATTTTGGCCAATTGTTTAAGCAGGTACATGAAAATTACTTCTTCCAGGCCACCAGCCAATCAGGACAAGGGTCATTCCGGCCTATATATTACAATCCCAATTCTCACTTTATGAGAGACTGAGTTTTACATACAGTGACCTAGTACTCACAGTAAGAGCCAACATGATCTCTCTGAAGTTCTTGTTCCCTACGATCCTTTTCCTAATAGCTTTGACTGCATCTTTTGGACTGAAGGAGGAAACAAACCAACAACTGTGTATCACATGATCAGGCTGCTTGACATAATAATATGCAAATAAACAACAATCATTTAAAAAGGAACAAAACAGAGGATATGTGCTACAGTGGCATTTCTGAATGCAGTTTGTTCATGACTCATGCATATATCACTCACCAGATTAAACATACTGATTTTTATTACTGTCTAAATCTGGCTGCTGCAAACCTAATGCATTTCAGGTTTACGGTGAGATTGCTCACAGCATTATAAACTAAACAGCAAAACAATAACGAAATTGGCCTGAGGTACACTGTTAGTAGGTCATTCAGTCAAAACTAGTTATACTTGTAATGAAAAAAGAAATAACAAAACCATGAAGGAAGTAACAGTAATAATACAAAAATAAATCATGGAGACCTACATACAGTGCAAGTCGTAAAGTCTTGTTAGTCCTTACGTTCTAACACTGGAGAGATCACAAAAAATAAAGACCACAGTCTGTTACATTGAACAGACCCAGAAAAACTGAGCAGGGCAGATGATGTCATCCTTACCCTTCGTCGGTCTCATTGATGATGTCACATATCTCCATGTTGAGCCCCCAGTCCTCCAACTCCAGAGAGCTGCTGGTCGCTCGCTCTATCGGCACAGAAGAACTTATATAGAAAACCATGTCAGACAATAAATGACCTAGATATACTGCGATATAACACTGCGATATAAAGAAGATTACACTTATACATGGTCTGTTTCATTAAGGCAGCTGTTTTTATTATATCTGTGGATGTTAGGAGACAGAAGTTCATATTTCCAAAGTTGACTTACAGACTTTACATTATCTTAAAGACCCTACCAAAGTGGTTTTAGATAATACTTATTTGTGACTAAAGATGTAAACAGTCTCAGACTTTTTTGGACACGGGTGCAGTGTAAAGCATCTTTCACTGGGTCTTCTGTGGCTGGTAAACACGCTCATCTTTCAATATCAATGTCTGTAATTTGTAATGGTTCTTATGTAAACATTTAGCTGCTTCCAACTTCTGACTGACTGAACACACCTAATCCAGGTAATGAGCAGTGGGTAGAACAGGGAGATTTGGAAAACAAGCAGAGCAGTGGCCCTTGAGGAACATGGGCTGCCCATGCCTGTTTTTGAGCCACTGGAGACATTGCATAACCATTTTCATTGGTTGGGTAATAGTTCTTATTACCACATTTCAGTGAGACCTTTGTCTCCCTGATAATATAAGCAACACCAAACCAACATCTGCCACTAGATTCTGATTTTGACTTGTGGGTGGAAATACCTGCCATCACCACCAAGGACTTGTGTACCTTGAGCCAGGGAGAAAAACAAAGACACAAGTCAAACACCAAAATATTTCATGAAGTAAGTGATGTCCTCCAGATAATAGTGTGTTTTTTTCATCTATTGGGCTTTTAGAGAAAACAAATCTTCACCTCTGACGCCTCTTTCTTCAAACGATTTAGCAATCAAAGCCAACAGCTTTACTTTGCACACAACCCCTCACGGGGTCCACCTAAGTCTCTAAAATCTCCTTCATTCCTTTTCGCCAAGCCTCTCTGCACTTCTACAAATCCCTCACCCAAGTGACTCCCTTCCCCTCCTCACGTCCACTCCCTCCATCCCTAGCCTCTCCTCCCCTTGCTCCCCTGCTCTTCATGTGACTGTCAGCTGCTTCTGCTCTCATATGCGTCAGAAGCAGCTAAAACCTCTGATACTCACTGTATATGTGAGAAAGTGTGTGTGGATGATATAAGAGGAAGGAAGGCTTGAGATGGGCGTGTGGCATATTCTCACTACTCATGACTGTCCTGATTACACATCTTTCTGGGCCTCAAAAGCTGGCCTGTCTCTTTGCAGCGGTCTCGCCTGAAGAAGCAGCCTGCTGTCATGCTGAGGGAAAAAAGGTGTGTAACATGTGTAACAGGCATATGCTGAAGAGAACCAGTGAGTTACGCAGAAGGTGTTAAGCTGCAGTTCAACAAAAACACACCAGCGAATGAGGAAGTGACAAGAAAAACCTAATTGGCCACATATGTTGCCACTTTCGCCAGACTGACCAATCACATGCAAGGCTGAGGGAGCTGTGTCCCGCCTCTGTCGCGTCGTTGGCTCTGAAGACTTTTTTTTTTTTTTTAAATTTGGAGTTATTATCATTAAACGTTTGAGGATACGAAAACAAAAAAAATATAAGTGCAGTTAAGTTGATTTATATTCCTGGACATGCGGTAATAAAACATTGGTCCCCCGGATCTAGCATATATACTTTTAAGAAGCACCGGCAACTTACCGATTCTCTGACCGACGGGCGTAGAAAAGGGGTTTCCTATGAGAAACTCCATCGTCTCCCCGAGTGAGAACATCCTCGAAGGTTTCTGGCGTCCACCCCGTATTAAGGTATTCGGGTTATACTGAGCTGAAAGTACGGCGTTTCCTTTTGCCTTCTTTAGTGTCTGCCGCACTGGCTCACTGGCTGGTCACGTGAAAACAGATGCAGGAAACAGCAGCAGGCATGAACACACCGCTGGTTTCATCACAGCACTAAAGCTTACTAATATTCACATAGCCTGGAAAACATAACAACATCCAAACAATCCGAGGTGTGTTTCTGTTAATTGGCCTATAGCTTTATTTGTATAACGCATGCAGCTCAAACTGTATCTTCAAAAATGACCACAGGCCTGCAGCCGAATCAACACCTCTGTGGAAAAAAAAAGTCCCAAAACAAACATGGAGGTTACACGGCTATTTTGTGCATAAATGCACGGACTGCATATTTAATTGTTAAAGTTAGATAAATGCAAATAGGAAGTAATAGCAACTTTTACTTACTACTTGAAACCAGGCTAGCAGCAACACACCATAAAAATACAATGTCTTGCATCCTATAGGCAGCCTATATCAAAAGTAAATGAAATATTCTTTATAGAAAAAAGACCACTAAGTATGTTTTACTGCTATTATCTATTATTGCTGTTGTATATATGTAACAAATTTTTAACAACTGTACATATATATATTGTAGGCTACTATTGGGTAGTTGTAATCTCCAGTAATGAATATATATATTTTATATAATGATATGTTTTACATATAAAAACCTGATTTAAAAAAAAAGAAGTATAAAAGCACATTTTGTCTTAAAGTAGTAGAAGTGAAAAGCATCATAAACAAGGAGGCCCCTCCTACCTTTAGTTTGTCCTTCTTTATGAAGGAGTCAGCTATGTATTTAAAGATGAGGATCAGTCATGTCTTTGTCATGTCAACATTTGGATGCCAATGTCTTGGAGCAGTTTTTCTATTATCAAAGGCCTTTTTCTTTCTTGATCTGGAAATCTTAAGGGTAGGAATAGTGCTAATGGGCACAGTCTAAAATAGGGTCAATGATGACACCTCAAATGGTGGATGAACCTGAATTATGTAAAATAGAAATAGGGTGTTTTTGTTCTTCTGTGGAGCACTTTGACATTCCTTCTTGTTGCTGTTGTTCAATTTTTATGCAGTGTGCTATATAATGTAGTTCTTGTTTTATGTTACTTAGCCTAAAAATGTATCATGTATTATTAAGTGGAAATACCTAAGTCAAGTACACATATTGCCAAAACTGTAATTCAGAAAATGTACTTAATGACAACTAATCCTACTAATCATAATGTTATTTTCTAAATGCATTTGTGCAGAAGTTTGACTTTAACATTTCTGATACAAAAATAGACCAAAAACTATCCATTTTTATTCATTTCAGCCCATCTGAAACTATAAAGGCTCTACAGGAATGTCTATTGCAGAAATTTCACTGGAGCTGTATGTGCAGGTTCCTTCTTTGTGTACATAGTTACAGTACAGCTAGTCCAGGACTAACACCAACTGTGCAGAACCCCAAGACAATGTATGTAAATATTTGTTATTAATATTTCATCTTTTCTCACATTCCTCACAGGCAGGAGGAGAGAGATCCTGTCAAATAATTCTGATCTGGTTTTTCTAGTATACAGGGCTACCATGGTTCACTGAACTGTGAAAATAACGATAACCTCAAAATAAGAAGGTTGCTCATGTCAAGTGAATTTTCATTCTGGGTTTCACAAAAAAGCCTTCCCATCTACATGTTTGTAATTCTTTACAGCAGGACTCTCCAACTATGCTCCTCAAGCGCTACTATACTGCTGATCAGTTGTGTTCGGCCAATCAGAAACTGGAAGGGTAGCGATACTTGGAAAACCCACAGGACAGTAGCGCACGTGGACCAGGGTTGGAGACCCCTGTTTTACAGTCTTACCTAACAATGCAGTTTTTTATCTGTGCTTGATTTGGGAAGTCAATGTATATTTATTTCCATTCAGTATAGATTTTTCAGAGGTTTATGTCTCAAAGTGTTTAAGGACATATGACCAATGAGTGAACAACAACCCTACATACAGCAGTAGTGGTTGAATGAAAACTAGGCTACTTAGGGATAACAACGTGTTTATGGAAATTGGATTGTAGAAATTCCAGCACCAACATCTGAAACCACTGAGCCACAGACTTAGACATTTATATGAAAGCAGCACCACCTTGTGTTTTTAATGTAACCTACATTACAATGGATAGAAAAACTAAAAATCAAGAATTGCTGGAGAAAGCCTTAAATTGTTAATTGTTGCATACTGAAGAACAGTTGTTTACTAAAATAGCCAATCATATGTTAAAACTTACTGACCAGGATTCTTATTGACTAAGGACTGCTTATGTATTTGTTTCTCATCTCTCTATATATTTTCAAATGTTTCCATGACAGTATCCTGTGAAAACATTTAAGTTAATTTTGCCATTTTTTATCTGATTGTTACAGTATTTTGAGAATGTTACAGAGTGAGTGTTTAACAATGTAATGTATAAAAAACACTCTATTTTATGTTGTTATGTCAGAAGTTTTTTTTAAAGAAAAAAGTAACTTAAACTGTCCAATAAATGTAGTTGCATAAAAAGCATAAAATGCTCATCTGAAGTGTAGTGGTTATAAAGTAGTGTGAATTTAATAAAATAAAGTACATTATATTTTATTTAAGTACAGGAGTTGAACAAATATACTTAGTTACTCTCCATCACTTAACCTTTTTTACTGTTGTTAAGTCATCTTTTTATATCTAAAGACACCTTTGTCCAAAAGGTTTTAATATTGAATACTTATGACCACTGAATGTAATGTATTTTTGCATTATCACCTCTAGGTGGCAGAATTAGACCATAATAGTTTCAATATTCTTGAAACGACTGTGTAATAATAAGATTCCTGTTGTTCCAGACAAGCAAGCCCACACTACCTGCAAACAAACCACATACTGATAGAAAATCAACACAGTGGTGTGTTACTGAAGTTGTGAAATAATTACAATCAACTTGTGACTCGGAGAGAAAAATACTCTAAACAGAACTTAAAAATAAACTGAGGTGTTTCAGTATGACAGATCAGAACCCAGTATATCATGGCTACCATATTGTTCAAGAATAGCTCCACAGCTCTCAGTTGGATCAGCGACTACAGATCACAGATCAGTTCTCCATTATAATAATCATTTATTACATCAATGGACACCTGACGCCAGACTGGTGTCTTATTTATCAGGGAAATAATCATGGTCAGGATATCTACATGGTGGCGTGAGAACAAAGACTGATTACACACACACAAACACACACACGTACACACATACACAATGATAAATATAATAAAGTAATAAAACTGTTATTTTTTAGGTCTGATTGCCTTTTTAAAATGCAAGTCTAATGGCCCATCAACAAAACATGGTAAGAGCAATGACACATTTTAATGAGCCCTGTAACTTAATATGAAGATAAATGTTAGTGGCCTTTGACCTCTGACCTCAGGATCTATAATGCTTGTATGGCCATAGCAGCAAAAGTGCAAAAGTTTATTGTTCTCTTCCAAATGGCATTTTTATGAGTCTGAACTATTATTGAAGAACATTTTTAAGTTATCATCTCAGGAATCAGACACAGAGCTCTGGCCAAAGCCTCACAGGTTCAGTTGATCAAAGAGTCAGACTGGAAAGCCCAGGGGGAAGCTGGGTCACAGCGTAGCTGTGGGGGGGTAAAAACAAGTATGTTATCTCATTTCTTCAGGCTGTACTGCAACAACTTAAAACTCTCACACCCAACTGTTGACATTCTTCATGCCTTTTTCTGCAGATGGCATTCATGATTCCTCATAATGCATTACCCAGCAGCCGGTGTGGCAGGAAATCATGGAGAGGAGCATTTACTTACTAGTATACTCATTCATGTTTTAATATATGACACAATATGTCTCTTTTTATGATGTTTCAATGGGCTGTCGTTGTTACATTATGTGCGGTTGATATTACGCCTGAGAGAAACGCATAAGCACCTTTTAATCCAACAGTACCACACAATAAGCGGAATAACCACCTATAATTTCAGGGCTTGGGAAATTACATGCATGTATGTAAGAATACACTGTGTGCGTGCGTGTGTGTGTGTGTGTGTGCGTGCGTGTGTGTTGCACTGGTTGTAAATTGATCCCTCCTACTCTCGTTGGTGCGCTGTGCAGAGGAGGGGTGAGGAGGAGGAAGAGGAGGAGGAGGAGGAGGGAGTTGAAGCAGGAAGTCAGGCAGGCTGTGAATGCTAACAAGCCCCGTCGTACTCGTACAGCTCCGTAGGTAGGGTTTGGCTTAAAAAACACATCTTGCAATGGAGAGGACCGAGGAGCACTTCTGAAGACCTACTATGCGCCAGTGCCGCGTTCGTCCTGTGCGCGTGCAGCCGCCTCACCGTCGTCGGCGCGTTTGATCAGAAAAACCGTGTGTTTCCGCTGAGTGAAATGTATCGCGACTGCTCGGGTCTCTCAGTCTGACAATGGAGATTGAAAATATCGTGGCCAACACGGTTCTCCTGAAGGCACGGGAAGGTAAGCACAGTTAACAAAAACAATAAACGTTTTTTTTTGTTTTTTTTTTTTGTAGCGACCTCAACGACAGGGCTATGGACAAGCCCGAGCTTTCGGCTTCTCCTTGGGATTTATGCTTTCTCTGTCTCCCATCCCTGAGCAGCGCTTTGTCTCCAGGCAAAAGCCAAACATATCAAACACCGAAACCAGCTGTTTGCACACACACACACACACACACACACACACACACAGACAAGCGCGCGCACACACACACACACACACACACACATATATACATTTTGCCGGACAGGTTAACAGAGCCAAGGCCCAGCGGGCTGGAGATGAACAACGCAGGGAGTGTTTGCAGCATCGCGTTGCATTACAGGCTGCCGGGCACATTTTTTCACACAAGCACCAGCGGTTTTGTGGATAGGTACAATTTACTATGACATAACGAGGGTTTAATGGCATTCCCGTCACTGGCTATTGAGCGAAATATAGCTGCGCAGTGGGTGGAGGGGGTGTGCGTGTGTGTGTGTGTGTGTGTGTGTGTGGGGAGGGGGATTCGTACCCCCCCCCCCCCAGCCCCCCCACCAGTGCAGCCTCTGGTTACCTGTCATTATAGGCTCCGGTGTGTTTAAAGTCTGGCCAGGAAGGTGGAGGGTAGTATTTGACGCAGAAATACGCCACTGCATTGCCGCTCGGCTGGTGACTGGGAGCTGCTGAGATAAAGGAATAACGGTGTGGTGGAGGTTTCAGGTTGAGGGGCTTGAAGAATCCCCCTCCTGTAGCACGGCGGCCCAGGCTCTGTACACACGGCCCCGGGTGCGCCTGCTGCTAAGCGGGCCGGTGATCCCACAGCAGCTCACCTGGAGGTGGAAAAGAGGCGAGTTTCCATCTGTTTTCCAGGAGGTGGCAGAGCAGGGGGGCAGCGAGTGGACACGGGGTGGGTGTGCGACACAGTAACAGCAGTCTGGGGAGGGAGAAAGGTGTCATTACTACACGATTTGTTATTTTTTATTATTACTTTTACAGTCGGGTTGGACAGCAGCAGTAGGGTCGGTGGCCTCAGGGGATATTGTGCAAGCTGATCCATTGTATTCGGCAGCAAAGGAGCTCAAGAGTGCTCGCATTGCTCGGGGGTCGTGGATCGGCGGCGTACGTATGCAGAGGCCTTCCCTGATTGTGGTTTGCATTATATTCAGAGTGCGTTCCAGTTCAAGACAAAACACCAACACTGCTGTGAAATGGATTATGCACAGCAGCAGTGAATCCATTTCATAACAACAGCTGCTCCTTACGAGGCATCAGGCTTTCTTTTACCTGGGGCTTAATGGTGCTAGACATTGTCATGAGAATTAACCCGTGACCGGATTTACAGGCTCATTGCCTCTCGGTGTCCTTAGGCCCTAAGAGCCCATCAGTGATATTTCATGATGAACAATGTAGAGAGTGGAAGGAGCCTGGTATCTTTTAACATGCGGCTCAGTTTGACCATGACAGTCGTAGCTGCAATGGTATCATTTGTGTTGCAACAGTTGTTGATAAACCAGTTGATGTGTATAGTATATAGATTAATCGTGATTTTGGTAAGTCGATCATTCCTGTAATTCATGTAGTAAAAGTGATGTAGATTTAAAATTTATAAAAAATATTCATTGACTTCAGAATGTAAATTAAGGTATTAGGTAGGTATTAGGTGTTGGATATTTCACCCTGCTATACCATTCACTAGGTTACTTATGTCCCAGATAAAAAACAGTGAATGGCTCCCCATTTATCCCTTCAAGGCGCATAGGAGACTAATTGGATTTGAATTTATCTTTCCAGAGGTGGATGTTTTGTACCTGTCAAAGTATTTCGGTATGTCACAGAGACACTTGTCAACAACGGTAGCGTCAAAAGTTGCAAAGCAAACCCCACCACCAAGCACCAAAGCAGACAGAAAACAGCTCCTGTGGATCAGAGGTCAGCTGCCTTTTATCTAGGAGTCTCTCTTTGGCCTCCTTCATGCTACATGGCATCAAAGCTCCCACACGCAGCAGAAAGGTGCATGGAGGCGGTTGTTGAGCTGCAGGAGATGGATCCAAGCCTCTGAGTCAGCCAGAGCTTGCCCTGCTGATGTGTCCATGAGCAAGACATTAAATCAGTTGTTCTGTAACTATCTGAACTCACTGCAGAAAGGGGAAATGCCAATTTTCTGGTGTACTAAGAATGTAGAGTGCACACAGAATTGATGGTCTCCATGGTAGATTACCTATTTTTCTCCATCTCACAATTAACACTTGTCTAATCATGTTGTCTTGAATGTTCGTTAAGGCCTTAACCACTTTAAAGACTCAGCTTGTTTTTTTTTGTCAACGTTTATACACCTGTTGATGTGAAACTGGGTGGTCAGAGTGAGAAGTGTTATGACAGGGTGTGCCCAGTCTGCTACAGTTGACATGACACGTCAAGGGAAGTGGTTAGAGATGACACAGTACCCACCGAGCCTATGTGAATTTCGCATATACATTCGGTAGACAATGCAAAAAAGAAAACCACCATTTCCACTGTATCTGGATTTTTCTCTTTGCTTCTGGCTTCTCAGACCACATGAGGTGGTTGTGTTCTACTGTTAGAGGAAGTTGCTCCTAAAGCTCCCTGATAGTATATTAGACATTTCTGAAAGTGGTGATTGTCAGAATACCAAGAGGATAACTTTTGGCAGAGATGCAACCCACAGTTTATGTGGATGTAAAAGCTCAGCCAAACATGAGTTATTTTCAACCCAGCAATATGCTTCCACATAGTCTCATGTAAAATAACATCAGGAGTGTCTCATCAGTAATTATAATGACAGTGTAAACACCTTTCACACCATCAAGTACCCATATTCACATTTGCTTGTAAAGGACAGAATCTAACCAATACATTTAGCATCTGGTGTTAGTGGACAGGTATTGGTTGGCTGATATTTACAGATACCATGAAGTACATAATGCAGTTAAAAGCACTTGAGATAATTTAGACACAGTGTTATCATAGTTTGTCCTACTGACTCCACTGTTTACAATATTTTGCAGCACCTTAGTTGGCAGAACAACCTATGGCAGATGGTGGTATGAAGTCCGTTAAGAAAAAATGTTTACTCTTCAGCTGTGAAATATCTTGTCCTCATTGCATTTATTTGTCAAAAATCTTTCATGACAACATTTGAGGATCCTTTCTCACATGAAAACATGGTTTATGTCAAATGGAAGCGATTGTTGATACAAACCGATATGTTTCTTGCAGCTGACTTACGCAGCTGTATATGTCAGGAGCAAGCTGTGCTGAGTACCCCCTGGAAAATTTATAAAAGACACATTTTCCTCTTGCAGAACTAAAAAACTCAACTTAATTGCTGAATACAATTAAAACATTGCTGAAGTTGTAAATTACTTCTCAGTTCTCAATCAGAACTCAATCAGTTCTCTGCCCTGATGTTACCACCTTACAGCAATTGTTTTGTTGCCATGTGTCTTTCCGATTGGGCTTGATAGGTGACAACCATAGAATTGATATTAAATTTCAAACTAGTTGAAAACATTGAATTCAACTATTTTAACATGGCTTCTGTAAAATATGTCTGTTTTAAATGACTGGCAGGAGGATCATGTTTGAAACTGTGATTACTATCTGCTTAGTCCAGAGGAGGATCTGATTCGTTTTTAGGGGACAGCTCTTTTGAATCAGTAGAAATCTTAGACTGGACTTACTAGTAAAGTTACTTTGGTTGTTTTGCCTCTGCTTTTACTTCATTTAAAGGTCAACTACATTTCCCCAAATCCCCTTTGAGAGACGTTTACTTGTCACATTCAGCTGTGAGTTATAAATCAAGTCTGTGGGGAGAGCAGTGGTGACAGTGTGACAGATAAAGGTCTTGCAGTTGAGAAAGGTTTGGAAATTGTATGCAGTACAGGTTAGATGTGTTTCATATGCCCAGGTCAATTTAGGGTTTACTGTCATTTTGAGCACCAGGTTTTTGCTCAAAGTTTATACAATGACAAGTCTAAGCTGCTGTCAGCAAAATCTGATGAATGCTGTGTTTTGTTTGGCTATAATTCAGCAATGTAGGCCGGATGTATCTGCAACAGGAATGCGTTTTATCTATTTGGGAATAAGACATGCGGGTCGCAGGTATAACCTTGCCAAATAGGACGATGTAGGGTGAAATCAAAATGTTAACTTTGAGTTTATACAGATGGCAGACTCTTCAGTGAAATGAACTGGTGAAGGGTCATTGTGGCTTCTAGTATCTTTTTGTTTTGCAAAATTTGATAAGAAGCAATGAAACTGTCCAATGGGCTAATGAAAACAGTTGAGTGTTATTAATGTTTAATTCAGACTCTTATGCACCAGGGACATGAACATATGTCAGTAGACATAAAGGGTATCTAAGTGCTCATGCCCCTCTGCCTCGGTGTCAGATTTCACCAGATCTTTTTCTGCTGTTTCCTTCGTCGCTCCTGCTGTCTTCATAAAAAGGAAGGAATGTGGACAGTCCACTGCTCACATTCCTCTGACAAACAGAAGAGACTTTTATCCTGCTTATATAACTAATTTCCACCTTACAAGTTGGAAGCTTTGATATTTTTTGAAGTTGTAAGCGCATGGACTTCTGCAGCTGGTGCCACTAACCTCTCTCTGCTCTCTGCCCCCTCTCCCCCACCCTTCAAATTGTAGACTCTCATGTCCTCTGAGATCACTTGTGAGGGTTTTCCTGTGACGTTAACCAGTGGAGCTTTATTAGCTTTATGGTCATAGCTGGGCTAACACTTGTTGTCAACACTCAGGGGTGTTTCCTCCAGCTGAGGCTCATAAAACACATTGCTTTGTGACTGTCCCTTGATCTGGGTCTCATTTTGCAGTTATTACACCAACAAAAGGGCTGTGCAGAGTCGGAGATGTAGTGTGTTGCGTATGAAGCTCTGCTGCATGGCTCTAGCATCATTGCTAAGCTGTGTGACCACTGAAATGTTCATTAGCACAGTTTCTGGCAAATGCACTAAGCATAAGAGGAACTTTTTGAGGCTTTATGAACATCATAGGGATAGTGATCCAGCTGTCTTATTAGTTGTTAAATGGGCGTTCTTCCTATGAGATGCCAGCTGTCAGACTGATTTTAACAGTGTGTGCTGTTGGGTGTATTTACAAGTTCTTATGGTTCAAATAAAGTGTTTTTAGTGGTCAGGCAGAGTCAAAGTCTAGCAGCAAGTGTTTTAAATGTCAAGCCCCTTCATGCTTTATCAGTTTGGCTTTTTAAAAATGTTCTTAGAGTCACAATTTTGGCATCTGTGCTTGTTTAAATTTTGCCAGTCCTGCCTTCAAATATGGCTTGAAGGTGTTGTCTTATCAAAGATAATCTTCAAGGTGTAATATGTGCTGTGTGTTCCACACTCAAGGGCTGAGGCCTGGAGAAGCTGCTTTTGTGTATTCCTGTTCTTTCAGCGTGGCCATGAAATTAACCAGTGGGCCCTTCATCTGAGAGACAGCTGTAGATAACATATAGATGATTAACCTTTCAGTTTGTCCTCTTACGAACTCGATCTCTGGGCGTCCTGCTCAAGTTTAGTCTCACTGTGTTCCTGCACCGACCTTCCCTCCCCCTTCTCCCTCAAGACGCTGTGAAAACAAGGGTCAGTTTTCAAGCACGTCTCGGTGAGGTTTAATGGAATATCTCAGAGCACGCAGAGATGGGGAAGAGGAAGGAAAGGTCTTGCAAAACCCTACAGCATGATGCTGGAATGAGCAAGAGCACATGTCTCTGTGTAGTGTGTGTATGTGCTTTTTCTGCTTGTGTTAAACAAAATTTTAAGTTAAAAAAAAAAAAGTGCATGTCTTACCTTGTGTGACATGTGACATGTTTCTTTTTCTGTCTCTCAGTTGATGTGTGTCTTTCAGTGTGAGTATATAGACAGATTACCTTATGCAAACACTGGACTATGAATAGCCAACACAGATTCTCACAGCTAATGTTTTCCTTATCAGGGGTACTCCAACCAATTGCACACTTTATAAGAGAGTGACTGGAAAAGCAACAGGCCATTCATTTTTCATGTACAAGCTCCATTGTGCTTCTCTGTGTGTGCATGCTCATATTACAATGGGCCTAAACTATACGTGACCCTCTGCCATTTCCTACCATTTAAGTTATATTGTTGGGAGAGTACCACAGCTCTGTGCTTAGATCCTCCACCTATGTGCCTGCGTCAGAGCAGGGTCAAATGAGACGAGGCATGGGCCAGTAGCAGATATTCAGGGTCTGATTACCTTGGCCAAAAATATCTTAGTAAACAGTATAGTCTATGTTTTGAAAGTTAAAGAAATTGCTCTTAGTGACAAAATGTAGTTGAGTTACTTAACAGCATGTTTGGATTTTTATCTTTCTTATTCAATCTTTTAATATTTTTGTTTTACTTTTATTCAGTTTCATGCTCAGTGGCGCCCTTTAAGTGCACACTGACCCTGAACTTTGCTCTCCATACAGCCCCTAGAGATGAAACTTCATTCTAAGTGCATATTGTGTGACAATGTAAATACTGGGTGCTTGATGTTGTGGATGGTCTGTCACTGCCACAGACAAGCAGAATTTTCTGGCCTTGTGGCTGCTCTGATTCTAGGTGTCAACGTGTGACATGTGTTCATCAGATGGGCGAGCGGCTTCTCCCATATGGCGATGCAAAAAAAAGACGGGTTGTGAAGACAGCAGTACTGCTGAGCTCTGTTCACGGTAACATCTTAAAAAGCTGGGAATCACAGCAGAAGAAGTTGCCAGTGATGCTGTTTCACATTCCAAGCATTTTCTTTCTTTTTTTTTTTTTTTTTTTGTCACAGCAATTTCTTCACATTCTCACAGAAAGATGATTTATTTGTCTTATGAATACCAATAACCCCTTCATGTGTTCATATGTGCAAAAAAACAGTTTTTCTTAATGAATGTAGAAAGAATTTTGTTTAATTTTAATTTTAAAAAAATCTTAACGCTCATTGCTTGTATTTGCCATATTTGTTGTGAACTGTAGTGGTTATTTCTATCAATGTATATCTTCATTTGAGGGTTGGAAAAATAAATATATTTGCTGTTTTTATACTGCTGCTTTTTTCTGGGCGTACACACTAATGCCACTATGTCAGCTAATAGTGACATAAGAAATTGGCCAATTTATTGGTTTAGTCTCATTTTACAGGCATCAACAGATAGAAAGGGCTTTTTTTGCTCTTTTGGGATTTACACAACTAAGTCATAATTCTGTTGGTTTTACAGGAATTTCCAGATATACAGTCTTTTTTCTTTTTCCAGTTTATGGATGTAAATTAAGATGTGGGCACTATTTGAACTGAAATTTAAAAAAAATCTGGTCGGACTTGGTGGGAACTGCACTGAACTCTGATGTGATGGGGTGGGGCTGGGCGGTCAAACTGAGACGGTACTGCCGTACTCTGATGTGTGTGACCTCCAGTCTGGTTCCTTCTTCTCCATCAGATGAAAGGGAAAGGAGCATGTATGGGATGGCGTTGCACCGTATTTGGCCTGCACCCTCTAAGAGCAGTTGAAAACTGCAGCAGATCCCATAGGATCACTCCCATTCACTCCAGACCAACAGCGATATAAAAATACTCTGTCTACTCACTCTCTCCTTTACTGTTTCTTTCACTTTCTTTCTTTTTTTGTTTGTTTTCTGTACTCCCATTTCCTAAATACATCCAACTGGTCAGACCTGAAAATGGACCAAAATACACCACTGGCACAAACAACTGATGCATCCATGCATAGTGTAAATAGTACCACAAACTAAATAAAAGTAATGAAAAGCCATTATCTTGTGCTGTTCAGAAACGCGGTTACACTGTACAACAAAAAAAGTGAACTCTATAAGATTTGCATTTATGCCACTAGGTGCTTTGTGTTTTCTTAAAGAAAAGCCAAACCTTTGGACTCTTATCAACAGGGAAGCCTGTGGTTACTTAAAGTTGTATTAATTGAGCTGAGAGTTATGTTGGGTCATCCATTCATCTGTGGCTAGAACTGCTCAGCAGTTGTTTCATGGCCTTTTTTGTGGCAACTTACTTTTGCTGGATAGCTGACAGGTGACAGGAAGTATGGAAATACAGAGGATGATGTGTAGCCAGTGTGACTCAAACCACGATGGTAACGTGTATCAGGTCTTACTGCTGTGATACCTGGATGCTCCTGCTGTCTATAAATCTTTTAAGGAAAGGAATTTGCGTCCTCGCGGTGGAGTGGCGACTCTCATCATGGTCCGACTTTTGGATCTTGTCACTGCCGCACATGCGCAAGGCTGTCCTGAGGTCCTCCGCGATGATCTCAGCACTGGCTGATGCTCGGCTATGAATGAGCAGACCTTTTCTGAAGTTGATGTTTATGGAGGGCTGCGTTCCCTCGGAGGGGAGAACCGAAGTTAAATAAATACTTGCTCCATCCCTTCTGCATTAAGGGCCTGCACACATGGCTTTGACGTCAGAGTGACATTAAACAGGGTGGGGTGGCCCAGTCAACTCTGACAGGCATGTGCACGCACATGCACAATCTCTCTCTCTCTCACACACACACACACACACACACACACACACACACACACACACACACACACACTCTCTCTACTATAGCTTGCTATTAAAATGCCTGTCACTTCGCTGTTTTGTCATTTTCCTCTGTTCTTCCGTCTGTCCTTTATCTTCTCTTTTTATGTGGCCTCAAGTTTAGGTGACATTTCTCAGCTTTGTGCCTTTTGAACTATATATAAGCGTTTCTTCCTTTATTGGCACTGCACGCAAGAACATTTAGATTTCCATCTCATGGTATCAACAGCTGAAGAAGTTAATCTCTGACACTTTGTTACTTTTTGTTGAACTTGTTTGACTTCATTCATCGATCATTCTGTACAAGTGTGTGCAAGAATTTCTCCTACAAAATAACCAGACAGGTGCTACTGGCTCTCATCACACAGTGTGTACAATAGCTTATCAAACATTTAACTCCAGCATTTGTCTTTGCTGCTGTTCCACTTTTGTTTTTTCTTTCTCTGCAAACAAAGAGAGTACGTTTATCTGTGTGTATGCGTGTACACCATGCAGAAATGATGACATCTTGTAGTGCTGACATTGGGTTCATCTGTTTTTGGTTGCCATTGTTTGCCATAACCTAGGACAAGACCTAGAGGTATGACTGGTTTTTAAAGAAGATGGGATAAAAATGTTTTTGTAGAGGTGAGAGCATGCACATTATACATGCTGCCTGCCTCTGTGTTGGTATAGTGTGCATTTGCAGGTGTTTGACCATGGTGATCCCCTGCTTGTGTTTGTGTTGAAACTGTCATACGTCATTGCCGGACCAGCTGGTGTCTCTTGAACTTTGGGGGCAGGATTTCCCTCTCCATTGTCCTTAAAGTGCCACAGTCTACATGGTTCATTCTAGCTCAGGACAGTGTATTGATTCAGTGGGGAAACAGCAAAGACAGTCAAGCACTTAAATCAGCTGAATGTAAAGCCAAAAGTATGTGTCTTCAACACAAATCTTTTGAAAACCCTTGAAGAGAGCAGTAGACTATACCTTTTTATTTGTTAAATCACAAAATGTAAGTGAAGCCTGAACTTTTTTTTTTTTTTTTTTTTTTAGTTCAAACAATTGAGCGGTTGGTTAATTTTATGCTTTTGTTAAATTGATGCATTATTGTAAATGGTAGATTACATGTAAGATTTCATAAGTGGAAAAAAGATAATCACAGTTATGTTCTGTGACCAGTTTCAGACTTAACATACAGTATGTTGGATAGTTTTTTTGTATGTCCGCATTTAATTAACTTTTTAGAAAACTGGCTTGTTAAATTTTGCACAAGTGTTGTAGAAAACTCAAAATAAGGTAGAGAGAAGGGTGAAAAGGGCTTGAAATTTGGTGTCAGTTTCTTGTTTCTGCAATGTCAGGTAGTACTGTAAATGATATGCCTGCTGCAAGTAGTGCAGCAAAGTAAAGTGACTGTGGACTGCCCAGTGACATTATAATGTTTTCTTACCTGGTAATAAGGTGGGAATACTACGTTGTGATCATCCATTCATCTGTGGGTAAAACTGTTGTTGTTTTCCCCCATATGTTTGTGGCATTTTGCTTTTGTTAGATAGTTGATCAGATAGGCAGTAAGCCAACTGATACTCAGCTGTACAATATATTATATATGGAAAATTTGGTATTAAATTAGCAGAAAAAACTACAATTTTTATACTAACAAAGACTATAGATAGATAGATAGATAGATAATCATCATTTTTCTAGTATTATATCCTTTGTTGGACAGTAAACATTTGTATCAATGCTGTCAGTTTTTAAGTTTTTTAAAAAAATGCCACATTTCCATTTTACATTACCAGAGCTTAAAGTGATGTCTTAGAAAGCTTGTTAAGTCTAAATTCCAGACACCATAAAACAAAAAGCCTCACCTATCGGTTGCAGCCAGGATATGCGTGGTGTCATTTCCTGTTTAAATATTATGAGTTTGTCTTAAAATGTCTGCTGTGTTTATAAGCTGTAAGTTGTCGAATCAAAGCAGCATCTCATTAGAATACTTGACTAATTTCTTCAAGTTCAGTGCTCTCTCTGCCTCAAAGAGTAAATACCTCAGTTCACCCCTGATCAGACTGACCATCACTCAGCTACCTTCCTGCTCCAGCTGCTGCTGAGTGATTCATTAAAAAAAAACAACTATACTTCAGTTTTATCTTTTTAATACATTTACAAACATTCCTAAATTTCTGTTTTCACTTTGTCATCATGTGGCACCGAGTGTAGATTAATGATCAAAAATTAAAAAAAAGAATTGGAGTGAAGGGTGTCTGAATACCCCAGCCCTCTGAAGAGCCCCGTTGTGCATAAAAGGTTATTCATCATTCTTATTAGGGTCATCTGATCTGCCAAGAGGCCTGCCCGACACCGCTCTGTATGTGAGTGTGGGTGATAACCCATGAATGTTAAAGTTATGTTAAAGGTATGTTTGGCTAATGTTTGACTGTGGTCCAGGGAAAGAGCCAGCTGCGTGCGTGCGTGCGTGCGTGTGTGATCTCTGAAGCTGTCAACATTCTTCACCACGTGCTTTGTCATGATGCATTAAGGTGACTGGTGAGATGAACCAGCTGTCCCTGCCTCACTGGGACAAACACACACTCCCTTCCCTTGGTCTCTTGTGTTGAAAATGCCACCAGATGAATGTGGTTGAGGACTCCAAGTGCAACACTGAAACGTGATGTGTGATGGTCTGATATAAATCTCTCTTTGTCTCTCTCTCTCTCAGGTGGAGGAGGAAAGAGGAATGGCCGCAGTAAGAAATGGAAGGAGATGCTTAAACTCCCTCACATCAGCCAGTGTGAGGAGCTACGCCGCACTATTGGTAAGAAACATAATGTGTGCATGTGTGGAGTGGGGTGCGGTGGGGGTATGAAACAGATAGCATGCCATGCTGTGTTGCTGGGGTGGGTCTGACTCTAGGAGGAAGTTCATGTTGGACTTCCTTCCTGTTTCTACCCGTCTCCACCCGCTGTTACAGGCAGGGGACAGGAAACTCTGTGTGTGAGTGTGTGTGTGTGTCTATGTGTGTGTGGGTGTGCGTAAGACTCAGCTGTAATCTTAGTCTCTTTTAACATGATGTCTGTGTGTGTCTCATTGACTGCATGAAAAGAAAAACAAAATATGTCACTCCTGCTTCCTTCTTGTCTTTCAAGGTTTGACTTTAAATTAGGGGCAGGATTCTCTTTTTGTGTCCCAGACCAGGGCTCTACTCCTGGGCTGCATTATCTCCTCTTCCCTCCTCACACCCACTCACCCACTCTGGTTCTCTGCATGCCACAGCACTCCCTGTGTGTATGTGTGTGTATTTGTGTCTGTGTGTGTAATAGTGCGTCACAGCTCTCTCTGCCAGAGATTGCAGTGCTACCCTCCCCCACATACTCTCCGTCCCTCTTTCTATCTACATGCCTCCCTCTCCCACTATCTGTATCTCTCTCACCACTTCAGAGCAACATAAGAGTGGCAGAACAGGAGAGTTATGGAGAGAGTAAGTGAAAACAGAAACAAAGAAAGAGAGGCTTTTTAAAACAAGAGGAAAGATCTTTCAGGGACAGGAGAGGAAGAGGCAGAGGAAAGTAGGGATATCTCGGTTGTGCTACTTGTGGATCTGTCTTCACAGATTTAATGAATAGAAACTGATTGATTACCTGTTTTAAAAACAGCACATAAATGTTATCCTAAGTGTGAAGAAGCATCTTACTTGTCATGTCATACGTATTTATTGCCATTTGGATTTGAACTTTGAAGACCATTATGCGCTGTGTGCATTATGTGTGTGTGTGTGTGTGTGTGTGTGTGTGTGCGCGCTTGTGCTTGTGTTGAATTCGCTATTACATAGACACTATTGCAAAAGTTCCCTATCACATCGAGCGCAGGATCAAAATAATCCCCTTTGTGAACTTAAACACACAGACGTGTAGGCATGCGCATGCACACAAACCCGCGTGTGGAAACACATACACATGCCTGTACCCCATGTAGGCATGGTGGGTAGAAGGTTACAGTATAGCAACTGACTGATAGCAGTGTCTTTGTTGTGTCTTGATAATGTCAGGCATTTGACCTTAGCCTTGACAAGGGTGTCGTACTTCTAGGAAGCCCAGATTACATTATGTGGATTGCAGCCACTTTGTCTACCTTAGACCACTTTCCCTCTTTTTTCCTCTCATTCACTTTTCTGTTCTTCCGGTATTCCTCCAATACATACAGTAGATGTGCATGTATTACTGTTGATCACTGTAAACGTGTTATCCTATTTAATACACTTCTGAAACCAGAGGTATACTGGATGGAGGGACACAGCTGTTGTTGCGTAGCAGCAGTGAGTGTTGGCCAATACGTAGATCTCGGCCTTAACAGCGTGCACACAAACACACATGCACTCATTCAGTTGTTGCACACATTCACACTTGTGCACATTTAACTGGCCATTCACTGTCTCACTAACTCACTCTGTCTTGGTCTAAATTGGAGTTTTAATGAAGTTGTAATTGCAGCTTTCTCTACTGGCACAGTTACTAGTCCATGCTAGTTCAAGCTTTGCACCTCTTAACCTTTTTTAATTTTCTTACTTTCTGTTGAATTTTTCTTTGACACTTTGCCGTGTGCATGCTCTTTCTCTATCATTTCTCTTTTTTTTTTTCAGTGTTTTTCTTTTTTTTTCCTTTGGTGAGAGAGTTCTCTTAGCCAAAGAAGAAATGTTTCACTGGAGCATTGCTGCTCTACGTTGTCATATTTAAATGATTTAGAGCCTGGAATCAGCTCGAGCACATATATACACATATTTATATGCATGCTCTCATGCAATAGGGCCAGGGCCAGGCCAAAGAAACTGTGGTTTCTTTTCAGGTCTTTGCTCAGGATCCAGTTACATAATGTGAAGGGTGTACATAAAAAGACTGCTCTGTAAACTAATAGGCAAGATAAAGAGAAACATTGTGCAAAGACATAAGGTTCATGTGATTTAGTATTATTTCTGCCTTTATGTGTAGACCTTAATAAACACTGACATAGTCTGTGTTGTATGTGTGATTCACAAAGGTTGCAAAAACTGCAAGCCGCTCAGGAATAAAGGATTTATTTAGTTGTCATCACTCTACTGTTTTAGTGAATATAAACATATGAATTACCCCTGTAATAGTTGTTGCTTTTTGAGGAATTTATGTATTGACTTGTTTACCATTAAGTTAAGAAAACACAGATACTAAAGTAATTTATGTATCCCTGGGTGTAGATTGATGCCAAATCCCAGATCCCCATGTATGGTTAAAATGCAAACAAATGATGACAGAAAATTACATACTATATATTCAACTGCTGAGACTCCCTTCTATTTAAATGGGAAGTGAAGGTGGTGTGTGATTTGTGGGGCTTGTCAACATATTTATTTATTTATTTGCCAAATCTTTTTATCTTGTGACAAAACTTGTCCCAAGCTTGTGTTTCAGAGTAGTCTAATTTAAACACCAATACGTTTCAAGTGAGAGTGATATAAGCTTAGAAATAAAACACTGCACTTTTTTATCTTGTACTGCATCTTAATTTTTATTGTGCTTAATGCAACCAAGAGACATCAATTTGATGTCAGATTCATTGCTCACTGGGTTTGTTCCTATGAAACAAGCTTTTCAGAAATGTTACACAGATTCTCTGATTTCCCCCCTTATGCAAATTGGAGTGTGTCACTTGAAACTGTGACCGGTTTTCCTGTGACGGAGCAGAGGGGTGGGATCCAATGGCACCTGGAGTGGCAGGGCACAATAGTCCTTACATGGAAATCACCAAAACCTGTTCTCAAGCAACATGCAGAAACCTACGGATGCTCATTTTAAACGAGCACCTCAAACCCAGTGTCTTTAAAATGTTTGGTGGGGTGATAAATTCCCATGACAAAATAAGAACTGAAAACTAAAAATTAGAATCTGTGGTTGCTAGCTTTTGGGTTGCAGAGGAGCAGATGCTAACAATTCATGCTTTAAGTTTTCAAAGTGAATTGTCTTCTGAACAACAGTGGAAAATGTTGAGTTTTGTTTGCCCAGTTGCAAACAAACCAGCTTGTAAACAGACGTCATGTGTACTCCCAAGACTTCTTTATTAGACAGAGTTTTGGTAAACCTGTCCAGTGATTCCCAAGAGACAATATTTTGATGGAGGCCAACACATTTGTTTTTACTGAAGTAGACAGAGAGCCACATTTTCAAGAATTGTGAAGCAGTTATTTGAGTACATCTAACTCAAACCACATTGTTCTTACCTGGCTGAAAATGTCAGCATACAGGGGTAAACACTGTGGAGCTCAAATAAACTGCTCCAAACGTTTTTGTTGTGCAAGTGCCTTAACATTGCCCTTATCAGCTATGAGTGTGTGTGTATGTGGGGGCTTTCCTAGCTCCAGCTCACAGCTGAACACACTTGATAGGGACAGACCAAAGCAGGGTTTCAAAAACTTGGTGATCAAAAAGGAAAGCGCATGTCTATAGGCTAAGCGATACAAAAGATCTGTTAAATTATTTTTTAAAGAACACAGCAGTCACACAGTGGAAAGGGAAGCAATAAAAACATGTATTTACACTCTTCTTTTTGATAGGTTAGGTTTTGTGGCGGTATAAGCTTTCAGTTTGAATGAGAAGCAATGAGCTGCAGAGCAGAGGACAATGCTGAGGCATAAACAAAGCTGGAAGTGCTATTTTAAAGATTTGATTTACTGTTGGAGGTTGTCCTGTAGCTGTCACCACTCAGAAATTTTCATCCCATGCATCCCTCCTCCTCCTCTTTTTGCATGTGCATGTCAATGTGTGTGGCCTATTTTTGTTTGTGTGTTTATCTTGTCTGTCTGCATGTGTGTCTGCACTGTCAACCAGTAACGGAAACATCCTGAGTCTTCTTCCTCCTTTGGTACCAGAGGAAGTATGACTCAAATGGGTGCTATTAGTTCTAATAGGCTGGGGCCAGCTGCACAGGAGACACACACACACACACACACACACACACACACACACACATATACTGAAAACACAGACATGCTGTGTGTTTTGTTTTTACATAGTAGCATAAGCATATTTAAGGTGTAGCTTATATTTGAGGGAACTTCAGTATGTGTATTAGCAGGGGCAGCCTAACTGCTAACATGAAGTTATTGGATGTGCATATGAAAAGAGCTTTTCTTAAAGGTTAGGGAAATATACCTTTGAAATACTTCACAGATAGATGGTTGATCTACTCAAACTAAAATACATTGCTCCATTATTAGAATGTGAGATTTAAAGTTTTGTCCTATGCACTATGGTTTGTTTTCCTCATGTTTTTTTCATTAACTCTTGTGTTTTAATTTATAATGCTTTCTATCATTCTCCTGGACAGTAGAAACTGAACCCCTTCCTGTCTTGGAAAGACAAAACAGTGTATTTTGTTAGCATTTAGCAACTCTGTCATCATGTTATGGAAAACCTCTTGGGTTTTCCTTAGTCAAAACTGCAAGTTATACAAATCTGTTATCCAGTACTTAGCAAGCATCAGTATTGCTCAGAATTTAGCTTCATTTAGCTTCAAAAGAAAATTTAGTTCTTCTTTTATCAAATGGTAATGTCATTTTTAAAACAACATGAAATAAATGCTAGACACAGCAATTAAACAATTAATTCATCTGTGAAGAATGTATTTTTTTTGTATGTCTGAATAACACCTGTTCCAAAGACAGCTGGTGAAATAAGCTAGTGAGCTGAGGGGGGGCTGGAGCGTAACTGCAGAGACATGAAAAAAAGCACCCATGGGTTTCTTTCTTACTCTTAACGTTTGATAAGTAGAGAAAACAGTAAGCTAGGCTTTCAAGTTGCGGTTATAGTATGTTTTTCCGGTGTAATGATATTTCTCCTTATGTCTCTGCCTCCCTTTCCTCTCTTCCTCTCAGAGAGGGACTACACCAGTTTATGTGAGAAGCAACCCATTGGTCGGCTGTTATTCCGTCAGTACTGTGACACCAAGCCTGAGCTGAAACGCTGCATCGAGTTTATGGATGCTGTGGTAAGAGATGGAATATGAGCCCTTTATTGTTACTCTGATTTTCTAGTAACTTTTCTTCTTTCAGCACATCCTATTTCACTTGCTTGTCCATGTTTCCCTGTCTCAATCTCTTTTATCTTCTCCATCTCTCTGATTTCTCCCATGGGACGGGGCTGATTTGGGCCACTGTGAGCCAAGCAATAGGAAGGGAAAGTAAGGTCTTGGTCCTTTGCCTGCTCTTGGCAGTGGTGTAAGGTGGTGGGTGGGATGGGCGTAGGGGGTGATTAAGGAGTTACACAGGCTGTCAGAGAGCAGACCCCTCCCTGTCCTTCATGCACTCCTCCATGAGGTCAAGCCCACGTCAGAGGCAGGTCCCCTGAGTGAGCAGGCAAACACAGGCCCAAACTTGTGTCTAGGCCCCCAGAGGTATGCCAGAAAGGAAAACAGGGGCGAATCATGCTTATTTAATTAGGAAGCTACATTAGTCTTTTTAAGGTTGCCTGACAAGCATGTACTGGGAGTCACGCATACACATACTAGCTGACAAATGTTCAAGAAATGAAATGAGAAACATTACTGCTTAGTCCAATCATGGACTTCATGCCCTGCCTATGTTGCGTGGTAGCACAGCTTGGTCCCATTCCTATCCAGCGAGCTTGTTTTCAAACAAAACACATGACTCGAAGCAGCAAACTCCAGACCAACTCACTGCCTACAGCCATATTTGACCGAAAACACCATCTGTGATGGTGCGACGGGGTCAGAACTGAGGCGTCATTCTGGTAGGTGACAGATGTACTGGGCGAAGTGTAAGGATGAACATGGCTGCCAGTTTACTGCCTTGACTAAGATTAGATGTTATCAGCAACATCTTTCTATTTGTCTGCAGTCCCACGCTTATTTGTGTCTTGATTTTTGTCCTTGTTCCTTATTAACCTCCCTACATCACCCTTTCCTCTTTGTCTGTCTCTTTCTCCCCCTCTCTTTTTGTTCCTGTCTTAACCTTTCTCTTTGCCTTCAGATGCCTCTCTCTCTCAGACCTTATTTGGAGAGATATTAAAGATGACTGAATAAGCATGGCTTCCTGCACTGGTGTAGTTGGTCACACTTCTGTTTTTCTGTGACAGGCCATGTACCAGCTAGCTCCTGACGAGAAGAGGAGGGACTGTGGGCTGAATGTTTTAGACACCTACTTTAATAATGGGGTAAAACATGCATACACTTTTTCAACAACAAATGGACATGGACATGAAAAAGTTGTTCACATGTCCAACAAGTGCCTCATAAATCTTCGTTAATTATCTAATTTAACTTAATGATTTTTAGACAGTACTTTAAAGCTATTATTATTTTGATGGCAATTCTTCATAAGCTGTTTTGCTTAATAATTCATTTTGTTTGATTATGTTATCATTACATTAACATTTTTTAATGACTAAACAAATATTTGCCTTTGAAGAACCATGTGTGATGTGATCTGGTACGCCCTAAACAAAGTAGACCAAACTGACAAATGAGCCAGAGTTTGTTTTAAAACCACACCAGAAGGGGAAGTCTTGTTCACAACCTTGATGCTCCACTAGCCAGAATGTACACCTTCACAAACAGAAAGGGATGAGCTGACTAACAACTTTTTGATTTATTGACAGTCTACATACATATTACACCAACATCTTACTTTGTTTTGATCCACTCTTAATGTCTTTCACTCTGTTCTCGACCCTTAAGTCGGCAGCACATCTTCCAGACATACCCCAGGATGTAGTTGCTGGGTGCCGGGAGAGGCTGGAGCAGAGTCCGTGCAAGGAGCTCTTCAATGACTGCACCAAGTAAGTCTTCTTTCTCTTTGATTCTGGCTGTCAAAACACAGTCTTTTTCCATCAGAAAATGTGTGTGTTTGCTGACTGTGTGGACTAGTGCACCCTGTCACAAGTGATGATGAGGCAGCTGGCACCTGGAGTGCAGTATCTTACGCACACACACACACACACACACACACACACACCCACACACACACACACACACATACACACATATATACATATACACATATACACATATACAGAGAGACTTGTAAACACACACACAGTCAGGGTGAATGAAAAAGACCAGTGGGCAGAAAGCATCCGGATGGTTGGCATGAAAACAACAGCCACCTCAGTGTTCCCCCATACACACATAAACACAAATTTACAAACACGCACACGCACACGCACGCACGCACGCACGCACGCACGCACACACACACACACACACACACACACACACACACACACACACACACACACACACACACACACACACACACACACACACACACACACACACACACAGTCTCTTGCAGGTGTTTCTGCTTCCTGCTCTGAGAGCCAGGAGAAGCAAACAGACCAGGGATTATTACCCGAATGTACTTCTCATTGCAAACACACATCCACACACCTCAACATAACTTTGTATTAGCCCAATAATTTAACTCTGTCACAGTAGATTTTTTTGTGTATGTGTATCATGATAAGTTGCCACATTAACCATGGAAATACCATGATAACTAGTTTAAATACGTCTACTATGTTTCCTTATTTGTGTTGTTATTCATTAATTATAGTATGAACCGTTTGACTGCCTGAAGCATGATTGGTTGGCTGAAGGTAATGTGCATATGGTTGTATTTATTCCAGGATTAAAGGGTATTTAAATGTTTATGGAGAATTGTGATGTGAGTAAGCTTAAGTTGGTAAGACAGATGTGTAATGTTGGCAAAATGCTAAATTTTGTTAATTGTCCAGCCCTACCCAGGAAACATTGCATCACAGTAAAGTTAAACCATGGGTCAAAGTAATTTTTAGGATTTTAAAAGCTGCTCCTGGACACCATAAGGATTTTCCAATTTGTGTTAGTGTTATTATTCTTGCTTCATTTTGGATAATCATGTCCTAAGTTTAGGATCTTTATTTTCTATAATTTGGTACCTTGGAGAATGTAAAGAGGGATTATAAAGTTACCAGCAAGTCAGTTTGCTTTGAGTTGCAATTCAGTGTATACTTTGTTTTTATTATTATTATTATTATGATTATTATTATGATGAGTAGTAGTAGTAGTAGTAGTAGTAGTAGTAGTAGTAGTAGTAGTAGTAGTAGTAGTAGTAGTAGTAGTAGTAGTAGTAGTGTGAGACAGGGAAACAAAGCTGAGAATTTTGATGTGAATTACCTTACAACACATTTTATTCTATGTTGTTGCATTTTTTGTTAGGGAGATGTACAAAAACAGTAAAACAAGATAAGAAAATTATATGATGTGAAAATATCAGATCAAATCAACTGACATCAGGCAACCCTGATTATCCTCAGTTTTCCCCTTGTGCTTAAAAACCTCTGTGAAGCCAAAATGACACTGAGGGGTACAGAAAATTGGTGTGACAGAGATGAAGACCACACTTTGTTTATACAGGGAAGCAGCATTTGCTTCACTCAAATTTTGACTGGATTAAAAGCATAAAGTGATATGCTGACAGAAAGTACAGCATAAGGGGCTGAATACAGACACCGACAGAGAGCAAAAGGAAAAATCTGGAAAGGTGAGGAGTAATGGAAAGAAAGTGTTAAGAAGAGTAGGAGAAAATAGCAGAGTGCACAAACACTGAACAACACAGACACGTGTTTATGTAACTGAAAGAACAGCAGTTGAGATGTTTTTCAATGGGATTCCTGTTCATGTTCTGTCATCACTCCTTCCACTATCATTTTTCTGTTCCCTTGTGGAATTTGGATTTTCTTTAATTTCTTGTAATTCCACTATGTAATTCTGTTCAGTTTTATTTGTCAGTGGGAAGGCTTGTAGGAAAGCATGGTGCTCCACGTGGAAACGTGACTTTCAGTGGAGCCACACACCCACTAGCAGAAGCGTAATGGCTCACTCATGGATTTTCTTCTGCAGCAGTGGAACATACGATTATGTCATAATGAAAGTAGAGTGTGACTGTTCAGTACATGTGTATCACTGTGTTTTGTGGATCTTGACAAAGGTCTCTCTGCTGACATTTCTCCCCTTTTCTTTTCCTCTCCTCCTCCCTTTGTGCAACAAAAGCCATATTGTAGCTGTGTTTATTTCAACACCCAGTGGTGTCTGTCTGAGGCTCGACTCCAAGCCAGGCACTGCTAGGCTCCTGCCTTTCTGGAGCCCCTTTCTTTAAGTCTCCAAGACCATCTTTGTCTTCTAAGACTGACCGAAGTTCATTTGCCTGATAAGTGAACATAGATGTGAGTCTCAACGACAAAGCATTAGTTTATTGAGGCCATGGTTTGACAACACATTTAGGACAGAACATGAACTGGGAAAAACGCGCGTTTAATAAAAACAATCAGTTGTGTGTGTGGATCTTACAGGGCAGACCAGTATTTGACAGGGAATTTTGATGAGTTTTAATTGGGCGTGGATATACAAAATAATATTAGTACGAACTCCTCAGGAGTAGCAGAGGACAGAGTCATAAAATAGACACTGTACACCGATGGATGTTCATGTCATGCAGAATAACAGTGTCCCATGATGACATAATTCAGTTTTCTTTTACATGGCAGAGGGTGCTTCCCTCTGTGGAAACTCTCTGCTCTCAAACCTGTGGCCAAGAGCAGCCACCCCAGTGCTGCCGGTAACCACAAGCAACTTTCTTTACCCTCCTTAGTGATGAGGTAACTGTAAAATATGGTTAAGGAAAATCTCCTGGCCAGATATGAGTATCTCTTCAACTTCTGGGTGGTAAAGGAGGGAACTTTGGTATGTAACTTTGGTTTCCAGTCATGTGTTGTAGGCTGGCAGAAAAGACTGTGATCACACTGGTCAGCAGTGGGGAAAGGAGTACTGGTGAAGTGCGTAAAGCTGCTCTTCCAGTTTTCCCCTAATTTCTAGGAGAAAAAGCTGAGGCAGGGCAGTTTTTGAAAATGTTTCCGTCCTGGGACTTTGTACCTGGAGTAAACCACTTTCATTAGATTTTGAAACCCATTTTTCCCACTATTCTGTACCTGGCACCAAGTCTTTCGCCATGAAATATGAAACTGCACTCACTGTTTCCCTGCTTGTTTTAGACCTTTGTCATCTGAGGGCAATGAGTGAAAAGGCAGACTGCTCCTGGGGTTTGAACTGATGTTATCACAAGTGCAACCTTGGCTGTTAATGCAGCAGACTGGCAGCAGGCTTTCTGTAGACTGACATGGCAATGTTGTGTTTTCAAATGGCAGAAGCGTTTTGTTGGGTTTCCACTCTTCGTCATCACAGGCCACCTGCATATTGTGCAACTGATATTACTTTGCTGTTTATCCAGCTTTACAACTCCAAACCATTTCTCTCTGTGACCAACAATTTAATTGTCCTTTGCAGGCCACTGACTCTCCTAAGGGTCACTCGTTTTTAGGTTTCTAACAATGCATTCAAGTTTTAAGTTTTCTTTCCTTTGGCCCTGCATGTGTAATCTGCCTAATCTCGCTACTTTCATTTAGTAGGCTGATTGTGCAAATGCAGGACAAGTTACTCAGCAGTTTATCACTGTTATTGTAATGTTTTTTTTTTTCTATAATAATTTTAAAATGCTATTATTATTTTAAAATCTTTAAGATACTGTAAGTCATTGCCTTTGTTGGTGTGCTACTGCCACCATCTTTTCTATAGAATAGTATGAAATTGATGGCAAAATGTAAATTGTGGGCACAGTACAAAAGAAACTGGGGCCCAAATTGTTTAGAACACTACCCCTCAGGAGTAGCCTGAGTCACCTGTGAGCCAATGGAATAAACAAGAGTGTCAAAACTTAAAGTAAATAGCTATTTCTTACAAACTGATAAATATTGGCAATCATTTTTTGCAGATTACATTATTGAAAGTCGGGTGAGACATCTTTCCATTTTTCAAAGCTTATCTTAATTTTTATGTGTCATTTACTGACAGAAATGTCCAAGAGCCCACCCCAAACTGATATATATATATGTATATGTATATGTATATGTATATATATATGTGTATATATATATATATATATATATATATATGAAAAATGTGTGGTGGTTTTGACAGTTTGGGGTGGGCTCTTGGACATTTCTGTCAGTAAATGACACATAAAAATTAAGATAAGCTTTGAAAAATGGAAAGATGTCTCACCCGACTTTCAATAATGTAATCTGCAAAAAATGATTGCCAATATTTATCAGTTTGTAAGAAATATATATATATATATATATATATATACATACAGTTTAGTCCATGATTGATTGCAGCAGTGTTAAGGAGGACATGGTGTCAAACATCTAATATGAGAGGCTGTCAGGGTTTTTCAAGACAGTCATGGTCTATTGATGGTTCCTGTATGGTCAGGAAACAATGAGGCTGTGATGCCATGACCCCTCCTTTCCTCCGGGTCAGTCATGTCAATAACACCTGGAACTTTACAAAAAATTCAAACAAACACGTTCAAATGTTAAATAAGATGAGATTACGTGTTCTGTTAAATCTCCTGCTCAGTAATAAAACAAAACAAACAAAAAAGAAAAAAGAGAAAATGTTTCCTCCATATCCCGTTTCCTGGTTGGGATGAGTGGAATGTCTCTGTTCAAAGGCCTTTTTCATTTTTCACTGTGCTGTATCAACACTGAGTTTTTTGCGTCTATCTGCTGAGACTTTGAAGTGTAACACAGCTGGCATTGCCTATTGCCTGAACGCACAAAGTCACACAGATGTACACGAACATGCACACAGAGTTACATGGATGTACACAAATATACACACACTGTGATTCGGGGTAGTTGGGCAAAGTGTGTTGGTGTGTGTGTGTGTGTGCTTGCTTGCTGTCATTGTAAAGACATTTCTGTGGGGAACACAGGCCAGCTGTCACTTCAGCTGTCTGAAAGATTTGCCAAAAAAAAAAAAAAAAATCTTACATCAGCTTGTTTTCCTGCTGATTTGTACACTGTAACATCCATATTAACTTGTTATTAAAATGATCACCACCCTTCTTTCCTCCTCTCTTCCTACAGAATAGTTCGTGATTATCTGAGTGGAGCTCCATTTTCCTCCTACCAGGAGTCCATGTACTTCTCTCGCTTCCTGCAGTGGAAATGGTTGGAGAGGTGGGTAGTCACTGCAGATTACACACTTGGTTAAGCAAAAAAATGCAAACCATTCCTTTGTGTTACATAAAAATTACACAATGACACATACTTTAGACACTGAATATTCACTGTGCAGATTAATATTCTTCCTTCCATTCATTTGTTTTCTAGAGGCAGCGCGTCTCCTCTAAATGTCAAAACAGATCAAAGTTAATCAGTACAAAATTTTATTTGTATGTTAATAAAATTGCAAAATAAATATTAAAAAGCAAAACAAATGAAAAAAAAACTTCAATGCACAAACTAAAAACTAAGCCTAGACCTGTATTAGGAACAGTGTTTTCACTAAAACACAAAGATGTTGCTGCCAATCAGTTTTCCGGTTAATAATTGATGTATAATGGCTGAGTAGAAACACCAGTCATCAGGGTGGATTAATAATATATTAGAGCATTACTCTGTCTGCAATATCATATGGTCTGAGAAAATGACATAACAGCTATATCATGTCTCTTTCTTTCTTTGTTTCTCTCCTTATTGTTCCACTCTGTCTTTTTCACTTCCTTGTTCCCTTTTCCATCTCTCCAGGCAACCAGTAACCAAAAATACCTTCAGACATTATAGAGTACTAGGAAAAGGTGGATTTGGCGAGGTAAGAATGGAAGCAATCAAGAAATAAAGTTGGAATGATGATGGTGTTTTGGGGTTGTGAAAGTTTTTAAAGTCGATAATCAACCAACATGATGTTTCTTTACACATGAAGTGTGGAAATAAGATGTTAATGATTTAACACTTAGTTAATACAGCATGTCTCTCGACTGGTGTTAGGTAGAGAAATCAGTGGAGTGACATATTAACTCCCATTAGTTGTGGTTTTAAAGCATGTCTTTTATGGATATGTGTATGTCCCCCCCCCAGGTTTGTGCCTGCCAAGTACGTGCCACCGGTAAGATGTACGCCTGTAAAAAGCTGGAAAAGAAACGAGTGAAGAAAAGAAAAGGTGAAGCAATGGCACTAAACGAAAAACGCATTTTAGAAAAAGTTAACAGTAGTTTTGTAGTAAGTACTACCTTTTTCTTATTCAACCTTTTATCAGAAATGTACTTGTTTTGTGTGTCTGTGTGTGAATGTGTGTCCTGTATGAGAGAATGTTGTTTGCTATGGCTCCAGGATCCTGCAAATGAAATTGAAAGGTGTGTTTGCAAAGGCTGTCAATCAGCTGTTAAAGACAGCTGCTGTGACTCCAGATTTTTTTCCTCAGTGCTGTCCACACCAGGTGGATAAGCCTGTGAGCTGCAGGGCAAAGGGGCATGATGGGACAGAACTAAAAAAAAATTAAGAAATAATTCAAAAGGAGGTGGGGTTACCCATTTTTAAGAAGTTCATCTAACCAGCTGCAATCAAAGTCAAATCTACTGCTTCATTTTGGTAACAAATTTGACATTTTGCTTGTGCAAGCATGTCAAATTTGATTTTATTTGCAGCATACTGTCAGCCATTAATAAACTGTGAAAGTGTTTTGAATTTTAATTAAAATCTGTTTTGCTACCATATGTTTTTTTTAATTAAGTTTTAATAAGTTCTTTATTTGTGTAGGTTTTGAAAAGTGCATGTCACAGAAAAACAAGAGACACACACATTGCTGAAAACTAAACCATGCAGTTAGTAAGGATATCTAGATTTAAATATTTATACTGTTTCTATTGACCCGAAGTCACAGGTTATAGTAGTTCCTTGAAGTATCTTCGATGCCCTTACAGCTTTACTGGACAAAACACATGAGAATTGTATGTCACAACTGTGTCCTCAGCATGAAACTTAGGGAACTGTTAAATTTCAGTTCTGAGGAAGTACTGATCTGAGGGACAATATAAAACAATAACAGTAGCCATGCAGGCTCAAACAATAGGAAACAGTATTAAAACTGCTCTTCCTGGTTGTTCTACCAATATAAATAACTGCAACAAAGGCCATTAGTGTTTGTGTTGCAACACCACAAAATGCAGGGAGGCTTTGGTGTATGTGTTTTGTCTCATACATGTCAAAAACATCAACCACAAATTACATTTCTGTACAGTGGTTGAATGTAGACAAAACTAACACAGTGTCCTGGTGTGCCAGTACAAAAAAGAAGCAAAACAAAACACAATTTTTTTTACCCTGCCAGTGTACTGCAGTTCTTCATAGTTTTAGGTGCCATTGCTATTGGCTGATTTTCCTATGGAGTATTTCTATAAATTGAGCCCTAATCATGAGTAAGCGGTGGTTTTTGGCTGGTGCTGTAATGCCAAGCTTAAATGCTTTCTTAGGGAGTCACCAGTTTTTCATTTTTTCCATGCAGAACCAAAGAACTGAACAGTAGAAATTTACGGTCGACAACCCATTAACATGAAAAATGATACATTATAGGAACAGTTCACAACCTTAAAGGGTGATATCAGTGATTTTATGAGATATTGATTAAGTGTTAAACTTTAAGTGGTCTTTTGTCAAAAAGTATTTCAGGTAAGCAGCAATAGTCAATTAAACATCTTACTGTATAAAGCTGTGATACAGTGTACACATTCCTCTGTTTTTTTTCTCCTTATTCTCCTCTGTACACATCTTGTGTATAAAAATGGAAGAGCATGAATTTTTGTCCTGCTTAACTATGCTTTTGACATCAGGACTGAAATGCAACTGGAAAACTAGTGATGTGTGCTTCTCTTTCCATTTTGTCCAACTGTATTTACAGAAACATCTCAGGTGCTCAGGCAGGAAAAGTAAACTTAGCTTTGGCTCTGTATTTTGCTTCTCTAAAAAAAGATGATTGTTTCAAAGACAAGAAAATTACAGCAAGTGCTTGTTTAACATTCTTGGAAGTCGTTGAGGAGGGATAATTTCTGCTCCATCGGTCTGTGTACTTTGTATATGTGTACATACAGCAGAACATGGAGTGACTGTTTAATTGTACAGAACTGTGATATTGATCTGTAGTACGGTAACCTGGACTGTAAAGGAGCAGAGAAGACCCTGAAAGCCTCTCCATATTCTCCATTAGAAGCTAATGCTTGTGTTTAGAATAGCACTACATGTTGGATTATTCGGTTTCTGATGCAGCGTGAGCTGTGTTGTCCGTCCTTGTTTTGAGTGAGTCATGGGAGAAAGGTGTGTATGGGCATGCATGCACTCACACACACACACACACACACACACACACACACACGCAAAGGCTGGAGTGGGCTTGTTACAGAACCTCAGACTTGCGGCTCTTGTCACCTGGGATTGGCACATGATGCTGTGTGTGTGGTGTGTTGTGTGTTTTGTGTGTGTGTGCTGTGTTGTGTTGTGTTGTGTGTGTTGTGTGTGTTTGTTCTCTGTGCTGCAGGCAGAACTGATGACTCTCCATGTGCCTCTCTACCTACGAGAGCAGCTCTGTTACCTAGCAACACTGACCAAACAGCAGTAGCAAGAAGAGTCAAGTGCTCTCTCAAACCCCTCATTTCTCTCTCGCTGTTCTCCTTTACCTTTTTTGATCGGTGCATACTATTAGTCAATACATGCTGTTAGCTTACTCTGTGTTTTAACCAGTAAACCACCCAGAGATAATTAATGGGTTATGTAATCATGCAAATAGTGAATTTTTTTTTTTTTTTTTTTTTTTTTTTTCTGGTCAAAGAACAGGAACAGTTGTGACTGTTAACTGGGAAGGTTAAACTCCAGGGGGTCAGATCAGATGCTGATGTTATGATTCACATCCTCTGAAAGTGAAGTCATTTTGAATAAGCGTATTGTCTTTCTTCATTTCTGGGATTTTATGACACTATCATAGAACTTAGGCATTAATGGAAATTTTGATTGAAATACTGTTAGCTTTTTTCATCATTGGGTTTTTTTTAAATATGTTTTTTATAGTTATAGTAGTAGTATACTATATACACAAGAAAAAACTAACTCCAATTCCAATATGACAGGCTTGAGTTTTGTGTGCTAATAGTAATAGATTTTCCCAGATAAGGAATAAACCTGATTTATTGAAGACATTGAAAGTATGAAATAACACTTATTGAATTATTAAGTGAGCAAAATGCCTTAACCAGCTTCATGAGGTAGTCCACTGATTCTGAGCGACTTGGTATGCCTGGTCTGAAGTTAACTGGTCAAAGTTTTTGCCTTCTTCACGTGTTGTGGTGAGGTAGTACTGGTGTACAGCAAACAGCCCTGTCCAACTACTACATTAATCCATATTATTGCAAGAACCGCTCAACTAAGGGCCGCTGGTTGGTCACCTCAGGTCATAGACCACATCAGTACTTTCCAGAGTTCAAGTAGCAGCCATCCCAGCTGAGATGTTTTGGGATGAGTTGAACAGTTGAGAAAAGGAAAAGGAGCCTGCTGATGCTCAGCATAAATGGGAACAAGACTTTCAAGACTGCTAGAAAACCATTCCAGGTGGCTACCCTATGAACCTGTTTGAGAGACAGTAAAACAGCAAAAGGTGGCTCCTTTGACAAATCTAAAAACATAAACATATTTTGCTTTGATATTATTTTTCTTAGTACATGATTGTGTGTGTGTGTGTGTGTGTGTGTGTGTACCTTTCCATACTTGTTTTCAGTAATAATCTGCAATGTTGAAATCCATAGAAACAAACTGCAAGCACTGAATGCGACAGTGTGCCCAAATATTTGACCACTTGTGTGTGTCTCTGTGGTTTACTTGGCCTCTAAGATTTTTCCCATCCCCTCTTGTGGTCCATCTCTGACTGCACACTCTGCAGCAGATGGGAATTGTCCTGGTGGCAGCAACATCCTGCTTGTACACAAAAGCATATGCGCACACAGTATAGCCTACGTGTCACTGACCCACAGGGGGGGAGAGGGAGGAGGAGGCTGGTGGGAATGAAGGCAGAAAAGAGAGATAGATGGTGGGATTAGCAAGAAAGGACATGAGGCAATGGCACAATGAGTGGAGAAGCTTTATGTTTTCCATGTATGATAGGTCTCTTTTTTTTTTTTTTTTTTTTTTGTATAATTTTGACATTTTATGTGAGATAATGGATGATTACAAACAAACCAAATGAAACAATAATGTTTCTCTAGCCACCCTCTCTCTTCCCTCTTTCCTCCCCCCCTTTCCCTCTTCTACATCAACTCCTTCCTTTCTGACTGGTCCCTCACCTCCCTCACTACCACTTCCCAAAATTTTCTTCCCTCTACAGGTTAGCCTAGCATATGCCTATGAGACTAAGGATGCGCTGTGCCTGGTTTTGACCATAATGAATGGTGGTGACTTAAAGTTCCACATCTACAATATGGGCAACTCGGGCTTTGACGAGCAGAGGGCCATCTTCTACGCTGCTGAGATCTGCTGTGGTCTTGAGGACCTGCACCGTGAGAGGATAGTCTACAGGTTAGGCCACATGTTTGGGGCAGGCATTGATGGGAAAATTAAACAAAATAAAATAAAATAAAAATAAATAACATGACTAAGATTTTTTTTTTTTTTTTTCATTTTAAAGAAACTTAACTGTCTAAACATCATTAAGCATAGAGAGTTTAGGAAAACATTCAGGGTATTTTGAGGATCTCTGTCTCTGAGGACTAATGCTGTGAGGTTTACAGTCCCAGAACTATATTATGTAAGCTTGTTTTTGTACAGGAGAATTTGCCTTTAACAGGCCAATTGTCTTGGGATTTAAAGGGCCACTCCACCAATTGTAAGTTACTTGTCACAAGAAGTACTACTCTGCCTATGAAAACAGTTGTGGCTATCAGAGGACTTTCTTAAGGCTGCGGAAAAACCACTGATTGACATCAGGGTTATCTTGGGACTATTATTGAGACTGCTATTTTTAACACAAGGTCTGTATTGCAAACCTGGTGTAAACTTGGAAAGACATGGGTTTTTACTGGGCAGTTAGGGACACTGTTCATGAAAAAGATGGATCTGTCCATTTTTGAACTGAACCAATTCTAGAGAAGAGAGTGTGTCTTTGCTGCTTTATGAAAGGGCAGTATTAAATGGGTGGAGTACCTCTTTAGCACAAAGATATAGTTGACAAATGTCATTAATTGATAAAACCAAAAAACTAGTCCAAATATTTTTCCCAGTTCTAGCATTAATAATAGATATATTCCAATAAGAGTATTTGCAATCTGTTTTGCTGCAATAAGTACAAATAGAAGGTCCTGGGTAATGAAGTGTGACTGGATTAATGGCATACCGATTTCACTAAGGTATAATGCACCTGCCATAAAGAGTGGAACCTAGAAGTAATGCTAACATAAACACTGATGTTCTCATAAGGCACATGCACTGGCAAACACATGGCCAACATAGTCACATAAACAACACTGTTGTTACAGTGGACTTCACAGTTAGCATTGTGGCTAAGGTTGGCGTGGTTAGGTGCTGCCAATTGAAATCTCTTATCAAATTTTGTTAATAATTTTCAAAAACCACTTCCTTAAGGTTGGATAATTCAATGACTCCCCTTTAGACTAAAAATGAAGTAAAATAACAGTGTGTTATGTTAAGTAAAAATGTTTAAGGGAAAGGCCTGAACATGAGAATAAGCTTCAAGATGGGGTTTGTAGAAATACACTGACTTTACAAGCCTCAAACTGTGAGTCAGGAAGATCTGTTGTAACGGTGTTGAAATCAGGAACATACTGTAGCTCAGCACAATATAACGTTAGCAATTGATAATAAAGCAAAGAAAGCAGTGTAAGCAGATAAGTCATCTATTAATCCACACGAAAGCTCAAGAACAGAAAGCACCCACAGCAATAAAAGACAATGAAATGTCAACAACATGGCAAGTTAATAAAGAAAACAAATATTTACTCTCAACTTTATTGTTGCTGTATATCATTGTTCTCAAATGTATGGTCTATTTTTAAACAATCACAATAGTGGAAGTTTGACTCCCTAATGTGTGTGTGTATGTGTCTGTTTTGTTTTTTGTTTTTACAGAGATTTGAAACCTGAAAACATCCTTCTAGATGATCGTGGTATGTTCTGATTTTTTATTGTTATATTTGGACCAGTGTTGGCTAATATGTGGATACACTCCTTGGTCATTTGTTTTCCATCATGTGTTTAACAGAAGACCATATGTCAAAATATCCAAAACAAATGAACAGTTTGTAAGTTTTCTACAGCAGTGTCCTCTCTCCTCTGACTCACACTTATGTGTCATCTGTTTTCTGTAATATGGTCTTGAAAAAGAAGAATATCCTTCATCTCCCCCTTGCTCTGTCTTTTCTTGTTCTCTTGCCTACCAACTTTTATGATGTAACAATGCAGAGCACTATATGGCTTTGACCTTTGCTCTACTTACTACTATGACTGTGATGTTTAGGAAATGAAAAATGATCCTCTTATTAAAGTATGCGCCTTCAGTTAGATAATATGTTTCTGGCTCTTGTTTAGGGCACATCCGAATTTCAGACCTGGGCCTTGCTGTTCAAATTCCTGAAGGAGAGACGATACGAGGGAGAGTGGGAACAGTTGGATACATGGGTAAGAATGTGACAAAGTAACACTTGAAATTTAAGAGGAAAAAAAGAAGAAACAAAATGGCAAAAATCGATGTAGCTTTTGGTCCTAGAAACCCTAGATATCCTCTTCTACACCCTATCTTAGGTAAACGTTTCATTCTCTTTATTACAATACAGTTCATCATTCATTTGTTCCCTCTGTACAAAGTTTATCTTCCTACTGCTTTAAAAGGCATTGATTAACTGAAATCCTTTGAATTAACCTCTGTTTTCTAACTCTTCTCTCCTTCAGCTCCTGAGGTGATCCAGAACGAGAGCTACACCTTCAGCCCGGACTGGTGGGGGCTGGGCTGCCTAATCTTTGAGATGATCCAGGGCCAGTCACCCTTCCGCAAGCGCAAAGAACGTGTCAAGCGGGAGGAAGTGGACAGAAGAGTGCGGGAGGACCAGGAAGAGTACTCTGATAAGTTCTCTGAGGAGGCAAAGGACATCTGCAGACAGGTGAGAGTGAAGAGATGGATGTGACAGATGACTGTGGGATTAGAACAGGGGTAGGGAGTGGACAAAGGAAGGAAAGTATATTAATAACATTCTCTGAGACTAGTGTCAAATGGGGGGTTGGAGGGATGTGAAGAAGTATGGAGAAGGACATTGTCCAATCACTTGGTAAAGATTTTAATTGTATGCACCAACCATCAAGATCAAGTTTATATCGCTAGGGTGACTGCCTTTATTAATGTATGTGGCTATGGGATATGCTAATAGGGAAGAAGCTTTTATGGTCTGATACTCACACACAGTGAAACAAGAAAAGCAGAAGTTAGATAGTGAGATAGTAGAAACAAAGCTGTTTGTTTGTATTTTATTCTAAAAAAACATTCTTCTGCTTTCGAATAACATGATTTCTCAAACTGTTTATTGGGAGTTTGTAGTTTATGATTTGTTCTAAACAGCCAAACCTTTTGAAAAAGCTATACATTTGTAGTTTACATAAAAACATTCTTAAACTGCTGGTTTCTTTAATAAGCTGTGTTATAAACTTTATAAGAGCTATTTCATAGTTTGGATTTGTTATTAGATCTCTGAAGACCTACATTTTTCAATTCCATCACGCAATAGATCACAATAATTGCGGCCAAGAGTGTCCTGTGTTTTTTGTACACCCTCTTGTGCTGTTTGGGGTTGTGGATGTTAATCCCAGCATGCGCTAGATGAGGCAGGCCAAGATAAACATTCTACACATTTTTTGTGTCAGCACAGGCCTGGTTCTCTGTTTGGGTTAGTAGAGTTTTTATATACTGAAAAATGAAGATGTCTGTCCACTATGAAAGAAGCATAGTTTTTTTTCAAATACATACTTCTTCAAACAAATTTAAACTTGAACTGATCTTTTTGGCCACCTGGGGGCAGAAAAATGAAGGGTAAACATGACATATTATCACCTCTTAAAGGTACAAGGTGCAGTGTGTAATATTTAGAATGATCTCTTGGCAGAAATAGTACTATAAATAGTATTCATATTCAAAAAGTATTGATAAATATTTTGTCACAAATGTGTAAGCTGAAGAGACAGTTTTCCATAGAATTATTATTATTATCATCATTATTAATGAGTGCGGGTTTAACAAGATCAGCAGTCACTGCTGCGTTCTCTAAGAGGAGCTGCTGAGGCTCTCGCTTTCTAAGCTGGAGGGAATGGGACGATTTGTGTGACGCGGTGGAACATTCTGACCCAAGGTTCAGAAGATTCAAAGACTCCCCAGGGAGAGGAGAAGTGGAGGGGAGAGCAGGAGGAAGAAAGGTTTCAGCAAGAAATGGGAGGAAGATAATAAGGAAGGGGAGAGAGAATGGGTGAGTGGGGCAGCCTCTATCATTCTAGAGAGATGGCTATTACCACAGCCCAAAATAGACAAGTGGTCCAAGTTGACAAGAGCAGAAAGTGAGAGGGAGAGTCTGCTTTGAACTCTGGTGAAAACTGGCCAAGAGTTGCGCAAGAGCAAGAACAACAAAGAGGAACTAGAGAGAGTGGGAGATGGGGTGGAAAATATGCGAAGCCATTGGTTTGTTGATTGTGAAAGCCATCTGCTTTTGGGTGACAACAGGGTCAGTGAGAGTGTCTGCTAGTAGCCAAACCACTAAACAGCACTCATCCACTTCATAAATCTGTTGCACTGTAGGTGGTGTTGTGTTATCCAGGAGCTCTCGCTGAGGCACTTTCTAATTCTATCCATGATGGCGCTGCCTTAAACCCTGAGCGTATGAATTTGTATCTCTCTTGGATTATACAGGGTCAGATACGTCAAGTCAAAAAAGATTACATGCAAACTGCATCCATACTTGTGTTTGTACAGAATGATCTAAAACAGTGGTTTCCAACCCTGGTCCTTGAACGCTACTGTCGTGCTTGTTTTCTAAATATCCCTGTCCTACCCACTGCTAACTACCTGGATCAGGCGTGTTCAGCCAATCAGAAACTAGAAGGGCAGGGATACTTGGAAAACCTGCAGGACAGTAGTGCTCGAGGACCAGGGTTGGAGACCTCTGATCTAGAGCAACTAATCGTAAAATTGTTAGGATTTATCCAACATCACATAACCCCCTCCCAATCTTTGAGAAATTGACTTGGATATAGATTTGTTTTAAGTTCTTTTAAGTTAGAAATGTAAAATCTATTATGCTTATATATATTTGGGTAACATCCACATCTTTGCAAAGTTATGGAGTCTTTTTTTCCCCCTCTTCCTTATGCTGCATGTCAGCTACTGGCCAAGGACCCAAAGGAGCGACTGGGCTGTCAGGGTCTCGGGGCCATAGAGGTCAAACAGCACCCCATCTTTAGAAACATCAACTTCAAACGGCTGGAGGCCAACATGCTAGACCCTCCCTTCAGCCCTGATGTAAGAACTACACACACCCAAACTTACACAACCACTGTGTACATGTTAGTGTACATACAGTCCTGCTTCACAGCTTATAGCCTGAAACCTCAACAAACTGCAAATCAGCATACAGGAAATACCATTGTTACAAGTAAACAAACCAGTATAAGCTGGTTATCATGGTAGTCCTATGGGGGTGGTAAGAACTAGGTCTTTGATTTCAGTGTTGTCATTTGAAATCCTCAACTGGCTGATTAAATGGAAAACATGCTTTCTATAGCAGTTGAAGCGGAGTTGCCATATTTTACGGCAAACATCATGGATCCACCTTCATAATAGTTTTTATTGGTAAACAGTTGATGGTTGTGGTCATATTTTAGTGAAAATGTGAGTATGTGTTATTTCTGATTAATGTTATTCAGGTCGGTAGGGCCACACTGAGAAACAGAACAGCAGAGTCCAGATGTGTGTTAAGATATTAGGCAATTACCCACCAGATTTAAAGCATTACAGGTTATTTCTTTGTCGAAATCAGAATAATTACAGCTTTCATTGCTGTTCTAACTCTTCACATCTGTCTTGTTTTTTCCGTATCCCTTGTTCTGTCTTTCTCTGTCAGCCTCGGGCGGTGTACTGTAAAGATGTTCTTGACATCGAGCAGTTCTCCACTGTCAAAGGTGTGAACCTTGACCCCACAGATGATGACTTCTACCACAAGTTTGTCACAGGCAGTGTCTCCATCCCGTGGCAGAACGAGGTACTGTAGGCTCAGCCATCTGGGATGATGTCATCATTCAGTCCCACAGCAGTCAACAAACACTATAGCACTACAGATCACATAGGAGATGTGGAAAGATTAGTCTGTGCACATTCTTTTAAATTTGAATATACCAATGTCTGTGAATGAGACAAGATGCAGAATATGTATGTGTGGAAGTATTCATTTACATCATAAATGTCCAAATGAGACAGATACTGAACAGCTGCAGTATCTGCACAGGGTCGTGTTATATACACCATGCTGACCACAGGCATGTTATGAAAGTGAAAGTTTATCAGTAAAGATAATCTGGCCTCTCGTCCTTTGTAGATGATAGAAATGGAGTGCTTCAAAGAAATCAACGTCTATGAGACTGACGGAAATCTGTGTCCAGACCTGGACATGAACCGGCCTAACCCTCCACCAAAGAGAGGCTTCTTCTACCGCCTGTTCAGAAGAGAGGCAAGTGCTAGTGCTTCGGCAACTGTCCGAGGGGGTGGGGGATAAGGTACTTCCTCTCTTCCTACTTTCCTTCCTCCCTTTTTTTCCCAATCCTTGTCAGATCTCAGCATATGAAAAGATTAGACTGAACTCCTATGAAATGTAAATGTTAAGGTGGTTCCCAGTTAACTGATTGGTAAGAACAAGGCCTTCCTTCCATGTGGTATTTGCTAAGAAACCTATGCTCTTGTTTCAATTGCATGTCTAATGTATCTTCTAACTTGGCACAAGACAGCTGGTTGGTGCTCATTCACAATATGACGTGTTTAAGTACTGGAGACGAGCTTGGGCTCTGCAGCCATGATGTGGTTAAGGCAAGGTCGGCGTTTCTGGAGAATGTGACATCATCTTGCTCATATGAGTAAGTACAGTGAGAAAAGCCACTAATATTAGTGATATATCCACACTTTTGGTTCTTCCCAGGTCTGTTTTAAGAGCGGTTACAGTGACGACGAGATCGAAGAGCCCTCCCGACTTTAAACCACTCCCTCCACCTGCCTCCTCCACCTCTCGCCGCTGAACTTCACCACAAACTCCAACCGAGCGCAAATCTTAGGAACTCAGTGAATGTTGACCTGTATTTATGAGCTGTATTAAAAGTGTATTATAATTAAAGAAAAAAGTATGAGTTTAAAGATTTTGTACATTTGTACTTGAATTTATGTCTAGATGTATATTTTCACTAAAGGTTGTATTGTACAAAAAGCCATAAAAGTACCACTTGAATGCATACATTACATTTTTATTTTCTTTTGGAATGAGTATAGCAAATGTGTATTGGGGGAGTGTTTTTTTTTTTTAAGAAGCACAGTACCAGTAGACCTTTTATTTTCCTCAATGTAGCATATGCCTTTTTGTTTTTATTTGTGCTGTATGTTTGGCATTCATTTGGCCAATGTGATGTTGTGTTAGCACATCAGATCCACCCAGTCCTAACCTTTAGCCTCCCTACCCCTCCAGGCTCAGGTAGATCTGAATGCAGAGTGTAGATCCAGATATGGGGGAGGAAGAATCATTGCTGTGTTGAAACCATGCTGCTTAGACCTATTCATTTTTCCCCCAGATCTCCACTTACCCCTTTGAATTTGGTTTGGAAGTCCAAGATCTTGATAATCTGTGTCCTTCCCTCAGCCCAGTTAGACAGATTGCACTGGACTGGATGACATGTGTAGTAGGTGCCTGTGCTAATTCAGTTTTATTTGAAATTGCTTGGATTCATTTCTGACAATCTTTTAGTCAGTGAGTAACAGTAACTACCCTAAGATACAAAGGGAATATCAGGCAGGGCATTTTTAGTTTGCCAGCCCTGATAACTATAATTCCTGGACATCTCTAAAACTCTCATGAGCTGGAAGAGGCTCAGTACATTAATTTCTGATGCCAGACAGTGTATCCGACAGGAACACAGCTGTTATTTAATACATCTGTTACATTATTTACTCAGGCAGAACTTTTTTAGGTGATTATTTTTCTTTCTCTGTTTCTGCTTTCGTTCTGCTACCTAGCTTTTCCTTCTTTTGTCCAGTCTCCAGTTTTTATGCACAGAGTGAAAATTCTTTCCCTTGAAAATTCTTAGTAATTTGCTACCAATATTTTTAGCACACAAGAAAAGCCACAACGGGCTGACTGGAGAATGTGTTGGAACACCAGGACACATGAGGATGATTATGGCACTGTATTGGAGATCTGACCTGCAGCTGACAATGGCTTCATCTAGATAAATTGTTGCTACATCAAACTAACTTCCATTGATTCAGCTGTCAGCAGCTATTAACCTCTGCAGTGAGTCAAGAGACAGCCTGCTTTGGCCTTTGTGACTGTTGATCATAGATACCATGATGCCACATATTCTGCTAGTAGACCTCCAATTAGATCCAGCGGCTTTAACTGTTTGTGATAAAGATCAAATTTGTTTATTGTGATAGTGTCCCCCTTTAACCTCTCCATTTAAAATCATGTATGTTGTTCTCTCATAGGAATGACTTGAGACAGTTGCTTGTACTGTATTTGTGTAGACAAGAAGGAACTGAGAGGAATAATGTTTAAAATCCTACCTGCAGAGTTACTATCATCTGTGTACAGGAACACTCGACCACTTGCCCAACCACAATTGTTGTGCACTTCTGTTTTATCATAGTATCATTTCCTTTTAACTTAACCAATCATGAGCAAATATGTTTTCTGTACATTTCCCCACCATGATATAGTCAGGATTTGTTGTGCTCTCCATTATAACTGGCATTTCAGAGGCATTTGATGCCATTTTGCTTCTCAGTTTTGCTTATGAGGCAGTCGTGCTTTACTCCCCATCACGTTTTAATGCTGTGAATACCTAATCTGGACATGTTAGTTTTGTTTGTTTATATTACACTGTATGCTAATGCAGCTTTTGTTCAATTAAAGTAAATTAACTATGCCCTTTTGCAGTTAGAATTCAGTTACCTAAATGATTAATTCATTTTGATTCTATTTTTTCCACAAAAAAATGTTATATGTGCATATTGCAATACAATAGATCAAAATTTCATGTATGTGTTAGAGTATCACTCAAATTAACTTCTCATGATTCAAGATAGCATATTTTTAAAAAGGTACTCAAATAGTCCTCCATCTAATTAACCAATTTTGTTTGTTCTCATATGTTGTCCCCCTGTGTCCCCTGTTGCACATTCCATTGTGAAAATCAGGAATCTAACGTGCATCTAGCTGTTGCTGGCTTGTTGTCACTTGAGTTTTTGAGTGTCTGTTATGTTTGTTTTGCTCTCAGGCACATTTTGAAGATGATTTTTCTTGCCTATGTAGATTTTAGCCTTTTAGCTCTTTTGCCTCAAAAACCTTGTAAATTGTGGATTTCTAACATGTAACTAGGCTCTAACACATATTCACTGTGTTTGCCACCCATGCCTCTATCATTGTTTGGACTAACTTTACTCTTATACCATCTATACAGTATAGCAGTAAAGAAATTCATTGCACTATGGTGTGTTTTGACAGTGACTATAGGAAGTGTCTTTAACTTTTTTGCCAATGATACCAAAAGCAACATTTAAGTAAATCAAACTTGCTTTGTTATCTGAAGAATTTACTGAAGAAAGACTGACAGCCTTTGTTGTATGTGCCAACTATTAAGTCCATTTCATCCTGCCTCTTTTCCATCTCTTTATTCTTCCGTCCATTCTGAGAGAAGTTCCTCACATGAAGGAACTTTAAACAGCTCAATAGTTTTGAATGTCCGCACTAAGTGCATTGTAATGCCTGTTTTAAAAAAATACATACGTTTTATTACTCAAGCATGTATTGGTTTGTAATACTTCAGGTTCCTTGTATATGTAAATGATGACCTTCTAGTGCCAACATATCTCACTGGTATCTGAGGACAACTAATAAATGGCAAGGTGACCAGCTGAGTTGGCCCGGTTTGAATACATAACAAGTATTCCTTCTCTGCCTTCATCCAAGGCGCTGGTTGTGACTCAGTCCCCCAAAACACTGGGATGATGCTTAGATGTGAGAGATCCTCAGTTTCTCGAGTCACTTGAGTCTACTTTTGCGATAACAAGACTCAAGCACATGTTTGGAGGTTCTCCATGGCTTCACACTTTTCTGTCCAGACATGTCAGTTAAGTGATACTTATTGACAAATGCATTATTGGTATTCAAACTGGGCCTGGGACTCTTCTTGATTTTTTTTCTTCCTTTTTTTTTTGTATCTGTACAGTCATGTTGTTCAACCACTGCAGTCATTGTTAATTCTTGTACAAGTTGTATCACTGGTTGTTGTACCATATCTGACATTTGTAATTATGAAATAATACACTGCCATTTGTATAAAAGTAGTAGTGTTTTGACTTATTTATGTCATATCTTACTTTATCTGTAGTTAGGCAGGATGAGTAAACAAATACTCTCATACTGCTATGATTTACATTATATTATATACAGAGCCTAAATTAGAGGATTTTTCTACAAGTAGAAGTTTATTAAAATACTTGTTACTTTCTTAAACCATTATGTAAGAATTCATTATAGATTAAAGTTAGAGATGTCTTTTCATTGGGCTGTTACTATTCTCCAATCACTCCCATCTTCTCTCAGTTAATCACAGATGGTGGGTACAGTACGAGTTAGGGCTAGATTACAAGGCTTTGGAGGAGGACATTCTGTGCCAAATGAAGTCTGTTCCCTCTTACCTTAGTGTGAAACTGACATTTAGTCAGTCAGCTCTGTGATCATGCCTTTGCTGTACATTAAGCTGCTTTATAACTGTCCATGTGAAGGTTGGGAATGAGTAAGACTTCTATGCATGAGTTTTTATCCCTGATTTAATTAGCCTATCATCCTCCTGTGTGCGCTATAAAGCCAGCTAAAATATCGGCAGTGCCCAAATTTGTTTTTAAACAATCTGGATCTCAGCGGTCCCGTGACAGCAACAATAACAACAAAAGAAAAAAACTCAGTCACTCATTGGTTCTTTGTCAGGCCACTCAACTTAAAACCGCAGTCTGATTGGCCAATGATGTGACACCCCGCCTCTCTGTGTGAAGCTGTCACTTATGCCACTTCCTGGTGTGATTTGTCGGGGGAACGTAACGCTGCATCAAAGATGGCTTATTGTCGTTATTTCGGGGCAACACTGTGAAACTATAAGAGACACCTGGGACGAAGATAAGGCGGACAGCCGGTGGTCGTCGTCGCGAGCAGTGTTAGCACTCTCGTCGCACTACGCACCGCTCGCTCTGTCCGTGCGCTAACTGGTCAGCTAGCTTCTGCAGTAACTGTTAGCCTGCTGAGCTAGTCTGCCCATTGCTGGCTGCTAAAATGGCCACCATGGAAAAGCTAATGAAGGCCTTTGAGTCTCTGAAGTCCTTCCAGCAACAACAGGGACCACCAACCGCCGAGGAGCTTGCCCAGAGGCAGTAAGTGTCTCTGCTACACAGGCAGCCTAGCTCGCTAGCTAACGCTGCTGCTCCTCGGTTAGCCACGCTTTAAGAGTTAGCTAGCTTGAAGCTAACTGCTTACGCTTTAGTTAGTTAAAGCTGCTATTTAAACCCCTCTGCTATTTTAGACCTGCCTATTGTCAGGCACTGCACCAGTGCAGAATGAGGCTCATTGCCTGGACATTAAGGTTGTCCTAGTGTCAGCTAACATTAAGCAGATTAAGCAGACGAAACTGGAGGCGTCCGTTAACTGAAGCCCACGCACCTGAGAAGAGCGCCAGGGAGTCAGTAAAAGCTTCATTGTCTGCTTTATAAATTAATCTCGGGAGGACGAGTTGTGTTAACGATTTGAGAGTAACGCTATGTAGTAAATTGCACATGAATAATAATAATATTATAGCTACTTTTGGCCATGATCAGGTACACGGTGTTCTCCCCAACTGACGTCATTACGCCCGTCAGTAGTTCCCAATCCCGATCCTCCGAGCAAGAGGTGCTGCGGTGATTAGGGCTGCATGTTCAATGTTCAGTTGTGTTCCTGCTCACAGAAGCAGACTCTTTCATTCAAGGATCACACGTCAAACAGTCTGTGACAGCTTTCCACCTTTTCAAATATATAATTAAGCCAAGTCAGTCATGTTGAAGTTACAAGTTAGGTTACATGTGAATGCCGTGCAGTATTCTCACAGTGGTCCTTAGTATTGTTGTTGGACACTTTTTACTGAATTTAATTGAGCATGTTATTAATCAAAGGGCAGCATGGTGACTTGGTGGTCAGCACTGTTGCCTCACAGCAAGAAGGTTCCTGGTAGACCCATCAGGGGCCATTCTTTGTGGAGTTTGCATGTTCTCCTTGTGCTTGCGTGGGTTTTCTCCTGGTACTCTGTGGTTTCCCCCACAGTCCAAAAACATACATGTCAGATTGATAGGTGACATGTAATTGGTGTGATTTTTCGTTTGTATGTGACCCTGTGATGGACTGGTGACATGTTTCACCCAAAGAGAGCTGGGATAGGCTACAGGAGATCCCTGTGACCCTAAGTAGGAATAAGTGGGTATAGATAATGAATTGATGGATGGATAGACGTACGTTATTAACCATGCTGTTACTGTGTCACAATAGTGTCAATCTGTCATCTAAGTAAGATGGAAAGCTTTTATTCTGGATGCAGTTGCACTTGAAACTTAGTACGTTTTTAAATGTGGGGAGTCGATAAGGACAGCCTAGGGGAAAGCCAGGTCCCTCCCATCATGCACTGAGCTTCTGCAGCCAAAGCTGGAGTGGCCCTGCACTTGTGATTATCGTTCCCTTCCCTCAGTGTGTGACATTGCAGCAGGTTGTGATCGAGTCAGTTTTATTCACGATGCAGTGCTATCATGATGCGATCAGTGTAGCAGCAGGACTGCTTCATCTCTGAGTAGTAGTTGCATATGTACAATGGCTGTAGTGTTTAGACAGTTTACCTTCAGTAAACATGTCCACATCATTTAAATGAATGAGGTAAATAACAAAGCCTTCTCTGTACAAAGGTTAGCAGTTTTACATTAGTTTATTAGTTGCTATTGACTTATAGTCAGTATTCTAGTCATTGTGCAGTTTTGCGAAAGATTTAACTAAAGCCCTATTTTGTCCTTTGCTGCCTCTTGTTTCCTTTCCCTTCTCCTCACACTCCCCATCTTTCCTCTTTCCCAGGAAAAAGGAACAGGCTACCACAAAAAAGGATAGAGTAACCCACTGTTTGACAATATGTGAAAATATTGTGGCTCACTCTCTGAGGTAGGTCTTGTTATTTGAACAAAATGTTTTTTAAATTAACTTATACAACTAACTGTGTAGTAAAAAATTTACCAAAGTACAAAATTTGCCACTTCGGATTATTAGTTTACAGCATATCAATCCTTAGGCTTTATTTATGTCTAGAACTGAGTTCAGTTCTCTCACACCAGGGACACAAAACTCCTGGTGGTTCAGACCCAGTTATGAGCTTAACTGCCAGTAATTCTTTATTAAAAACTTATCCCATTGCATAAAATCTGATAAACCATCCAGATACTCCAGGACTAATCTGTGTGCATAAGTGTTTGACAGAAGCTGAATGGAAGAATGTCACTTGTTGAGTTTTCACTTTAATTAAGCATTGATATTTGTGAACAGTTCAGAATAGTGTAATTGAAATATACAACCAATTTCTGTTTAAAGTTAGATACATATGTGTGTAATGACATTTTCCTGATTTTCTTTTATTTTCCTGTCTATGGTCCTGGGAGCAGAACATCTCCAGAGTTTCAGAAACTGCTGGGCATCGCTATGGAGATGTTCCTGCTCTGCAGTGATGACAGTGAATCAGATGTCCGGATGGTAGCCGATGAGTGCCTCAATAAAATCATAAAAGTGAGCAGGAACGTTTAAACCCTTTACCAGGCCCTTTTCAATATTCTTCATTACATTTCCAGTAATAAGTTAATAAGTAATAAGTTCCAGTTAATTACAATAGGTTTGTACTGAGGACACTTACAGGGTAACGTCCCTAGGTTTGGGTGATGTCGATCAGATGTGTTAACATATTAATATTGTTTTTAAATGCATTTATGCAGTTAGAAATCTGATTATTTAATGACCTATTTTAATGATACATTTTTCTCATGATTATTATTTGTAACTTTTATCTTCAGGCACTGATGGACTCCAACCTGCCTAGGCTTCAGTTGGAGCTGTACAAAGAAATTAAGAAGGTAATGAGACATGTTTATGTCATGAGGCACTTTGTTATGCACTCATAAACTGATCACCCAGGTTTGATTGAAACTCTACTCTAAAGATATACTAGTACCTCTAGTACCACTTTTAGTACCTCTGCTGGTCACCACTTCTAGTACCAGCAGAGGTACTAGAAGTGGTGACGATGCTTATGATGATATGAATGGTTTTTGTATCTCTGTAGAATGGTGCCTCTCGGAGTCTAAGGGCTGCTTTGTGGAGGTTTGCGGAGCTTGCCCACCTCATCAGACCACAGAAATGCAGGTATCCACTCAAATGTCAGCTTTTTACTTCATTTAGATGTATATTTCTCTCATTCTATGCTCCATGCCCTCGAAATTGTAAAGCTGTTGCCTAAAGATACGTTAAAGTAGTTTTTAACAATTGTATGGTTCAGTTTTCTGTTTTGGAGTAACAGTAACAGTGATGTGATCCATCTATGCTTCAAGCTCGTTTTTTCTCCTTTCTTTAATTTTTGTTCTGTTTCATACTTCTCCCTCCCTCCATCTCCCCCTTGTGGTGCAGACCCTACTTTGTCAACCTGCTGCCGTGCCTCACCAGAATCACGAAGCGGCAGGAGGAGACAGTGCAAGAGACGCTTTCTGCAGCAGTGCCCAAGATTATGGTGGCTTTAGGACACTTTGCCAATGATGGAGAGATCAAGGTATTGGCACAAAGAAATGCTGTGGAAATTACATTTTTAGGATTAGATAATCCATTCATCCATCCATCCAAGCATAAGCTTAACTTGGTTTATCTGAAAGACATGTTTATAGTAGTTGAAATTAAATCCTCCGTTTGGGTTGGATGGACTGCTTCCTTGAATCCTGTTAAAAATGAATTTTAATTAAACAGCCATAAAATATTACAGCTAAAAGGCAAAATTGATGTCTAGATTATTATGCATAAACTATATTGTTTATAGATATAGATACAAAAACAGGAAATGGAAGTTGTAAGTGGATGCCACTAAAGGTAACGCAAATGCATATCTGTACATCCTGACAGCCTGCTTTCATTGTAGTGTAACACTTTTTGTCTCAGGTGCTGCTGAAGTCGTTTGTGGCCAACCTGAAGTCCAGCTCCCCGACCATCAGGAGGACGGCAGCCAGCTCAGCCGTCAGTGTGTGCCAACACTCCAGACGTACCAGCTACTTTTACACCTGGCTCCTTAATGTGCTGCTGGGTAGGACAAACAAAGACCCCCACTCCCACACAAACTGTAGTGGACAATTAAATACTTGCTGTACATTTTTGTACACTTAAGCATAAACACATGGACACACTTCAGAAGTTGTAAACATAAAACCATGTTGTAAACACACTTGCCTAACTTAGTGTTTTACTTATTACCGGCATGTTAAGTTTATTTCAAGTAGCATAAATGTTTTTAGGCATAGTACACATGATACCGACATTCAAATATACCTGGGAAACACAATTGCTGACTCTGTCCTTCCTGTCTCCAGGTCTGTTGGTTCCAGTGGATGAAGAGCACCCCAGCCATCTGATTTTGGGCGTGCTGCTTACCCTCCGCTACCTGATGCCTCTGCTGCAGCAGCAAGTCAACACCACCAGCCTCAAAGGAAGTTTTGGAGTCACCAGGAAGGAGGCTGACGTACAGTCAACACCTGAACAACTGCTACAGGTAGAGGGAAGAGCGCGATTGTGTGCATGTCGTAAAGTGAGTCAGTTTTCTTTGAGTTTTGGCTCACTTTTCTGTATGTGTCTCAAGGTGTATGAGCTGACCCTACACTACACACAGCACTGGGATCACAATGTAGTCACAGCGGCTCTGGAGCTCCTGCAGCAGGTGTTCAGGACTCCCCCACCAGAGCTTCTGCACATACTCATCACTGCTGGCAGCATCCCACGTGCCACCGTGTTTCGCCAGGACATCGAGAGCCGCTCCCGCTCCGGCAGCATCCTCGAGCTCATTGGTAAATCAATCAGTTGGGACTGTGCTAATGAATACTTGTTATCTGCTTTTACTTTATAATGTGGCCCTGCAGTGTTTTATCTGGCAGTGGGGATGTAAATGTTCTGCTTCAGGTAGCTTTTAATTCATTAACCCATACTTACTGACTTTGCCAGGACATTATGTCAAACAAAATGTGTTGGTGTTCTTCTCTGGTTTCTGCTCTGGACTGGTTTGTGGCCTTTTTCTTTGCTTGCTAACTCATTCCCCGTTGTCTGGAAATAACTGTTGCTGTTTCCTATGAGCCTTTTGTAGCTTTTGCTGCTTTTCTCTTCCTCACCTCCTGTTTCTACTTCCTATTTCCTGCCATTTGCAGCAGGGGGAGGGTCTTCCTGCAGTCCACTCCTTCTCAGGAAACAGAGAGGTGACTACTCAATTTATCTCCTCTGCCGTGCTCTACCCTCTTACATATGTTCCAGACAGGGCGTGGGTAAATTTACCTCCAGCTGACTCACTGAAGGCAGTTGATTTTCCTCTAAATTGTTTATGTAATATTTGGATGTTAATGCATATGTCCAGTAACAGGATTCCAAAAATATGTGAGATTGCTCCTGGCTTTTCTTTAGAATCCACTCAGCTGGAAGGAAGTTGTCCACACCGAGGTTTCAGTGTTTTTACCTGTCTTAAACTGCTGTTAATGCCAATGTCATTTGCTGATGTTAAACCTGTTGTTTCCAGGTAAAATGCTGTCTGGGGAGGAGGAGGGGTTGGAGGATGACCCTGAGAGGACCGACGTCACCACTGGTGCCTTCACAGGTGAGGAAGACCCACCAGGTGGCAGAATACATATTAAAAGGCAACTGTGGCAGTCCTACCAACAGTACTTCTCATTTGAATGTAGGCCTCAGTCTAGAGTGTGGGGGAGGGAAAAAAAAAAGTGTTTGTATGTATTTCTTTCCTTCAGCATCAGTTGTTGGTGCAGATGGTCCCACCTCAGCCCAGGTTGACATCATCACTGAGCAGCCACGCTCCTCCCAGCATACACTGCAGCCTGGCGATTCTGTGGACCTCAGTGCCTCGTCAGAGCAGGGTGGCGGCGGAGGTGGCACATCTGCATCAGACACTCCCGAGTCACCCAATGACAATGAGGAGGAGATGCTGAGTCAGAGCTCCAGCGGTGGAGCCAACGTCACCCCGGAGACGGCTGACTACACTACACCAGAAAATGTCACGCCAGAGGGCGGCCCTTTAGGTGAAGGTGGGACACTCCTAGGCGCTAACGATCGTTCACTTCCACCAAGCGACTCCTCACAGACTACCACAGAGGGCCCGGACTCAGCTGTCACCCCTTCAGATGTAGCAGAGCTGGTCAGTGTGATTGTCTGGGCATGAGATTTTGTTTGCTTTGGGATGCTAGCTTGAACATGAAGTGCTCTACTTCTGTTTGTGTGTGCAGTACAGAGGACAGACTTCATTTCTATGTCCTTATCATTTCCATGTCATTACCACTGATTTGTCCTTAATGGCGCAGTTTCCAGTCTTAGAATGATGCTCCAGTGCATGCCGTAGAAATAGGATTTCTAGAATGGACACAATTTTCATTCTTGCTTCAATTTTCCACAGTTTTTAAGCCTTAAAGTTCTGTATAAGTGGTTTTGCAGGTTTTAGCCCATTACCTACGAAATGTAGTGGAAATTCTTTCAGCTGATATCCTACATTATGAAGAGCTATGAGCTTCAGTTTAGGCCATGCCATACTGAAGTAAATTTTTCTGAGCCAGTATGGAGACAGAAGAGATCAGTCGTGTGACTTCACTGTGACTTGAAGTTACGTCAGAACTTTAAATATAGGCCTGACAACTTCTCAGGATGCTTGTCTTGTTATGGCCAATACCCATAAATACCGTTTAAAAAGAACATGTTGCTGTGAATGTGGAATTATCTCTTCCTTAAGTTTAATATGTGTAATTTTCAGAAGAAAATGTCCTGAATGTATTCATGTCAAAATGACGAGTATACAATAAGTAATTACTGCAATACAACATGCAAACCACTTGTACAACACATTGGAGATGTTAAATTGCACCCTTGGTTCAGTCATCTGGACAGTAGGAGGTCCCAAAGACCAAAGACACTTAGTGTGCAATTGTCCATTCTAACAATTCTACCTCTATGGTCCCTCTTCTTTATCCTTCTCCTCACTTCGCCGCAGTCGCGCACTCCATTGCCGCAGGTGATTGAGCCATCCCCACCCTCGCCAACATCCACCGAGGGTCCCGATGCCACAGACAGCGACTCTTCTGTCTACACTGCTTCCTCTTCGTCGTCTTCTTTCTCTTTTTCCTCTTCTTCCTCCTTCTATGCCACCTCCTCCTCTAGCACTAGTGACAAGGTCAGCCAATTGGACACTTTGAACAGAATGTGAGGGGCTTGCCTGTCTGGAAACCTTTGACTTTCTTCATCCGTTTTTTCATCTGAACACATGCAAAATTTACCCTGCTTATTGCTACTTTTTCCCTTCTGTACTGCCATTGACAGTAGAACAGTCCTCTTCTTTTCCTTGTTTCCCAGTGATTCCCATCTAAAAACATGATGCTTTTGAAAGTCCTTTAACAAGACAAGCAATCCAGATATCCCATGTTTCTAGCTTGCCATGATCTTCAAAAGCATGGAGCCTGTTTGTTGCTTAATTGTTCGGTCTTCAGATTGGGTTCCCTCTACCCTTTTGAGACGCTGTGACAGGCTTTTGTTCCATTGCAAGCTAAACCAGGAGAAAAAGAATTATTTCAAATTCCTCAAGAGTACTTCTTAGATATATTTTAGTCGAATGGAGTCTGGTCGTGTACTTTAAGTGGTTTATCTTGCAATTAAAAGTAAAAACCATACTCTGAATCTTTGGGGAAGTTCGGTCAGGTGGTTTGGATCAAAAGCTTGCTCTTCATCTGGCGGATTGTGACAACCATAATTGAAGTGTTTGCAAGCCTGTGCTTTATCCTGTATGCAGTTGATTTGCTATAAATTGCGTTGGATCCAAGCATGATTCAGTGCAGCTTTAAGAGGGAAGTGTTTGTTTGAGTCATTTGTTTAGCTGTGTCCTTGTGTTTAACCTGGCAAATCTACCTCAATAATGAATTGGTCAGAAAGTCTTTAGGTTTCCTTTGCATGTGGTTCTATTTCAGACTAACTGTTGTATCTGTAACTGAGTTTGGTTCCCTTCTGGAGATGGTTGTTTTGTGTGCCTGTGTTTAAGGTGTTGGATGGCAGTGAGAGTCAGTATTCGGGAATGCAGATCGGGACACTACAGGATGAAGAAGATGAAGGGACAGCACCTTCCTCCCAAGAGGAACCACCAGAACCGTTCCTGCAGTCAGCACTGGGTATGTGTGTGTACACCATTGAGCGCACAAACTCAGAAAGACTGGTTTTAAATGAAGACACTTCCCTGCTTACTGATGCAAAGATCTGTTTTCAGCTCTGAGCAAGCCTCATCTGTTCGAAGGAAGAGGTCACAACCGGCAGGGCTCAGACAGCAGCGTGGACCGCTTCATCCCAAAGGAGGAACCTGCTGAACCAGAACCTGACAACAAGGTAAAAATGAACAAAAACCTTCATGCTGGCTTTCTATGGTGGAAGAACAACAACAAATTTATTCTATGGTTGTCTGATTGTCTCTGCCGGCCTCTCAGCCATCACGGATAAAGGGTTCAATTGGACATTATACAGACCAGGGGGTGGAGCCACTGGTGCACTGTGTACGACTTCTTGCTGCTTCTTTCTTACTGACAGGACAGAAGAATGGTAAGTGTGGACTTTCAAAAGTTGGAGATAGTAAGAGAAATCTGAGTAAAATTGAATCTGAAAAGTATAAGCAATTATATATTTAAAAAAAAAAAAAGGGATCACTTGGTTGTCTACCATGATCTTTGCTCTGTTTTTTTTTTTTTTTTTTTCTTCCCCTCAGGTCTCATCACTGACAAGGAGGTGCGAGTGAGTGTTAAGGCTCTGGCAGTTAGCTGCATTGGGGCAGCGGCAGCACTGCATCCTGAAGCCTTCTTTAATTCTCTCTACCTGGAGCCGCTGGACGGCATTCCAACAGATGGTATGGGTAAAAATGTTTAAGACAATTCCTGTTTAGATCTGACACCTGAATAGGAAATGCATCTTTAATCGGGTCAGCGTCATAGAGTGAATTAATATCAGTATGAAATGTCACTCAACCACAGAGGTCACAGTTTCAGTGCAGTTGTTCATTACTGGAAAATATATTTGTTGAAGTTTCTAGCTATGAGCCTTCAGCATCATCATCTTTGTCCTTGCAGAGCAACAGTATATCACTGATGTGCTGGGCCTCATCAACCATGGGGACCCTCAGATCCGAGGGGCCACAGCCATCCTCTGTGGAGCCATCATACAGGCTGCACTCACCAAAACACGCTACAACATAAACACCTGGCTGGCCAGTGTACAGAATGCAACAGGTTTGTGTGTGTGCGTGTATGCTGGTAGGGGTGCACAGATATGTTAGTCTTGGTACTAACCTGTTGAAACCTTGGATCATAGTTAATATTGCTGTTCTCACCTGGCTGTCCTGCTTCTTTCCAGGTAACCCTCTGTCCCTGGTGGACTTGGTGCCTTTGCTCCATAAAACTCTGAAAGATGAATCCTCCGTTACCTGCAAGATGGCTTGTTCTGCAGTGAGGGTAGGATCTGGACACATGTGTCTGTAATTTGTGAGCTATTTGTGTTTTGTAAATCTGACCTGCCTTTATGTATGTGTTTCAGCACTGTATCATGACAGTGTGCAGCAGTACCATGAGTGAGCTTGGCCTGCAGTTGGTGATAGACCTGCTGGCTCTCAGAGAGTCTTCCTATTGGCTTGTTCGCACTGAGCTCTTAGAGACCCTGGCTGAAATGGACTTCCGGTAGGATAGATTTAGCTCTTTTTTTTTTTTTTTTTTGTCTTACTCACTTAGATATCTTACTATTGCATGTTAAAAATCACTATATCCTCCAGCTTAACAGCATCTGTTACAGTGTTATGTTGCTGTCTTTTAGGTTAGTTAATTTCTTGGAGAGAAACACTGAGACTTTGCACAAAGGAGATCATCACTACACTGGGGTAGGTTTGCCATTCTGCCTTCATTGCACAATGGGGCGCAAAAGGCACACATGCAGGATGTTTCTTTTTTTCGTTTTCAGGTTGAGCTTCTTGCGATTTAATCATTTGTCCTGTTTGTCTGTTTAGCGGCTGCGGCTACAGGACAGAGTCCTAAATGATGTGGTCATCCATTTGTTGGGAGATGATGATCCAAGGGTACGACACGTGGCTGCCTCTGCTGTCAGCAGGTATGGTGTCTTTACATATAGAGTCATTTCTGTTACACATCCTTCTTGTACTGGACTTTGCTCAAGTATATGAGTTGATTTGAGTAAAATTATTAAAACAGTTTTATTTAATTACTTTTTCTCTTCTCTAGACTTTCCCTTATGTGTCTCTCTCTCTCCCCAACAGACTGGTCCCCAGGTTGTTCTATGACTGTGACCAAGGCCAGGTGGACCCAGTGGTGGCTATTGCCCGGGACCAGAGTTCAGTGTACCTGCAGCTACTCATGCATGAGACACAGCCCCCCTCCCAGTTTACAGTTAGCACAATCACAAGGTAGTTACACTTGTGTACTTATACGAAGTCACATCTTGTCTATCAAGGTTATCCCTAAGAAATATTTTTCAGTCCTGTGACTGTTTTATCTTCTTGCACAAACCTCTGAAACTGGTACTTTGACGAATGTTGGCTCTCTCATTTTCAAGCCCTGAACTACTTGGAATTTATTAGAAACACTTTCTGGTCAGCTTGTTCACTTTAAAACAAAGCTCATGACAAAACCACAGAACATAATATCTGAGGAGCTGAACTGTCTTCTCTGCTAGGACGTACAGAGGCTACAACCTGTCCAACACTGTGTCAGATGTCACATTCGAGAACAATTTGTCCAGGGTTGTTGCTGCTGTCTCTCACGCTTTCACCTCCTCTACCTCCAGAGCCCTAACTGTAAGATTCCAGACATGCATAAGACTTTACCTACTTTGTCTGCTAAGTGTTTTTCCATAAACTCCGTTCCTCTGTCTGATTTTCTACAGTTTGGCTGCTGTGAGGCTTTGTGCCTCCTGGCTTCAAATTTCCCAGTGTGTACGTGGAGCACAGGCTGGCACTGCGGCTACGTTAGCTCGAGTAGCAACTTTTCTTCCCGCTCTAGTCTCAATCGCAGCAGGGGCAGGGCCCTCAGGTTTGTGTACCCCCCTCCTTGTGGATCCTTCCTGTACCTATACATTTAAAGTTGTACATTTTGATACATTCATAAACTGTCTTTGTATCTCTGTTTGGCAGTTTGTCACAGGCTAGCAGTGCACCTGCTTCTTCAGCCAGTTCATCTGCCCCAGACACTGAGCGGAGGACTCTGACAGTGGGAATGGCTAACATGGTCCTCTCCTTACTCTCCTCTGCTTGGTTTCCCCTGGATCTTTCAGCACACCAGGAGGCACTTTTGCTTTCTGGCAATCTGCTTGCTGGTTGGTAGTAGCATAAAACATTTTACTCTGTTTATGTAGCTTGAAATAATGATTTACTAAATAATCATTTTTAAAAATACACTTGATTAACAAAGCTTGATTAATCTGTCTCACAATCATGTTTTCAGCTGTGGCTCCTAAATGCATGCGCAATCCTTGGGCTGGAGAGGAGGAGGGCACTGGTGGGAACACAAACACCACTGGAGGCCCAAATAAGATGGAGGATCCCTGGCCAGCGCTGTCGGAGCGCTCTCTGGTGGCCATGGTGGAGCAGCTTTTTTCCCACCTGCTGAAGGTCCTCAACATATGCGCTCATGTGCTAGATGATACACCACCAGGACCAGCAGTTAAGGTAAGGTCTTTTGCTGTTTTGTTTGATTAGCCTATAATTAGAGAAAGGGCGTTGCTGATGGAGGCGATATCATTTTGCCGCTTCTATGGGCCAATATGAGCCTATCACAGATATATCATATCGGCGAATATGCTGCAGATATTAACATTTTTTAACGTGCGTTTAAAATGCGTTTATGTGTGTGTGTTTATGTATATGTATGCTGTATTCTATATACAGTACCAGTCAAAAGTTTGGACACACAAATTGAAATGCCATTGCCTATGCAAGTGTATCCAAAGTTTTGACTGGTACTGTACAATAATATAAACATAAATACTATCTGCCGATATATCGATATATTATTTTATATATATATATAATTTTTACTTCATAATATTGGCATCAGCCCCAAAAAACACATATTGGTCAGGGTCTAACCCTAACCCTTATAATCTAAGTGTTATTTGTAAGCCACAATTTTATTACGGATAGAAATCACATGTGCAGGAAGCCCACTTATACTCTATACCCTATTTTGTAGGCCACCCTCCCCTCCCTGAGCAACACCCCCTCTCTCAGTCCCATTCGGAGAAAAGGCAAGGAGAAGGATGCTGCTGAGCCCAGTGCTGCCCCTATGAGTCCAAAGAAAAGCACTGAGGTCAACACAGGTACATGCCCTAATGCATTTATGGATCATCTTTCTGAGTGCCCTCGAACAATTAATAAGTTGTCCTTTTGGTGAGCAGGTAGACCAGCAGACAGCACAGGGGCAACAGCCATCAACAAATCTAGCACCATTGGCAGCTTTTATCACCTGCCACCCTACCTCAAGCTTTATGATGTCCTCAAAGCTACACATGCCAACTACAAGGTCAGAAGATGCATTGAATTTAAAGCACAGATGGCATAAATATCAGTTAGCAGAATTTAAAGTACAGATAGCATAAATATCAGTTAGCAGCACTGGTGTTGAAGTTGACAGTTTTTGTCTCTATTTTTCTCTCTCAGGTGACACTGGACCTCCACAGTGGCCAGGAGAAGTTTGGAGGTTTCTTGCGTGCTACTTTAGACGTTCTGTCTCAGCTGTTGGAGCTGGCCACACTACATGACATCAGTAAGGTACGAATGACTTTCTCAGCCCTACTGGACAAGTTCTAAAATGTAAATGTTAGTGGGTGTGGGTAATTTAGACTAGTTGATCTATGGAAACAAAGTTATTTAGTTTAATTAGTACATGCCAAAGAACAGTATTCTGTAATTGATGTTTTCTGGAAATATTAGATGATAATGTATGTTTTCTGTTAGTGTGTGGAGGAAATTTTGGGTTACCTCAAGTCCTGCTTCTCCAGAGAACCAACCATGGCTACTGTTTGTGTACAACAAGTGAGTAATCAGTTTGTCTGTTATTGCAGAATTGTTGTTTAAAATTTGTGTTTATGTGGCAGTCTTTATGGTTGCTGCACTGAGCAGTGTGCTGCAACTGGTGTGACTCCACACAGAGTGAGGCTGGTTCCTGCCGACAGGGCCTGTAAAGGTGTTGGTTTCCCTGTGCGATGGTTCCATACATTCATATATATATATATATATATATATATTTACAGAGCTCCACAAAGTAATATTCTCGTTGGATGGCCATCTTTGTAGCTGCTCCTGGCATGCAAAAATATTGACATTGGCATTGAACTCAATTCAGAATAATATGACATCAGGCTTTTGTTATTGTATGTGTAGGCCATATAATTTGTACTGGGCAAAACCAAACTCACTGAATAACAGCAGAGCAGAGATAGAAAAGGGTTAAACGCTGTCAGGCCCAGAGCTTTGTGGAGTATTGGACTGTTTAAAACTGAAATATCATCTAGTATAGATGTTATAGCGCTATCTTATTCCTTGTTCTAATAGTTGAAGACTTGTCCTTACTCTTTAGATGTTGAAGACCCTATTTGGCACCAATCTGGCCTCCCAGTACGAGGGCGTCTTGAGTGGGCCTAGCCGTTCCCAGGGCAAGGCTCTTCGCCTTGGCTCGTCAAGTCTTCGACCAGGCCTCTACCACTACTGCTTCATGGCACCGTACACACACTTCACCCAGGCTCTGGCTGACGCCAGTCTCCGTAACATGGTCCAGGCTGAGCATGAGCAGGACACCTCTGGGTGAGTTGTAGCTCAGGCACTGCGCTGACAATAATACATTTGTATAGAATGTGCAGAGCATTATAAAACTCTTTTAAACATCTTTTATGTTCACTATTAGGTGGTTTGATGTGATGCAAAAAGCTTCCAACCAGCTGAGGTCCAACATTGCCAATGCAGCACGCCACAGAGGAGACAAGGTACATTCTTCCTGCTTCTGTTTCAAACTGTGAACAGCTAAAAATGTGTAGGCCACAACACCACATGTCATTTAAGTTCTGAAAGTTGTTCACTTGGTTTTCCCAGAATGCCATCCACAACCACATTCGTTTGTTTGAGCCACTGGTGATTAAAGCTTTGAAGCAGTATACCACCAGCACCTCTGTGGCGCTGCAGAGACAAGTGCTGGACCTGCTCGCTCAGCTTGTGCAGCTCAGAGTCAACTACTGCCTGCTGGACTCAGATCAGGTGAAAATCACACACATCCTTTTTCATGCATGTTTCTTTACCTTGTGAAATCTGGGTCACTCAGGGAATATGTTTGCTTGTGTTTTAGGTATTCATAGGCTTTGTCCTGAAGCAGTTTGAGTACATTGAAGTGGGACAATTCAGGTCAGTTTTCTTCCTCCCTAAATCCTGAAAAAACAGTGTATTGTGGTAGTTTCCTATCCCTGTGTGTCTTTTAGACTGTGTTGATTTTCTCATTAAAACTTGTTTTTTCACTGTGTTACTGTCTCCAGTATTACAAAACTGTTCTGTAAACCAGACTGTTGTACCTGGTCCTTCTCACACAGAGATTCAGAGGCCATCATTCCCAACATCTTTTTCTTTCTGGTGCTGCTGTCTTATGAGCGCTACCACTCCAAGCAGATTATCAGCATCCCCAAGATCATCCAGCTGTGTGATGGTATCATGGCAAGCGGCAGGAAAGCTGTCACACATGGTGAGAGGAACAAAAGCAATACACACCACATACTCAATCATTTCTTGTATTTGTAAAAAGGTTGTATGTGGGTGCAATGATCCTCAGAATAGAAGTGATACGTATTTTCTTTCTACCTTCTTTTACAGCCATCCCAGCCCTGCAGCCAATAGTTCATGACCTGTTCGTCTTGAGGGGCTCAAACAAAGCAGATGCAGGCAAAGAGCTGGATACACAGAAAGAAGTGGTGGTCTCCATGTTGCTCAGACTGATACAGCATCATCAGGTATGTTGACAAGCACATGCAAACAGACATAGTCAGTCCAGCTGGTCTAATGTTGTCAAGTATTCCAGCCCCTCTTTTCTCTTCTCTCTGCTTTTCCATGTGCGGTGTAGGTGTTGGAGATGTTCATCCTTGTACTGCAGCAGTGTCACAAAGAGAACGAGGACAAGTGGAAGAGATTGTCCAGACAGATTGCTGATATCATACTTCCCATGATTGCCAAGCAGCAGGTGGGAAAATGTGTGCAGGTGTATATGTTACTGATTAGTTGCCACTTTTACCTGCAAATACAAATCAGGCTATTTTATGATAAGAATAAAACATGTTGCGTACTGACAAGTAGTAACCATTGAAACAGAAACATATGTAATCAAATGGTGTGACGGTTTAAACATACCGTTTCTGTTGTGTCCTCACAGATGCATCTGGACTCTCCAGAGGCCCTGGGAGTGTTGAACACTCTGTTTGAGACTGTGGCGCCCTCTTCCCTCAGACCTGTGGACATGCTCCTCAAGAGTATGTTCACCATACCGGTCACCATGGTGAGACAGCACACAAACTTGGACAGACTCTTGACTTATACACCTTGTATACTTCTTGTTCAGTGATTTGCAAAATAAAGATTTAAAGTTGGCTTGAAATCAAACGTCTGCTCCTCTAGGCTTCAGTGGCTACAGTCCAGCTGTGGGTGTCTGGTATCCTGGCAGTGCTCAGGGTACTCATCTCCCAGTCCACTGAGGACATTGTCCTATCCCGGGTCCACGAGCTCTCACTCTCCCCACATCTCCTCTCCTGCAACATAGTCCGTCGCCTCCATCAGCAACGCCCTTCTCCCAGTGACCCCCCAGCTGCTGAAGCACTTGATAACCATGAGGATAATGGCGAGGCGCAAAAAGCCCCAGCCGAAGAAACGTTTGCCAGGTTAGTGTGTTCACTCATTGTTCTGACATAAGGAAATATTATTCCATCTCCCTGCTTTTTTGCAAGTTTGAATTAACTTTTTTCTCTTACATGTGAAATGTGTCCCTATCCCTCCCTCCAGGTTTCTGCTTCAGCTGGTCGGGGTATTGCTGGATGACATTTCCTCCAGGCAGGTTAAAGTGGACGTTACAGAGCAGCAGCACACCTTCTACTGCCAGCAGCTGGGCACGCTGCTCATGTGTCTCATACATGTCTTCAAAAGTGGTGAGCACAGTTTAATTTTTTTCTTAAATGCTGCTGCTCTTTTCCTGAAATGGTGAATAAATAAGTTTTGCAATGGAATTTATACCATACTCTTATTTCTGCATGATATTCTTCAAAATTAGTGTAATGTAGGCTGTGTGAAAATCCTTTTTCTTTTGCTTGCAGGGATGTTTCGAAGGATAACAGCTGCAGCTAGCCGTCTCCTGAAGGGTGAAAATGGCGGTGGACAGAATGGCCCTGAGGCTGGTCTCTTCTATGCCTTAGAGGGTCTGAATGGCATGGTGCAGTCTCTAATCACCACCCACCCCTCCCTGGTATTGCTCTGGTGCCAGGTCCTCCTCATTATCAACTACACTAACTACTCCTGGTGGGCTGAAGTTCACCAGACGCCCAGGTAAGAATAGAGTGTGTGAGGGATTCATTGATGTCAGGTTGTATCTATGTAGGCCTTAGTCATACACCATCAGAATCACAAGAGAAGAGCTCAGGTTAAGACCCAAGGGACCTCCCTCTTACAGTAACTTTCTATTTTTTACCCATCTCAGGAGACACAGTCTCTCGTGCACTAAGCTGCTGAGCCCTCACTCCTCAGGGGAGGGCGAGAAGGACAAGCCTGAGTCCCGGTCAGCAGTGGTCAACAGAGAGATTGTACGCAGGGGAGCCCTCATCCTTTTCTGTGACTATGTGGTGAGCCTTACTATTCTTGTGATTCAATAAATCACAAATTGACAATGTTCATTAAAAATGCCTTGATTTATACAAGCCTTGGTTTTCGTGTTGATGTACATGGTGGATTTTTAATCTCTCTCTAGTGTCAGAACCTCCATGACTCAGAGCATTTGACCTGGCTGATTGTCAACCACGTGCGTGACCTTATCAGTCTTTCCCATGAGCCTCCAGTGCAGGATTTCATCAGTGCTGTGCACCGCAACTCAGCTGCCAGTGGTCTCTTCATCCAGGCCATACAATCTCGCTGTGACAACCTCACAACAGTAAGGATTCCTTTACCTTCCTGTTTCTAAGAATGTTCTGCCTTATCATTACAGATGTAATTTTAACATCTCCCTCTTATCTTTCTCTTTATTTATTTATTTTTATACTTTAACTGAACCCTCTTTTTTTTTTTTTTTCTCAGCCTACCATGTTGAAGAAGACACTGCAGTGTTTGGAAGGCATCCACCTGAGTCAGTCTGGCTCCCTATTGATGCTGTATGTGGATAAGCTGCTCAGTACACCCTTCAGGGTTCTGGCTCGCATGGTGGACACGTTGGCCTGTCGCAGGGTGGAGATGCTGTTGGCCGAGACACTACAGGTACAGTGTGGGTGTGTTTTTGTTTCTGCTTGTGTGCGTGTGTGCGTTTGCGCGTGTAGATTCTGCTGCAGTTTCATGCAGACAACCTGCTTCTATGGGCAAATAAGACCAGTGAATGAATGTCTTTGTCTGTGATGCTATGGAAAAATGTGAATCTTACTTTTTTAAAAAAAAGTGTTAATATTAATTATTATATTATATAATTAATATTTATTTTCCCAAGCTGATCATGCATGAACCTGTTGTTCCACCTTGCAGAACAGTATAGCTCAGCTCCCTGTGGAGGAATTGGACAGGATCCAGGAATACCTCCAGACTAGTGGCCTGGCTCTGAGGTACCACTGATGTAGATGCACAGACATTAGCACTAAGCACTAAATTGCACAACTTTCTTGAGATTTTATAATCAAAAGCAGAAGAGGCAGCAACCAAAAAAAAAAAAAATCCTTTGATTAACGAATTTAAAAAAAATCAAGTTTCTAAATGGAGTGAAAACAACTAAATTGTAAGGAACAACATTTTTCCTTTACTTGCAATGCATAATGTGTTGAAACTGACATTTTCAGTGGGAACCGACATTAGTTTTTCTTTATGGCATTATACAACTACTCAAATAAGATCATAAGTACATGCAAGTTTCAGGTGTTTTTTTATTTTTTGTTTCCCCAAATAATGTCTGCATGAACCACTTCCATGCAGAAATCTAATGACAGTGTGATATCCCAGACCAAGGTAATTTGAAATGATCTATTTCTGAGTGCATCTAAAAGCTGCAGGGTTTCATGTTTTCCATCAGCTGGGCAGATTTCTGTCACAATGATAAATAAATCAGTCATCTGTTTATCTTTCCTATCACAGGCATCAGAGGTTCTACTCCCTGCTGGACAGGTTCAGAACGACTGTTGCCGACTCGAGCAGCCCTACCCCTCCTGTGACATCACACCCCTTGGATGGAGATCCCCCCCCTGCCCCTAAACAGGTCATTGCAGATAAGGTGAGGAATTAAAGAATCTGGGTCTAAGTGTATGTTCCCAATTTGTGTTTTTGACTGTGTCTGGGTCAACAGCGACGAGGAAGCTCACAAGGTAAAGGACTTTGGTCAGCTGAAAATACTTCACATAATTTCCTTTCATTGTGCTACAGGAGTGGTATGTGGCTCTGGTAAAGTCTCAGTGCTGTCTTCGTGGAGATGTTTCCCTACTGGAGACCACAGAACTCCTTACCAAACTACCTCCAACAGACCTTTTCAACATAATGAGCTGCAAGGTGACACAGTTACAAATACACACTCATCAGGGATTAAGGTCATGTATTTGTTTTCTTCACACCTGTGTTTTCTGTTCTCTCATTCTCCAGGAGTTCAACCTCAGTCTGCTGTGTCCATGCCTGAGTATGGGGCTGCAGCGGTTAGCACGGGGTCAGGGGTCGCTCTTGTTGGAAACTGCCTTGCAGGTGACCCTAGAGCAACTTGCAGGGGTCACCGGGTCACTTCCTGTCCCACACCAGTCCTTCCTGCCGCCTTCCCAGCCACAGCCGTACTGGGAGCAGCTGGCTGAGGTGTATGGTAAGAGTCAGAGCAATGTCCGGGGGGCAGAAAATGCAGGGTGAGGGGTTTTATTATTTCTTAGGCTTATTCATTAATAAGCATCCACTGGCTGAGAGTGGGTTGCCCTATAAAGCATCTTTGTTGCATTTTGTGTTGCTGGTTTAGAAGTTGACTAGGGAAAATGTGTGAGACATGTTCCTCTGTTCCTACTACCGTTTAGATATTGAATATATTCATGTGATTGCGGTATGCTGTTTTTCAGATGAGCCAGGTTTCTACCCCCGGGTTTTGTCCCTCTGCAGAGCTCTGTCTCAGTACCTGCTGAGTGTGAGCCAGTTGCCTTCATCACTGCACATTCCCCCTGACAAGGAACACCTCATCACCACTTTCACCTGCACAGCCACTGAGGTAAAACACCACATACTAAACATGTTAGTTTCTCTATTAGCCTAAATGCTTTAAATTAGACATGAATATTTTTTTAAATATTGATTTCTGATTTAAGGCATTTAGGGTTTGTAATTCAGTAGAAATCTGAGAAACCTTCTGAGGCTTTTGTTAAAGTATGATACTTGACATGCCTCCCGCAATATTTTTAACCATATTCTTTTTCTACGCTCATGTGTCTTTTTCTTTTCCCAGGTGATAGTGTGGCACCTGCTCCAGGACCACCTGCCCTTAAGTGTGGACCTACAGTGGGCTCTGTCCTGCCTGTGTCTGGGCCTGCAGCAGCCCTGCGTCTGGAACAAGTTGTCCACTCCTGAGTACACCACACACACCTGCTCCCTCATCCACTGTCTACGCCTTATCATTGTTGCAGGTAATAGGGACAGAGGAATGTGAGTTTGTTAAAGTCAAAATTGATGACTGCATTGACATTTAAAGTGTTTGTCATTTCATTTTCAATTAAACTTTTCACCCTCACTTCCCAGTGGCTGTGAGTCCTGGTGACCAGCTGCTGCATTCAGAGAAGAAAAAGACAAAAGCAGGAAGAGACGCTGACAGTGACCAAGTGGACTCTATGTATTCTGACCGTAAGCAGTCCTCAGAGATTCAGTAAAATTTCTAGATTAGGAATTGGAATTTTAGTGTTTAAATGGTTTGTATCACTGCTACAAATTTTGACAGTTATTGCTCTGCTCTGAGTAGATCTCAGGTGAAAGCTTGGGGAAATATGAAGTTCCCTTCTCTTGCAGACATGTGCGAATGGCAAGCATGTGAGATCATGGGAGAGCTGGTAGAAGGTCTACAAAGCGTCCTCGCCCTAGGTCACCATAGGAACAGTGTACTGCCTGCGTTTCTCACACCCACATTGTGCAACATTGTCATAAGTCTGTCCCGACTGCCTCTGGTCAACAGCTACACCCGAGTCCCTCCACTGGTCAGTGTGTGAAACAAATTTTATTTCAGTTTAGATACGTCATTGTATTATTCTGTTCGTTTCAATGCTGTGTGTGTGTGTGTGTGTGTGTGTGTGTGTTCGTTTCAATGCTGTGTGTGTGTGTGTGTGTGTGTGTGTGTGTGTGTTCGTTTCAATGCTGTGTGTGTGTGTGTGTGTGTGTGTGTGTGTGTGTGTGTGTGTTTATATATAGGTTTGGAAACTGGGCTGGTCCCCTCAACCAGGAGGAGAGTTTGGTACAACACTGCCTGAGATCCCTGTGGATTTCCTGCAGGAAAAGGATGTCTTCAGAGAGTTTCTTTACCGCATCAACACACTGGGTAGAGAAACACACGTGTAGCTATAAAAATGACGTTGCTTTGTGTCTTGTTGCATTAATGCCCTTTACTTTGTACCGATTTTGTTATGAGTGTGATATCTAAATATTTTCTCTTCTACATTGACCATGGTTACTGCATGTTTAGGCTGGAGCAGCAGGACTCAGTTTGAGGAGACCTGGGCCACTCTGCTTGGGGTGCTAGTCACTCAACCCATAACTATGGACCAGGATGAGGAGACGCAACAGGAGGTACGCACCCAAATTAAATGTTACATTAAAACGTAATGCTGATTGGTCAGATCTTTAGAACTCGTGCATAATCACTGATGCAGTAGGCATTATTCTAGTGACATCAGCTAACGTCTTCTTTTAGGAGCTTAATTGCACATATAAATATAGAAATACTGTATGTCTACGGTAATGTATTATAGAAATACTATAATACATTGTAAGAAACTATTCTATAACTTGCTTTTTTCATTTGCATATGTTGCATATGTCATCCAAGTTTAGCTTATCCTTTTGTTTCTAGGAGGACTTGGAGCGTACCCAGTTGAATGTATTAGCAGTGCAGGCAATCACCAGCCTGGTGCTGAGTGCCATGACCCTGCCCACTGCTGGCAACCCTGCAGTCAGCTGTCTAGAACAGCAGCCCCGCAACAAGAGCCTCAAAGCATTGGAAACACGGTAGTTACCCAGCTGTGTCTTAGTCTGCAGCAACCTAAAATTGTCGTGTGATAATATTCATGTCCATTTATGTTTTTTGTTATATGTGAACGCAGGTTTGGAAGGAAACTTGCAGTGATCAGGGGAGAGGTAGAGCGAGAGATTCAGGCTCTTGTATCAAAAAGAGACAATGTCCATACACACCACCCATACCATGCCTGGGATCCTGTGCCCTCACTGTCCGCAGCCTCTGCAGGTAACACACAATCCTGCATTCACACATACTCCACCTCCAACTCCTCCACTGACCCCTGGTTTTTGTTAACCTTGAACACATTTCTTTTTTTAAAAAATTTGTTTCAGCAGGTACGCTGATCAGCCATGAGAAGTTGCTGCTTCAGATCAACACAGAGAGGGAGATGGGCAACATGGACTACAAACTGGGACAGGTAAGAAAAGCCTGAAAAAGAGGGGGTTGATTGTGGGGCACTAGAGGAACAACATGAAATGTGCATTTTACCCTGTATCTCCCTCCCTAGGTCTCCATCCATTCTGTGTGGTTGGGTAACAACATCACACCTCTGAGGGAGGAAGAATGGGGTGAGGATGAAGAAGATGAAGCAGACATTCCAGCACCAGCATCTCCGCCTTTATCTCCTATCAACTCTAGGTCTGACAAATGAACAAGATGAACATACTTGTACACATTTCTTTAGTCTCCAGTGCATGATGTGCCAACCTAGCCCCATCTGTTTGTTCTTTTAGGAAACATCGTGCAGGCGTGGACATTCATTCATGTTCCCAGTTCCTCCTGGAGCTGTACAGCCAGTGGCTGATCCCTGGTTCCCCAAGCAACAGGAGGACCCCGACCATCCTCATCAGTGAAGTGGTCCGATCGGTGAGCTATGGTGCATACAGTCAGTCAGATTACTGCCAGATGTGTGTTCATTCCCAAGAGTAAAGGACTACTGTTCTCTGGGGAACAACTTGGGATAAAACAGTTTAGAGTTTCAAAGACCTTCATTTCACCTCATCCTGGGTCACCTTCCCATCTATCCCTATTTGTCTGTCCTGGAGCAGGAGCAAAAATGTTTCTCCACTGTTTTTCCTCTCTTGTCATTCTGTGTAGCTGCTGGCGGTGTCAGACCTGTTCACAGAGAGGAACCAATTTGACATGATGTTCTCGACCTTAATGGAGCTGCAAAAGCTCCACCCGCCAGAGGATGAGATCCTTAATCAATACCTGGTGCCTGCCATCTGCAAGGCTGCTGCTGTACTGGGCATGGTGAGCAGGGCCGTGTGTTTGTAGACATGGTGATGGTAGAATGTTTGATAATTGGTACCACTAGCCTACAGTCTAACATTCTGACAAAAAAAAAATAATTTCTAGGACAAAGCGATAGCTGAGCCTGTGTGTCGCCTGTTGGAGATGACCCTGCGCAGCACCCACCTGCCCAGCCGTATGGGGGCATTGCATGGGGTGCTGTATGTGTTGGAGTGTGACCTGCTGGATGACACAGCCAAGCAGCTCATCCCCACCATCTCAGAATACCTGCTGTCCAACCTCAGGGCAATTGCTCAGTGAGTGTCACCCTTATTCTATCTGATCTGAGAAACCTCAGCCCTCATTTGATCAGCTGCTGAGCTGAGTTGATAATGGCAGAGCCCCAGGAAGCCATTTAATGTCAGGATCCCCCTGGACTGTAAGCAGCTCTGGGAATTCATTCATTTTGTCCAGCTTAATAAGAGTACATTGCAACTCTTGGCCACCAGGAGGTGCTCTTCATATTTCAAACTGTCCTTTTAATTTTTTTCTTTTTGATCTAAATTTTGTACCATGTGACCTGTTTGTCTACTGTTTCTATTCTGCAGCTGTGTGAACCTGCATAACCAGCAGCATGTGTTGGTGATGTGCGCAGTGGCCTTCTACATGATGGAGAACTATCCTCTGGATGTAGGGGCTGAGTTCATGGCTGGTGTAATACAGGTGCAGTAAAAATAAAAGTGGAAAACAAACAATGAAGTGCATTACAGTGGAATACAAACAAATATATTTTTTTCCTGCATTCCTCTCCCACCTCTGCCCCTGTTTTCCAGCTGTGTGGTGTGATAGTGTCAGCCAGCGAGGACTCCACTCCTTCCATCATCTACCACTGCGTGCTGCGTGGCCTGGAGCGCCTCCTGCTGTCAGAGCAGTTATCACGAGTGGACGGAGAAGCGTTGGTAAAACTCAGCGTGGACCGGGTCAACATGCCGTCGCCGCACAGAGCCATGGCTGCGCTGGGGCTCATGCTCACTTGCATGTACACTGGTAAGCAAGACCATGACCTGACTTATCCTGCAAGGCGGCTAGACTCCCAGCATGTACTCTTAGGACTGGTGCTTTCATTACTGCTCTGGTGACTTCCTCAATCCAGTTCAAACTCACTATAAGCATTATTGAATTGCTCTCCCACAGTAAGGCTGTCTCTCATTTTTTTGCCTCTGCTCTCATCCTATACCCCTTCCTTCCCAATTGCAGTAAAAATGTAGTGGCAACCCCCTGCACCTCTTCGTATGAATAAAACTTTTATTTGCTACAAGTTACTGAGCTCCCAAAGTTCCTGAAAGATGAGTTTTTATATTGCAGGACAAGATAATCATGTTGTTGCTGCTAACAACTCAAAACTAATATGTAAAGTGTAGTGATGCAGCTAAAGTAGAATAGGATCTGCTGTTAAAGAACACAGAAAGAAAAGTGTTCCTCCTCTAATACCAATCTTGGCTTGGAGTTTTTTTTTTTTAGTCTCCAACACTCATAGCTAATTTTCTGCTTCTCAGATATGAGAATCTGCTGACATTTAATAGATCAGCAGGTAACCAGTTAATTGAGAGGATCATTCATTGACCAATAGATTATGAGTCTGCTTTAAATATAGTTACCTCTATCTGGTAAGGATGTACTAAGGGCTACAAGGATAAGATTGACAAAGATTTAACATTTAGTGAAGCACAATAAAATTCCCATAAAGATAAAAGGAATCTGTGCCCTGGACATTTCAGATTTATGATGTTGCTTTATAGCAAATATAATTTAGCTGTAGTACTTTCCTCAAGTGTTTTTAGTCTTCAAATGTAGGTGCCTTTCAGTGGTACAGTGGAGAGAAGGTGGTGCATGGCTAGTAGAAGTAGCAATATACTCTTAAAATGTAATACTTCTTATAGTTGTACTAGTGTTTTCTCGTTGTGCTGCCATTTAATGCCAAATGTCTGTACCTGCTTGGGCCCACATGTCTTTTACAGCATAAAACACTTTTCAAAGCTTCAGCTGGCCTTTTTATTTTAGCTGTTAGAGCAGTTAAAATAACCTGCATGCTTTCCTGCACGTCATACATGTATTATACACATACCTCTGCTATACCCTACCTCTAACCCCTACGTCGGCCCCTACTAACTCCAGAAAATCTTGGCATGTTGTTGTCATTATGCGAAATAACACCTGTTTTTTTTTTTTTTTTTTTTTTTTTCCCCCCCAAAAAGCTAACAAGCAAGTTCTTTGAATAAACCCAGATTCTCACAAATGCAAACAAATGCCTACCATTCTGCATACTGCCTTTCTTAATGTGCTGTACAGCAGCGCAAGCTGAAGCACATTCGGGTCAAGGGGAGATCTAGTATGTATTTACCTAGAACACATGGTATTGAAAATCTTTCTGACAGCAGAAGCACCAGTCATTTATCTAAAACCTACTTAAGAGTGTGATTTGACCGAAGTTGGTAACTCCCAGAAATTCACCAGTTTTGTGTTTAAGTTCAACTAAATTCTGATCTGAACATTGTGATATCAGTGTCCGTATTCCCGCTCTAACCTCTCCCCCACTGGGTCAACCGGTGCCACCCCCCCTCTCGTCCTCTCAGCGGTGCTTGCGTCAGGTTCAGACGTGACAGGGGTTAGAGGTCAGGTTGACTCTGCTGTAGCGGAGGCGGTGGGCGTCACGGCAGGTCATGTTGGTTTCTCCTCAGGCAAGGAGAAAGCCAGCCCTGCCAGTCGCCCCGCCCACTCCGACCCTCAGGCCCCAGACAGCGAGTCAGTCATTGTTGCCATGGAGAGGATCTCTGTGCTCTTCGACAGGTACAAACACCCACAGAAGTTACACATTTTTATACCAGAAAAACACCATTCGTGTGATAATTTTACAGGCCTTTCTTTTTCACCTTTTATTTTTTTACTTCTGGATTTGTAGAGTTTTGAAATAAGCTGCTTAATGATACAGTCAATTTTTCCCATCATCATTTGCTGTTCTGGGGTTTCCTGTTTTCAGGATCAGGAAGGGTTTACCCAGCGAGGCTCGGGTGGTGTCCAGGATTCTGCCCCAGTTTCTGGATGACTTCTTCCCACCTCAAGACGTTATGAACAAGGTCATCGGGGAGTTCCTGTCCAATCAGCAACCTTACCCACAATTCATGGCCACTGTGGTGTACAAGGTCAGCATCAGGACATACAAATTTAGAAAAAAAAAAAATCACTGAAAAAGGCACTTTTCTTATGAATTTTATGTCAGATGTTAGTATTAAACACCTATAATATTCTGTACATTAAGATCACCAGGTTTAATTGGGTCTGATTAAAAACTATTTATTGCTCAAACCACGTCCTCTTACCACAGAGATGCTGCAATACTCAAACACTATTCTCTTACTGGTAATCTGCTTCTTGTAGGATGCATTACATAAAATTTCAATGAAGTCCAGTCTCTGTAAAATTACTACTTTGTTCTTCTCTTCGTTGTACATTCAGACAAAAGGTCGTCCAGACGACATCCAGCTGGAGCAGAGACACTGTGTTTTAGTGGCTGTCCAGGAATGAAAATGCAGAATAAATAAGATGAATGCAGTCAGTAGAATTTAGAGTACAAAAAAATATGAAACTGCATAATAGAAGCATAGGCATTATCCTTTTTACTCCTAAGTGACATCTAAAGATGTAAGGTTAATTTTGATTTAAATATTTACTTTCTTCTGAAAACTCTGCTTTTTGTCGGACTATCTATCTATCCAATCATCCATACATCCATCTATTATTAATCTTTGTTTGTAATGTTAATTAGTGATTTATAAAGGGTTCTTAAACAACAAGTTTTGGGGTTTCAATTGCGAAATACCTCCACACTACTAAAGTCCTCAGACTAAGTGGTAACTATAAACTAAACATGTGCCTCACTGCCCAGTCTTATATTTCTGCTTGTGTGATTGGCTCGAAGACCTGTCCATATCAAATAAAAAATGGCCAACGCTTATCATCGATATCAACCTTGATCTTATTGCAGTGCAACATAAAATTCAATATTTGGCACAGCCCTAATAGGCATTTTGAAATAGACTATTGTTAATTTTGATTTGATTTAATATTCTACAACAGACCTTATTATTAATAATAATCTTATTAATAATTAATTTAATATTTGATTTGCAAAACTAGTCTAATCTCGACAGTTCAAAGTGAGTGTTTCAGGGAAGGAGAGCTTTTGTACGACATACCTGAACTTGTGCTTGTTTAGAAACTGCACATTTATGGTTGGCAGACCTTAATCAGCAAACTGAAGTTAGCTGGCTAAAAAACACACATGGCTGGTAAGATTGTCCAGTTCATTTCCAGTATATCAGCCTCCATTTTTCCATTTCTGACTCCTGCCACTCCCTCTGCTGTGAACTCATCCACAGGTTTTCCAGACACTCCATGCTACTGGCCAGTCATCTATGGTGCGAGACTGGGTGTTGCTGTCCTTGTCCAATTTCACTCAGAGGACACCAGTGGCCATGGCCATGTGGAGCCTGTCCTGCTTTTTTGTTTCTGCTTCCACCTCCCAGTGGATCTCAGCCCTGTATCCTTCCATGAAATAAATGAAAACATCAAATGTAAATTATCTGAGGTATATGTGGGGATGTAGCAACAAGTGTAAGGCCTTTTGTCCCTAACCTCCCTGCTCTAAACCAGACTGCCGCATGTGATCAGCCGAATGGGCTCCAGTGAGGTGGTGGACGTCAGCCTGTTCTGCCTAGTGGCCATGGATTTCTACCGGCACCAGATTGACGAAGAACTAGACCGCCGGGCTTTTCAGTCTGTGTTTGAGACTGTGGCGTCACCAGGCAGCCCTTATTACCAGCTGCTGGGCTGTCTGCAGTCAATCCACCAGGACACGTCACTCTGAGGGCAGAGGACTGAGATGGGCACAGAGGCTTGGAGAGAGGGATAGAGAGGGGCCGGGGGTGAGTGATGCACAGGGAGAAAAGTGGATTAGAGTGAGAAATGTGGTAGGATGAGAAATGCACCTCCCCCTCGTGTTGTAATGGAGGGGAGGAACAGAATGTTTTATTGGAAAAACCTACTGTAGCCTCATCCCGTTCCCTCCTTTTCACTGCTATGAAATAAGTAGAACTACTGAAGACACTGCGACAATTTCAGAGGAGTGAGTGTAAAAAGAAAAAAACAAGAGCGATCTGAATCACGTCCAGTTCAGGGTGTTTAAGTGAAAATGGACTGGTTTCAAATGGGAAGAGTGAGCTCCTGCAACTGGTTGGACACTGGCTGCAAAAACCTGAAGAACCGTGGTTCTGCTACAACCACACCCAACCCCACAGACCATTCCTCAGTGAGAACAACGGCACCTTGAACACTTTCTCCTACGCAGCACCTTGATTTAAAACAATAACAAAAAGACATATAAAGATATTATTAATCAAATGCAAATTGGATTGGTTTATTTTCTGGACTTGCTTGAGTATTGTGATGTCAGTAAAGTAAAATGGAAAAAAATTAGAAAAAGCCAAGTATTTACTATATTTAAAGTTTCAACGCATCTATTTTTCCGTGTGTTCTTGTTAAGAGTGCTCAAAGTCAGGTTAGGAGACTGACAAAGGGTTCAGAAAGGCCTGCTAAATATTGTCAGTAATAAGTATCTTTGAAGACATTTTTATATCTAAGTTGTGATCATTCTGACACACATTAATTAAATAGTATAATATTTTTGTGTAAGAATGACCATGAATAGCCATAATAACCGTTCCCCCCCCCCCCATCAGAGGCAGGGAATGGGTGTTGCAATTGTATTGTCACTGGAGAAAGGGCAACTTTTGTGCATCCATTTCAGTAGGTTGCTAATTCCTGTATTTATTCTGGATGGCATACAAAAGACATCTTCCTCTGTGCTGCATTTCCAAAATTCTACATAGTTTTAACTGGGCCACTAAATCTACACTTAAAGGACAGTGGAAACCATCAAGCAAGAAAATACCAAAAGTGCAGAGATGTCTTTTTTTTTTCTTTTTAAACCAGTAGCACGGGGGAACAAGGATTTCCTCTTTTGATTTTTATGATACTGATTGTCTAGTCTTTCTGTTTGTTTTATTGAGAGGTTCCACACATTCATTTCTTGGACTTCTTTTTTTTAATTCTCAGGATGTAAGATGTGACTATTATTGTTGTAGTAAGACTGGAAGAAATGTAGTCATCTTTAAATGGAGTTCTTTGTGTTTTGCATAAAGTAATATAAAAAGCCATGGTGCATGATAGAAAAACTGTGTGAAGATGAGAGATCTTAAAGAGATAATGTGATGCCATTTACATTTGTCCTAAAACAGGCATCTGTGGTTGAAAATGAAGAAACAGTGAATCAGAGGATGCAGAGTGCAGAAAGCTACAAGCTTATAGTGTTTTATTGAAGACTTGACCTTGACCTGCCTAGGAGTATGCTGGGCGTTGTTACTCTGTACATACACTTGCCTTAGATAAAAGACTGAATATATGTATCCCGTACACTGGGAGCTTGAAAGCATGCTTAGCGTTTCTGCTATTTTCTTGCATAGTCCTTAATACTGCATTTTAATGGGCATGGTTGCCATGACTGTTGTGTGGAAAAGATGCAACACAATCCAAAGGGAGCCTTGTAACCTTAGCGACCAACAGCAGCTTTGACAAATCAACAGACGAGGAAGTGTAGCATAGTGGTGCCACGTGACAGCAGGAGTTTTCTCTTTTTGTTGAGCTTTAAATATTGTTTCGTCTCGGTTAAAGATTGGTAAATATTTTGTCATTCATTGTCTTTGTGCAGAATATTAAATAATATCTAGCACTTAAACACTTGAAGTTCTCCATGTTGTTAGACACGTTTTTGATATGCAATGAGTCGTACAGTATATAAAAGTTAAGACATCCCAGCGATTTGTACCCTAAATATGTTACCACTTTCCAACCTTAAAGGCAGTGTGACTGGTTTACTTTGACCATGTTACAATGACGTACTCACACAAGACATTACTGTCTTCTGCGGCTGTGATTCAAATTCCAATGTGAAGCCTCTCTGAAGCAGATTAAATGAGCCTAAGTGAGTTGTTTTTTCAGTTTTAGATTTGTGTGGTGAAACAAGGGTGGCAGGAAATGTTTGTTTTTGTTTTTTTTTTTCCTGCACTGCTTAGAATGTTTAGGGGAATGATTTCAAAAACCACCCTAGAGAAACATTTCTTTTCAGCTCATCTTTCATTACCTTCCCAGGGCATAACGAGCAAAAGACTGAACTGGGGACCCCTGAAGAGGTTAATACGATTACTCTGAAAATCTCGAGGTTTTAAGAGATGAGTGTAGATGTGGTAGACAAAAGTCCCGTGCAAGTGGTTTAGCACGCTTCCCTTTTAAGACTTCATTTTTCTTTCACTTGAAGAATTAATGACTGTGGACAGTATAGTCACAGATTTTGGGGCTAATGCACATTTTTAATCATTTAATCTTTTTTTTTTTTTGTCTTTTCCATGTCCCATAATGTCAGGTATGTATGTGAGTAGCCTGTTTGGCTTTAAAAGAATATCTCTTCCCTTTTCTATAAAATATAGTTCAGTGATCACAAAACTAGAGGAAAGATTGGATTTACCCCGAAATTCTCTGGAGGTGGTAACAGAAGAGGCACAGACTGAGGATACATTCTCCTCAGACACTGGGGCCTCATTTGCAAAGAGATGATTATTTCAGTTCATTTTAATATTTTAAAGAGATGAATCTGCATATGGTCTGTTGTAGAAATGAATAAATTATTTAAAGATGTCAGGTTTGTGTTATGGTTTGTGATTTCATTATGACTTTCTTTCTCAACGTTGTAAATTCATTGCCCACCATGACGACAAACCAGCGTTTTTATGCGTTTTCTGATAACTGTACCACAAACGGCACTGAGGCGAGACACACATCAGGATCCTCTGTGTATCTCTTAACACATTCCCCTGGTGAGGTTACAGGCATTAAAATGTGCTGCCATGCTCTGCTGCGTCTTCCTCTTTGCCAGAAACAACAATCTGCTGCCAACCACTTCAAATCGGCCAGACGGGCAACAAATGGGCAACGTGAGCTGGGCAGAGACCTGTGAGAGAAAATAAATAATTTACCAACATTTAACATTACTCATTGAAAGGCCTGCTGTAGTGTACTGCATTTGAAGCCAGTTATCAGACATTTAACTGTAATTAAGTTATCACACTTTGTACAATTTACTCTTCTTAGCCAGGCTGCAGTTTTATAGACTACGCTGTATGAAAGACATGCGTAACTCCTTGCTCTACAGCACCCATTAAGATGGGTGGTTTCATGATTAAAAGCTATTAAGAGGATTACCAGATTGCTGCCATATGGTTCATGAGGCACAGAGCTAAAATCATGATGGTTTAAGCCCTGCACATGCTTGTGTGCAGCACTTATTTTGAGTGAACTTTACAATGGCTTTATCATGCGATGCATAACGTGCACTAAAAACCAAGAGACAATGGACATCATCGCATAAAGCTGAACAGGTTGCAAAAGAAAAAGTACATCTCTCTCAACAGTTCTGGATATTTTTATACTGCACTGCAATCCCTTTTTGCAAAATGAATTGTGAGTAGATCTCATCCATGCTGCCTTGTGTTGACGCTTGTGAAAGTGTACAAACTGTACAGTATAGTGTTAGATCCGGAGCAGTTCAAGGACTTTGGCCCCAGAAAACAAATACTGTAGACTGGTACCACAGACCAGCAGCACAGCTAAGGTTCTCCCTCACATATACACTGTTATAAGTGATAATTGAGCATATAAAGTTGGTGAACAAATGATAGTCCTGATATATTTCAACAGTTTGTCTCCCCCTCTGTACAGCCCACTCCCTTGCCCACTTTAAACACACCTCCCTCTCCTCCTCCTCTTAAGGCTACTTCGCCAGATGGTGCAGCCTTTTCTTTTGTTTACCCATCGTCCCTGAGTTTACCTAACTAACCTTAGCGACAAAACTATGGAAACTGCCCGAGCTGCATCGGCGTAGGACGACCACAAGTAAGTCGTTTTTCAATCTCCCGCTGAATGAACCAAACATGAGAAGACCTGCAGCCACCTTTTCCTTAGCCATCCCTGCTTCAGCACTCAGACCTATTTTAGCCAGCTGCTGTGGTTTCTGCTGTCTGCCTCTGCGTATTGGTGAAAAGAAGTTACAAAACAGATCAGTACATGCACTCTGCTCCAAAATAAGAGTCCAGAAAAGAAAGTGGCGAACTTAGTGGGAGTATCTTCCGACGCCAGGCTGTGGCACCTGTGGAGTAACGTTACTCTACCACTGTGGATACTTTTATTCGTGATTTCTCTATCTAACTTTTGTCAATTTATCCACATAGCGTTGGCTGTCTGACTGACAGCCCTGACAACCAATGACAGGACGCGAAAGTCTGTATACACTGCCGTAGCCATAGTTACAGAGCGACATTCCAAAGAGCTGGAACTCGGGGGGCGGGACTAAAGTTTAAGCACGGGTGGATGTAGTTTTGAGCAGCAAGTCACGGCAAGAAAAAAAGTTTTTGTAACTTTCATGAATTGTCAGAAGGAGCAAGCATTTCTGTGTGTGCCGAGGCTGTTAGTGTGTCACCATTACCCAACCAGTGCTAACGTCTTTACCGTGTTGAGCTAACCGAGCTAACCACAGCTAACGTTAACGTTTTCTTACGTTTTTGCAGGGACGGTCCTTGAATCCTGATGGACGGATAGTTGTTTAGCTAGCAGAAGTCACAGTTCTGGCTGATGAAAAGCGATAAACATGTTGAAATTTGGAGTTAGCGTTAGATGTGTTAGCTGAAAAGGTCTAATTTTACCTGCCAGGTGCCAAAGCGCCTCCCGTTATTGGGCAGCGCTGTGCGGTCTCCGCCCTATACAGGTGTGTCTGTATGCAGGCTCCCATCCCTACAGTGGGCTGGGTTAGCCACCATGTAACAGTGTAGTAACGGCTTTCCCAGCACTTCGTGATATATATATTGATACAAAAGCTCCCGTGACTGACTTGGTTGTGTTTGTTCTGCAGATAACCTGCCTGTGAACTGGAAGAGCTAATGACGCCAGAATGGGGGGGTTAGCAAAGCTGTGTCAGACCTGAGGCCGAGCTGTCACCTCTCTGCTGCATTTAGGACGGCTACTCATTTTTTCATAGCAGCTTGATAGCAGAGCTGGTGGACACAAAGACAGACACTGGATATGTCCTGTGTTCAAGCTTGAGCTAAGTCCAGGGGCTGGTATAATGACTAATTGAAACCTACTGAATCAATGGACAAGAGAAAGTTCCCTGGCACAATGTTCAGGCAAAGCTCAGATGCATCATCCAAGAGACGAGGTGGAAATGGTCCCAACCTCCCCCAGCCTCCCCCATCCTCCTCCTCCATCCAGCAAGGCCGAATCCGTGCAGTAGAGGTGGCAAGGGGGAGAACAGGATATGGTTTTACACTGTCAGGCCAAAGCCCTTGTGTCCTTAGCTGCATCCTGAAAGGGAGCCCTGCAGATTATGTAGGGTTGCGTTCAGGCGACTGCATCCTTTCAGTCAATGACATAAACGTCTCCAAGGCATCGCACGAAGATGTGGTCAAACTGATTGGACGCTGCTCTGGAGTATTGAAACTCGTCATCGCTGAGGGAGAGCGTCACAGGCGGCACCATCACCACCAACAACGGAATGCTGGCAGCCGTCACCAAAGCAGCAACACAATGACAGCATCTTACCTGGACTCATGCTCTAGTGATGATGAGTTGGATGGTTTCTATGACAACAGTGGTAACACCAGCAATAACAACAGGCCAGGTTGTGGAGCTCGCAGTGGTTGGTACAAACCCAAACTGGATTCTAAGCAGCTGGGTATCAACAGGGCAGAAAAGGTCGTGGCTGAGTTGCAGTCTGGAGGAATTTTCAACATGATTTTTGAGAACTCCAGCCACTCCTCTAGCAGCTCGGACAAGGACAGGCCTAGGATTAACTCATCATCAAAACCACGTCCACTGTCTGATCCCGAGTTCACTCCATATCGGAACTCCTCCCGTTCCAAGAGCAATCCCAACTTACTCTCTGAGGAGGAGATGGCACAAGTTCTTAATGACGATTCAGTCTTCCTGGATTCAGATTTCCACCATCTCCACCTTCACCACCATGAAGAGCAAGATGTGGATGTAGGAGATGGAGGCGACTTGGGTTTAGAGCCTGGCGAGGGTATCCTCAATGTGGGCATGATTGTTGGGTATCTGGGATCTATTGAACTGGCTTCCACTGGGACAAGCTTAGAGAATGACAGTCTGCAAGCCATCAGAGGCAGCATGAGGCGCCTCAGGGCTGAGCAGAAGATTCATTCATTGGTCCTTATGAAGGTGCGACTGAATTCACTGAAGTTGCCTACGTGATGATAAAAACCTTTTAGATTTGTTAATTGTGTGTAATTGAGGTAAAAAAAATAGTAGCTTTATCTGAAGTGAAAGGGCCTAGTAAGCCTTTAAATGTTATCTTGTTAGGTCTCAATAGATATTTGATCATACAAATTGTATTTATTATTTAAAGCTGGTAGTAAACAAGGAATGCATTAACAGGATGATTGTATTTCAGCAGTATAAAAATCAGTTGTCATGTTATGGGTAATGGTGTCTGGTAAATGCGACTGCCCGATTATTTTCCCCAGTATTGTGTTGTAACATGCATTAATTTGATTTTACTAGGTCATGCATGACAGTGTTCGTCTGTGCAGTGACAGAGGTCAGGTCCTGGCCACGTATCCTGCAGAAAAACTAGCCTTCAGCGCCTGTTGCCCTGATGACCGCAGATTCTTTGGATTGGTCACAATGCAGGCCACGGACGACCAGGACGATCGTCATTTTAGCAGAGGACGTGATGACGAGGGTGGCTTGAGGACTTCCTGTCATGTGTTCATTGTAGACCCAGACCTGTGCCACCACCAGGTATGAAATGAAAAATGAGGAAAGGGCACAAAAAGGCCCTGTCTAAATTTATCTTAAAATACAAACTGATTTTGCCTTTGTCGAGGTAACGAAAAAAAAAGAGGTCTCTGAATTACTTTTTTTCCTGTAGTAGTCCTGCCACAATTTACTGGTTGCTACAATCTTACAATCTTCTTCTCAGCAGCATGTGTTTGAGTTCTTTGAACTTGGTACTAACAACATTTAAATGAATAAATATATCTAAACTTACCAAAATTCCAACTTAAATAAGAAAATATCTGATATAAAAAATAAGTAAATAAGAAACTAAGAATCACAACAAATTGTTATGTTCAATACTTAAGGATGCATATTATTATTTGATACTCAGAAGATGGTTTGTACGACCTTTACTGTCATTGTTTTACCAAAACACTAAAAGCTAATGTTAATTTAATCTAATCTCAGTATTGCTATGAAGACATAGATAACTTTATTTTATTTTGTGTAATGTTGCCACAATTAAAATATAATCCTGTGGTATTATTAAGTTGTTTAGAAAAAGTGACATCACTGATATCTCGCTAAATGGCACTGCTATGGTGACTGTTCTTAGGTCCATTTACCTGTAGCCAGGAGGTTTGGCTTTGAGTGTACTCCTGATCCAGACACAGGAGGCTGCCTGGAATTCCCGCCCAGTTCTCAGCCTCTCCTCCAGTTTGTTTCCGTCCTCTACCGTGACATGGGGGACAACATTGAGGGCGTCCGGGCCCGGGCCATTCATGATCCAGACAACGATGCCCAACAGAACCACAGCACTAGTAGCAACAGTGATAGTGGGATAGGCAACTTTTTACCAGAGGAGAAAAGTAACAGAGTGCTTTTAGTAGACCTCGGAGGTCCTCCCAGCCACAACCATATCTCTGGGCCACGCCACTGGGACAGCCCACCTTCTTCCCAACAGGCTTGGAGTCCCACCCTAGGAGCTGCAGCTGCTCACCCTCCTCCTCCCCCTCCTCCTCCTCCTCCTCCAGCTCTGAGAAATGGCCACTACCGTCATGATCCACACCTGCCTGAACTGCCACACCCCCTACCCTTCGCTCACCCTGATGTGCCTGGCAGGCCCTCAAGAGGAGTCCACCCACACCACTACTCACAAGGGAAGCGGGGAGGAGAAAAGAGAGGGGCAGGAGGAGCAGGAGTAGGTGTGGAGCCTCAGCGGTGGTTGCCAGTTCATGTGCTGAGAGACTGGCGTCAGCAGCACCACCACCACAGCCACCTGCAGGGCTTGAGCAGCGATCAGGAGTCCTACGCTGAATCCACTGACGGATGGTCATCAGCCAACTGTAGCACCCTGCCCCCACCCATGAATAAGATCCCAGCCGACCGCTATCGGGCCCCGTTGGCCCCCGGAGACCACCTACCATCACCTGGAGGGAGCCAGCCTCCTCCTCCGTCACATCCTCACACCCACACCCACCGACTGGCTGCTCAGAAAGATGAGTGGGCCAAGAAGCTATTTGGTGCTGGGGACAGGGAGAGAGCCGCAGAGAGAAGTGAAAGAGAGAAGAAACGAGGAAATGCTAAAGAGGGAGAAAAAAGGGTAGGTTTTTTTTGATAATGTTATAAAAGAATTTTAATTTGTAACACCCTTCATATGTTGTTTAGTTTTTATGCCAACCACTCATTTTACCAATTTTTCTTGGCATTTTTTACTTACTATATTGCCAAGCTTTTTGTAACAGTGGATTCAGTAATGTGTTATGCTGTGCCAGTTTGTGGCTATGGGGCTTTTGGAAGAGATGTGTTAAAATTGACCATGAGATGAGAAGCCCAGACAGCAGGTAGCAGCCCCCATCACACACCTCTGCTGTGGAAATTTACTCTGACTAAAGTGTGTCCAGGACTACAGTTTATCGAAACCATAAATCCATCTGTGTTCATTGTGCCAGTCTCCATTGCAATCTCACCTTCTCCTTGTGAAGGTCTAGCAGTCATTCAGTCCTTCAACAATGTTTCCCTCTCACTCCAGTGTGGTTTTGAAAGTGAACCATATTCGCCCCACCAAACTTGTGTGCACCCCAGTTGGCTTTCTCCCCAGACTCAGTGGAATGATAAGTTATTTATCTCCACTGCTCCAGTATCACGTCATCTATTATGCACTAGCTAGGCACCTGCCTTCACCTGAAAACCACCTGTTTATGACCTTAATGAGACTCAGTGTAACAGCAGAGCAGGCTGAATGAAGTAATTGTATAGTTTTCTGTTAATTGTTTGGTGTCGTTTTTTCGTGCATGATTTGTATTGCATGATTAATGCTACATATGGCAATATGAGTAATGTGATAAACACCATATGAAAACTAAGATTAATTCAGATGCACTGACTGCATTATTTTGTGAGACTGTTTCCTTTAGTGTTGACATACAGACAAAAAGGAACAGATACAAAATTAAAGATACACATTTCCAGTCTGAATGGATTCCATCTGCATTGACCCCTCTACAACCTGTCTTTTGAAATGCTCATACAGAATCTTTACATGTATGTAGGAAACAGTCTAGACTCCCTCTGCATTTAGAAATTCGAAATGTACAGAGGATGTACTTTTGTTTCCTTGATATTGAAAGAGGCTGGGGGTTCCCCTAGTAAACCTCTTGGTGGTCAAGGTCCCAGCGACAATCAGAGGAAGTATTTACAAGGCCAGTGGCAGGGTAAATGCAGACAGTGACTGGAAGGTGGATGTTAAGCTCTCTGAATATTGTCTTCAGACTGCAGACACAGGGCTTTCAGGGCTCTTGCTGCCATGGTAAGTACTTGAGATAAAAGGCTGATTCTGTTGTGACAGGTGTGACTTTAATGCACTAATTTCTTCCTTTAGTGCCCTTTACACTTCAGAATTATACATATGTTACTGGTGATTTGTAGTATTAGGTGTATTAAGACATTATCCTTAATTGCTTTTTAACATCTGCCACATGATGGCACTGTTTCACTAACCTAGCCTTCTGTAAGTCTTCTTCACCCTCATGATTGTCTAAGCTAAATGGTTTAAGTTTTCATTTTTTGTTGGTATTGTCCTGTTGTTTGGTTCATCTGTCCACATGGAAGTCGACATGATCGTGGTCTATTTAGTTGGCTGAAATTATAGGACAAACTCAGTTTTTAAGAAGACACTTAAAAAGACACAATCTCAATAAATGTTATTATTCATGTAAGATTAAAAATATTACATCAAACTTGCTGACCTCTGTTACCATATTGTGTGACTAGTCTTCATTTAGTCCCTATTATACTGCTGTGGTTATTGTTTTTACAAGACATAAGCACCGTGTGTGTATTTGGTTTTTGTGTTGACAGCTGTGTTGCTGTAAACAGGAAGGACGCCTCTTTTCTGTGACATCGATAGTGTGTACGTGTGTATCAGTGAGAGGGGAATGAGATCAATTGCGCAGATAAGAGTTTTAAGTTTTTCACAAAAATTTCATCTTTCAGATGTTCCTCTGAAACAGCTCTGATGCAACCACACCCAGAACAACTCCAGTGCCACTGAGTCAGATCAACACTTCATTTCCTTTTTCATCCAAATCTCTGCTTCTCTCTAAAAGCCTTTCTGTTTGCTGTAAGCCTCATTATTATCATAAATAAGACCGACCATGTTAAATAAGGATCAATGTTGTGACAATGTTTGTGTCTGTATTTGTAATCAAGTGTTCGAATCTGTGTTATTCCAAACGTACATCAACACACACACACACACACACACACACACACACACACACATATAAGGCTGACTCAGTATCCAAGCAACACCACTGGTCATCTTCTGATGAGATTCCGATGAGACCTGTTCCTAATCAGCCAGTCAGATTCAATGTGTGCCACAGTTGGCCTTTGGAGCCTGCCAACATTGATTAATTACTCATTAGTCAACTGGGGTCCACTGATATATGCTCTCTTCTACAGTATGGAAATCAGCAAGATGCCATTTGTGAGAGGAGAGGAATGAGCAGAATATTTCTGTTGTTCTCCACAGACCAAAGAACAACAGTTGTTAAGAGGCTAATTGTAGACTTGTGAGGGCAACACAAAGCTAAGCCTCTTCTCTTTGGTTTACAGCTCTACTCAGTGAGGTTACGTCATGGTCTGATGGCTTTGGACAATAAATCCTGATGACACGATGATTAATTTTCTTATGTGCTCCTTTTAGGCAAGAGTTTATGACAGCTTGCTGGCCAGTTTTAACTTTATACAAGTTAATGGGTTTTCATCGCACTAGATGGACACATTGTCCTGCGAGTGTCTTGATTCTGTCAGATCTCAGAAGCTAAGCAGGGCCTGGATTGGATACCGCCTTTGAAAACCAAGGACCGTTAGACTAGAGATAGATACAGGATATTGAATACACAGTAATGAAACTATGTAATAGAAATACAGTACTATGCAAGACCACAACATGCTACGTTCTCAGGTTCAGCTCTTCAGGTGTTGTTGTTATGTCCATCCTCTATTTGTCCATCCTCTAAACAAACCCACCCAGATGTGGGTTTGTTTAGGGTGCTGTCTGGCACAGGAATATACATGCCTGTGTCTACACCTCACATGTATGGTTGTCTACAAATTATGTTGCCACAAAGGCAGCAGTGAGAGGGTCAGTGGCATGCTATTTATCAAAATCTGTTTGTATTGGATTACGGTTTGGATAATTTAGAGTTATGAAATTAATATACCATGGGAGGTTTTACCGTAAAACCTGTAAGCTGTATTACATCCCATTAATGCATTAGATTATTATTAAGAGGTGAATTCAAAGCCTTGGCCATTAGCTATAATAGGTGTTATTCAACACAGTCCAACAGTAAAGTAAACTTTCCAAATGCTAATAATGAATTATTACATTGAATACTGGTATATTAGATGAGTGTTTTTTATGAAATGTATTATGATTATATTTATTATGAATCTTTGCATCTTTGGGAAACATAGAGAATACCCTGCTATCAATATATTTGCTGTAAGCCAAATATATTTATTCAGGCTCATTTACGTCTACACACTTAGACCAGAGAACTTTCCCATGAATCCTCTGTTATTACCGGCCATTGAATCTGGAATGAAGCATTTTTCTTGAACTTCTGAAGGAGGAGGAGACACATATTCCCAATCCCTACAGACTTTCTCTCACATGTTCTAGGGATTACAATGGGCATCTTCATTTAGATTTTAGGCTACTGTCACCCATGCTTGCATGTACTGTACCACATAAATCAGACAACTTGACCATCTTTTCTTGCCCCAGGGTGGTCGGTTCCGTGGTCTGACCATGGGCTTTCCTCCTCTCACCCAGCGCTCCTCAGCCAGACGCTCCTTTGGCCGCTCCAAACGTCTCAGCCTGGCCCGCTCCTTGGATGACCTGGAGGTAGGACACATTGTAGCACACACACACTCACGCCAACACCCATATGGAACATACCACTGTGTTTGTGCTCTGCCTGACCATTGAGCTACTATCACGTTTGAGCCACACTTGCTCCATCCTTCTGTAACAACGGCACAGGCAGATCATGCATCCTCACATGACGTATCGAGCCGTCTCCTCACATCACTGCAACAACATGCACACATTCATGAACAAAACCAGTAAATGAGCCAAGAGACATTTGCAGGGTGGTATTTAAGGGTTATAGAGTTTCAGCTCTGATATCCAGGAGTTACCTGACCTTAACTGAGGTTACTTAACACATACATTTAGGTGAAGAAGGATTGTATTTTCGGCTGACTGGGTGAAGTATGGCTACACTGTTGTGGGAATTACAGTTTTGCTCTCATTTTAGCTGCAAGAAATGACCCAGAATCCAGTCATTTGAGAGCCATGAGATCTGCCTAACAGTATACCTATTTAGTTCTGCTTTACAACATTTTATAATGAGTTAGTCCACAGTGGCTGCTCTAGTACTCAGGCAGGAAATGTACAATGGACTTCTATCATGGCTACCGCTTCAAATGCCCTTGATGCAATATTAAGGTTTGCATCTTAAAATATAAGCCTTTCCATTTCCAACAAATATTTTGATCAACAATTTTTTGTATCTGAGAACTTAAAAATTGCATGGTGATAATACTGTACATTTAACCTAAAATGTAATACACAGAGTATGATCGTGGTCTCTGTTTGTGAACGTTGGTGAGACCAAAGCAGAGCCCTGTTACAGGAGTTTTGGTACTAAGATAGAGATCAGAGGAAAGCAAAATATTTCCGCCGTTTAGTGGCTGCTAGGGCACCCTGGGAGCAGATAAGCAGATACCACATTGTTGCTTCACTACTCCAGTTTTTTTTTTTTTTTTTTTAAATTTTTGGCATTTTTCTTTTTTGGACAGCAGACCAGACAGACAGGAAGCAATGGTAGAGACACTCGGAATTATGTGTTACAAAAGCCCCTGGCTGGATTAGAGATGTTGTGTTATAAGGATTTGGCCCCAAGATATTAAGTTAAATGAAAGCAATTTTTTTAATTAAATTTTTTCTTTTTTAGAAAAATCTTCTGATTGATTTGACAAAGGGAAACTCAATTTGTAGATCACGTGCAGCATCAAATTAGCTTTTCTGCCATAGTTGTAACTGCATCTGTATTGCTGATGCAGTTGCATCTGCACAACATTATTAGAAAAGGGTTACACCTTGTATGTTTCAGTTTGAACTGCCACTCTATACAGAACACATTACTATGCAATTTAGTTATATTAATTTTCTGTTAATCATGACACATAGTAACAAAGGTGATTCACTTCACCATTGTGTGTGTTTCCATTGCTAGGCCATCCCATGGCAGGGTTTCTCTCTACTTTTCTCTTCTGCACCCCCCACCATCCCACCCACTCTATTCTACCTTTTTCTTCCGGTCATTAGGCCTTTTTCTCTTGCTGCACATGCAGTGATGTCTATAAACAGAGAGGGCTTTGTGTTGTGAGAGGGGGGCAGGAGAGAGAGAGAGTTTGTGAGTTCATGTGGTGATGGTGGTGAGGGGTAATGGGGGTTGAGGTGTTTGCCTGCACTTCTAATGAGCTCTGATGAGCAGCAAGCTGACAATCCCCGTTGTTAGTGAGCCCTCAGTACAGTATATAAACTCATGCACACAGGCATACACAGGACAAATACACATGGACACATATATATGAATGAACCACGCACGCACAAGCGCAAATTGCAACCCTAAACACACTACACTTGCTTATGAACACTCATATATACATTCACACAGTTCCCAACCATAATGTTAACGGTACCATTTCTCCCGGAGCTTTCAGACTTCATGCTGTAATGTGTGTGTGTGTGTGTGTACAAAGGATGATATATATTATATATGTGTGTATGTTAGCTAAAGGCTTAACCATTAAACACACAAACATACATTCAGCCTAGGTCTTATGAAAGCAGTAAGGTTATGGAAGTTAGGCTGCACACATCTGCTCTCCTGCCGCTTCAGCTGTGTGTCTGAATTTCAGTTGTGTGATGAACTTCTTTGGCTTATCATCCTACAGTGCTATACATAGGGGATACAGTTAAAAACAAATCAGCATGTAACTTTGTTTGAAACTTCAAATGTTTAAAACCAGCATAAGCTTTTACTGATGTAAGTCTAAGATATGAAAACAGACACAATCATTCAGAGGTCGAATGCACAATAAGCTGATTGTGAGGCTAACTGCTGGTTTGTTCATGAGCTGCAACATAATGATAGGTGGAGGAAGATGAAATTTCTCACTAGTGGGGCTAAAGTGTTTGTGGAAAAGACCATTTCAACAAGATATCTGCTGCAAAAAACAGATGGATAGCAGTGCAGACAGTACTCTCTGTATGTTTTGGAATAGCTAGTTAGCTGTGAGAAGCCACGGTGGTGTGTGATGGTGTGTTTTCTTTGTGGAAATGTTTTGACACAGGCATCCAATTTGCTAAGCTACACACACTGTTGGGTTGGGTGTATAACCAGTGGTTACCTCAGCTTGACGCCAGCATAATGATTATTGTATTAGCTGACAGAAAACCAATTGGAAACTATTTAGATTATTGAATAAAGAATTTGTTAAGGTAATTTTCAAGCAAAAATGTCTTTGGGTTTTGGACTGCTGGTTGGATTTAAAACATGCATCGCCTTGACCATGACCATTTAATAGATTAATCAATAAAATAATTGGTATTAAAAAAATAAGTGTTAGCGGTAGCCTTCATATCATTCTTATATAAGAAGACTACAGCATAGTTGAAAATCTGGTACAGTATAGACCTCCTTTTGAATATTCAGGTATTTTCTGGTTTACACAACATACATCTAAGAGAGTTGAATCCTAAAAGTCTTATTCTAACATGATTTTTTTGACAGTTTAGATTCTGTAAGTGCCAGCTTTAATGGCAGCTTCCATCCTCCCCGGCAGACTGTGCCTTCCCCTGTGTACCCAAGCACAAGAAATGAGGCATTTAAAAGACCCGATGGTACAATTGGTGCATACACACATCTAATTATACCAAAATACCTTATCAATCAAAACTGAAATCTTTCAAAATGTAAAGTATAATCCTTAACATTTTTTGGCTAAAATGATCATGAAGATATTGCTAAAATATCTACACAGGATCTAACTAGATTTTCAGCATTTTGCACAACTTTTACATGCCAAAGCATGTCCATTCATTTGCCGCAAGGAAACAAAGTGTCATGGGAGCAGTTTATATAGACTCATCCTGTCGGCGCAAACAGGTGCTTGCCAAACAACTGATCAGCCATTTGCTAATCAGATGGTGAAACTGTCTGTCACACAGCTTATCAAATTGCTGAACATCATCCACAGTGCAAGCCTCTAGGATATGATTAGAAGAAGCGATTAAGTTGCTTTAGAATTCATGTGATTATATAGGCTTAAAATCAATCATCAAGGTGGTGGCCAAAAACAAAGTTTGACAGAATTATGTTTATTAAAAGGGGCCTACTGGCATGAGTTGCACTTCCGTAAAGTGATTAACAAATAGAATGGTCAAAAATGGAGTAGCAGTGAAATGGCAGAGCTGTCCAGACCATAAATCTAGTTATGAGTCATGCTTGTCAACCCTGTGTGTCATGGCATGTTGAGGAATGCAGCTTTTTCTAACCTCTGTATCCCACAACACAATCATTGCTACAGTTATCCATCCTTGCTGTCAGCTGGAGGGTTTTCTTACGCCTCTGTCTGTTCCGACTCCTCTCAGTCTTTCAGGGTGGGTCATTGTTACGGTGCATCCATTTCTCCCTGTAAACCCCCTAGCCTTGAACGTCAGTTTACTCTCTATGCTCCAGACATGTGTGGGGCATACTAAATAGATGACAGAGCAGCACTGAGGGTAATGCATTCAAGTCGGTGCTGATTTTATGTGTGGGTGTGTCTTCCTTAATGGCGAGGGATCTCCCTCTGCAGCCGTGCCTCCGCATTGGTTTTGAGTGTGTGTATGTGTGCGTCTCTCAGCCCACAGCCATGTGGGTGGAATAGAAATTATACAAGGGTGGGTGGAAAAGCAGAGAAAGAGGAGGTGGAGAGCAGAGAGGCAGGACAAGGGAGTTGACAGAGAGGGAGGAGGGGGGGGGCAAGAAAGAGAGAAGGAGTGAGAGGGAAGAGGAATTTAGCGACAGCGACATTCTGTACCGGTTTGGACGTTTGAAAGCCATCAGGCTTTGCTGCTTTGTCTATTTGCACGCACGCACGCACGCACACACACACACACACACACACACACACACACACATTCAACAGCTGATGAGAATGTGTACTGAGGGGAGCTCTCCCATGCAGCGCTGAGGATTATTTATCTCTTCCTTCATGGAGCAGCAAACTTTGAGAGTGGATTCTGATACAGCTGCTGATCCAGTGAGTAAATGAGATATGTTTGTATGTGTGTGTGTGTGTGAATTTATGTATGTGTTTGTATGTTTATTCTCCATATATTTGATGCAGCCTGTATTTGATTCCGTGCCTCTGTCACATGTAGCACGCAAGCTGTTACCCAGTCATTGCTGTTTTGAACTTATGCTCCTGGAGCAGATGATGTTAGCTGAGGAAAAGGTACGAATGAGCTTGTTGTAATGTTGAATTTCAGATCTTGTCAAACTCCCGTTGCCAATTGTGGAGCTTTACATGTATGAACAGCCTAAACTGAAACTACTAATTAATATCGCCTGGCTTGTCTGTGGTTCTTATGGAGCTGTCAGTTCATGTGAATCCTCCAATACATATTATTTTGGTTAGGGATGAATTTAATGCACTGGAACTTTGAAGGCCTATTTCTGGGATAACAGGTCATGTGACCTGTGCAGGCCAATCATCTGGTTTTTTTGGGAGAGGAAGGGGGGAGCTCTGTTGTGTTAAAGAAAAAAACCTGTTGATTCTTTGATTTAGACCTTTAGATCAGTTGAACTTTAGAAACTGTATTTACTTTTGGAGGAGTTTTATTTTGAGGCAAATTATTGATAGATTAATGTGATCTCCAACTAAATATCTTTTATACAAATGGAATAGGCCTATAGGGTGTATAGAGCGGCACGTGGAATGAGATAGAGTTGTCCACAATATGAGATTTATATAATGTAACAGTTCAGTAGCTGTTTATGAGCCTGTCTCTGTGCGTGTGTCTATTGTATGCAGTTTTGATTAAGAGTTTTGACACTCTGGTTTAAAGCAGCTTAGGACATTATTTTACTAAACATAGAAGTGAGAAGGGAATGGCCCATAGGCCCTCTGACCCCTGCACACACACGCACTCGTACTCGCACACGGACTTCGTGTCTCACTATACTGTAGTTGTGAGGACACCCGTAGAAATAATGCTTTCTCTAGACCCTAACACTAAACAAGAATGGTATCAGAGTAAAACATGTCCACACAACCATAGAAAGATGTGTAACACACACACACGCTTAGGCAAGACTCAATTTGTATCCCAGAAAAGTGAATAAGCACAAAGTAAGATGCCCAAAGAGAAGAACCTGCACACACATTTTATTCTTCTTTTGTGGATGTGTATTCACACTGTGTCAGGCTGAGTTTGTATGTGTGTGTTCCTCGTGATATCCCCTGGGAGCAGAGTGTGTTGGGGAATCAGATGATGCGACAAGATCAACGCTGGTCCTGTGCATGGAACACCTCAGGAGTCCAGGACTCACATCAGAAATAGCTCTGATTTCAAATAAACACACCTCCTTTTTTTTTTCATTATTTTTGTAAAGCCCCAGATAGGTGCAATTTACCACATTAGCAAAATCAAACAGTGTCATGTGATAAGTCAATCACAGTATTGCATATTAAATTAACTTGCAGGAAATTTGAAAAAAACTCTTACCAGCTTGAGGCTGTAGTTGTAGTAGTACTAGAAAATATTCATTTCGGGGTCTCAGTCTGCTGGTGAAGGTCTACTGAGCACTGTTCCTCTATACTAGTAAAGTATTTCTCTGTCCACGTTTTCATGATTTCTCCTCTTTCCTTTTTTAATAATTTTACAGTGTTTATGCAGCAGCAGTTTAGTAATTATTGTAATTTAGAATTTAAAAGGCCAATAACACATATGAGTCATATTAATACCAATTAGCATTATGTGTCACCTCTAATAGAGATCTGACTGGTTTAATAAGTGAGTTTTCAACAAAGCATTGAGACTATCTACACAGAGACGCCAAATGTACACATAATGGTGCACCAACTAAAAACACTGCACAACGGTATAATTGTTTCTTTTCTTTTGACCAACATGTGTGTATTACTCTGCATGTATATTTAGATGTTGATGTGTAACTCCATAACTGCTGAGGCCTACACTCAGTATTGATCATTGCTAAGACTGTTCAGCTCACTTTTTACTGATTTACTGTTGTGTATTACTGTTATGATCACCACAAAGGAGTAGTTGTTTGTCAGAAAACCTAAGAAATACATCCGATCTACTCCGTGTCTCACCTCAATAAGTGCAGCAGAGGGCAGTGTTGAGTTTTGTTGGAGTTTCAATGCAGCGTTGTACACAATGGAAAGAAAAAGAGAGAAGAAGAAAAAATATTTTTTTGAAAGACGTGGATTTGAAGTAAGCTAATATAGACCTTTATGTTTCATGTATGTATTACCTAATGAAATCTTCGAAGGAAAAACCACCTGTTGATTCCCGGTCTCTCCCATATGCTCTCATTAACGACAGTGGTACCAGTTTCCTCTATTTGTTATCTCAAAGATAACATAGATTGATGAGAACTTTGTTTATATCAAAGTAGTTAGCCATCTCTGGCTGTATTAGTCCAGTGGTAAGCAAGGTTGTAAATTATTCAGCAGGACTGTTTTATGGCAATATTGAATTTATGGGATTTTTGAATCAATATAATGAAACAATCGTGAGTTAAAATCACAGAATTAGCCAAAAACAGACATCCCTGTAAACAGTTTTCCTACTGAATATCCTGAAAATGTACTATAAGTACTGATGTTACTGTACGTCAACCATGTAATGTGGTTATCTTAAAACAGTTACAGGAATTCAAATTTAAAAGTAGGACAGCATTTACTCATTACTAATCATTAACATGTGCATTGCATGTGCGTGTAAGTACTCACATGTGTCTGTCTGAATGTGTAATCCTCTTGTCTTGCTGTCATCTGATATCTGCAGCATATATATATATATATTTCCCCTTTATGTTGAATTAGCCTAGGAAAAAACAATGATCTAATGTGCACACAAAGGAAAACAGAGCTGCTGGGCTAGACCACAGGAATTAGGCGAGGAATAAGACATTTCTCATGTCTCACTCCTCTTCCTCTTTTATTCTCTTCTCCTCTACTCTTTCTTTTCTCTTCGGGATATGGATTTAGTTGACGTATAATTTGTATCCTTCTTATCCTGTGTGGCACACTGCCAATTCTCTCTTCCCCTGCATTGATAGATATGTAGTTGGCTGAGCTTGAGCGCAGGTTACTCACACACCACCTACAGTTCTTTCTGGCCTGTCAAAGACATGTGAAACACCAGTGAGCTGTTTTAAAATGGAGTAGCCAGGGTTTGAACAATGTGGCTTTACTGGCTTTTGAGGGGCCTTGTTATAATTAGCTGAACCAAGCAAACTTGAATGTTTTTAAAAATTAGGGTTCCATGGGCAGCCTTTTTAGCACTAGAAGCTCTGGTAATTAGTGATTTGGCAGCGCTGTTAGCCTCAGTGTGTGTGTGTGTGCATAGTGGTATTGGGGGGGACTGAGTGCTGGAGCCATCCCTGATGTTGCTATGATACAGGAACATATTATTAACATTACCTTTAACAACAATAATCACTGGGGCGTTTTGAGCTCTATGGCCTCAGATGGTGCTTGTGGTGCTTAAACTTAGGCAATAAAAATGTCCTAATTTGGGCAAGTAATCATTAAAGGGACAGTTTTGCTTTAAACATAATGAAAGAAAAGATTTTTACTGGACATAGGCCTTTCAATTCACCCTTAAAGTTTACTGGCTGTCTCAGATTTTTACAGCATGTAGCTTTATGATGTTTTTTTTTTTTTTTTTTTTTTTTTTGCTTTTGGTGTGGTGCCACATCCTACAAGGAAAGAGTCCTGAAATAAACATAAACAAGCTCCAAACATACATAAGACAGTTTTCAATAGCTGGTCTACGTTATATGCTATATGAAGAATGGTTGGATTCCCCACAGCTATAGTGTCTGGCACAAGGCCAGTCTAGAGAATAAAGACAGGTGGAAACACATTTGGTTGTGGTTTGTGAGAAAAGGCAATTTTCATTTCACTCACACACATAAAACAATGCTGGGAGAACAGTGAGATATAAATCCACAAACATACAACCACATATTGCCAGCCCAGAGTGCACTTCACATGCAGCTAGTATCTGATCGACCAGGTTAATACACGGAAACATTTGCTATATGTGTTTTCATAATGATTGTATAACTGAATCGTCACATCAAAGACAGCGGTACAAATTGCTAACTGTGGGGGAATAAGAGAAGCTGTAACAAAACCAAAACCAAAGCAGGAAAATTAAGGGGAGTCAGGTGTAGGTTCAAGGCTGATTAGACATATTCAATTGCTGCCTTTTATTTGTGGGAGAAAGTGAGAGCATGTGTGTGCTGAAGTGGGCTGCTCAGTCCTGCGAAGTTGCTTCTTTTGACCTTTTACCAAACCTACAAAATTCATGAATGTTTTTAAAGCGAAGGGTAAAGGTAAAACATCCTCTTAGTTTTTTTTTTTCTTTCTTCTTCTTCTCCTTTCTTTTTGATTGTAATACATGAAGCAGGAAACACATTCACTTAAATCATTAGAAAACTTTTCGAACTTAAACCAAGAGGCGGGTGGAGAGGTAAGAGTTGTGCAGCAGTATGATTGGCAGACTGACCTTTGTTCCCTCCCCTTCTCCGTAACTGCTGCATGATGGGGGCGTGTCACTATGGAAACAGTGCCGTGTGTGTGTGTCTACGAGAGAATGAAGCTTCCTAGTCTGTCTGTCAGCTCAGTGTGTGGAGGAGTGTGTGTTTGAGAAAGACAGGGAGAGGCACATATGTAGTTAGACACAATATAGACAGATTTTCTTCTTGCAACTATATCAGATAGTTAATTCTAATGTGTGTTTGTTTGTCAGTGAGTGTGACACAGGCATCCTGAGGCATGGCTCTATCTAAGTCAGCTGTCTGCATGAATTTCCTGCCCTAGATAGCCTGAGAAGAAGCTCTGTCAGCATCAGCGAGCACGTCTGTGTGTGAGTGTGTTTGTAGCAGGCATGTAGACGGAGCGGTCAGTGGGTTTCCTCCTCTGTGAGAGGGGAGCAGGATGAGCCTGAGGAAGAGGCTCTCCTTTAAGCGGGTCTGGAACTTCAATACAGTGAGTAGAACACTCTGACACACACATATATAATGCTTCATAGAAGTGGTCTTTATGGAGAAAGTGCACAACATGTCATAAGAGAGACTACTTACATTTCTTTCCACAGAAGCAAACTTCACTGGATTCAAATATTTCCATATTCAGTGATTTATAAGGCAAAGTCATTTTTAATAATAAACCAAAGTCTGGCTGTAATGCTGCCAAAACACCACAAGTGGAAAAACTTAGCAGCCACAACAAAAACAGCACTTTTTTTTTTTTTTTTTTTTGCTTGGCTTTGGTGTTCCCTCAGCTCAGATTAAGACTGAGAAGAACTACGGACCAGGCAAAAGAATGAGAGAAGTAGAGACTGTTGTTCAGTGCACACTACAGTGCATACCGGTGTTGTTGTGTTCATGACGTGAAAGGCAGAGACAGATGGAGGAAAGAGGGGACAATACAATTACCTACAGCAAAGTACACGTGGAGAAAAAAGAATCCATTACCTTCAGACCATACTAGAGCGAGAACAAAGGAAGGAGTGGAGGCCTATATTAAAGACAAATGGAGTTGAATGACAACAAAATGTAAAAAAGCTAGAGAGCCATGTAATCTGGTTAAACAAACAGGGCAGAAGTTAAACTGAGCAAGTCCTCCTGTCTAGTTTTTGTAAGAAAGAAGGGACGTGGTTGTGATAGGCTGTGGAAATGTCTATAAAGGCAAAGTGAGACAGAAGAAATGAAAGAATAACAAGAGTCTGAGAGGGCTCCAGCATGTTTCTCTTCCCCTCAAAGCCAGATGTGTTGTGGGCCAGAGCAGGAGACAGAGAGGAAGAGAAACAGAGGTTAAGACAGAGAGCTTCTTTTTTCTCGCCTCGGTGAATCACCTTGAAAACATCTCATATGCATTTGTGTGTGTTAAAGAGAGAAAAACCCAGCTGTACAGCAATGGAAAGGTGGGCTGAGTCAGCTTTGTCTTTTCCCATAAAATTCACTTAATTTGGTGTGTCGATTGGAGGCTTTGAGAGTGTATGTGCATGTGCTTAGACAGGTATTTGATCAGATTGTGTTGTGTTTACATCTTGTTCCCTCTTTTGTCTGTGTGATGATGGTGCATTTAAGGCAACAAGCCAAAAAAAACAGACATTTATCAGCAGCTCGGCCTCTGAGTCACATCTCCTGTGTGGCTCTATTGTAGGGAAACTAACATGATCTGCATTCCTTCCTTTCATTGAGAGTGCATATTGATTCCTGAGTGTGATGCAGAGATTTAGGGATTTTTCCTAGTATTTCAGAGTTGGACACAGAGGAATTGACTTTGGAAGAAATATCAGGTTTAGAAATGTCTGTGGGGATGTAGAGATGGTGAATACAGAGGGTCCATTCACACTAAGTTTGATAATTGCTTTTTTTCATTGATTAGTCAGCTATGAGTTTAAAATCTGCACTTCCTTTTTTGAGAAACTGATCAGATTTGTGATTTGTGCAACCTAATGTCAGGAGGAAGAATGGACAGCAGCTTCACTTGTGCTTGCACCTGCAGAGGCTCATTGGACTTTTGGATCATTAAAATCCAATCAGCTTGATTACCTCATCCTTTCCTCTCTGAGTTAAGCTACACTAAAGCTAAGCAGTTTCATGGTTGCACGTCCTGGCAGGGTGACTCTAGTCTACTCAATGGCAGCCACTATTCAGCCACCTCATATTCAAAAGTAAACACACAGGCACGCACACGTTGAGACTGTTGGTGTAGCCGCTTCCTTCTCAGCTGGAAGTGTGTGTGTGTGTGTGTGTGTGTGTGTGTGTGTGTGTGTGAGTGTGTGTGAGTGTGAGTGTGAGTGATTATGCGCAGGCAGTCGGGAAATCCGTGTTGTGAATTCGAAGTCACCTTTTAAGGACAGCATATGTGTGTCAGTTGTTCAGTTATAGGTGTGGTCTCCTGTAGTAATGTCAGGTTTTACAGGCTTATGAGTAGACCTAGAAGATTCATTCAGTGTTTTTGAATATTTTAGTCCTTTCACCACACACACGCACACACACACACACACACACACAGACACACACACACACAAGAGATGAATCTCATGCTGTACCAAAGGTGGCAGTTACAGCTCCAGTGATGGAGCCAGGAATAGGTTCCTGTGGTACACAGTGTTGTCTTTGTGTGTGTGTTTGTGTGTGTGTGTGTGTGTGTGTGTGTGTGTATATGTTATGCCTGACAATTTCTCCCACAGATACTTTTTTATGCGCCATGTTAGGTGTTACTAGCTGCTCTGTGTCTCATCGTATAAAACAAAATGTCGTTTTCCACAATGCGTTTTCCTTGACACTGTCATTGTCATCGTTAAAGTGCTAATGTTATGATAACTGTGAGAATGAATGCCTATAAATTATAGCCATAGTTTGAACCCAGTGTTCAGGCATCATAACAGATAAAGCACATGGGACACCTAATAAAGCACTTTGGGACCTGTATACATAGTGACCAACCACTCCCTACATACACATGCAAACACACACAAACACACATAAATCATGCATGAACAGGCCTGGCATGTGGCTGCAAGGTGGGATTTTATGTTTCCCCAAATGTTTTCTACATCTTCGTGGGAAAATGACAAAGTTGTGATAAGTAGACAAAATAATCTGGTTTTAAAACCACATTGATCGACAAAGTTATAATGTAATACAACATGCCGTCCCCTCTGAATGCCTTTCCAATTGCATCTGGTGGATGTGAAGCTGATTTCTTCTGACTTCTTAGAAAATCAAAACCATTTTATCAAGTTTTTCACAGAGCTTTGTGAATTCTAAGATCTAATTGTTGGTTCCAGCTTCTGAGGATTGCTGTATTTACACTCTTTCACTGAAAAAAAAAATCTTGTGAGGTTTAGAACTGTTGGTTATACATGAAAAACAATTTGAAGATGTCAGTGTAGGCTCTAGGAGCTTGTGATGGGCAATATTCACTACTTTATAGAGTAAAGAAGTTACCCAGTTAACAGCATTTTTACAACACTTTTTAAAGCTGAGCTTGAAAGGGTGTGTTTTCCGTTTCTTTTTTTTTTTTTTAGTTAACAGTAGATATTTTGTGGGTCTGATCTGAGAATCAACTTCAATTCAGTAAGCTGTGCACTGAAATGTAAAAATGTAAAGCTATTCCTAGTGATGGCGTGTCATGCATTGTAACCATGTCTATCTGAGACAGTTTAAATGGTCAATGAGTAATGTGTTGACATGTTAATTGATGAGAATAAACCATTAGCTACAGCTCTGTGTGAATTCAAAAAATTCATAACCACATGGCCATTTTGAGGTTTTGCTTGGAACTCTTTTTCTCTGACAAAGTCCAAGTACATAATAAATCATAATCGGTCATATGCTGATGTGTCACATTTTATGCTGATTTGATTGGTGCATTTACTGTCTGATGGGGACATAAAAGCCCATTGATATTTATGAACAATCAGTATCAGCAGACAATAATGACAATATTGCTGCAATGACATAGCAGTAAATCCCAACAAGCTGGTAATAGTGAGGTAGTGTAGAGCTAACTGGGTTTGAAACCAATGGAGGCGAAAATTGGCATGAAGTAGTAGGACGTCTTGGGAGCTATATTTTTTGTTGAGATTCTCTGTTTATGGCTCAAGACTGTTGCATTTTCCAGCTTTCAGATTCTCTGTAGATAGGGGCTTTAGAAGAGAAATGTAGGGAAAGTCTGGAAAACCCCAGTCATTCCCTGTGGGTTGTCAAGAATGACCAGGATCAGCCAGGAGAGGAGGGGGAAACACCACTGGAATGAGAGAAGAAAAGTTGAAGGAGGGAGGGAAAGAAGAGGATGACTTAAGGAAAGAGTGAAAGTAGAGAGATGAGACAAAAGAACAGGGCGATTTCCATCCATCCATCCATTTTCTATACCTGCTTATTCCTTAACCAGGTTCGCGGGGATCTGCTGGAGCCTAACAGAGCGACTTGATGGGAAGAAAAGAGCAAACAAAAGGAAGGAGTTTGAAAACAGGTTAGAGAGAAGTGAGAGGAAGAAAAGAGGAGAGGGGATTTGGGGCCTCAACTAGGGGCCAAACCACTCCACCACAGAATACGTCTGGAAATGATCACATTAGAGCTGGATTGGGGGGGGGGGGGTCTCTCTCACACACACACACACACACACACACACACACACACACACACACATTCATGTATGCAAACGAATGCACCCTACATGCAAAAGACACCTCTAACAGATGTGGACCATATGCTATACACTCTAAGCTACACCCATGTAAAATAGACAGCATGTTGTAACTCACACATGAATCACACCCACACATCAGAGATGAAGGCTGTTGAAATTTGTGAGATGTGAAATGTTTTGAACTTGAATCCATGTAAGGATCGAGTAACCAGTTTCCACTGTTAAGGTTTTTGCCTCTTTTCATTTTCTCTGGTTGGTCGACCAAAATCAGCTGCTATAACCTCACATCAAATCGGATTTCACATGCTGGTGCCAGCCTCTGCTCTTACGGGGATAGCCTGAAATGGCTAATCCCAGTGATTACCCTCGCTGTGCCATCTGCCAAGGACAGACTCAAGCAGACTTAGGGTCAAGTGAGGAAATGGTGAAGATGTACATATATCACACTTGCACATACTGTATGCCTTATCAAGTGTTCAACTTGATTCAGAATAGACAGGATTTATAGGTGTTCCAGTTGTTGGACTCCTGTTACAGGGCCAAACCAGATCAGAGCACATTGGTTTAGTCACAATGGGAATTTTACAGTCAACAAGCGGTGGAGCTAACTAGGGCTGCACTGATTACTCGACGAAATCAATGAATTCGATTACAAAAAATCATCGAGGCAACTTCTTTGCTTCGAGTATTCGTTTAATTACTATAACTTGCGTTATTGGACCTGCTACACATAGGGATCATTGTTCCACACGGACTGTAATCACTGTCGCACAATGCATTTCCGTATCAAAAGTTGGCGCTTCGGCAGAGAGCGAAACCATCCGTAAAAGGCAGAAAATGTCCAAAGCCTGGGATTGTTTCGGACTTAAAAAAGATGACAACACGGTGTAGTGCGTGCATTGTAAAGTAGAACTGGCGAACCACAACAGCACTTCATCAATGCATGAACAGAAAGCATCCGGTTGTGAACCAGACCGGCTCATCCAGCGGAGCCGACACAAGGTGATGCCACTTTGAGGTAACATGCCGTTTACACAATAGTATTATTGTTTAAAAATGCAGAAGTCAATTTTATCCGATTACTCGAGTAATCGTTGAAATATTCGGTAGAATACGCTATTCCAAAAATGATCGATAGGTGCAGCCCTAGAGCTAACTTATTTCAGCTAATAGGAGCTGCTCTTTTTTATTTTTTACATATTTTAGTGCCTGTTACACTTTTGGTCATTTCACTGTTTTAAACACAAAGATGTATTCCTACTAGGAATAATCTTTTCTTGCATCATGCATACAGTTGTCAGAGAACTGATTCCCTTCTCTCAACACATTCTTAAAACTGGAGTTACATATATATACAGTAGTTTCAGAAAATACAGGTCCCTTTCCTCTTAACACACTTTATTATGTCGTATATTCAAAATTCACAGCTTTTTTTTTCTAGCCAAAGTGTTTACAAAATTGCGGTTTAGAGTTCACTACGAGTTTACTACCTGAGAATGGGGTGACAGTTCACCTTGCCAAAATCCAGATGTGGAAAGCTTCTTAAGCCTTAAAGTCACAGCTGCCAGAGGGCTTTTAGTGAAAGTGACTTTACATGGCCAAGTATGGTGACCCATACTTGGAATTTGTGCTCTGCATTTAACCCACCCAAGTGCACACACACTCACACTGTGCAAACACACCCGGGGCAGTGGGCAGCCAATGCTGCGGCACCCGGGGAGCAACTGGGGGTCCGGTGCCTTGCTCAAGGGTCTCACCTCAGGCATGGTATTGAGGGTGGACAGGGCACTGGCTATTCACTCTGTGCCACCGACAACTCCTGCCGAACCTGAGACTCAAACCTACAATTTTCAGGTTACAAGTCCGACTCCCTAGCCATTAGGCCACGACTGCCCTTTTACTTTGTCACAGTGAGTTATGTATTACAGTATGTAAATTAATCTGCAGAAATTAGAGTTTAATCCATTTAAAATGTGCAGAAATGAAGAGGTCTGAATGCCATCTGAAGCTACTGTGTATGACCAGGAAAATAAGATTTTTCCCAACATATTGTCTGATGTGGGTTTCTCTAATGTTCTGGGTGTAAACTGGTGGCCTTTCTAAATGGCATTCAATAAATCAGGTTAATGCAAAAAATAAAAAAGGACAAGCAGTACTTAGGTGATCATGTAAATTCTCTGATTTAAGGTAACTGCAGCTATATACCGGTTCCTCACATATAATGAGGGGATTTACTCAGGGAAGTAGCACTTCCCTCTGCGTTAATTTCATTATGAGGGTAAAGACAGGGTGTAGCCACCCTGTTGCTCACGGTATAGTTTCAGTATAATATAAAACTATATATAAAGTAAAATATAAAATGTAGTTTTTTTGTTTTGTTTTTTTTGTTAATAGCTTGCCACGACTTTAAAATATGCTGAATCCCTTATTTATTGGCTGTTCGGGATCTTGTGCATTGCAATGGCCAGTGAGACATAGAGGCAAAGTGTCGTTCAGCATGTCAAAATGAGGAAGAAATTACAGTACTGGGATTCCAAAGTCACCTGGTAAACTGTGTGTGTCCGTGTTGACTAATGATGATATCACTGAAGGTTAGTTTTCAAATGCAGACGTATCAAAGAAAGCCCCTTCAGAATATCTGCCCACATGGTTACACCATAGCTTGTCTTCTGTCATGTGAATAAAGCACAAAGCCAATCATTTACAGGCAGAGCTATCAGATTAAGAGCATCAAAAGCCTCTGACAAATCGACAGTGTAGCTTTTCTCCTCTTTGCTTTCTTCTTTCTCCCATTTTTATCTTGGCAAACCGTTTCCACCTTTAATTGCATCCTTTCTTGTTTTGTTCCTGTCTGTCTCTTTTTTTTCTCTCTCCCCCCTTTCTTCCTTTTGTCTGTACTTCTACTTTTGCTCTGTGACTCACAGAGCATTTCAACTATGTTCCAGAGTTAGCTGAATTACTGATGTACGTGTTGAATGATCTCATCCCAGCTCAGCATGTCTGGGATACAGATTACTGCATTGTATAGCGTGTGTGTGTTTCTGTATGCTGTTTTGTGCCTGTGTCAAGGAAGTAAGATTTGAGTCTGAAGTATTTCTGGTTTTAATATGTGTCTGTGTAGATCTGTATCTGTGCCTGTGGGTTTAAAAATCTAAAAGACTCCAAAAGCTGTATTTTATTGCACTTTATTGTACATTGTATTTTAAAAGTATGCGACAAATAAATTTGATTTGAAGCTGCTAAACAGATAGGGGTTTAAATTGAATTGATTAAACTGATGTAGACAGTTGACTTGATAAACTATCTATAATTGGTGATTTTGAGGTGAAAGCAAATGTTTCACTTTAGTGTGAAATCGGGGGCAGGTAGGTCTAAAGTTCCCCTCTTCACCTCTTTTAGCACATACACTCAACACACACGTTTGTTTTCAGTTCTCATGAGGACTTTACATTGACATTCCCTGGAGACTTGCCTCAGTGTTAAACATAAAATGACTTCCCTAACCTTAACCTTAACCTTAACCCCAACTTCACCCTGACCTTTAAAACAAATTATCATCCTAAAATTCAGTGATTTTCATTCTGGGGAACAGAATGTGAGTGTGTAGACAGGTTTTGGTCTCCACGCTGAGAAGAATATCAGATACACAGTCAGTGTTTGCAGAGCATTTGTGTGTTGCATTTGTGTTTTTGAGGACATTATTTAACATTAACTTAACTTTTACCATCACAACAAGATGCCTATCTTCAGCTCTTACCCTAACCCTGGTTCTTATAATGTAACATTACAGCCACACACACACACACACAGTAAGCCCCACCCAACTGAGGAGGTTATCTTGCAGATCAAGTACAGCCAGTTCACAGATGATTCCACCCACAGAGAAGACAATGACTATGGGTGCTAACCTGACTGTGTCATGATGTGAAAGTGTGTGTGACCATGGGCCAGGCCTTGTGAGAAACAGTCTGGGTCTGTAATGTGTCTCCACACAGACCAAAGCGCATGCCTGGGCAGCTGCTTCCTGGTTCCTGTGTACTGTTCAAGCTTGTATGAATGTGTGTCATCTGTGTGATGAGGGAAGAGCCTAATCGATGTCTCTCTGTGCTTTTTTACAGTCTGCTGCAGTCTCCGATGGAGGTGAGTAGATATGTCTTTCTACATCTGACATTCTCAGAACTGGTGAAAGTGGACCATGAGGTGGTTACTTAGAGTACACACATGCAAACAGCCATTATCTTTTTTTAAAAATATGACCTTTTTGTGATACCAGATCTTCACTTTTCCTCTTATCACAGAATTTGACTAACAGACAGACCAGACATATAAATTAATCTCTTTGAATTCTTTGTCATGAGCAACTTTTAATAGCACAAATACTGTATACTTTATAACTTATTGTGTCAGACAAGTTCTCCTGCTCTCAAGTGTAGCAACATAGCCATGCGTATGTTGAGCACCTCATTCATTTTTTCACTGAAATTCGTACAACAGGCATTCTGGTTTGACTTGCTCAACCTCTGCCCCACCTCTGCCTGCTTTGTTGCTGTTGGCAGGCTGCATCATAAAGTCAGTCCCAAATTTGTAAACTTGTTGACTGCGCAGAAGGACATGTGAAGGCAAGTCACAGATAGGATCTTCTGCCAGGCTCACATTTTGATTGTGCTTGTGCACTATCAATTCTTAATAGAGAATTTAATTAAATGCAATAGTTTATTATGTGAAAGTTCTATATTACAACAGTGCATAAGGTAAAGTCTGCATAAGGTACAGTGTTGTCTAACCATGTCTTAAAAGTTGCAGAAATAGGTTTGTCTTATAAGCAGTCAGTCAACAATGACAAAAGGTCTCCTATTGAGGAGACTTCTGATGGCACTTTAACACCTCACAAATGCATATGAAAGACACTAAAGCAAAGGGACGAGGTGTGAAACAAGACAAATGGGCTCATGGCAGACATGTTTACAGTCAGTGTTAACATAGAAGTGCCAGTTCAGGTGCCGGGAAGACAGAATGTGTTCTTAGTGAGTGAAGAGGAAAGCTGGCTCTGGCTGCACATTTATGTGCATGTGATGTAGAGCGCCTGATGGCATGTTAGTCATGCTACAGGTTGGGAGATGGGAAATTCATTAACTCGGTGAAGGCTAACTTAAAAATGTTGCCCATGTAAAGGAAAGAAATCCTACACAACTAAGCTAAGAGTTTCGTGGGAAAGATGCAATAATGTGCACAAAAATGAGAAAAGTGAGATTTTTGAGATTCTAGCTCCAGTACATCTAAAAAATTAGCACTAGTTTGAGAACCTGAGGCAAAGTTGTGAAGTGACTGCTGTTACTGTAATTTTCATAGAGCTTATCAAATGGATCTACAGATTTAACAATTCCTTAAACTAAATGTTTTGAAACATTTTTCTCATATTCTAAAAAATAAGAGTTAGTTATTTCAGTGTTATTATGGATACCTCAACCAGTTTAACTCCAGTTTAATGTGATTTGTTGGAGCTATGACAAAGTTCATTCCTGCCAAAAATGGTTTTGCCTTTACCTTATTTGTCCTATTTAGAATTTGAATTCACATTTTCTGAACTTCCTCTCCAGTTGTTCTCTATTGTAGCCTGAATTTAGGCCATATCGTGGGCGTAGGCTAAAAATTGTGATTATATGTGTTTAATACAGAAATTAGATTGTGAGTGTGAGTGATTGTTTAAGGCCATAGATTGTATTGTTTGGAGTGATGGACAACTTGACAGCTTCCTCAGAAGTGAAGCACCCATACAAAAGGAATTCAGTCATTTTGGGGAGCAGACAAAAGTCAATCGCCCCCTGTTGACTGGTTGCAGTATATGTCATAAACCACAACCTCCATGTTTGTGGATGGGACATGAGCCAAACTAAAAATTCAAAGTACGAATCAAAATTTGATATTATCTTCATTTTAGATAGATATTATTCTGATTTCTGAACAAGTGGTCATTTTCTTTACTTTAGCACAGTGGCAGGAAGTAGTGACCTGTTGTCCATGTTTATATACAGCGGTTAGACTGTACATGGAGCATTATTATTCAAGGTCCACAACGGTATTATATTAATTTTTACATTGAAAACTGATTTTGATGTATTGTTAACTGTCAGAAAAGTCAAGCCATAAGTAGATTGACAGATATTTCTTCCTTGTTCTTTGCATCTGTCAGTGTATGCATGTTCAGCTGTGTAGGGGCTGCGGGCCTTATTAGTCTCAGTACTGGCCTTCCTTTAACAAGCGGCTCATCAATACTGCAGTTTGTGTGGATGTGTGTACATGCGCATGTACTATATATATTGTGCGTGTGTGCCATCGTTTTTAGTTCCCTTCTCCCTGTGTGCTGAATTATTCATCTGGAAGTCTCTGAGTGCTTGTATCACTTACCTATCAGGAAGCTCATAGAGTTGTGTGTGTGTTAGCGTGCATGCAGGTGTGTGTACGTGTTGTGACCCAGCTCACTCTGTGGTCTCTCAGGTTGTCAGCCAACAGCCTCTTTTTCTCATTCAATGTACTTCTCCTTTTCTCTCCGCTTTCCCTCCTCTCTCTCTCCCTTCCTGTGATGTTATCAGCTGCGTGTGTGTGTGTGTATGTGTGCGCGCCCTTGTCTAAGAGCGTGTTTTCAACCTGGTGTGTTTGCAGTTGTGAGAGGCCCTGATAGGGTAGAGTATGGATGAAGGGGCTTGGATACCCTTAAGGATTCGCTGCCTGCCTCTCTGGCATCACACAGGTTCCTACCAACTCTACCCAGGTGAGGAGATAGCTGGCGTTTTAAATGTGTTTTCCAAAAAAAATCTTTAGTTTGTTACTGATATTATTTTAACATTGCCAAGTTTAAGAGGAATCCCCTGATCACAAGATGCAGGAGGTTTAAGAAATGGCTTTGTAGCTACCAGTGTGTCTGTGTGAATGTCATATGGCACTTATGTTTAACTATGTTGTTGTTAGTCTGAGCAGTGTGGTGATTAAGTGTCAGTATCTTTCTCTTGTGCATCTCCATTACAAGATAAAAGCGAGTTGAAGTTCGGGTTTAAAAAGAATACATAGTTAGGGAGGATGTGTTAATGCTGTCTGTGGACCGAGTTCTGGGTTGCTACTCAGGAAAGCTAACTTTGCTCCATGTGTCACTCACCTCTGCTGCTCTGCTCCCCAAAATGACTGAATTCCTTTTGTATGGGTGCAAACATATAGACCTTTTGTGAACTGTAGATTACAAAATGTACCAAATTTTATTTTTAACAGAAGCTTGGTTTGACTGTTGTGATGCAGTCTGGTATTAGTGGGTTGCCTATATGATAGACTGGTGATATAACCAGTTTGTATGTTGTAACACACTCCAGCTTCTGTGACACTGAGCAGAGTACCGGTATGTGGTTTACAGAAGGCATGGATTCATGTTTCTCATTCAGTGATAGAGCTGAAGCTGGCTGAAGTGTAGTGTCAGAGGTTGTTTACTATGCTGGTTTGAATCTGAATGAGCGTGAAAGAGCTAAGTAGTTTAACAAAACTGATAAAATATATCCTCAGTGTGAAAAGAGTCATTGCTAATATTAAATGGATAAACAAACCTGCATAAGTGGAAATCACACTGGAAATATCCAGTAATAGCCAAGTTTCCAAGTTTTAAATCACACAGGGCTTTAGCTGTGGGCTGGATACTGGTCTTTCAGTTTATTTACACCATTTGCGTCATCTCAAGCACCTGACCGGTGATGCCTTCCCTCTGGCTGTTCTTGTATTTTGTTTTATCTCAATTTAGCAGCACACTTTTAGTACATCAGGCCTGAAGCTGCTCTATTCTGGTTATTTTCAGCTTTTCTGGGCATCTCAATTTTCCTGCCCCCTGCTCTCATCAAAAGATTAAAAACAAAGAAACGCTCAGGTCGAGTGCTGGTAAAAGTGGAACTACTTAGAGAAAATAAGTATCCATGCAAAAAAATAAATAAATAAAAGTCTTTAATGGGAAAGTTAAAAGAGTGCTTTATGAGGAAAACAGTTTTTACTGAGAGTGAATAGTTGGAAGTTATAGTGTAAAACATAAATAATCTGTAAAGATAATGGTGTAATGGAGCTGTGTTAACATACAGCATGAATGCCTGGGATACTTGTGTTGTACTAACAAATGATAGTGAACATCATCATCATTATAGAGTACATCATTTTTTTTTAGTTTCTTCTAGTGACTTTTTCTGGAATTTTATTGTGACAAATAGATCATTATTACATTTTTTTAGTGAGTTGAAAACAGTTCAAACAAATGGGCTGGTGAAGTCTGTGATATCAGAATTCCAAGAATTGTTTGAGTGAAAGTGAGCTGCATGGGTGTTGTGTTGCAAAACACAAGATAGAGCAACACAGACCCACAGGAGGGACCTGTGTGAGGAGAGGAGGCCTCACTGGACCAGGTGCTGCTCTCGTGCTGGATCAAAGCAGCACTATCAGCAGTATGGGACACACCTGGGCCTGGTGTCTCTATTGCAATGACAATAGTACAAATCAAACTGTCACAGTCCTACTGAGAGCACAAGAATTTGATGTTTTGTGTATTTGTGTGTGTGTGTGAACAGAACTGAACAGTGTGGAGTTGCAGGGCTGCAGTAGTGACAATAGTCTGAACAGTAATGCCAGCCTGCCCAGTGTCCAGAGCCACCGGCGCCACACTGAGCGGAGAGTGGCCAGCTGGGCTGTCTGCTTCGAGAGACTGCTGCAGGACCCCGTGGGAGTCCGCTACTTCTCGGTACTACAACAGCACATGACTGTTCCTGAACAGCACATGCTGTTAGTAGTCTTTAGTAATAATCCATGTTTGATTCTTGTGCTGCAGGAGTTCCTAAAGAAAGAGTTTAGTGAGGAGAATATCCTGTTCTGGCAGGCTTGTGAGTTTTTCAGCCACGTCCCAGAGAGTGACAAGAAGCAGGTAACAGACATGTAGACACAGAGTCTAACAGAATTGCATACATTTATACCCCCTTTGCAAAAAAAAAAAAGTTAATTAACGCACTGTATCCCTCACATTCTATGTCTAACCCATTTTTATTTTTCCTCTACCTGACCTGTCCTCTGTTGTTTGTGACCGCCCCCTAATGTCCTCAGCTCTCTCAGCGTGCCAGGGAGATCTACAACAGCTTCCTGTCCAGTAAGGCAACAACACCAGTCAACATAGACAGTCAAGCTCAGCTTGCTGATGACATCCTCAATGCCCCCCGGCCTGACATGTTCAAGGAGCAGCAACTGCAGGTAGCATATACACCAAATGCACACACACAACAGCCATATACAAACAAGGTGATGAGCAGCCACTTCTGTCAAACAGGAAGGTCCTGCTCCAGAGACAGACCTCTGTCCCTCCTTGTTAGGGTGAAGTGAAAAAAGCTTCCCTGAAGGACACATTTAATATTACTCATAAAACTGAATTAAAAGGAACGCCTATTGGGAAAAGTGCCAGTATTATAGCACAGAGCACTCACGCAACATGAGGTCAGCTATTCGTCTTGGCCTGCTGTCCAGCATCACGAACCTAATTAGTTTCTTAGATGTGCACATTGTAGAGGGATGAAAGTTGCTGAAAAGCTTTATTGACTTTAGCAGCTCAGGTCAAATGTTTAAGCCCTGATTAGAGTCACGAGCCTAGAGAGACCATCACTATCCATATTTTTAGACATCAAACATCCACACATTTTTTTATGGATGCACATGCACTTATACATCAAAGCCTAGGATGAACTATTTCCAAAATATCTCCAGGCGTCTCAAATTTCATGCCGCTAATGACTTTTGACTCTGACTGAAACATGCCTGACAACTCAAACACACACACATACACATACATCCATGCTCACAACATGCTCTTCCTTCTTTTGCCCCACTCTTTGCAGCACTTTTACAAAAGAAATATCTAAATCTGAGTGGCAGATTCTAATACAGTTGACGGAGCACATTCTTGTCTCCCAGAGGACAGACATGCTTTTTTTTTTTTAAATAACTCAATGGTTGTCTTTTAACACCATCCTGTGGATTACATTTTTGAGCTCTAAGAAAATAAAATCCTTAATTTACCTTTCTCCTGTGTACTTTCATCATCTGTAAGCATCTTGACCACCTCTTTCCCCTCTGTAGTCTTGCTGCTTCAATCGTCCTCCTTGCTTCTCTACTTTTTCCATTCTCTTCTGATTTTTGGTTTGTCCTTCCTTTCTTCAGTCATTTTGCCATTTCATATCAGTGTCCTTTCTGTCTTCCATCCATTTTCTTTTCATTACCTTTTTCTACACTCATTTTTTTGTGCGATTGTGTGTTCTTACCTGTATTTTTATTTAACTACTGAGCATGTATTTCCTTTTCAACCCTTCAGATCTTCAACCTGATGAAGTTTGACAGCTATACACGGTTCCTCAAGTCTCTGCTGTACCAGGAGTGTATGCTGGCAGAGGTAGAGGGGAGGCCCCTGCCCGACCCTTACCACATCCCCAGCAGCCCCACCTCCAAACACAGCACCACAGGCTCTGACCGCTCTAATCTCTCCACACCCAAGAAGGTAAATGCATCACAAACCCAGTCGCATAATTTATTCATTTGTTTATTTTTTTACAGTATGTGCCAGGATGTAAAGACACAAAAATTCTGGCCACAAAAGAAAGAAAAAATCTCTAGAACTAAAAAATAGTGAAAAAAAATTTCAAAAGTAAAGTTAACCCTATAAAAATACTAATTTAAGTCTGATCTCTTCATGTAATTGTAATAATACATTTTAGAGTATGAGAAAAAAGCACATCTGGCTCTTTTTCTATGTATCTGTGTGGTAACATGCATCATTTACCATTGTGTTTTTGTACCTTTGTGTGTATATATTTCTGTCTGTCGTTTATTTATTTACTTTATGATTTACAGGAGGACAAAAAAAGCAAATCTGGACGATCTTTGAATGAAGACTGCCGGGATGACTCAGGAGACAGGAAGAAAGGCATGTTTTTTTCCTGGTCCCGCAACAGGAGCTTTGGAAAAGGCCCCAAGAAACGAGATCTGGCCGACTTCAACTACAGTCAGTGGTTTTGCCCTTTTTATGAATTCCTGACAGCTAGTCAGCTACATTCATTATACAATTTGTCCTATAACCCTAACCCATATCATATAAATCCATATTTAAACTGCTAATCTTTCTTTAAACATCTATTCAAACTAATCCTGGAATGTATCTGTGTGTAAACATGAAGTGGACACAACAAAGTGCAACATATTCCTCAAACGGTGCAGGTTTTGATTTTTTAGTTTTAGTTTTTTAGTTTTTTTTTTTATTTTTTGGTGTCATATACTATGGAGTTGTTGGGTTGTCATTATATTGTAAAATGTTCTTTTAATTTCTTTCACTGCTGTACATAGGTTTGGGGGAATTGCATAAAGAAAATTATAAGGGCATTGTGTAGTTTTCAAGAAGAAAAACCTCTTCATCTCTGCTGGTCTTACTGTTATCAATAAAAATGCTGAGCTTTTTATTTTGGATATAGAGGTTTGGAATTAGCCTTTCCTCTAGACATTCATGGAAAGTTTTATTGTTTTTCAGATTTCTCTGGCAGCAATGGCCGCCGTGAGTCCCAGGGTTCACTGTCTTCAGGAGCCAGTCTGGAGCTGGGGACATCAGGATCAGGGATCAATGAGGTCAGTCTGGAAAGTGACATCAACAGATAATTAGTTTAAACATTACTGTAATAGGCACACAGATGTTCATGTCAGCATGTCACAGCTTTATCTTGATTATCCTCCTCTCAATTGATTTAATTGATCTGCTTTAAATGTAGCTCAGAACAAATAAAAACTGAGAACACAGAGTACAATGATATACAATTTTTACTCTGCTAACCTCCTTACATATTGTTTTTTGTTGTTTATAACACTCTCCTCACGTTCTCATCTTCTCTTTCCTTCCCTGTCTTTGATTGTTGTCTTTCTCCAGGGTGATGTTTTCCGTGGTGCAGTATCAGCATCAGCAGAGCGAGGAGGCAGCAGCGCCCCCTTGAGGCAGTGTAACATTAGCTTGCCAGATGGCTCATGTTGTTCTGTGCCACTGAGGGCGGGGGTGTCCATCAGGGACCTGCTGCTGGGCCTCTGTGAGAAGCTCTGCATCAACCTGGCAGCTATTGACCTCTTCCTGGTCGGAGGGGAGAAGGTACAGCACGAGTGGATTTAGATTTAATGAATTATCAAATGGCTCTAAGTGCTTTAGTGTCTTTCAGGCCATTGTTTTGGCTTTATGGCTGCAACTTTCTAGTCAACTACATAAGACACAAAAACCTAAATGTGTTTCTGTATCTTTAATAAAAGAAGTCGCCCTTTCATGTTCTCTTATTTATCTCAGTAGTGTAGTGACGATACCACTGAGAGTCAGTGATATCAAATATGAAAATCTTTTACAATGAATTTGTTTTGTTTCTCTGTTCCTCAGCCACTTGTTTTGGACCAAGACTGTATGACATTGTGCTCACGGGACCTCCGACTAGAAAAACGCACTCTGTTCAGGTACAGTAACACACAGTTGTAAAAAGTTCTTCATTCTGTTATGAAATATCAGATTAAGCTTTCAACGACCTATTGTCATGGAGAAAATGTTACTTTTTTTGTTTTCTCCAGACTTGACTTGGTCCCTATCAACCGTTCAGTGGGGCTAAAGGCTAAACCGACTAAACCAGTGACTGAAGTCCTCAGGCCTGTGGTTGCCAAATATGGCCTGCACCTCTCTGACTTGGTGGCACGCATTGTAAGTCACTGCTCACCCTTGCTGTCTGTAGATAACAGAAACAAACAGACAGACAGTAAATGTGATGACATCAACACTTATTAGGTATGTGTCTGTCTGATGCAGAGCGGGGAGTCGGAACCTTTAGATCTAGGTCTTCCTATTTCCAACCTGGACGGACTGCGAGTGGTGTTAGATACAGCAGAACACACTCCTGGAAAAGGTGAGCAACAAAGACAAACATAAATTTCTGTCACTTTAACTGTTTCAATGGCAACATACGAACATAACATTTTAACTGCTGTCCAATTTATCATGCTTATCATGCTTGTCGCCTTCATCAGTTTCTCTAAATCTGTCTTTCATTCAGCAGACAAGAGTCTTGGCCCGGCCTCAACAAGCAGAAACCAATCAACAGTAAGATCTCCAAATTCTTATTTCCCATTTCTTCTTGCACTGGAATGTCCATAACCCACTGAATGTTTCCACTTCCTGGTTGACGATGTCACGCTACTAAATGTGCACAGGTGTACCTCTGTCTTGGTCAATGTTCAGGCTGTATGTGTGACTGTATTTATGTGCGCTGCGGCTGTGGGCCCAACAGCCTCGTCATATTCTGGTTCCTAATGTTCCATTATTGGGGTCTGCCTGTGGCCGAATGCATCATAAACTTTCTCTCTGGTTTGCTGGTTTTATTTCTTTCATAACACATTCCCTGGCCAGGTGATATAAGCCCACCCTCGCAGCATTTCCTTTGCTCCCATCATCTAAAAGCTCCCTGTAGGGATAGCTGGTGGTGGCAGTAGTGCTTTAGATTGTTGTTGGGGTTTTCTTGTTATTTATGACCACCTGAAAAGGCCATTTATGGATTTCTTTTTTTGTCCCACCTCAGTGGCGGTAATGTGTGCTTCTAGTTTTAGGTAGTTAGTCCTTATGGTGTTGTGGTGTGTGCTGTAAGCCAAATGTTGGTGATGGTTAGTACATACAGTGTTGATCATTGTATGTAGTTGTCTCATTGGAACATCCTTTCATTTTATTTTTTTCTTTTAATTTTAAATGACCAAATATATGTGACACTATAGTTATCCTAAAAAAAAACTTCATTAAACTAATTATATATAATTTCATTATATACTTAATTTCATCACTCTACACAAGAACAGCCTTCTTGTGCCCCCCCCCCATTAGAATCTCATTTAGAATCAGTAGCACCCGTCCCAATGTCATGCCATTCCTTGTGCCCATACATGCACCGCCATGACTCATCAGGGCTCTAATGCCCCGCTCCACTCTCCTTGTGGCCCTTAGGGTGAGGACAGGCCATCAGGGAAAGCTGGTTCAGCCCACCCCCATGGGGAAAACGGCAAGGCTGGGCCCAGCCATGACACAAGCAACCAGTCCTTACCCAACCACTCTGTCTCTCTGCATAAGGCTCCGGAGAAAAGAAAGCAGAAAAAGATTAATATAGCCGAAGTTGAAGGTAAAGACTGAACAACCGCTCTCTCTGTTGCTTTCTGTTGCTGTGAACATACTAACCTTTTGCCTGTCTGCAGTATAGCAAAAGCAGCATCAAATGCTTTCAAAGCTAGCTAGCACAATAGTCACCTCTACTCACTCTGAATGTAGCTTTGACTTGTCTGATTAATATACACCCTCTGTTGCATGTTTTCTGAATTACAATGAATGTCTCACTGTTTTTGAGGATGGTATTTTGTATGATTATTAATTTGTTTGCATGCGTGTGTATCATCTGTGCGTGCGGACATGCCTGCAGAGTTCTTCGACCTCATATCCAAAGCTCAGAGCAACCGAGCAGACGACCAGCGAGGCCTGCTAAACAAAAGTGACCTGCAGCTCCCAGACTTTCTCCGCCTGTCACCGGTGGCAACGAACCAGGCTGTGCCTCTTCTCTACCATCCTGAGCCCAGTTGCTCCACCCCTAATTCCCGTAACCCTAACGACTGCAGCTTCCTTAGCAGCGGTTGCCGGGGCAATAAGGCAAATGGCAATGACAGGGGAGGAGGAGGTGGCACCCACTTGCTCAATGCCAGTCATCAGTCCCAGAGCTTGGACTCTGCTCTTGGCACTGAGAGTGGTGGGGGGAGGAAAGCCAGACCACCTCCTCTGTTTCCTGGCACCATCTCTCCAATCCACCCATCCCAGGACTGTGGGAGGGGAGACTCAGTGAAGATGCTGGAGGAGGATGCCCTGTCTGACCTGACTCTCGTGGGAGAGGGCGACATTAATAGCCCCAGCCTCAACTATGTCACTCCCTCAGCCCTACCATGTAAACCACACCCCAGACCCCAGCGGCATGCCGAGGATGGTCTGCCTAGCTCAGGTACTTCTCCCGTGTGAACTCTTAACTTCTGAACTTACTTTCTTCACCTGGCTGCGAGCGGGACTGGACACCCACTAAAGTCAGTTTGAAGTTCCCTGTTGGCCACTGTTGGTCTGTGGCTGAAAGGCCCAGAATGCATCCAGAACTCCTCCCTTCCCTCATTCAGCTTATAGATCGAATATCTTTCAATTTAATACATAATTTCTACAGTCTAAGGTAAATCATGTAAACATTTAATTGCAGATTTAAGTGTAAAAATACAGTAACTAATGGAAAAAATAGAGCTGAGACCTTTGTCATATACAGTGGTTCCTTTAGTCAAACAATGGATTTAGTGATGTATGCACTAGGCTAGCGTTTACTGTAGGTCAACAACAGCCTGAAGCTAAAATAGGTTTGGCACATGAAGAGAGGAACGTGGATGCATTCATTTCTTTGTGTGGTGTGTATCTGTGAACTTTTGAGCAGACTTGCTGTGGATTTTTCTTCACAGTCCTAAGCTTGAGGATGAGGTCTGGATGAATTGATGACCAGTGCCAACACCTTCCTCCAGCCCTACCCCCCAGTGTACAGACTCTAACAATGCACTTTAGCCAATTTCAAACAAGTCTTACACATCTTGACACATTTTTAAAATCATTTTCTCCTTCAATTTTGTTCCTTAACCTTTTAAAATGTGTCTCATGCTGCAGGTGGTTGAGTGGCCACAGGTTCAGAAAACAATGACATCTGCTAGCAATTACAAGCTGTCCCATATTTAGAGTGGTAAACTTCAAAGTGGATCATGTGTTAAACACAAACATATGCTACAGGACCATGAACACGCACATTTGCTCAGCTGTTCATTATCTTCTTTAGCACAGTACATTCCCTGTTTCTACCACAGTTTTTGTCTCCTTAGGCATTTCTCGTGTCACCCATGAAAGCTAAGACTGTTGTGACTGCACACACATGTAGTCTCAGTCTGTGACCAAATGATCCAGAAACTCTGCAGCAGATGTCCATGAGCAGTTTACTCTTTTTCATGTCCATTTTTCTTTGCACTACATCACACAGCTGCATCTTTTTTGATTTCCATAGTGAAACAATTCAACAGTTTGTAGCTCTCTCCCTGCAGGATATTAGGTAGAAAACCCAGAATAAAAGGTCTAACCGTTAAAAAGTTTAACTCTTACTTTATCCTGCATTCAAGCAAACATTAATTTATCCTGTGTCCCATTTCATTCTTACTATCAGTTAAAAGTATTAATTTGTATATAGTCTACTTTGTGAAACCACCTTATTGCTGTAGTCATTGTTGAATTGCGATGCAGCCATGCTGTTTCTTAAGTTGTCTTACAATAGAAATCAATTCTCCTCTGTTCATATGACTGTATTGTCTGTAAATAGATCAAATAAATGTTTTAGAGGTTGAGCAGCATCCTTTCTTAGACTTTCTGAGATCAGGTTAGTTCTTTTCTCCTCACTTCATTTGCCATGAGTACTTGCCTCACATTTGTCCTTGCCACTTATTAGCACAGAACAGTTGAACTGGGATCAGTGCTTTCATGCAGTGTTTCATCTAAGTCTAAAAGATAAAGTATTTCTAGGCATCTTGATATCCCCAATACTTCCCCCAGAATAAACACATTTTTAAATGTGGTACTGAAAGTACTTTCATATGCAGTTGTTACATTCACAGCACAGAGCAAAATATGACTGTACAAAAACATCCTTTAACATCACTACCACTGTCTTACAAGGCAGTCTTCTCTTTCCTTCTCCAAATTAAGGACCTGAAATTGCACATATTGACAATTCGTACAACATATATGTTTTGTTTGACACACTAATGTATTAGTATCTTTTGGAGGAGTAAAGACATTGTCATTTCTGGCTACCTGGGTTTGGAAATGCAATTGCAATATATAAATATATTTGTATATAAATGGGTTATTTTTTCTATCCAGATAGGGTCTGGGAACACCATCAGAATAACTGTTTTTAAACCACCTTCTGGGTTTTCACTCTAATCAAAATGTTAAGAATCTAAGAATGAGGCAATTCTTCAGTTTGTTTCTTCTTTGAATGACCTTTGTCCACCTCACTCCATCTGTACAACCTCTCTCCTATTTATCTTACTTGATATTCCTCTCCTCTCTCTGTTGCCTCTTCTGTGTGTGTGTGTTTGTCTGCAGGACAGGGCTTTTGTTTCTTGGTACAAAGGCTTTTGGGGGGACTGGGCTATTAGCTATGCATGGGTTCTCCTCTGCTCAGTGCCTCGTTAGGCAGGCTTTGTCAGGATGGGCTCTTTGGTAGCCAACATACAAAACTAGGTTCTGTTTCTTGCTCATCTTCATATATATGCACGTGCACCCACATACACACACACACAGATTCTCATTTCCATTTCACTCACGCTCATGTACAATCACAAAGCTTCTACATCTTTGTGTATCTTTTGCCACACATGATCTTATTCTGTAGTGGTTTTAATTAGAATAATTCTCCAGCGTGTCTATTTCTTTCAGGACTGGCATGGGAGAAAAGCAGCAAAACATTATTAGCACACATTGTATCCAACTAGTCCATAAGATTAACCAAAATATATCTGCACAGAAATCGAGATAAAATATCTGTGCTTGTTCCACTTTCTCCCCTCTCACATTCACAAGCACACACACAAAAAAAGCATAGCTGCCTGTCTGAGTGTGATGTATGAGGTGTTTACCAGAAGACTCAGGCAGGGACAATGTCAGGAAAATAGATAAGACAAAAACAAGGATCTGTATGTACTCAAGTTGTTGCCTTTGTAATATAATGGATTGAATGAAATAAATTTGGTCACACCGAATTAAGTAAAATATTGATGGAAATCATTATTTGATTATTAAGGAAAGCCTAAAGCTTGTCCAAAGAAAACCTCTGGGTGTGATTGTTGTTTTCACACCTAGAGTGTTTTTGTTCCATGTGAATGGGAATGCCATTTTCACAGAAGCTGTCAGGTGAATACAGCTGTGGTTCTGTGTTTCAGTTCACTGGCATTTGTTGGGAACATTGCCAGTTTCAACTGAACAACATAATTTTCTCATTCTGCATCAGCATATTTTAGCTTCTCATCTCAAATAGCTCCATCTGCTGGTGAAAAGAGAAACTAAAGCAGTGGTGGCCAGAGATGGGAACAGAGGAGAGATGAAAATAAAAAGTCTTATAGAATGAAACTAGCACAAACTGACAAATTAAAATTAGGGTACTGACTACTTTCATGTGTTTAAGTGCATTTGAAAAATTTGTAATTCTCCTTTTTAGAAAGAAGCTTACAGATCTCTGCAACCCAGCACCTTGAGGCCACTGTACATAAGAGCATAACATACCAGAATTATTCACCAGTAGCTATTAGCCTTCTAATGTCCCCCTGCAGTAGAGCAAACACTATGCAATGTCCTCTAAGGTCTCCACACAAAGCATACCGAAGTTATGCAATGACTGTCTTAGTTACAAATAAATCAGGAAACCCCCTAGAGATACCTCTATATATGTGACAGCCTGGAATGAAGTGCCCTCATGGGGAAGAAAATGTGATGGTGCCCTGCGAAGTACCCTCACACGGACGACAACATGATGAAGTGCCCTTTAGATGAACAAGCTGCAGTGCCCTGTGAGCTGCCATTGTACTGGGATGAGCTGGTGGTTCTGTATGGATCCCCTTCTAGTGGGAAAAAAAATGAGAAAAGTGCTATTTAGGGTGCCCCTAAGTCCGAAACACTAAAGAGCAGAATTAAAAACTTATTTTAAAAAAAAAGACATGATTAAGTGCCCACAGGTGGCCCAACATATGAGAAAACATAATGCCAAACAAGTGCCTTATAGGAAGCGCTGTGTGGGAGAAAACATTGTGTACTAACATGAGATACTGTGCCCTATAACATGGCCTTAAAATGGAGCAAACTGGGCACATTGTGTTAGAAATGAATGTGTCATTTACGTAGCCTGACCTTTAGGAAAATAAAGCATGCTTTGTTGTAGCCAGGATTCAAGTGCTTTTTATACTACTTTTCTCAGTCACCTCCTGTAGATTGTTCTGTTGTCTTTGGGTCAGTGCGGTCAGCCCAGCATTTTGATCCTGTTAAAATTTAAAGGATGGCAGGTGTTTTTTGCATTTAAAACAAGCAGGGGGAAATGTTGTATTATATTATAGTCTCTATTTTATTGTTTTTATATGTAAGTTTTTCCAAAGCTGTAAAATCATCACAGTTTTCTGTACCATTTACCTGTAAAGATTGGGTTTAGGATTGACTTGTCTAAGATTACAGAAGGTTAAGAACAGACAGAAAACACTGGGATCTGCAAAATACAACTCTAGGTAGTTCTTCATGGAATAGTTGGACTATTCATATATAAAAGTTACAATGGAGAAGAGAGACAAAGGTATGTTGGCATTAGTTGTTAGCACCAGAATGTCGAGTAGAGTTTATACCTCTAAAATGTTACTAAAACATATCTTGAGAGTCCCGAAGGTGTTATGAAAGCTTGTAGAGAAACCTCTGAGCAGCTTTGTTAACAGACAAATGCAGAGGAGAGAAAATATAATTTCCTTGGTAGCAGTAAAAAGTATGTAAAATGAGTGTGGCAAATACGATAGTGCCATACTGCTGTGTGTCAGTGTTTTTGCACTACAGCTTCTGGAGCCACAGTCCAACATGTTTCATATCTCTCCCTGCCCAGGTACACCTGCCAATGGCTTTCAGGTTTACTAAATCAGGTATATTGAGCATATCAGGAGTTGCACTGATGTGAACCTGGTGTGCTGAGACATTACGAGATGAAAACCAGGATGGATAGTGTCCTCTCAGGACTAGGACTGAAAAACACTGCTTTGTTTTTTTTTTTTGTTTGTTTTTTTTAAATGGTTATTTCCTCCATCATAGAGGTGCTGTTTTCATTACTGGGGACATAGCCTTTATACCAAACCAGCATCATTGTTCTCTGCTGATGGGGGTCCTACTGAATGTATGAAGTGCTCTTTATAGCCTAGTTTGAAAGACAGACTTCAGGAGTCATGTCTGAACAGTTTCCAACACAAATATTTTCACAGGAGCAGCCGAAAGGAAAAGAAGAAGAAGAATCAAGTAGCAGAAAAGTTCATACCAGAGGGCTATTAGTATACTACTTTCAAACTTAAAATAAGTCCAAAAGTATACTTTCAGTGTACTTTTTATGTACTTACATTAGAGATATACTGAACAAAATTTTACCCAAGTATACGTGACAATTATACTGAAAAACTGAAGTATATTCACCCTGTGCTTGTACTTATGTATACTTGGCTCCTATTGGCAAGTATCTAAGTGTATTTGGTTTATACTTGTACTTATTTATTTATATATTTCTTTATTTTTGATAAAGACATACTCTGTGTAATGAAGTATAATTAACCATTCTTACCTTATTCATAACATTTAAGTATATGTTTCGTAGTTTTGGGCGGTGTAGCTTAAAGTAAATAGTACATGGGTGGAACGGAACCATTACTCTGCTACTATGTAAATCACCGGACTTGTGCTATAACAGAGGACTCCTGTTGTAACCAGTATTTATAAGTTTACTTTTAGTATACTGCACAGTATACTAGTGTGTTGGGGAGTTGCACTGGTGAGATTTGAGATAGGGTTAGGGTTAACCCTCTAGTTTAATACTACTCTTCTCCCTAAAGTAAAATATCCACTGTACAGGCACCAGAACTGAATCTGTGACTATAGCACCACCTCTGTGAGGCTGTACTTAGGCACAATCATGCTTTGAGCTAATTGCTGTTAATGGAACAACAAGCTCATTATTACAGCTTCCATTCTCACTATCTTGGTTTAGACTGTTGGAATTAACATTTGCTAATTAGTACTTAACACAATAGCTTGAAGTACAACTGATGGAAATGTCCTGAATGTCTGAACTTAATTTTCTCATATACAGTTGCATACAAAACGTATTCAGACCCTCCTCACTTTTTTCAATTTTGTTTTGTTGCAGCCTGATGTGCGGCACAGTAGATTAGTGGTTAGCACTGTTGCCTCACAGCAAGAAGGTCCCAGGTTCGCAACCTGGCAGGGACCTTTATGTGTGGAGTTTGCATGTTTACTCCAGGTACATCCTCCCCACAGTCCAAAAACATGTATGTCAGGTTGACTGGTGACTCTAAATTGCCCATAGGAGTGAGTGTGAGTGTGTGAGGTTGTTTGTCTCTATGTGGCCCTGTGATGGACTGGTGACCTGTCCAGGGTGGACCCCTGCCTTTCACCCAGAGAGAGCTGGGATAGGCTCCAGCAGATCCCTGTGACCCTGGTTAGGAAGAAGTGGGTATAGATGATGGATGGATGCAGCCTGATGCTACAATTGTTAAAATGCATTTTTTCTCATTAATCAGTGCCATGTAGTATTACTACTATGAATGATTGTAAATTTATTACAAAGGAAAAAACTGAAATATCACATTAACATAACCATTCAGACTCTTTGCAACAACATGTGAAAATTAGCTCCCATTTGTCTTGATCGTTGCTGAGATGTTTCTACACCTTGATTAGAGTCCACCTGTCGTAAATTAAACTGATTGAACATGATCTGGAAAGGCACACACCTCTCTATAGAAAACCTCACAGCTGGCAATGCATATCAGAGCAGAAACCAAACCATGAGGTTAAAGGAACTGCCTGCAGAGCTCAGAGACAGGATTGCAGGATGCGCTGTAGCACGGCTAAAAACACAGAAATTAGATCAGCAGGCCACAAGACAGTTTTATTTCTAAACTCTATTTTTCTCCACTGTCTTTGTTTGAGATAATTGTTTTTCACAGCAGACGTTATGACTTGCCATAGCAGGAGACAGTGGTAACCTTCCCAGGCTGTTTCCCATTATCATTATTAATTGCACCTGAGCTTTTCCTGTTATTAAATGTCAAAATGTCTGCTGTGGGAAATCTTCACTTCTTATGAAGCAAGACAAAGCTATTTAAAAGTTTAAATAAATGAAATGTGACATTAGCAGGAGTAGCAAGTAATATGAATTCAAAGTCAAATAATTATTAAAGCATCAATCACAGTGTATGCCTCTTTTTACCCCTCAGCCTGTAGATGGCAGCAGTCTGTGTATTAAGAAGGTTACACAGGCTTTCAGTCTCACACACACACACACACACACACCATCTAACCATCTTTCCCTGGATGTCATAGCCAAGAGGCAGCGTGGAAAGTGTGATATTTGACTGAAGCTGACTTAGTGTGAATAATCTTTGTTTCTTACCATTTTCTTCACATACACATAAAGAGTTCAGGTTCATAGTCATAGTGTTTGTTTGTTTTGAATTCCTCAAAGACTTTAATTGAGAAGTTAATATTTTGCTTCTTTTTCATATTTTCTGGGTGCTCCTTGCATGTGGATTGTTGTTGCATGTCATTTCTCTAGCCTGTGCGGTCTCTCTTCTGTCATCTCTGTTTTTAAAGCAGCCTCTTGTTCCCCAGCTAAAGACAGAGACAGATGGAGAGGGACAGAAAGAGGAGGAGGAGGTTTCAAAATGTCCAGCAGAAGATCAACATCCTCCAAGCCCATTCTTCCCTCGCCATCTCCACCTCCTCCTCCTCCACCACCCCAGCCTCCTCTTCACTCACGTCGCAAATCCAAGTCCCCTTCATCCCGCTCCAACCACATGACCCCAAAACGAGCTTTGGATCTGGACAAAATCGAGGCCACCTCTGGTCCACAAGACACCAGGCAAACCCACAAAGTGTCCAGAGACCTCCGGGGATCTCAGACCAAAGACCTGGACAGGAAATGGGAGGGTGTGGCCTCGGAGCTGCGTTGCCGCAGCAGCCGGATGAGGTCAGCAGTGTACCAGACCTCAGACCTGCCCTCCATGGTCAAAGCCAAGAGACAGTCGGAACAAAGAGAGGGCAAAGGGCAGATAGACCGGGGTAAACTGAAAGCAACATTTGTTTGAGTAGCCTGACGTTTAGCTGACTCAGACTGTGGCTCTGACCAAACTGGAGCTCCCTGCAGCAGCAGTAACATTGTCAGGGTTTAGAGTCCAGTCAAACGGCCCAGTGTCATCAACTGTGCAGCTGCTCAGGGCTGCTATTTGAAGATGGCAGGCTGACGTTACTCAAACAGTGTCCCACTTCCATGGTACATACTTACTCTGTGTGTACCATGCAGTACTTCAAGTATTGTACTTAAGAACAATTTTGACAAACTGTGTACTTCTACTTAAGTATGCCTCAGAGGGAAATAGTGTACTTTTTACTCTACTGCATTTATGTGATGGCCATTGTTACTAGTTACACTTATATATCTTCATACATAATCTAATCATATTGTGCATTATTTTAGATGAAAATGCCCAAAAGGGTTCTATTATATGGAAGTTTTGGAATGACATGCACACGATAGGCAATCCTTTCTCCATAACTGTGTTGTCCTTCCAGATGAATACTTCTGATACTTCTAGTTCTTTACTTCTGTATGTTGACATAAATGAGTAATTCAAAAGGACACTCCACTCCAGATATTTAACATTGTACTTACATAAAGCAGGGAGACTTTTGTGACTGGGAAAATTTAAAGCAGCGGAGGCTGAAATATGGTCTGCCTGGCATGATTGAGTCAACCTTTAAAAAACACTTGAACCTACATTTCCCATAATGCAAGTGACTTTGATTAAACATTCAAACCACAATCCCAGTTTGTAGTCTATGCAGTAGTAAATATACATAATGTCTTAGACGCCCTTAAACTTTTTCTTTGTATCCCATTAACTTATAGAAGCAGACTTGTACTGTTACTCTACATAAGGACCCACATGTAAATATTTCCAGAACCGCCACTGATGCTTCTTTATGTTTAAAGAGACGTGGTGCGTCATGACGTCACCCATTGGTCGGCCGACGTCGTCTGGGTAAACATTTAGGAGTATTGCGAAACAAAAAAACAAAAAGACAAGAGTTACTATTTTTCCTGCTACATTAACTGATTACTTCATTCAGTTTCACCGTCTTAGATGGAAGTAACATTATGACCCAAACAAACAAAAGAAAGAAACAGCGCCTGGAGGCTTTTGTTACACTGGATATGTACATGTGATACAACATTGTCTTCAGTAGTATCAATACATGATCATTTAAATGTTGTTGCGGGTTTGAAGGTAATGGCTCACTTTGAATCTGTTAACTTGAGACTATTCTGTCAGCTGCAGATTGTCTGATTAGCATGAAGGGAACAGGAATCCCTGTCTAACACCAGTCTGATTGGCAGCTTCATGGGTCAAGTGAAAGGTACGACAGTTATGCGCTTTTTAATCGAGTTAGTCCCGTTGTAAACAAGAAGCGCTTGACGCCGGATGACAACTGTACTAACTTTGGAGGAGGAGGGGGGGGGGGTCTGATTGTCGGGGAGAGAGAGAGAGAGTGGCGTCTGGACTGTAAAGGATATTTTCTCTCTCTCTTTCTGTGGACTGGGGGGGAGAAGCGACACACACACACACACACACACACACACAGAGCAGCTGAATCATGACAGAAGATGACGGATACAGTTGTCGCGGAGGGACAAGTCAAGTTTAGAGAAGGAAAAAAGGTGAATCCTTCTTGTTTTACGTTTGTAAAATAAGTCTCCATACTTGCAGGCCAACCAGAGGAATATACTTTGTGATTTACTGTTTCTTTACAAACTTCTCCACAGTGGAAGACTCGGTGGGTCGTGCTTCGGAAGCCGTCTCCGGTCGCAGGTAGGCCTGTGGCCAACGCTGCCGTGTTTCTTAAACAACCATCTCTTGTTATTTCCAGTCACTTTTACACAGAATCTTAGAGATTCTTCCTCCGCATCATCCAGCGCTAATCTTATCTGATTTTCTGCACTAAAGTTAAATCGCAGCTGGTCAGCTGGCGCATTGGCTCTGCGCCACGGGAGCGAGTCACAAAACCGCGTCCAAACGTGGAGCACGCGTTGCAGTCAGCTACATCAGCTGAACTGATCGAGTACATTTATTTCATTGCCCGGTGTCACCTCTAAAGACTGCAGACAAGGAATATATGCTGACGGTTCCCAGCAAATTAAGCCTGGATGGGGGTTTTAGTGCCAACTGGCGCTAAGGTTAATTATTTGAAAGCCTTCCAACCAAAAACAAAAACTCTGACATTGCCATAGTCTTTAACTGAGGTTTCCTCCTTTGCAGATTTGGCAGTATAATAAAGGTGCACGTTTTAAAGTCTGAATAGTTGACGTGCTGTGAGGCCTTTTAGCATACACAAACATATGGCTCAAGCTGTGTCCTTGAAGAAACTGGCAAACCTGGTGGGATAGGCTACTCAACACTGAGTGTGTGAGTGTGTGTTTGTGTGTGTGTGTGGCTTGAATTTCATCATTAGCTGTGCCAGTGGATCAGCTCATTGTTTTAAACATCGTTGTGACAGCTGTGACACACACACAGGCTGCCACACCACTGGATTATGAAAAAGTGACACTGGTGTTATTTCACATTCCGTTATTAATCACAAAATTGACTCTTAAGCCTGTCGGGTTTTAAATCTCGTCGCTGTGTGTGTCCTCAGACTGTCTGTCTCTGCTGGTGTATAAGGAGAAGAAGAAAGGGAAGGAGAAGGCCAGCAGCCACAAGGAGAGGCTCAATGTAATGCTGGAGGTATGTTCAGCTCTGTGGGCAACCAAACGTGCAGGGTCTTTTCTGTGCAGCTCTGTAGTCATGTGGCATACCTCGGCCTTGTCATGCTGTCATGAGGTTGGTGCGATGTACATGAGGTAGTCCAAATAAGGCGACTGGCATGTGGATAGAGACTAAACATGGGTCTTATAGGGCTTAATGTCAAAGAGCAACATTTGCTGGCTACTGTGTAAAGGCGGGTCTTGCAACTTTGATATGTAAGACTTCAGCGTAAAGGCAAGTCTGACAGTGAATTCATGCAGGAACATTAGTTACATAAACAAATATAGAAAATGAGTATTCAACACGAGATGGGGTCACAAGTTGAAAATTACAGGCACAGACAGGACACATTCATACAGGTATCGAACGTATATTTGATCTGCCTTCGGCAAACTGCATCAGCCCAGAGAGAGTCGGAGGATCTGCTGCAACATGAAGGAGTCCAGCTCCCTCTGGACACAGAGCTCACTGTCTGATGTTTGAGACGCTGTGTGTTTTGCTCCTGAGTTTCATTTTGTTTGGGTTAGGCCACCTGTCCTCAGCCAGGAGGTTTTCAGTGTTTCCACCTTAATAATGATTTACTATTTGCAGATCTTTCCATTATAATAACAGAAAAATAACAAAAAGAATATGAAGAGGTGTATTGGTAATGAAATCCAAATAATCAGTGTTATTTCTCCTTTAGGGAATATGTGGTGTAGAGCCAGGGCCCGGGTATGATGGGGTATCCTACACACTCTCCATTCTCTGCCTGGCACGCACACTGGTCCTGGGCTTCACCAGCCGAGACGCCCTGCTGGCCTGGGATGCCCGCGTCTGCTATAGTCTGGGGGAAGGTCAGTAGTTTGACCTTGTGTGGATGTCACAGTCCAGAGTAGGTTCATGAATGTGATGATTTAATGTGCTAAGGGGGAGAACTGCTCATCCTCAGCTGTTCCAAATGTGAACAGGATGTGGGGATTTTGCTTTTAGTATTTCACATTTTATCATATCGTTCCTCCACCTGTGATGAGTGCATGTGGTGTATTTTTTTATTTTCTATTGTGAAGTAAAAAGATGGTTACTTGCTATAATGTGGATTTAGAATATACTATTACCAGTTCTTCATTAGCTGTTGCATGTTATCAAATCCTGAAAGTGGCCCTAAGCAAGTAAAAGTGTCCTAAATACATTGTAATATACTCGACTACAAACTATGGCAGAATGTGAAGCAGTGTCTTGCTCTGTCCCCTATCACTTGTAAAGGTTAAGGCGAAACCAGTGAATATCACTTGCTTGTGGGGATCAGAAACATGACAGGTGGAATTACATGGCCAGATACAATCTGTCTTGCATCACTTGAGTCCTTTATCTGCTGTCTCAACTTCACAACTTTATTTTCAGTGAAGGAATCTGAGGGAAAAGGCCAAGCATATATAAAATCGACACGCAAGACATGCCAAAGGAAACTCAATCCTATTTCACAGTTTATGGGTGAAATGTGCTAGATAGAGATGCCCTTACACAAGTTATGAGGTTTGTTTCAAATTCAAAGTGTATTGTAGACTTTTCCAGGATATCCAAAGCAATAGTTTGGGCAATTTGCGGCTTAGTTTTAATGAAGTGTTTTTGTTGTTGCAACCACCTCTACTTCTTAAACACTCCACCTGTGCAATAAGAATTTCGGAGTTGGAAAGGTGACCGTTTTTACCACAGGCCTGCCACTATGGTGGCCGACAAGGGCAAACGCGCCGCAATGGCCAAAACACATGCAAGAAAGAAAGCACACGCAAGAGAGAGATGCTGCAACAATGAAAACACACACAAGAGAGAGAACACAACAGAAGTGCGCCAGGCCTGTAGGGGCACCCCAAACTGAGGGCAATACTGTACTTTTATAATATTGTGAAACAAGACGGCCAAGTGTTTAAAAAGAAATAAACAGAAAATCTACCTTTTTTATGTTACATCTGTAAAAGTTAGCCAAACTTTGTTCATAGCATCCCTCGGTTCAGGGTCCCCCTATCGGCCTGGCCCACTTCCGTTGTCTTTTCTCTCTTGTGTGTTTTCATTGTTGCAGCGTTTCTCTCTTGCATATGTTTTGGCCGCTGCGGCACGTTTGTCGGCCACTGTATGCCACCGCTCTAAATTCTGCAGGTGATGATGCAGTCTTTCATATCAAATCCTCCACCTTCTCTCTCAATACAGTTCAAAGAAATATTAAACATGTGCATTTTATCAACTGGTAAAAACTTTCAATTCAAAGTTTTCAATGGTTCACTTAAAAATTCAAACAAATTACTTTTTTACAACTGTCCAAACTTTAGTGTTACTGAGACATTTTGGTTCATATTCATATTTAAATAACTTCAGATTGATTTTTGACTGAGCTTCACAGCCGGATGCTGAGTTGAATTGACAATCCTCCTTCCAGAATATCACCTGCAGGATATTTCTGAGGCTTCATCTTACCTTTTAATCAAATTATTCACAAGAATTCAGCTCCTCCATCACTATGTAAATGTTTCACAAATTTATTTCCCCTCTTTTTTTGACACTTTTGATGAGTACCTTTTAGATTTTTAATCATCCAGCTTAATTACAGCATCTCTGTTCTTTTCCATCCGTCTGTCATTATAAAACCACAGCATCCATATTTGGTCTTCTTTCACTTTAACTAAGGAAACACAGCATTGTATGACTTGCTTTCTGCACCAGAGAATACTGTAGTTGTAAATGTATTCTCCACTACCTTGAGCTGACCTAGAAAAAGTCATTTGTGTTTTTATCTCCTCTTGTAGATCACTGCACCTCTCTGCACCCATTAAAACTTGATTTCATGCCTGTAGTTTGTCTGCAGTGTTACTGTAAGGCTTCTGTGCCCAAATTTACAAAACCTTTCACCTCAATTTGCCTTCCTTGCAAATTGCATAAAACCGCTACATTTCTGTTAACATTTTTCAAGGTGTAACGATTTCCTCCCTTCAAGGCACCCTTGGTGTTTACCATTTCAATATACTGTGTAAACCATTTGCCGACGTTTAACACTTGCTAAAGATCAGTAAACCCTCGTAGTGCATGTCGTAGGCCTCAGCTACATCTTTGAGTGTTGAGGTCCCTGCAAGTCAGGCTGCACCTAAAGGTGCTCAGGTGGAAACCTTCAGTCTGTTCCACAGTCTCAGGTGAAGTGAGTTTATTAAGTCTCTGCATAAAACAAGTAGGTTATGAAAGTGCTTTTCATATGTCATCCTAATTATTCCCCTGCCTTGAATGTATATATACTATATGTGACCCTGTACAGTATGTTTGTGTGAGAGGGAGACACATCTTGGCACTGACTAACTGCCATATGTAGCAACTGGGAGAAGACAAATTGCAGCCAGCAGAGCTTAAAGAAGTGCTTAATCATCATTACTGCAGCCACCACTTACGCGCGTGTGCGCGTGCGTGTGCGCGTGTGTGTGCGTGCGTACGAGAGATATCCCCTGATGGTTTGTTTTCATGTTTCACCTCATTTGTTATGTGATTGTGGTTTTTGATCAGGGATATTTTAATTATCTCTAAGTTGATATGAGTATTAGCCACACTCACACACACGTCACTTTTTCCACTTTTTCTTTCCTCTTTGTCTCCCTGTCCTCCTTTCTCTCCTTCAGTCCACAGGTTCAGTGTCAATGTGGAGCCGGGCACCAAACTAGAAAGCGGGCCTGCCTGCCTCCACCTGTGCAACAACCTGTTGGTTCTCACCAGGGGTCTCCCTCCTGTCATCACTGGCCACTGGAAGTTGTCGGCTTTACGGCGCTATGGTGCTGTGCCAAATGGCTTCGTGTTCGAGGGTGGGACTCGCTGTGGATACTGTAAGTAACTGGTGGGCCGAACATCGAGACCCACCACCAAAACGTGCAACACCTTAACACTAGCAGGAAGAAATGGCTATTGACAGTGTAATGTACATCACTTGATGTGTTTTGTTGTATTAGTTTTGTTTGTGGTTAAGTTGCTAAACCTAGAGGGTATAAAATTAGTGATGGGACCGGGAATGATACATTGTGCATAATCTGTGTTTCTTAAACCTCATTAGATAATACTGTTGCTTTTACATGTGTATTGTTTTCAAAACAAACTCCAGTTTGACTCTTTGTAAAAACTATTAATTTATTCTATTATAATGAAAAGTGTGGAGCATGTATGGTTAATAAATCCAAACACACTTGTTCCTAAAATTTAGGAAATGCAGGAACTCTCAAAATTTATGACAGAGAATTTAACCATCATATACTAGAGGGTATTCAGTGTATGACTAACTGAGGCTGAGCTCAGTGCATCAAGTTTGTCTTTATGATATACGGCTGTGGAGCACAGTCATCCAAATGCTCTGTTTCAGTGTCTCTCCTTCCGATAAAGAATTGCCTCTTTTTTATTTCATTCTAGCGATTACAGGTTAATAAATCCATCCATCAACAGGTGTGTAGAACATTTGATTTATTGCAGGTGTTTATTGAGTAACTTTATCCACATAAGAAATGACTTTGTATGCATGAACTCACCACTGTGTAGGGCTGGCCTTGAATTGTGTGTGTTTGCGAGGTTGCCAAGGTTAAGCATCCTCTGAATGTCCAGTTGATGTGGGCATGAATGTGAAGAATGAGAGGCAGTTTTATATTTTTGGGTGGGGATGTGTGTGGCTCTGCGTGAGACACATGGGCAGGAAGAAAGGTGGCTAGCAGGGCAGGAAAGTGTTCATTGTAGGGAAACCTGACTCACCTACAAGTTGTGTTCTTGTTTTTACTCAGGTGCTTGGAAATGTACTTTTTCCTCACTGTAAATCAGTTTTTGCAATTTGTCAGTGTTAGAAGAAAATTCCTGTGTGCCTTTATAAAAAGGTCTGTCTGCATGTGTGTGCGTGTCTGCTGGAGGACTTATGGCTCCTACAGGAATAACCATGTGGACTAGAGTCTCTGGTTTCAGTGCTCTGATGAGCAGCAACTATAAATACCAGTCTCCCCTGTAGTGAATACTCTGGTGTCTGGTGGCTATGTGGCTAATCATCTACATATTACCCAGCAGTCAGTGGGGCAGCAGAGAGTGGCCCTGTTGGCATGGCTGAAGGGATAGAGTGTGAGAGAAAAAGAGATAGATGTGAGTGTCAAATGGGCAAGTGACAATCTTGGCATGAACGCAATGTAAAGCAGAGTGTTGGTTTACATGTGTATTTGTGTTTGAGTACATGTGACACATACCAGCACCAAGCAGTAATTTCATGGAGTGTTATTTGGTTTCACCTATAGCAGACTTTTTTTACGATAAGAGTCCTTGTGCATGTTTCCCAAAAATCACTGGGAGCACTTCATCCTTTACCCATAAACTACTCCTATACAGTCAGTAGAGTTAGGAGCATTTCTGTTCCAAGGAGAAATGGAGAAATGGTGCAACACATGGCTAATGTATTCGCCTACTTTTATTCGTGATGCAATTATGTTGATCATGTGCATCTGGTTTGCTTGACAAAAGTGCAGTTTTACTGCTGATAACAGTCCAAAACAACCAAACAGTGGTTACTTCTTTGTGTGTTTTGGAGAGCCTCGAGCTATCAGCTCCATTAACCACAGGCAGAGGGAATAATATGGTTTATCATTATACTTCTAATCATACACAAACACTTTTCCCTGTTGGCACTGATGTTTATTTTCCATTTATCATTTGGAAAGCACCCTGCTGTTTCACAAATCACCAGTGTGCTGTGTGTGACTGTTTGTTTTAAGCTGGTAGCACTGCTGTTGCACAAGCCGACAACAAAACCGCTTTCATATTTAAATTCATTAAGGCATAAACTTTTCCCCAGTAGTGGTTTACATTAATCTGGGCCTCTCTCACTTAGCATTTTGATATATCATAGAAAAATGCATGAGTAATAAGTGTATTGAATGGAGCCATTATTGATGTTACTAGCTGCGTTTCCTGCTTTGACAAGTTTAAATGCCATTTGTGGAAAGAGCCAGTAAATGCAATAATATAATACTGCCCTGGTCTGTTTTAGGTGCTAACCCATGTATGTAATAATGACAGCACATATTCACATTTGACAAGCTTATCTTTCATATTTTTACATTTTTTAACCAAATAATTGGTGGTAAAACTGTTACAAGTCCATTTGTGTTGATGTGTTTATTCTAAATTCAACCCTTGGTTCAGCTCTAAGTGTTTTTCTTCTGATATGTAAATTTCTTGAGATGAAGAGGTGCATCTCTGTAGCTGTTTGATATTCTATTGGCTGATAAATCATACAAAAACATTAGAATACATCAGAAGTGAAATGAGATGTGGTCAGACATTACAACAGCCTGCAAATAAGACTGGGAGGTTTGTTAGAGTGCAGAGAGTTTTTAACATAACACTCATGTACTACCATGCTTGGAAAATGCACCCTGTGTATTTATCTGGACATGATCGGTGCAAAGATGTGCAAATAGTGCAGAGTAATTATTGCATAGAAAGTCAAAAAGCTCTTAATTAGTTTTTACTTTTTGAGTACTGAACTTTGAACTCGTGTCTTATAAAATAACTCTTTTACCCTTTCAGCTCCCTAATTTCCCTTGAGACCTTTTTGCTCAAGCAAATCAGTAAGTCCAGCTCTGGGTCATCTCTTGCTACCGTGTAGAAATTTCCCCTCGACTGCCACGGTGCTCTCTGCTGCAGCTGCACTTTGAAAGTCAGCTGTGCCTTGGAGGGTAACGGCTTCTGGCTGCAGAGCTGAAGACGTACACCCCTGACATGACACACCTTTTAACAGCCATGCACGCACACACGCACACACGCACACTCCCCAACAGCCAGCCAACCCGTCCTTTGGGATCGTGGACAATCTTGCCGTACAAAGTCTTTTACTAGGTTGAGCTTGAGGTTTTATGGTCGTGTGTTGTACCTGTGCTTTAGGTTGTGCAGTCACATACGCACACTGTGCAGCAATGTGAATCAGTATGGGGTGGGTCGATAATGTTTGGAGCCATGTCATAGCTGGACCGATATTTTCTGGCTTATCATGTGCTCATATCGACATATGACACAAAGACAAACACACGCACACACACGCACCCACACGCACACACCCGCACACACACACACACACACACACACAGTAGACAGTAATAAATGGTCCTCGGCCGTCAAGCCGTTGAAGCAATTTTAAGCCAACATACTATGTCAGCAATTTTTCCATGGGCCTCAGCAGGGATAAACACACACACGCTGCTATGCTGATGCACGTGCCGGTGTGTGTTTTCTTGTGTTTTTGTTACGCTACTGTATGTTATGTTATGCAGCACTCCATTAATCCAAATTCTCAGTTGTCCAGATCACTGGGCTTTTAGAAGTACAAAGAAAAAAGCAACGTCAGCAAGTCTCAGGTGACATTTGAATATGAATGACCCTCAGGGGTTAAAATGTCTGACTCTTCGCTTGTCATTAGGAGTGTCAAAGCCTCATGAATTAAGGCCGAAACATCAAGACAAAATAGCCTCCTACATGCCTTTGACTCATCACCTCGCTATATGTCACGTGCTGAAAGAGACGCTACCTTTCACCTGCAGTGTGTAGAGATAAACATCATAAATCCCCCAAAAAGCCACTGCCATAATAGTCACAATACGAAAATAAGATCTGTCCCCCTTCAAGATGAGCTTTCACGCAGCTGAACTCGGTGTATTTGTGAGAAATAAATGATGCCCAGTTACAACAAGACCCCTTGGTGTTCATAGCAAAATAAAATACAAATATGACTGCCAAAAATGCCCTCTGAGAAAATTACAGAAAATGAAGATTTGCAGTTTTACTCCCATCAGACCCTAATAATATTCTCTCTAATGGTAGAATATGTCTCTCTTGTTCAAAAGGTTATGATGACATAGTCCCATAAAGACTGAAGAATGTTCCAAAATTGTTTGTAAAGAGAAGCGGCTTCTCAAGGCCTCTGATGATGATTTTTCCACACAAGATAAAAAGAAGAGTAGAAAGGGCTACCTACAGCAATGCTGCCTACTAACATACCAAGGTTGGCAAATATTTTGATGAAATCACTTATGAGTCTCTAAACCTGACAGTTCCACATTTGCAAATAACAACTCTGAGTTATGCTTACACTTGTAAACTTTAAAGCAGCTGTAATCAGCTATTTTAGATATAAACTCAATGGACTGACTCTGTGTAGTGTGAAAGAGATCGATGGTGGGGAGAAACTACCAAATTAATGTATCTCTGTGGTTCTCTTCAGCTTTGCAAAGCTTTTAGTTTACTTTTCTGGCCTACAGTCTTTGTTTTTTTTTTTTTTGCTCACGACTGTCATAGCAGGCAGCTGTTATTTAATTGAAAGGCTCTGATAAACCCTCTGTACGCTACCTGTCCAGCACTGAACGACAGAAAGATATATTCAGCGACTAGATGGTGAACACCATGGAGAATATAGCAGCTGAAGAGCCAGATGTTTCCCTCTGGGGTTCTGTGGATTTTCTAATGATGACTTGAAGCTGTTGTGTAGTTGTAGCTGTTCCAGGTTGTAACCTGTAGGTTCGTTTTCTTTTTCTTTCTCTTATATTCTGCAAAACATATTTTGTTGAGGATAGAATCAGATTCTATAGTGCTACTATTATTTTGTCCACACCCTGCATCTGTTACTGAGCAGGGACCTTGAGGACCAGCCTGTGACCCATAGAGGTGATGAGTCCTTCCTCTGGTAGAAATCTAACAATACTCTTTTCCTCCTAATGTTGAGGGCGGCATGAAAATATCTGTGTGTTTAATGTCATGTGGGAAGAAACAGCAGCGCCTAGAGAAAATCCACACAGAAAGGTCTTAGCAAGTTGAACCCAGAACAAAGGCAGATTAGTTCTTATGACATTGAAAGTTGGAAACTATTCTTGGCACCTTAACTCAAAGCGTCCCTGAATCCTATCCTCATCCAAGCAAAGAGCAGATGTTTGCATTTTATTTGCTCAGGTTATACCACACTGGCTTCATAGGCAATTTCATTAGAGAGCCAGTCTCACTCAATTGTCCACCCACTGTCACTGATTCCACTAGTGTCACCAATGATGAGCAAACAGCAACTTTTAATGTTTGAATTATTATTATTATATCATTATGTGCAGTTTTGTGTAGCCTGCTGACCACACTAATTTACCTGTGGTGTTTTCAAAAGACATCACCATCATAAATAACACTCACCACTACTTAGATAACAACACTGAGCTCTATAATCCACTAACCTGTTATTGTGTTTCAGGATCACTACATCACCAGTAAGACACACAGTAAGTGGCTGACTGCTGGTTTTAAAAGACCTGCTCAGTAGTTTCATGAATATATTGTGCTAAAATGAAGTTTATGACCCACATCTAAGAGTGGTCTAAGAATTCAGACTCATAAAGGCAACCTTCTGATGTGTACATGATTAAACGTGAATCCCCTGAAGCTACACAATTACGTGTAAAACTATGAATGTTTTTTTTTTTTTTTTTTTTCCACTTTAGAAATGCTTCATGCTTCATATGCATGGCATATAGTTTTAACATTATGACAAGAAGTAACATGATCCTTAAAATGTTGCTGTTATTGTTTGTAATAGGTTTGGAAGAATTTGTTTCATATTCCGCACGTTCTCGAGCCTGACTCGTTTTAAACCGGCCCCACCAAACCTGCACGGTGTTCATTTGTTTTTTAGTGTTGCTGTATCTACTCACCCCAACCGGTTGAGGCAGAGGGTCAAACTAAGTGCGGTTCTGCTGGAGTTTTTCTTCCGTTCAAAGTTTTTCCTCTCTACTGTCTCTAAGCGCTCGGTCTTAAGGGATTTGTTGGGCTTTCTATGCAAAGTGCCTTGAGGTATTTTTATTGTGATGCACTATACAAATAAATTGAATTGATTGAGGTTGAAGTGTTCTCAATGGAAAGTATCTAATATTCACTGTCTTTAAAATACAAAGCTGCTGTATTGTAAAGTTCTAACTGGGGTCCATTATATAAGGAAAACACCAGTTTTATTAATTAGTTACTTAGAAATTACATTTTAAAAAAACCTTTACTGACTAGCAGTACTCAATACAGACTCAAATGTTATCGTTCCTAGGAATATTGTCAACACAGCTCTACTCTTATTTTGTGGTTGCTTTTTAATATCCCCACTATGTGAGTTGTTGAAATTTCTTTTTTTGTGTGTGTTTTTTCACAGAATCCTAGCTCTGCGTGGGCTTGATAGTAGAGAAGGGATTGGACTGATAGAAGTTTTATGTAAAAAAATAAAAGGGTTGTTGCTGCCTCAAAGAGCAGCCTTGCCTTTACAGCAGTCTTCTGAATCCCAATGAATATTGTTTGGCCTTGTTCAAAAATTAATTTTACTCCATATTTCAACATCTGCCATAGTGTCAACTTAATTTAACTATGATGGCATAACTGATTAATGGTGTTTTTTGCATTTCTTCATTTCTTTCACCTTTATCATCTTTTTTTTTGAATCATCCATCATACATACTGACTTTCTCTTTCTGTCTATCCATCTTCCAGGGGCTGGTGTTTTCTTCTTGTCCTGTTCAGAAGGAGAACAGATCAGTTTCCTCTTTGACTGCATTGTCAGGGGCATCGCCCCCAGCAGGGCCGTGCATGGCCTGAGACCTTCACTGCCAGGTGAACATACATGTGCTTGCATTAAAACGCATATATGCAAAGAAAGACATACCAAAAAACCAAGCAGGGAGGTGTGCAATTATAACTGTACAATGGATATAGGAATTTTGCTGTTTTATCCACACTAGTAAAAATGACAAATGAGGCCCACTGCTCTGAACTAAACACTGAGACACTTTGGTGTGTGACTTATAAAGGTCTACTGCCTATTTGGTGTGAATATTTAGTATTTGTGTCAGGCACCATGCAGAAACAGAAACACCACATACTTAAAGTCCTGAAGGTCATTATGTGCATTCAGGGTCGTATGTTTGTGTGTGATCTGTGTGCTGTTATTTTCGTAGTCTTTCTGAGACCACAAATATGGGAACAGAAGGGTTGTAAGCTGAACAGGAAATACTTACACAGAAAACATATCAGGGATGTGACAACAGCTGTTTCTCCACGGCACTATAAATGATTCAATACTCCACTGGGCAGCCTGAAGCAATCTGCTTTCTTTTTCTGCTCATCAGCTAATTTCAGAGGGCAATATTATACTTTTAAAATTGTAGATCCTTTCCAGATTTACCAATTTAACACAACACATATGATCAACTGACAAAGTATGATACATAAAGATGGCAGTGCCCACCATTGCCTTTGTTCCACCTAATGAGCACTTTTATTTTACATGAGCTATTGCTGCTGTAACTTAGATCCATGTACTGATCATATATTTAGATCTATACATTTATTGTATTAGTCAGTCAGCATTAATATGTAAATTCCTATAGGAGGGGATGAAACAGACAAATACAGGTGCTACAGATGTATAGGTGAAGGAGAGTTGGGCCAGAATTGGACTGATGGGGGGGTGGATGAACAGCATCCAGGTTGAAAGTGACCAGAGGTAAACTTTAGCTTCTGTGCAACCTTTATTCTAGTGTCAGCCAACCGGCGTCAATGTGCTCTGGGCCCCCCTGTAACCCCACGACATTCAGTACTGTGCAGCAGATATAATTAGCATAGACTAGCAACGTTAGCAAATGTTAGCTGACACCTCACATAGCGTAGTGAAGAAACTTGGCATCTGCACGTTAGCGGTAGCTGCTGCAGTCCAGAGGCAGAGATCCAGGGGTTAGGTTTTTGACACCTATACACAAACAAACGCTCTGACCCACTACATACTGGCACAGCAGCACACAGGGTGTATTTATAGCAGGAATTAAGTGTGTAATTGGCAGAGTTTTACATTAAATTGATGCTCCAAATTGATAGGTCCAACCTATAACCTCCTCTGGGACATGTTAAATTTACAAGCTGGTGTAACAGTTGGAGACACACTCATGTCAGACATTTCGATGAGAGTCAGTTGCATAAAGTAGCACTCAACTGTCTATAAATTATATTAATATTAATTCAGTGTATCATATTTTTATCATTATTTGACTTTATACACATCAGCCTACATTTTACAGAATGAAAAATTGTATCACTGAAGAAATATGTAACACATTCAACACAGCTCAGCAGCTGCATTACATAGCCTCTGGGATAAACAATGTATTGTATCTAGTGGTGATTATAGACCTTGAGACTGACTCTGTGCTGAGCTTCACTCTTAAACATTTAGTCTATCAGAAGATTCTTTTTCCACACTGAACTGATTTATGTAAAATGGTAGTTAAATGTAAAAGTGAAATTATATTGTAACATTATCAGTTTTGCTCATCCACCTGTGTAGTGGCTTCATTCCCACCGTGTCTTTATGATAGTGCCTTGTGTCTGTGTGTGTGTGTGTGTCTGTGTCTGTGTGTGTGCGTGTGCGTGTGTGTGTGGTATGTACAAACAACAGATCCCAGTGCTGACCCTGCCTCAGCAGAGGAACGAATCAGCCAGGAGGCGTCGGAGCTGGAGAAAAGACTCAGCATGTTGTCTCAGTGCAGCCTGGCGAGCAGCACAGGTGCATTTCTCTATAAACATCACATGAGTTTCTATATCAGTAACCAGCATTTAGCACATGATCACTCTGCAATGTGTCAGAGGGACTATACGTTATCTTAGGGTGCTCACATGTTGATGCGTATTCTTTTGAGATTTGATGAGTTTCTTACCATTGCACCCTGTATGCATTGGTTTACTTGCCTTCTGTCCCCACATGGGTTTAATCAATGGCTTATATTCCTGAGATTATTCTTTGAACGTTTGAGTTAGAACTTTTGGAGTATATTAGTCTGAAACATGAAGCTCAGTATAGTTAGAGGTCTCATGAGTCACTAAGTGCAGAGAGAGTTTGGGGGAGAAAATCTTTGTGCCCTCAACTTGAACTGTAGTAAATGAGAGCAGTTAGTTGAAAATTGATTTCACACATAAAATGTACTTTTTGTACTCAGAGCCAAATTAAAGGCATAATTTATAAATTACTAACTAAATGTCCTGTATGTAGGAGTTTTCTACACCTTCTGGTTGCATTTCAGTGTTTATCTGTGCAGATTGATCAGTAAATAATTTTTATCAGTTTTTAACAACTTTCCCGCCCTCTTCAGCTTCTACTTATAGCAGCAGCACATCTGTTGCCGGGGACGATCACAGCAGCATCTCCAGCTCCTCCTCCAGCCAATCAGATACAAGCTATGGAACCAGACACTCGTTTTGGGTGGAGCCATTATCAAGATCACACCTCTCCAGCGAGACAGCGTCAAGCTCCTGCACACCGAAGGCCTTGACCGGCTCAGATGACCGGCTTTATGCTGCTCTGATGGCTGGTTCTGGGACCCGGCCATCTTCTGCCCAGCTTCAAACTCGTGGTCTCCATGACAGTGGACGACAGAGCTCATTGGACAGTGGGATTGGGATTGGGATAGCGACAGGCAGTCAGTCGTCTTACTCAGGGAGCTTCTCCTCATGTACGGAGAGTTTGGAGATGGCCAGCCAGGAAGGAGCAGAGGAGTTTGGCTCCGAGGCCCGTCTGCCAAGTCCTCCTCTTCCTCCTCCTCATGGCCCTCCCCCCACTTCTTCACCTCCTCCTTTCCCTTTTCAGTCCGTATTTAACTCAGAGCACAGTTCTGCTGCTACCACCACCTCCTCCTGCACGTCCAAGTCTAACTCTTGTGCATCTCGTAGGCACAGCGAGGAGTACCAGATTCCCAGCCTCCTCAAATTGTGGTATGACACCCCCAGGAGTCTGCTCCAGACGCTGTCCCTGAGTGATCCATCAGCACAAGCAGGCCTGCCAGAGCTGGGCAGGAGCAGCAGGTGTCGTGAAGAAGGAGGTCGTAATCAGGACGGAGGACGGAGGGCTCAGCGTCAGGGCAAGATACAGCGCTCACACTCCTGGGACAGTGAGAGGGCGCTCCCTGTGGACATTGAGGGGAGGTCCACACCCAGACCCCTGCTGACACCTGGAGACTTGGTTTGTGAAAAAACACAGGTAGTGGTAGTCTCACACTCTTTCAGTACATCAGTAAACCAATCCACCAGCTAAGTAGAATATCAAAGGGAGTATGTGTACATCTATAAAGCCCTGCTCAGAAATTGAATCAGTGATTGATATTTTACACAAGCTCTGTTAAGAGGACCATAGAAAATATGATTTTTGGAACTTTTTCTTAAGACTAGAGTCTAATCACTCTGAGAGACTTTTGTAAATCAAATTATAATATGGAAAAAAAAAACCCCACAATAATGTAAGCAGATTTTCATCATTGTGTAAATAAAACTCATTGCTATAGAGACATTTTCTAATCTCCTTGTTCTCCTTGGGAGCTGTATTTGCATGTTAACATTTGCATTGAGCAGTGAAATGAAACCAAGTATGTGCAAAAATCACCATGCTTAATCATTTCCTCCTGCTCTTGGGTTTACTCTCACAGATGCTAATCTCTCTTTAATGTGTGTGTCTGCATTTATTAAGACCACAATATATTTTAAATTCTTGTGGGACCTTATGTAACTGTCCCTTGTGGTCATAAGTTAGGATGAGCCTCTCTTTAGGACTGTGGCTCAGATGTTAAGTTGGCATCTGTTGCCATAGATATTTTGTTGTGAGGCACTGCTCTAAATTCTAGTGTCCTGGAGCAAGGTCACTTTGTTTTTCTTTGCTCTTACTAACCAACAAAAGTCAAGACCCAGGTCTTTATATTTATGCAGTGATAGATTTGGGGTTTTTGAATGCTAGATACATTTATTCTTATTTTACATAAATCAGCTAAAAGTAAATGTACTCGATCCACAGAAATATGATCAGTGTGGCTGATATTATTATATAGTACAATGTCAGTGTCACTACTGATCCATTAATGTGTAAACAACATAATAGTGTATCCTGTTGAGGTGGAGCTACAGTATGTGAACCCCTTGGAATTAAGTGATTTCCTTCATTAATGTGACATAAGATGGGATCTAATCTTTATCTAAATCACAACAATAAACAAACACAACATGCTTGAGCTGATAACACACAAGTCTAATTTCTCATGTGTTTTTTGAACATACCAATTAAACATTCACAGTGCTGGAGAAAAAATGTAATTACTTCAACCAAAGCTAAATAGAGTCAGTAGTTTGCTCACCTGGAGTCCAGTTAATAAAATGGGTTTGGAGCAGGGGTTTAGACCTATCTCTGAAAACAGATGATCAAGAGTAGTTGATCTGCAAAGTCATCTCAAAGTGTTTAGGCATCAGTCAGTCCACAGTTAGACAAACTGCCTATAAATGGAGACACTTTAGTACTGTGGCCCAAATGTAAGTCTTTGAACAGGCAGGGCGTCCATGGCAGAACATGATGGAGGAAGAAAAAAAAAAAAAAAACATTGCTGTGCCCTGAAGTTTGCCAAAGATCACCTTAGCAATCTGCAGTGCCACTGGGACAGTGTTTTGTGGGCTGAAACAAAAGTTGGATTGTTTGGGAAGAATACTCAGCACTATGGTGCAGTCAGTCGGCTGGTCCAAAATCCTCCTGGTCTGATCCAAAGCTACTGAAAGTGCTTGCTTGAAGTTACTGCTGCCATAGAAGGCTCAACCAGCTATGGACCCCAAGGGTTCACTTAATTTTTTTTCCAGCACTGTGAATCTTTGATGGGTGTGTTCAGTAACAACACTAGAATTGTGTGTGTGCTATCAGCTTAAGCACATTGTGTTTGTCTATTGTTGTGACTTAGATGAAGATCAGATCTGATTTTATGTCACATTAATGCAGAAAACCAGTTAATTCACTTTTTCTCACAACTGTAGTTCTACTTTATAGTTAAGTAGATCAGTCCAGTGGTTCCCAATCGATTGTCTTTTTTCATTGTCTTTTTTCAATTAATTTTGCTACCCATCCATACCTTTGAGCTACAGCTTGTTCAGGACTGTTAAACTGGGGAATGTGGTTGGAAATGATTATATATATACTTTTCTAACATTGTTGTGTGGCCTCTGTAGCCTCTTAAACTTTTGCTATTTCTCTATTACATAATTTTGCAGTGTTTTAGACTGATGCACCAGCAGCTCAAGCAGCAATTATCCAGCCCCTTTACATACACGCTGCTACTTGATATTCACCCTAATGCCTTACTTGGGTGGCTGCCTTTGTAATTGTGATTTACAGTAGCCAGTGCCTTAAAGCCTTTTGCAGATGAAAACACTGCAATACGCTGAGCAGGGCTTTCCACAGGAGCAGAGAAGCAGGAGGCCTGCTATCTAAACACCATCATTTCTCCATAGAGCTTAATGTGATTCAAACTACCAGCAGCATACATCATTAGCATTACAACACAGTGCTTTAACAACAAAACCTTATCATAAAATGTGTTAGCTTGCTCATAATGTACCACACAGTGCATCATGGTGGCTGCCTTCCTGCACTCACAGCAGGCCTCCTCACTCTTCCACATGGGCAGTTTAGTCTCCGGTCCAGTCTTTGGCCTGAAAACCACAGGGACTGGAAACATGGTGAGAGTGACAGAAGCGACCGTGAATCAGAGCTAGTTCCTTCTCTCTGTGAGGGCACGCAGCCCCCTGCTGAGCCACTGCCCTGCCAAAAACAATAAATGTTAAAAAAAAAAACAAATAAAAAAAAGTGTGGGTTTCCATTAGTCTGGAGCTGGTGTTGTTTTTCCTTTCGATACTACTTGAAACCTGAAAAGCTCTCAGATGAGACTTCCCCATGTTTTGTGTAATTAATTTTCTGATGAGTTTTGAAAAGCGCTTCCTCCCTTGAAGTGATCAAAATTATCATCGGAGCAGGCGAGGAAGCAGCATGTCTTTGTGATTTCTGACAGCTTGTGTAGGAGTGTGTGTGTGTGTGTGTGTGTGTGTGTGTGTGCGTGTGTGCGTGTGTGTGTGTGTGTGTGTGTGTGTGTGTGTGTGTGTGTGTGTGTGTGTGTTCCTTATACGGCATGTGTGAGTTGCAGACAGAGAGCAAAAGGGGGGCAGAGAAAGTTAACGAGTAGTGATGAAACCATCAGAAACCCTTGGAGGGGAGAATACTGTTGTATGAGACAAGTTTCCTTTATTCATCATTGCTCTATTCTGAACTGTCAGCAGGTCAGTGTGTTGAAAACTCCACACCCTTCATGTCGGGTAATGAGACGATGCCTGATCCCAAAGGCTCTATTATGTCCACTGAAACAAAACTGTATGATGGATACTATTCCTGAAGCTCCAGCCTCCTGCATTATTAGCTGCTGTGTGGGCAGGAGAAAACTGTAAATTGGGACTCACTGGTAGATTTGTCATACTCAAACCGGGCGCCTCTTTGTCTCCCATCACCTCCTCTGGAGGTGTCAGCTCAGCCCTGTATCACCCTCTTTACCTCATGAAGCCTGCCCTGGGCAGTTTCTCTATCTCATTTATCACTAAAAGCTGCTGTTTTCCTTTAAGTCAGTAATGTTAAACACTGCAGTGAAAGATTATTCACCCTGCCTACATTTTTGTCTCTTCCATCAGTACTGTCATGGTGTCAACTACATCACACCAGAGCAGTGGAGGTCTGCGAGGAACGGTGGCTTGACACAGGTATGATTCTTATCTGCCACATTTTATCTCGGGCTGGACAGGAGCCATAAAAAGAGCTATTGCATATTGACAATATGTGACTGCCTGAGACAAATTCTTCCTCTTACTAATGAATAGTTGAATTCATAAGGAATAAGACACACTGTTCATTTTATTACATTGATGTTGCACTACTTAAAACACTGTATTTTAACAAAGCAAGTGACTCACGAGATTCATGGGAAAGGAAGGCAAATCCAGAGTGCCGTTCTCTTGTATTTACCTCTTGTAGCTACTGTACATTGTCCACTGTTCAGCAAACTTTATCACATGAGCATATTTCTTCAAAGGGATACAGGAAAGGCCATGTTGTATAAGTTGTTTTAACTAATTCTAGAAGGCTTTAAGATAAAACCTGTGAAATAATCTTTATCTCTTATTTTGTAGATCACCACCTCACCAACAGGTCTGTCACCTTCTGAAGATACACAAGGTGTGTTTGTGCATGCAACATTGTGCTTGTGTCTTGTGTTTGGTGGAAAGTAAATGCATAAATACCCAAGTGCTCAAGTAATAAATACATGTAAATACATAGTAAATACATGACCTAAACCATCTTTCTGTATATAATAATTAAATATTACTCTTTTTGGAATTTAAAGGACATTTTTTCAGCTTCATGTAAAAGCAGTTGCTGTGTTTCACCGTTAAGTTTACTAGAAAATGTATTGTTGTAGCTGTGCTTTCCTGGAGACAAACTGCTCCTGATGATGTATTAAGTAAAACTGAAAGCTCGAGACTAAAACAATGTCGCTGTCATTTTTTGGAATAATCTGCTAATGGTCACTTTCACTTCAGCGAGTGTTCTTTCATGCAGAACCGTCTTGTAATGGAGTATTTACACAAACTGTATCGATGACAGAAACTAACGTGCTAAACATTTGTTCCCAGATCGTCCTGTGTGTGTGAGAGAGAAACATGTCGTCTTTGGGGAGGCTGGTAATAAGTTCTGCTCAGCTGAGAAGAGGTTGCTGCCCTCTGGGCCACCCTCTGCTCCTCCACCTCTGCCTGCGACACCGAGCACATATAAGCCAACACCAGCCTGTGGGGTTTTTTTTTTTTGTCAAGGGCAGCTTAGTGATATACTGACACTTTATCTGGGAAGCCACTTTAATCACTCTCCTTTTGGATTGTTCCTTCAGGTATGTTCCAGTCTCCTCATGAAGCTCCTCAGTCTGTCACTGGGCTCCGCAGTGACAGCACTGTTAATTATGTCAACATCCCCATTAGCGCCCTGCCAGCTAAAACTAACAGTGAGCTCCTCTACATGGAGCTGGACCTGCGGGAGCCCAGCTCAGCCAGAGTCTCCAGTCCTCACAGTGCTGTCAGAGGTAACCTTTTTCAGCTCTCGTCTTAAACTGCCATTTTAGATCTATACTTGATCTTTCCTGCAGTTCTTTCTGTCCTCTGCGCTAACAACATTTGCATCCCATGACACCACCACACAAAGGTCTGATGCATTGTAGAATATAGTACACTGTATTTATTTATAGGTTCTCGAAAGGTGTGTTCCCAAACAATATGGTCAAATTCTCAGCCAACACACTATTTCAAAAAAATATACTAATGTACATTTGGTTTATTTGTCAGTATACTGCTACTGCTGCTTGTCTTCCTCCTGTCTGTTCTTCAAAAGTGTGTAAAATGAAAATGTGTTTACAGCAATTAAACACCATTATTGCTATGTACAGACAGATCAGTACACTTAAAGAATGGAAGAGACAATTTCTTCATGAAACAGAATTTTATTTTTATTGCCACTTTAGAACCAAATTTATGTAGCATAATCACATTTGTAACTAAAAAGAAGCAATTAAATTCAATAAAATGACATATATCATGTACAACAGTTTAGATGTATTCAAATTTAAAAGTGTGAATTGGCAAACTAAAGAAACCATCTTAACCCAAAGTCATTTTATGTAAATCACAAATGAAACAAATGCTTTAGGGACATTAAGAGCACTATCAAATTGGAATATGTTCTTATAGGAAATGGTGCAGGGTTGAGTTACCGAAGTGTCGAAGGAACTGAACAGCATAATTTTCATGTATATGACCATGCTACTGACAAACGTTTTCTCTCATCTCCCCCTTTGCCACTGGCTTCCTGACCAGAAGAGGGCTCGAGCACATACGCCAAACTTGACATCACTGCCATGGCTCAGAGAGTGGGGGCGGAGCATGTTCAGGGCAGGGAGGGCAGACTGAGTCAGCTGGAGAACAGGTGGGAAGGATCACCAAACTGACTCTGCAACGCCTAAATGGATGGCACTTCAGAATACTTCTTACTGCTGATTACCTCCATTTGATTGAGGAAGGTAAAATGCTTTAATGGTCATTACTCAAATACACAAACAGTTGTGCCAATGCAGAGAAATTCCTGCAAACAATCCATTCCACTGAGACGTCTCTTATGCAGCTGCCATTTGGATGTTTTTTTTTTTTTTTGTGTTTTGAGTAAATGTTATAATTTCATAAGTAGTGAAACTGGTGTTGCTCTTTTACCCTAGAAATGTTACTGATGTTTTGGCTGCATGGCACTCAAGTATGCACAGGCTGCTGTCAAATGAAGAAACTTGAGCTTCAGTCCGAACACTGGCAGAAAATGGCATTGAAAGTATTTACTACTGCAATCACAGAGAGAAGGTTATAGGGTAAGGTAGCTGTCAAAAAATGTGTGTGTGAAATCCAGCAAATATTTGATGTATCTAATATGGCAGACAAAGAAAATATTACAGATATGCAACATAATTAGGTAAAAGAGCATCAAGAAATCAACTTTGAACGCATGTGCAGTAGAATCAATGCATCATGACCCCCAGACATGACATATCGACTCATGGTGGTCAGTTCGTAATGATAACGAAGAAGCAGATTTTTAAAGTTGTTAAATTTTGAATCATACTCTCACAGAGACACGCTACATATACATGACTTGGCTTACACAAATGTTTAGAAAAACACAATTTTGTGTAAAACATTTATAAACAACCAAAGACTAATGCACATGCATGTAGTACAAGTTCTTTGACAGCTACTTTACCCCATAGATAATCAGTAACTATCCAGGGTATCACATTGTGTAAGATGGAATTTCTTTTAAGTTTGCCTAAATGTTATCATTTAACTTACTAAATGTTTTGGTGTGTCTATATTATTATTGCCCCTTCAACCAGGAGGTCACCAAGTGCCATATTTATCACAGGTTTGGAGCAGAATATGATCACACAATGGGATGAAGTGCTTCTAATCAATATCTTACAATCAACTGCTAAGTCCCAGCTTCCTTGGCTATCATTCCATATCAGGGCTTAAAAGAATTTGATTGACATAAGCAGCTCAGAGTTATATGTCGGCTGGAAATTACATTAATCCAGGCCTATTTTACTCAAGCAGGACATGACTGAGTAATCAGCTAGCCACTAACATTACTCATCACAGCAATCAATGTCTCTGCCTCTAGTCTGTGAGAGGCCAGGAATTGATTAATGGCAAAGCATTGTGTATGTGTGTGTTCCAGTTTCTCACTCCCTCTTGATATCATCAGGACAAATTGTCCAATATTTGAGGCTAATTTATTTTTATGGTGGTGGTTCCGCATTGGTGCCTCTAAGGACGAGATGAGGTGGAAGGAACAACAGGAGGAAGACACAACATGAGGATAAGTCAAAAAAGTTTTCCCAAGAAGATCCTATTAATGACACCACAGGGACACTTTCTCTACAGCAAGTGTAAAATATATCTGCTTTTGTTTATGCCAAGAAAATATGAATGATCTTAAACTATATTTTTAATATATTACTGTTTGTATGTTGACAACTTTATCTTACTGAACATTAAAGATTGCTGTTTCAGTGCTTCTTACTCAAATGTGCAAAGCATTCTTCACTTTCTATTCATCAAATAACAGCTGCAACATTATGATGCTTCAGCAGAGCAGCACAGCATTTATTACTAGAAAAATTGCCTGGCCACAAATATGCCAATTTTCCTATGAGATGAAGTACTAGTTGGTTGCCTGACTCAACAGCAAAACTACATGACCTGGCTAAGAGTGACTCAGCTGCTACTGTCCATCCTTCAACAACCACCTCCACAAAAGTTGGCTTTCTTGGAGAACGGCCACATTTTCATGCAGACGTATCCACATTTGTTGTTAGTTGTGATACTAAATGTTGCTATGAGGTACCAGGCCATTATGTAGCTGTTTCTGTTTTACTTTATCTGTACTTGGATAATGTGTCTGATCTGACTTATATATAAGTCCAGGAAATATCTCTTTTGTTTAGTATCTACAAACAGCCCACAGTTCAACCGATTGATTAGCAAAATCAACAGCTAATAACACTATAAAAGTAGAAAACGTTGTGTGGAAAACGCTGATTCTTTTTTAAAGTGGGTGAAGGGGAATGAGCATACTTTGTGTGTGGTTGCAAAGGGAATTATTTCAGTTCGTTTCACCTTCACAGATGTGATGACCAAGACTGACTCTCAGAGCTCATTGTGTGCGAGTCCCTGTTGAGAGATCTTGTTCGACAAGTCCTGCATATGTTTCTTCATCTGAAATCAAGACAAAGAATCTGCAGTCATCATCAACACAGTGTCTCCAGTTTACTGTACTAATGTGATGTGGCCTAACTGCAGACAACCAATCTGTAGCTTTCCATTGTGGATGGGAAATTTACAATCAAACAGCTCTATAGAGACACAATTAAGTTCAAATTAAAAAAAAAAAAAACATGTTCCACTTTAACAAATGAAACAAATTTGACAGGGGAATGAGAAGTGTATTGTCACACATCACTGCAACAAAATCTTGAAAAAAGGTCACGCTAGCCACGCCAAGTGCTCTTTGGAGCTCTTCAACAGTTTTGAGCAGCCTTTGGTTTATTGCCAAAACCTCTTGTGTTGTAATTTCAAAATGAGAGTCTTACCCTGCTATGACAGGAACAACATGAGCTGTTGTTAATATTGCGTTGTGTCAGCAGCATAGTGCTGTTTTGTTCCATTCCTAATTTGCAATATAGATTCTAGACCAGGCCTGTTGTGAGACATTAGTATCAGTTGCTTTGTGGTGTCTGACAGCACAATGCGGAATACAATCTTTCAGCCTCTCCTTACCTTGTAGCTCATCTCCCTGGTCTTCTCAGCAAGTGTGTTGTACTTTTCCTTGTTCCTCTTGATGTGCTCTTTGTCTCCTAAAGCCTCCACGTGTTGCAGCTTCTGGTGGGACAGCTCCAGTTGCTCCTGGTAATGGCTGTGCTTCTCCACCTTGGTCTCAAAATGATGCAGCTCCTCCTAAATGAACAAGGAAAAGATGGAGCACACAGAGGAGTGCAGTTTAGATCACCTTCAATTACATGCACAGCTGCCCAAGGGAGCTCGTATGCAGGTAGTGGGTAGAGAGGTAATGCCACACAGAAATTTCTAACAGTCTTTCTCCTGTGATACAGCTGACCTTGGAGCCAGATTTCTTAAAAAGAAATTTAAATCGAGTTGTTCACTGCATTCATCTGCTCATGGGACAAAAGCTGAAGGCAGCACAATGAGTGATAGGACAGTGGAATACTTCTGCATTTCATACTTCTGCTCAATGCATAAAATGCACTCATAAGGTATGCTCTCTGCTTTAATGCTCACCATACACAAGTAGTGCCAGCTTGCAAGTGCACTACTAACAATAATGGCGGTGTTCTCAGAAGAACATTTGATTAAAAAGTTTCTAAGAATTACATTAGACTGATAAAAAGTGGCATCTAAAAACTAATTGGTGAGAGTTGACGGATCCAAAAAACTGTCAGCAGAGATTAAGAGCTACCTTGATAGAGTCCAACTCATCGTCGCTGAGGTTGGCTCTCTTGGCAGCCTCCCAGAGTTCAATTACACGGGGCTCCCGAAACTCTACAAGGAAAGAGCAGACAGATGAAGAAATTAACAGCCCAAGGAGTCTCACCAATACATGCACACTCAAGACGGAGAGAGATTTGAAGAGATGTTTTATAGGATGTAGGCATAACTACAAGTTACCCTAGCTGCTCCGTCATTTCATATTTACACATAATTTGAAAGATGAAAACTCACACCTCAGCATAAGGTGCTGTCATTCCTGAAGTCCTACAAAATGCATGAATAACAAACTCCAGCAGAGAAAACAGAAATGAGATTAAGAGATGTTTTGCATGAGACAAGGCAGGAAGAGAGGGGAGGATGAGTGAGAAACAACCTGGAGGGGAATGAGGAAATAAAGGAGTCGGCATGAATCAGCAGAAGGAATATCGCCTTCATATAAACTCCCCAGCAAACTCAAACTGCAACCCCACACAAACTGAACCAACAGCACCCAGTATGAAAGATAAATGACCATAAACTAGGAAATGAAATCATGAAAAACAAATGTTTTCTGAGTTAAAATGCACAAGGACAAGCTGGTTTATGTCACTGGATGGATGCAAGAGTGTGATGTTGTGAGAACACACACCCTTTTCATTTTAAAGGCATATTCAATTTGAAACTACAAACAACTTAATCTTAAGTCATTGCATGTCAGTGCTCACCAACTGCATTATGACAGTGTGTGCAACTGTGATTACAAATCACGATTTAAGTTGATGAGATAAATGCAACGAGAGACTGAGACCAAACTGTGTATGTGTGTGTTTTCTGTCTCACCACTGTCTTCAGTGAAGCCCTCGTGGCTGAGCTTACGGAGACGCTCGAAGCCTTGGTTGAGGTCTCTCATTTTCTGCTTCAGCTCCGTGTGCTTCTGGTGCAGCACATGCTCTTTGGTGTCACCCTCCAGAGGGGAGATCACATTCTTGTGTATTTCTGTTGAGGCAAACAGATGGACCAGAACATAGACAGGAGAGGTGATGGGGCAGGTTAGGAGTCAAAAGCCGACGGGGGTGGGTGGGTGGATTAGATGGGTGCCAGGGCAGACGAGCGGAGAAAATGGAGTGTTGTGAAAAGAAACCATGAGGAAGAAGAGGAAGCATGGAAGAAAATAGAGCAGAAAATTAAAGCAATCAAAAGAGACAAAGAAAAGCAGCATTTAATAATGAGAGCTTAGCCCAAACCACAAAATAACCTGTTTAGGACATTTCGTAGGACTGGCTTTTTCTCCATATATCACATTTATTTCACCATAAGAACATTGAGTAGCCTGTGATCTTAATCTTTTTGGTGAAGCTGTCTAAGCTGTTATGAGGTTACTGCCTGTCTTACTCTGACAAAAAGCAAAGTGGTAAAAAGTGAAATAAGGCCAAATGGACACTGCTGCACCGACTGAATGATAAAGCTTGATAAAACCAAGACAGAATGAAGACCGTGCTACCAGATAGGAGGAAGTGTTGGAGGTGCATGGAGACGCCTCTCAAGGCAACATATGATTGGCTTAAAATTTAACTGCATCAGACAAGCAGAAAAATACCCCTGGCCTGTTCTGGCAGAAACGTTAGTGCTGTGGAGTGCTAACGGAGAAGTTCTGGAATGAAACAGATGCAAAGTGTCAATCATGTCTGAAAGAGACTTGCCTGTCCTCCCTGCATCACTCTGAAACACAGTAGGGCCTGTCAGCTCAGCTTAAAATTCACAGCTTAATGTGACGTGACAAGCACTGACAGAGCAGAGGGCGGTGGGTGGCAACGTGCAGTCTGATACCTGCCACCTACATACATGACCATAAGATTGAACAAACAGAGCCCATTTCAGACTGAGTTTTTGAGGTTTTTTTGCATGCATTTGCTTTGGAAACTCCCCGACAGCTACAAAAATATATAAACCTGGCCTTATTTCTCAGTAAAATTATCCATGCTTAAATTACTGTAAATGTTTACATTTTAAACTTGGTCTGGGCAGGAAGAAACCTGGAGTCCAAACAATAATCATGCATGTATATAAATACCTATGGTGGTGAAAAGTATTAAAAAAAATTGAGAAGACAGACAGCATTCAAAACTACTAGGAGAGGAGAAACCTGGCCTCAGAAAATATCAAGAACTAAGCAGAGGGAGTGATTCATGCAGCTCACCCTCAGTCCTGCTGACAGTGTCCATGAGGATGTTGTACTCATGGATCTTATCTTTGTGGTGCTGAAACTCCCTCTTAAGGCTCAGCAGCTCCTCACTGGAGAACTTTCCTGAGCTCTTGGCCTGATGAAGAAAGAGCCATCAGAGACAGTCTCAATACAAAAAGCAGTAGTGCCTATATAGGCCACATTTAAAAATCCACAGGACTGTGGTAACAAAAGCATCATTTTATAAAGAATATATGACATACAGGAAATATCAACTTTTCAAAATTGAATTTTGGAAAACTCATTGTAGAACTTTGCTCTGAACCTTAAAAACCTTTAGACTTGAATTGTGTAATTCTGGTAATTAAATTTGACAGTAAAACTTTCCATTTATTTTCTTTGCCTAAATAACTGCATCACAAATATACAAACAGTCTGCCTTGTGCACTACAGTGTAAATTGTTACATAGTTTACAGTTAAAAAATAACTTTTAAGCATCTCTTGTAAAAGGGCTTGGTGCACTTTTTAAAAAAATTCAAAACCAAGTGACATTTTTTTTTTTTTTTAGCTGAGCTGACATTAAGTCATATTTATGACTATTGTGGCAGATTTTTATCAGCAACAGGGAAAAATTCCTCAATAAAAATTATGATGGGAAAAAGATGACATGAAATTAAGGAAGAATAAATTTTAATAAATATTTTTCTTCTTCCTTTTTAAACACACCTTGTTCCAGAGTTTGTCTAGCCTGGGATCATCAAATGCGTCTGCCTCTTTGGTGTCATGGTCCTTCAAGTAGTTGCTCTCCAGTGGCCGTGTGTCCCTTTTCCCATCCATCCCATACTTGGCCAGGATCACTGCATAACATATCACAAAGACCTCAGTGATGCTGTGATAAATTATCCTGACGTGAGAAGAAACACCTGAGGCTGTCATCGGGTGTAGCTCTTTGATACCCCAGACTCTCTAAACAACAAATATATACTATTCATTCAAAATAGGTTCTAAAAGATTTCACATTAAAAATTAACACACCTCTTGACAGCAGCACATTATTCTTAAAGAAGAAGTACTTTTATTAATCCCCATGGGGAAATTCAATTGTTACAGCAGCTACTCTAATTAAAAGTTATTAAATTTAATATTATTTAAATTATATTGATTAATAGCAATTAAAGTAATTAAAGTAATTAACTTGTATGTAGAAAAGTAAAAGTAATTATTTATTTTTGTGTGTGTGTGTGTGTGTGTGTGTGTGTGTGCATGTGCGTTATTGTTTATATTGTGGAATTATAGTAGAGTCTTATGGCCGTGGACACAAAAGACTTCCTGAATCTCTCAGTCTTGGCTTTAGGGGGAATTAGTCTGTGGCTGAATGAACTTCCCATTCGCCACAGTTCCTCATGAAGTGGGTGGGCAGGATTGTCCAGTATGGAGTTTATTTTGTCCACCATCCTCCTCTCTGCCACAGCCTCCAGACTGTCCAGTTCCAGTCCAACAACAGATTGTGCCTTCCTGATCAACTTGTTTAGTCTGTTGGCCTCACCAGCCTTGATGCCACCTCCCCAGCACACAACTGCAAAGAACAGTGCACTCGCTACTACAGACTGATAGAACATCTTCAGTAGCTTGTTGCACACGCCAAAGGAACAGAGTCTCCTCTGCTCTGTCCTTTCTTGAAGGAGTGCATCTATATTGTTTGACCAGTCCAGTTTGTTGTTAATGTGGACTCCAAGGTATTTGTAGAAGTCCACAATGTCTACTTCGTCTCCAAGGATGGAGACAGGGACTGGGGGTCTTCCTGCTCCTTCTAAAGTCCACCACCAGTTCTCTGGTTTTCAGACAGTTGTTGTTACACTAATCAAGGCCCTGCCTCTCCAGATGGGAGTATGCTCTGTGCATTAAGTAGATGATGGCATCAGACACTTGAGACCTCAGGTGTTGCAGGACCAGTCTCTCAAACACTTTCATGACATGTGATGTTAGCACTACTGGTCTGAAGTCACTAAGGGTGCTGGGACGGTCTCTTTTTGGTAATGGGACAATACAGGAAGTTTTCCATAACTTTGGCACCTTTTTGAGCCTCAGAGAGAGGTTGAAGAGTTTCTGAAAAACCTCTGCAAGCTGTCCAGCACACACCTTAAGTACTCTGGGACTGATCTCAACTGGTCCTTTTGCTTTGTTGGTCTTTGGTTTAGCTAGTTCCTTCCTCATCTGCTCTGTGGCAAAGGCTGGGCCTGTGTATTATGTTGATGGTGAGGGCAGGGGAGGAGGTATTGGAGGTGAAGTATGCGTAAAATGTTGTACCGCTGCTGATAGAGGAGATGGCATCAGTGGGCAATGGGGAGGCAGCATTGGCAGAGATGTTGGGTGGAGGGATGTGAAGAGACCCCAAGGCATCAGCTAAGGTGGTGGAGGGAGGAGGGATGGTGTGTGAGGACAGTAAGAAGCAGAGGTGGTGTCAAATCTATTAAAGAACAGGTTAGGTTCATTAGCAAACTTTGAGTCTCCTTCCACAGCAGTGTGTGAATTCCTATGGCCAGTCATTATTTTCATCCCATTCCACACCTTTTTAATATTATTCTGTCTCAACTTGTGCTCTACTCTGTCTCTATAGAGCTGCTTTCACATACCTCTTGGTAGCAGACTGTTGTCTTACTTGTACGTTTGTACTAGATATATTAAGTTGTGGTTTGATCCACCCAGTGGGAGGAGGGCTGAAGAGCTATATGCCTCCTTCACATTGGCATAAAGGAGATCAAGAATCTTATTTTCTCGTGTTGCACAGTCCACATACTGTTTGAAGTTGGTCAGAGTTCCCAAAATACTGACATGGTTAAAATCCCTATTAATTAGTATAAGGGCACTGGGGTGTTTTGTCTGGAGATGTGTGGATGATGTCACATGCACTCTGTGCTGCAGCTGATGGAGGAATGTAAACAGTCACAACAATGGTGTGTGAAAACTCACGGGGCAGGTAGTATGGCCTCAGTCCAACCACCAACAGCTGGATGTCTGGAGTGCAGATGCAGTCCTTCACTGTTACATGTCCAGGGTTGCACCACTTGGAGTTAACAAAAACAGAGAGACCACCTCCTCTTTTCTTGCCACTCTGTTTCCCTCTGTCCGCTCGCACTAGTGAGAACCCAGGCAGTTCAAGCGAGCTGTCCGGTATATTTTCATGCAGCCAGGTCTCGGTGAGGCAAAGCAAGCTACACTCTCTGTACACTCGCTGGCTGCTAGCTAAAGCAGAAAGTTCATCCACTTTGTGGTAGAGTGACCTCATATTCCCCATAATATTTTCTGGGAGAAATGGTTTAAATCTCCTACGTTTTTCTCGATGCTTCACTCCTGCTCTGCAGCCCCTCCTACGCCTCTTCAGGTCTTGGGGGATTTCAGGTTTTATACCAAGAAACAGACTTGTTCCCTTGAGAGCTAACAGTTGAAAATATACGTTTCTGTGGCAACGGCATCCTTGTATGGATGCCGTTGCCACAGAAACGTATATTTTCTGATGCAGTTTCCATAATCTCCATATGTCTCTCCACAGGAATTAGAAGATCCCAACTCATCCACTTTCATCCGTTATCAGAGAGAAAGCATAGATCTTGACTTGATTTGGATTAACAGATGATCTAGATGATTTAGTAAAAAAACTTGCAAAAAACAAAAAACAAAGAGGAGCTGCTGTAACTGGGTGCCACCTAACAGGCACCATTCTAGACTAAAGTCACCACATGAGAACAGCAAAGAGAGTACCTGCTGAAAATTGAGCAAACGAGGCCTGGAGTCAGGGTAGCTGACGAAAACAAACTATCATATTTTTTTCTTGACACAAATAGCACACAGTAGTTGATATGGATGTGGTTTCTATTGTCCTGTTCCTAACATGAAACACTTTTAAAGATGAAACAGTGAGAGAAGGAAAGTGCTCATTTAGTCTTCCAGTCACACAACAGAAGACCTTACTCAACCCAAAATCTGGCAAATGTCTGTACAAACAACGTAACGAAAAATGACTCAAAATGCATCCAGAAACTGCCGGGCACAAACACTGGCTTTTCAGAACAGATAACTGATAATGCTGTCATTGTATGTATTTATCAATTGTCTGGAAAAAAAAAAAAAAAAGAGCATCACAATAAATTATATATCTAAAACTGTCCCAACATCTCAAAGTGTGTGACTTAAAACAGAATTGGACCTAACTCTGAAGACGCTCTGTCCTCATTATTCTACACTAGTAAATGCTTATTGCAGGAGCTGATTCAGCACTCTTTCATAACTGTAGTAAGCCATCAGTGTTGCTTATTAACTATTGATACAACATTAGGAGAGGGTCCACATGCAGGCAGATACTTTAACATGACTTACATTTTCCACACAGACATTTACAAATGTCTAGAGACAAGCAGTAAAATAAGCTTGAATTCCTACAGTAGATCAACCACTTTATCACATATCATCAGAGAAAAGTGCTGTGAAAAGGAAAGAAACAAAAATGATTTCTGAGCCAAATTAGTATGAATGAAAGAAAAGGACCAGATTCAGTGAGGAGAAGGAGACTTAAAATCCTCCTTAAAGATTTATATTTGGCCTACAAAGGAAATGGAAAGTTGTTCTACTATTGGGCAGTGATGGAGGAGCAGAGCCCAATGCAGCTGGACTGCTGCCTGAGCTGCCACAACGAGGGAAGTATCCGCTGCTTACTGGCAGAATGCTAAATGGTGTGTATTGCTGGGCCATTGCCTGAAGGTGCTGAGGTGAACGTCCCCTCACACACTGTGGTACACCAGTTTCAGGGTTTAGTCATGATTGGATTGTCTCATCCTTTTAGCATCTCAGAATAAACTGCAGGGACATTCTTCACACTTCAAGTATATAATGAATACTACATACAATCTGTGCATGGAGCTACTGAAGGGATCAAAATGCAGCCTTCACAGGAACACCAGGAAAACTAATTCACTTAACTGAATTACAAGCAAAAACATTACATTACATAAAATCTCTGGACATCTCAATTTACTGATGCTTGCTTCTGCAAATCACACTTTGTTTTTATATTGTTTGGAGAATATACCCTGACAGAATGCATTCTAAGCATCAACAAGGTGCAAAGTATTATGGGAGGTTTTTATTCCCCTAATGACAATAAACTCCATAATTAAATAAATATTTCTTTGTATGTATACTGATATGCTTGACATGCAATATTTAAAAGCTGGTATGCCTGACAATGGCTCTAGTATTGGCATAAAGGCTGGTGAGGCCAACAGACTAAACAAGTTGATCAGGAAGGCAAAATCTGTTGTTGGGCTGGAACTGGACAGTCTGGAGGCTGTGGCAGAGAGGAGGATGGTGGACAAAATCAACTCCATACTGGACAATTCTGTCCACCCACTTCATGAGGAACTGTGGCGAATGGGAAGTTCATTCAGCCCCAGACTAATTCCTCCTAAAGCCAAGACTGAGAGATTCAGGAAGTCTTTTGTGTCCACGGCCATAAGACTCTACTATAATTCCACAATATAAACAATAACGCACACGCATGCACCCCCCCCTAATAAATAATTACTTTATATTACTACATACAAGTTAATTACTTTATTAATTTACTTTATGAATTACTATTAATTAATATAATTTAAATAAGCTCAAATGTAATAACTTTGAATAACTGCTGTAACAATTGAATTTCCCCTTTTGGATTAATAAAGTACTTCTATTATTAGTTGTATTGGTTATTTTGATGGGTTTTCACATACTGCACTCTGTGCTTTGACTAAATATAACCTAACAGTTCTCTGTAAACCATTGGCTTTGAATAACACCACTAATAATGTTTCACACTTCCTCAGAGTCCAATGTGAAAGACACAAGGTCATTAAAAATCTTGCATTTTTAAAGGGAAACTTCAGCATCACTCAATACAGATTCTGATAATGAAAATTTTAAAAAAATTGTCATTAAGTTCACGGTCAGTTTTATTGATTTACATTGATTTACCCATGCCCATTTAAACCACTTGCAGTATCACTTTTGAACAAAAGGATTAGGCCTTAAGACAATATAGTTGCTGAAACACAAAAGTGTCTGCAAAATCCAGCGATAACTATTTTCAGCTTTGGAGCTGCTTGATATTTGCATTGTTTGCTTTTTGGTGAATACCATAGATATTCCTGTTGACATGTAAGCCAACATTTCAAACATAATTACTAGTCAAAATCATTAAAATGTCAGCACACGGTCTCACTGCCAAAAGCGGTGACTGAATAGTCATGGAAGACTGACTGTACAGTTAATTTAGGACAAAGTGACAAGACAGTTTAACCTATCCTTGGCTGCATGAGTGAGCAGACTGTCTTACCGTTGAAGTTACGCCGGAGCTGGGCCTCTTTCTCCCCGTTTTCATCAAGCCCTTCAACCTTCATTTTTTTCCACTGCATCTCATCCTTTTCTTGGATCTTAAGGTCGCTGTGTAGCTCGGTCAGCCGCACAGGGGACAACTGCATCTGTCAAACCAAAGAATCACATAACTTCAGTTAAATAGGGGGAGGTAGCACTGGGTGGGTTTAAGGACAGAAAAAGGCAAGCCGTTGAGGAGGGACAGGCAAAGAGTGTAAGAAATACAGTGAAAAAACAGCTGTCCTATACTAACGTCTCAAAATATAGTTTATTAGCTTTTTTGATTGATGAATACGGAAATAAATAACAGGTCTCAGAGAAACTTTGATTCAGTCAGAGCTGGACTCCTAAATCATGATAATAGAAATGACTGGTGAATTCAACAAGGCATAGTGCAGTATTGCTTTGAATGCTCTGTGACAGCAGTTGAGGTTTGACTGATTAGTTTCACCTACAAATGCTGCCTCTCATTTATGCCTTCATTTTACAGTTAGATATAATCTTCAACGTTAATGTTCTTCTTCCTAATCACTGATATATTCCCACAAGGAACATGCCCATAATTACTGTCTCTTGCTGGAGACCACTGAGTAGTTACAGCAATTGACTTATTAAAGGGCCTCAGCTGCAGTTACTTTGAAAGAGAATTACACTCTATATATTACTGTATTACCAAGCTTATACTGACCATATATTTCATAGTTCACATTACAGCTGAGCTCACTCTGACCGTACAGTGCTGGCTGAGTTAACTAACGTTATATACGTACCCGTTTAGCTTTCTCCCACACCTGGTTCAACTTAGCGATCCTGAACTCCACGGTCTGCCCATCACTGCCGCTCGGCTTAGGCTCGTTCACTTCACGAGAGTATTTTCCAGCCATTGCACACGCACCGAGACACAAAGCAACCACTAAATACCGCAGCTTCATTTTAAACACACACACGGGCAGAATAAAAGAAAACGGTGGAAAATATTAGCCAGGCAACAATTTAGCCGGAAAACACTGGAAACACTGGAGAAGGACAAGTCATGTGCTCAAAATGGGAGTACACCTAAGCACTCTGGGATGTGTAGTTTCGCCCCGTAACCTTCTTGTAGTCAGTAAAAGCAGGTACGACCGTTTGTGAACTACAATTCCTGAAATGCAGCGCTGCGTCGTTACCAGGCAACACAGGCCGCAAAACTGAGCAAATAGAAAGCCTCCACGCGTTGACGTGACGGGCTGTACGTCAAACCGAAGATCTTTAGAAATGGATTTAAATGGATCAAAATAAACACCAGTCTTTCAGTGCAGTTCTTATCAGCGTTGTTTTCTGTGGAGTCCAGTTAATGCAAATATTGTAACGAGTCTTTAAAATATATATTCTTGGCAAATAGAAAGAAGCACAGAGAAAAGCTTTTAAAATGATGAATAGTAATTTGTTTATTTATTAATTTATTAATAAATTTATTAATTTATTTTTATACTTTTTTAAATTGTACCTATAGGCTTATACAATACACATTTTGATTCAAGTAGACCGCTAATCTAATGTATTGTATGTATATTTAATCTGTTGTCTCTTTTGTTGTTTTCTTTTATATTATATCATGTAAAATACATGTATACAAATCATTTTTTGTTTACATTTGATTCAGTGAAGTGAAGTACATGCTCACTAATATTACAACTCTTGATGAATATATGACAGATATAGGCTATTTCAGATAATTCATTAAAGTACACTAACACACACACACACACACACACACACACACACACACATTTATGAATAACGATGATTTTCAACATATTCATCCTAGACCAGCAAATTGGATTCAGTAGATTAAATAAGAGCAGGCTTCTTATTATTGAGCTACTGAAATGGTGGCCTACACAAAACTGTTTATTTGGCATTTATGCTAATACATAACAGAACTATATGTAGTTAAAACTATATTAAACTTTCAGCGATGGCTGGGGATGGGCATCTCTTTGAAGGGGCCTCACAGACTTCCATGTCACAGTCAGCCCTGACTGCTGTGAGGTACCAGGATGAAATCCTCAGTGTTGATTTCCACTGGCTGTAGTAATGTCAGTATACACTGTACATAAAAGATTTTCATCAAGAGCCAATGTAGGATTTTAGTGTTCCCTTACCTTTTTTGAGCAGTATATTTCACACTTACTGTGTGTTGGCAATTATGACTCCAACCTTTCAGATTTTTTTCAACTGCCATACCTCCATTCTGGCTCTCAGTCCTTGTTTTGTTACATCTCTATTTATTGCACCTTAACACATCGGATATTGGCTTTAACAAGCAAAAATATCCACTAAAGCTCTATCACTGATGGAATCACACTTAATGAATGCGTCTACCTATAAGGACAGATGTCTAGCAAACAGCAAGGGTCAACGGCACCTCGTCGAAGGTGTTAGGAATCAGTGGCTTTCTTTCAGCACAACTGTTGGATTCCTATACACACATGGTCAGGTTTGAAATGTGGGTGAGTTACCTTGTAGAAACAATAAATATATGAATTCTTATGCTATAGAATGATGAAATAAAAACTATGGATTTAATGCGCTCTTGTTTTTTGCTTGTGAAGTATTTTTGTATATAGTTAATATTCATATGAAATAAAAGCTGCTCTTTAATAATTCAGTTGATGTTTTATCAGGCATAATTATTCCATATCATCAAATAAAAAATAAATAATTGATTTTACACATTAGCAAGCAGTATTATTTGTTTGTTAGAGCATAACTTTTCATTAAAAAACACCCCATGTGTTATACTATCTTTTATAGATATTGACTTATGCTTGGTGACTAACACTTTTATCAATAGATACTGTATAAGTGATTTGGTTTTACTTTTCAGTAAAAAATCAACAGGGTTAAATTGTAATCTCATAGTTTGCAAAGAGACTGAACAGAGAATGGTTGGTATTGGTTGGTTGTTGGTTGTGACTGGGTGTGTGAGCCTGCACAAATGAAAAAAACTGAAAATGTAAAAGAGGCCATGGTAGGTGTGTTTTATTAGCAGGCTGTGTTAGTCCTGTGGGTGTTAGGGAGCATCATAATCAAATAAAGGATGTATTCAATCACTGACCATGAACAAACACAGTCATTAAGACCAAGTGGCTCCGATCATCTTATTACTGGTGCTAATTTAACTGTAGGGAACAACAGGAGCAAACATCACATTAACTTTGAGTCTAGCTCAGCTCAGATTACCTCCTCACTGACAAAACCTTTCAAAATCTTCTAGCTGAATCATGGTACTTTCAACAGTGCTCAGGATAGTTACTGTAAATGTCCTGATGGTAGCAGCTTGAATATATTTAGTGATAGCTTGGTGGTAGAGCAATAGAAACTGCAGTATACATTTAGCAGAGTTCAGTGTGTGTTCGATATGCAGACTTTATTGCAGTAACACTAAGAAACAGCAAAAGATGTTATATTATATGAAGGTGGAGACACAATCATAATTTTCAGCTTCTTTTGCTCATCTGCCTCTTTCATCTGAATCTCCCTGTACCAGCCCAGTCTGGACCTTTGAAAAACATGAGAAAAATCTTGGATGACATTTGCTACAGTCACCTTTTGCTGGCCACATCCAGATGTGCAGGTACTGGACTAGGCTCATCCTTTGAGTGCAACTCCTGTTCAACATGATGGTGGAACGAGCGGTCCTGCTCAGAAGGAGCCAGAGTTTACCTAGAAGACAGATATGGCTGATTTGATGGATGACCAGGAAACATAATATATGCTTATCCTAGAAATCCTGTCCAATTTATGCCACAATATTTGTACATATTTTACTATTTTGCACATTTGTTACTGCGTCATAATTTCTTCTTCTTTTTACCATACCTTTGGCCTGATTACACCAAGTGGCTATACAAATGCTATCCAGGCATTTCTTCATTACAGCTGGTGTCAGTGCTTACAGAAAGTATAAAATGTATGCAAAGGATGCACAAGGCTGAAACACAGATGAACAAATATTTTTGTACACATGCCTCAAGGAGATTTTCTTGATATCCACAGTGTGCCGGCTCAGTTGTTCTTATTTCAAGGTTTAGAAAATGATGAATTTCTAACATTTTACAGTCTGTCAACAGTGGACACTTTGAACTTTTGACATGTTTGAGTCAGGTTCCAACCTGAAATGTCATTGATGACTGAAATTTAAGATTACTTTATCCATTACAGCATTAAAATATAACCATTATGGAAGTGTTGTTCAACAAAACAAATGTGTATTGGATGACACAAGTGATTACAGATTACGTAAAGGGTAATAATTCTATTACAACTACTGACTTTTTTTAAATAACCACAAGAAATAATTATTTTAGACAGGGAGACTGGATCAGTCTTTCAATCATAAATTTCGATTTAAAAAATTTCCGGTATGGAAAGGAAATATATTTTTTTTATAGAAAATGGATATGGTTCATATGCTTCTAGTAGCATGTCTAGTGCCGTGCTGCCAGTAATGTGTCCTCATGCCTGTCGGTTTTTACTGAAGCTGAAGGGAAGCACTCAGCACTCACACACCAGTAGGTCTTGCATTACTTTTACTTAAAATTCCAGACATTCCTATCTCTTTTTTGTGCTACTCACTCTTATCTCACTATTTGCATTTAAAATCCAATAGTCCAACCCAGCGGACATGCCTATACAATACCATTATAAAATAGCACTGAAAATCAAAGCATTTATATTGTGAACACATAATGTGACAATTATGTTTCTCATAAATTGATTATGCGTCATAAGTTTGTTACAGTAAAGTAATGACAAAGGTTATAAGTAGAGCTAAGCAGGTGCAACTTCAGGTAATAGTGAATAAAATCATTTTGTAAATGTCAACTTTAGTCAAGGTAAATAAGCAAAACACTTGAAGAGGAATGACTATGAATGAACAAGGTCAACCTGGTCTTACATTACATTGTGCTGTTTAAATGTCAAAGTATGGCATGTCTCCTCCTCTAGGTTCTTATGAGGCAGGAAAATGTATGTCACTTACTGGCTTGTCTTACTAGCTGTCAAGAGAACACATTGTTGGCATTGGCAAATATCATAGTAATTTCACTAAACTCTATTAGAACATGTTGTTTCAGGCTACCCTGCCAGACAAAACAAAAAGGCTAAACATGAAATGCAATGGATCTTTGACCCTTCAGCGCTATGTCTGTCATCAAGGGACAACTGAAGATATTTTAATATATAAGATATAAGATATAGAAGATACTTTAATGATATTTTATTTTCCAAGTATTTTATTATGGCAATTTAAAAATGTTTTACTATGTTCATCAAATGGTTGCTTAATGTGTCTGAGACACTAGCAATTTGCATGAATTGGACACACAGAAATTGTTAGTATATGCAGCCATGTAAAACAGATCATAATCTTCCCCAGGCAACAAAGACTACTGTTTTTATGCTTGGAAAAGAAATCTCTGACTTTATGCATAGTTACAAGAGTTGAAAATATTCTGATTTTTACCCATTTTATTTACAAAAACCTTTAATGTGCATGTTTATTTATATCATTTTTGTTTTATGTATGTATTTTTGGAAACATATGGGATTGAAACATCTTCTGCTTTGTCTGTGTGTGTGTGTGTGTGTGTGTGTGTGTGTGTGTGTGTGTGTGTGAAAGCGAGAGCGGTGGATTCAATATTCATTAAATGTTCTCAGTCTGCTGACCTTTTCCTGCCTCACTTCCTGAGCCCATGCTTCATTTGATTCAATAAGAGACGTTAATTTTCAAAGCAAACCCCTCCATTCCCTGGAGGTATTTCCTTGTGTACAGAGAGGAGAAGAAAGAGAAGGGACATATAGATTAGCTGGGAGGAGACAGATGATGGGTGGGAAAAAGAACGAGAAAGGGTGTAGCTAAAAAGCAGCAGGGCTGTCATAAACTATTCATTTTAAGAGTGGCAGGTGAAAAAAATATTAATAATTTGTACTCTGAAATAATCCTTTGCTCTCTGCAAGGGCAGTTTTTCAGCTCCACTCAGATATTTATAGTAAAACTGAATAGCAAAGAAGCAAAGGTGTAGACAGGATCCTTGAATAACTTAAGAAGCAGAGTTATGAGATGATGATAATGTAGGTGTTTGACTGAGAAACTAAAAAGTGAATGTCAGAGCATCGTTGTGTAGTACACAGTCATTACAAATCACGTTTTGGTTCACCTGAGATTGTAAAATATCACAACAACAACTGTCTGGAATTTACTAGCAGGACTGATTTGTGTACTTTGTGCATCTTATTGGCACAGTGGTGCTGTGGTTCCTCCCACAGCCTAAACACATGCAGTTTGGGGTTAAATTGCCCATAAGTGTGAATGTAAGTGTTTATCTGTCTCTGTGTGTGAGCCCTATCATAGACTGGTGAACTCTCCAGGGTTTAACCCACCTCTTGCGCAATGTCAGCAGGGATTGGCTCCAGCCTCCCATGACCCTGAATAGCAGGAATAAGTGATGGATGGATGCATTCAGAAGTTACTGTGGTGGGAGACCAAAGATCATTTGAACAGTATTTAGCAGATGTGAAATTTGGCATTGGTTTTAAAAGGCAGAAGAAGAAAATGAGGCCTTGCACTCTTTGGGCACTCAAAATAAAAGGCTGAGATACCCACTGACCAGAGCCAGATGTCTTGATGTGGGCAGCAGGTTGTATTTAGACCTGAAATAACAAAAGAAACAAGCAGACAAACACAGTGTGACCATTATTCCAAAAGAGCATCGTTGTCCATAGAAATCTATTTCTCAAAGGCCAGCTGAAGCCTCGGGCTGACTCCAGAAGACCCAACAGTGAAAATCTGGTTTCTCTTGTTATCTCTCATGCTGCTTGTGTTGAACTGAAACCATCACGGAAGCACACAGGCAACCGGGATTCATTTCTGTTAATCTGTGTGTTCCTGCTGCAGATGGACTGCTGTGGGGAATACAAACTCAAAAACCACACACACTGCACTGCTCCATGCAGTATATTTTAGGCAAACACTGACACAATCAAACAAATACTGCAACCATGCCATAAATACTACTTTAGTACTACTTTGTGTAAGCCAACATGGACAACAAGGCTTCAAAGTTGCAACCCTTAAGATTTCAGTCCCAGTTGATGTAGTGTGACCTGTGGTTACCGTGGAAACAGCAAGTCGGAAAATAAAATGCAGTAGTAGTAGTAGTAGTAGTAGTAGTAGTAGTAGTAATACAGGCCGTGGTTTTGTGGTGTTGCTGTATGGTTTTGTTGTTTTGGAAATGTTTTGTAGTTCAGTGATGAGTCCTCATTCCTCCTGCCTCACTCATCCAGTCACTGCATGTATTCAGAGTGTCTGAGCATCTTCCCATTCATTAACTAGCTCTTTTCATTATTCTCTGTCAAGCTGGTCTCAAGGGTACCCACTACCACACTAACTCCACCTTTTACCAGAAGACTCATGACTCAGACTCCACTCAACACTGTGACAAAATATCAAAAAAGCTCAGAATATAAAGGTGGTGTAGTATAGGGAGGTGTAGTCTTGTGTCCCATTTCCACACTTTCACTGTGGCTCTTAAAGTTTCGTTAAACTCTTTTGTGCACGCGGTGCTTCAGGCATGAGCTTCTTCTATTAAAAAAGTAACAGTTTTAAATGTTCTCTAAGTTACTTGGGGGAAAGACAGTTTTTTCTCTCTCAATGGCAGGTATTCCAGCACAAGGTAATAAAAAGGATGGTTTCACATCACAATTTTCATTACAAACTGTGAGTCTGAGATTTATTTGGACGTTTTTGCATTTTTGAATAATACATTATTACTCTGAGCCTAGAGGTAACAAGTCCCATAATTGCCCTGCATTATCTTTACTTTCAGAATTGGAGTTGCTAAAATTGTTACCTTCATATACTCCATAAAGAGTGTAATTGCAGAATTACAAACATTATCCAAAACTGCCAAGCCAAGTGTGAATGTGACGATAATAATGAATGAATAATTGAATGAGCTCTTCTTAAGCCTGCTTCCAAGTGTTTAAAGCACTGGTGAGATGTTTTTTTAATGACACATTCAGCAAACAGGAAGCCTGCAGAATATCAAAATGTTGATTTAATGTGAAATGTAGTGATATAAATTTAAATCAGGAACTTTGAATGTGTGTTTGTCAGGCTTATGGAAAAAAAAAAACATGTAGCAGCCCTCTTTAAATCACTGATGTGATCTGAACCCAGCATGGTGTCACCTACACGTATAGCACCTGTTAGATTTCTCTGACAGTTGATGCCTCAGGTATTGTGTAAAACCAAAGCCAAAGTAATCCATGTGACTCCACGCAGCCCTACCATACACCCACCCTTAAAATTCAGAAAGAGGATTATAAAGAAGGAAAAGGCCCTGGCTCCAAGTGAGCTGAAAGGACTGAACCTGTGAAGTGTTTCTCTGGGGAGTTTGTCACTGAGAACCAAAAGTGTGGGATTTGAGGTGGGCTTAGAATAAGAATAATAATAATAAAAAAAAAGGGTTCTGACTTCCACACAAAACATACTGACAGACATTAGCATGTTTTAAGTGGGGGCAGCATTATATTTAAAGCCAATTTCTGGAAAGATGAAAAGGGGACAGACCAATCTCTTTTCTTTCATAAATTGGTGCTGAGTTTAATCTCAACTTGTATAAAATAACTGCCCATGAATAACACACAGAGGGAGAGAGCAAAAGTAAAGCTGAAAAAGGAAGAAAGAGCAAGACAGAAAAAGAGTGTTGTCTTTTTGGAAGGAATCCAACCCATTAAAAAAAACATGATTCTGAACATGAATCTCACTGAAAAACTGCCATTCAGTTTTGAGCTGAAAGCATTCATCTTAGCTCTGCGGTGGACTGCTGGTATACATGCTGACACTGAAAAAAAAAAAAACAACTTTCAAAAGCTCACACTATTGCCCAATTTCTTTCTTGTAGATGACACCGAATGAATATAAGGTCCAATTTTTGTTACCATCTGCTGACGGTGATAGATGAAATCACCATTTAGATGATAAGGTGTAGAGAGAATTACATTTTTTATTGAATGTGTGAGAGAGAGTTTGTGGGAGACATCAGCTGGCGTGAGCAGGGTCATCAGTGAACATAATATTTCAATGAGACAGAGACTGAGTGCAGTCGTGGCCTAATGGATAGGGAGTTGGACTTGTAACCTGAAAGTTGCAGGTTTGAGTGTCAGGTCTGGTAGGAATCAATACCATGACTGACGCTGCAGCAATGATCACTGTTCTGTGTGTGTGCACTTTGGGATGGGTTAAATTCTGAGTGTGGGTCACCATACTTGGCCACAAAAAGTCACTTTCACTAAGAGGGAAATAAAACACAAAGAGAACAGCTGAGCAATGGGTTGACCTTGCTTAGAAAGGACAATGTTTTACTTTAGAGTACATCTATATTTACACATGAACATAAGATTCCTGACTTTCCTGTAAAAGTAGTTGCATATTGCATATTGTCTTCTGCAGCTCTGGCGTGGCTTTGTCAACTCTCAGCGTTGTGATGTCATAGTGATGTCATCATCTGCCATAAATTTATAACAAACCTTGTTACAGTCTCGGAAATGGACTTTGAAAATATGCATTTATCTCTCAAGAAGAAGCCAATAAAGGACATTATCAAGTTGCATTGTTGGAAATGTAGTATTGTTTACACTTTAGTTGAATACGGTTTTGCTTTTGTGAGCCTAGTAGCTTTACATAAGTGCAATAAAAAATTGACTCAGTGTGATGTCCCTTTTTATGACAAATACAAACAAATGTTCTGTGTAGCCATTTACATATTTACCACCATGTAATAGGAGACGACATAACAATATTCCACCCACAGCCTGTGTCTGCACTCATTTGTGGTTTTTGTTATTATCTGTGGGTGTACATGCTGAGTATAAATAAAATGGCACTGCAACTCTGTCACTGATGCTCTGTAATGTAGCCATGTGTTAACCCTGAAGCTATGAACAGCCTTCTGTGAATTGCATAAAAACACACAGTTGGGCTCTGTCTTGTTCTATAGGCAAACTGATATGTTTGACAATAAAAGCAGATAAATACATTCCTGAGGTGTCAGCATCTAATTTGTTCTTTTTCAATTTTAGAGAGATATGTAAATACATCTCCGCATTGGTGACCTTGGTTTATTTTATTAAAGTGGAAACTATTTCATCTGCAAATATCCACTGTAGACCAAAACATCACTGTGACACATTTATACTGTATGTACATCTATATTTCCAACATTTGGCAGACAGTCAGCTTCCAGTGCTCCTCAGTGTGAAATAGCAAATCAACTGAGGACCGATAACCAGGTCATCCATCATTCCAACAGAGTAAAACTTTATCTGTTATCTATGAAGAACTAATTGTTAATATGTAGCAATGAGAAGCAAAGATCGAATCATTAGTAATATTGTATTATTCCCCTTCTGTTAAACAACTATTGTTACCTTACTCTTCTACCACTGGCCACAGTGCATCCTAGCACACACAACAATATAAGTCAGCTACAGGATATTAAAATCTAGGATGGAGCTGTAAATTAATATCAGTAAACTAACAAAGCTGTAACATGATTTAAATAGAAAAAAGTGACTTAAATTATCATGGTTCTAATTTATTTAATTCCAGGTTTTAGCAAATTTAAATGTAATATAATGTAATGTAATTTGTTTGACACTAATGAAAAAACTAACAGGTGCACTTCTTTGATGATGGTTGATTTTGAAACACTACAAAGACTTTTTTGCTCCTAATGGCACAGAAACACAGACAACAGCTGGTTCAGTTTCACTGCTGCACACGAGTGATGGTGTGTGTGTGTATGTGTGTGTGTGTGTGTGTCTGTCCTTGTGTGATAATGTATAATGAAAAGATAATAGGTTTGTGGATTCTATATGCACAGGTCCATTCAAATCTAAACAAGGAAAACGTTTGAATCACTTACATATTATTATAAAAGTCTTTAACTGACATACATTTTATTCTACACTGTCACAGGCAAGTGACAGTGTAATAAACAGAGTCAGGGGCAGAATAGACAAGCAAATACACTGCATTGATGTGAGATATGAGGTTAATTCCTATTTAGATTAAGTTTTTCACTGAGGCTTTGGCAAATTTAGTCTGGCATTTGGTGTCCTGCTTATAAATATGAGACAGCTTGCTTCTCTGTAAAGAGGAAAGGGTACTCTGTCAAAGGTCAGAGTACAAAACTGTCTGCATAACAGATTGAGGAATTAAAAAAGAGAGCATTTACATTACCGGTCAAAATATGTCTGTGAAGATTCTCAGTCGTCCAGGGGAAGTTATCTAAAAGTTGAGTCATGGCAACTGGACTTTCAGCTTTAAGGCCGAAACGTTTCACCACCCATCTAGGCAGCTTCATCAGTCTAAGAAAAAAGCTGGACTGGAACCTCCAATTTATCTCCCAGGTTGGTTTCACTGAAAGGTAAAACTGAATGTCCATCGCCATAATACAACCTTTAGATACCGGTCAAAAGTTTTCAAGTTGATGTAATGTCTCAAAGTACTCTAAAATGAGGAAATAAACATCCATAAAAAAGATTACCTGGTGCCTAAAGATGTTAGAGTTATTATATGACATTTGCAACAAGACAGACACAGGTAAAACACTGGTTTTGGTGCTGGTTGATATCAGTGCAGCCTTTGTTACTGTAGACTATAAAATCCTGCTTTACAAATTGGAAAAGTGGGTTGGATTATCAGGTGCAGTCCCAGTTTTGTTCTGATCATATCTCTAAGGCAAGGGACTATACTGCATTCATTGGTGACCATAAGACTGGATCACAATGACATGTGGAGTCCCCCACGGTTTTATTTTTGTAACACTGTTATTTAGCCTGTACGTGTTTCTTCTGGGTCAAATCATACATGATAGTCTGGTAGCTTACCACTTTTATGCAGACAACACTGTCCTACTTAGTAAATATTGTCCCTTAGGCTCACTCTGTCACTTTGTCTTAGAGCAAGTAAATACCTCTAGAATAAAATTGAATTAATTAAACTTTATTCCAGAGCATTAAAGACAAACACTCAAGTTATAAATTCTGTGGCAGTATTTATAAAGCTTCCAAGAATCCAGAGAGCTCCAAACTTAACTAATCGGGCGCACAGGCTTAATCTATTTAAAGGTACTTGGAGAAAAAGTAATAAAAGTAGTCTTTAACTGAGTGCGTCTGTAACAAGATCAACTGCAAACATTTTTCTTGTACGATCTACCACTTGATTAATTCACACTTGTAATGAGTCATTCACACTTAGAGCACATTTCTTCTACCTTTCCATCTTCCTGGAATTTTCTTCTTAAGAAACTCCTAAGAATCTTTAAAGTCCTCCTCCCTCCTTCTGACAGTTTTCCACCCTATATTTCTTTTAAGGGTCAAGATACTTAATGAATAACATTTATCTTTACTAGGATTTACACTTAAATTTCAATTTCACAACCCTAAGACTTTTCTTATAATTGTATCACCAGGAGCTACTTTTTGTGCTAGGGATGTTTAAGAATACAGCCCCTGATCTTCAGCAGCTACATCAAAGCCATAACCAAATCAGCATTTCATCTTTTCAAATAAACAGCAAATGTAGAGGTTTTGTGGTCAGACCTACAGAGACTCATTCATGCCTTCATCCCCTGCAGGCACAGGGTACCAGTAATCTACAGAACAAATTTTAATTTACTTCTACTAATTTATAAGTCACTCAGTGGTAAAGAGCCTAAACACAACTCTGATCTCCATGAAGAATAAAAATCAAGCAGGGCCATAAGACCTTTAGGAAGCAATCACTGAACTATGAACTCTGGGTCAGGAAGGAAAACAGGGTGAAGATGCTTTTAACTAATATGCTGCCCTCAGGTGAAACCAACTTCCTGTTGACCTTCAGTGTGCCCCAACTCTAGGCACTGTCAAATTGAAACTGAAAAATCTATAATTTTTCTGTGCCTTTGCTGCACTTTTGTTGCCTTTGTTGTATTGAGGGCAACATACAGCTGTTTACTGCACTGTAGCTGTGTTTCTGATCTTTTATGTTTTATTTTTATTTCAGTTCATGTATTTTATTTTTATGTGTGTTTGTCCCTATATGTCAGCCCTCTGATAGACTGGTGATTTGTGCAGGGTGTTCCCTCAGCGTTAGCTGGGATTGGCTCCAGCACCCCTCCCACGACCCTGGATGTTCTGGGATAAGTGGTGGATGATGGATTTGCTGCTGTTGTTATCGCTTATAGTCCTTAATGTTTTCTTTGCCTCTGTAAAGCATATTGTATTGCCCAGGGGGTATAAAAGATGCTGCCTTGCTCAGATTATCTCTCTCAGGTTCAAATCAAAATAAATTAAAGCAGCTTGAGCTTGAGATCAAACATGTTATCAAGGTTAAGTAATACAACAGAATCTGCTCATATTGCAAAACAACCATGTCAAATTAGTTCACATAATGTCACCCCAGAGAAATTAATTCACTGCTGGGTCATGCTTTGATTAAAAGGTTTAACGGTCACAGGAGGAAATAACAGGAAATAATTAATAATTATGGTAATTAAAGCAGGGAGCCTTCGCAGTACATAATACATTTTAACCAAATTGCCAAAGGTACAAGCTGGGTCTCAGAGCTTTAGGAACACAATAAGGTAAATAGGAGTTTTTAAATAAGTAAATAAATGATGGGTACTAAACTTTCTGCCTTTATACACATTTTTACAGTACTCATCTAGCTATGCTTTTCACAATAATGACAGTAGCTATAAATGCTATGTAACCTGAAATGAATAAAGTTTTTCAAACCCTAGTACAAACAATCAGAGAGGCACCTGAAAGACAAACACCAAAGCATTTGTTGTTCGTATTTGAATCATGGCATCTCATTAGTGAGTAAATCAACCTGAATTTGTAAAGGTTGAGTGGAGCTGTTAAATTATGCCACTAACTTAGCATACTTGATTGAACATAGCATAAATAGCATTGTCAGAGTCACAGCTGACAACAAAAAACATTAAAATCGATGCAGTAGAAACAGAGATGTGGTTTCCATGTCAATACAGTTTTTTTTCCCTGGAACCTACATTACCCACAGTGCACCTCAGCCATTTTAATTGCTTGGTGATTTAGGTGTGTTATGGAACTAGTAGCTAATGTGGCCTTGTGTTGATTTAAGGAGCATACTATATGCTACAGAGCTCTGGTAAGATGCTATCCCTGTTCTCTCCGCCTCATCAGCTTTCACACCAATTCATCTGAGAAAGTTGGCTGCAAGGTAGCTTTCCCCAATCACATTACCTCTTGGCACCGTATACGTGCCTTGATGGTTCAACTGCCTTTGATGATTCCTTAAAAATTAATTTTAGTGAAATGAAAAACTTTGCAGGTGGGAGGAAACAGCCTGTGTGCAAAGGATGGCGGATATTAGATGACTGAAGTCATCATGACTCTTTTTTATTCATATAATGGATGACATATTATTCTAATATGATCTGAGCAGCTATGCAGTAGTCTGCACATTACTTGTTTTTACATGAAGACATTAATGCGGACCATAGGATTCAGGCATGTTAAGAAACAAATACACATATTGCCTTGCTGACACAATCTTTGCTTTATACTGACAGGTGGACAGTAAAAAGTTAATATGACTTAATGACATAATAATATGACTTATTCTGTTAAACTGATTCTGTTAAACTGTCTTTAGTAATAATAATCATAAGGGCTATTGTAACGTTTGAGGTCAGACTGTTCAGTTGTGGAGGCTGTAGTGCTTTAGTGTCCAAAGGGGCTTATTGTAAACAGTTTTTACTAAATAACCGACCCCCTCCTAAGTGCAGTTTGGTAAAATAGGCTGGTGCAGCAGGGAGTTAAACAAATTCTCTGATGTTTTCTCATGTAGTTTGTTACCTAGGTGCAGACAAAACACATTCATCTAAGTCAACAGAGAATACCCCTGTTCATAATGTAAAAATTTAGCTGGGATTGAAGATTGATCTGTAAAAATGACTGTGCGGAGCCTAATGTCTGAATCTGGCCCTATGGTTTGTTTGCATGTTTGTGTGTGCGTATGCAGCATGGTGCCATTTACTCCCACTGGCCATCTGTACCTGCTGTTCTCTTTCTCTGGTCAATACAGGTGGAACATGGCAACTAACTCTGCACTTGGCAACTAAACATGGTCACCTGGCTGAGTTGTTCACAGAAACACACATGCTCAGAAACACATTTTGCTTAGCACTGAAATCAGATTTCATAATATTAATAATAATAATATTGATAAATATTACATTTTATTTATAATGCACTTTATATTTGAAGCAAATCTCAAAGTGCTACAAATTATTTCAACCTAAAGGCTCTGATAAAAAGATAAGTTTTAATAACAAATGTTGTTTTCTGTTAGCTCTTTAACATTTTTATTAGATTTCAGTCTCATCTCAATGTCAACTCACAAATTTCACTTTACATGCTGTGGTCTGGGGAGGCTCAGTTGTTATCAGTTTGATGCAGGTGTCTTGTCAGGTAGGTTGTTCAGGAGACCACAGCGTCTCTGAGTCATTGTCCTGTCCTTCATATGAGACAAAGTATACACTGCGATGTCTCTGTTTTGGTGTAATATTTAAAACACAGTGCATCAGGAATCGTTCATCAGAGGTGAAACATGTCATGTAGATGCAGAATCATTTTAGATCCATGTTAATCTCTATTAATTAAATAAAACATATTTTGCACCCCTTTTTTGTAAAACACACATTATAAATTGTTTGTAGGCTGAAATTATTGTATTAAAGGATGATGAATAATTTGCTAATTTTAAGATCAGTTATAAGCCATTAATAACTTCTGTAGAATATTATACTAATATATAGTATCAAGTCAAAAATGCTCTATAAATGAATATAGCCTCCCTGTCAAACTCAGTGACAAGATGGTGAAAATTGACAAGTGCATACTTGACACATTATCCATCCATCCATCCATCCATTATCTATACTTGCTTATTCCTAACTGGGGTCACAAGGAGTCCTGCATTATTGTTACAATAATGCGTCACAGTGAGTGTGAGTGTGTGAGGTTGTTTGGCTCTATGTGGCCCTGTGATGGACTGGTGACCTGTCCAGGGTGTACCCCTGCCTTTCACTCACAAAGAGCTGGGATAGGCTCCAGCAGATCCCTGTCACTATGTTAAAATAGGAATAAGCAGGTATAGATAATGGATGGATGGATGGATGGATGGATGTTTGTTGTTTTGTGAGTTTGCACTGATAAATAACAGTGATAAATAACAACCATATTATGATGTAAAATTATAGCCATATGACATTATAATATGGATTTGACACACATATACAAGTCTAAGTGTGTTCTAATTAAAATGTGTCTCACTGAGCTTGTTCTTTGTCTACTCTCCCTGATCTCTACTGAACTTAGCCTGTGCTGAGTACACAGAAAGTTATGCTGATCCACTTCAGATATGCAGTTCGTGTATGTATAAATATCTAAGTGATGGATAAGCAGATCTCTGACATTAAAATGAAGAACTCTGAAAATAAAAATATCTGCAAAATTAAATGAGCTTTGAGATGGCTAGAAAAATTAAAAACATGGATTAAAAATGAAAGATCCAAGACAAACAACAGATCATGGGTGGCAGCAGGAGACATTTAGACAGCTACATTCCTCTTCGAACTAAATTCCTCTGCTATTGCTGGCTTTCTAATTCAACTCCCTTGGCTGTAGATGATGCAAAATTAATTTAACACTTTTCATTCTCAGCTCATTTACGCCAATCAACCCTGCCTTGTTTTGTCAACTCTAGGGCTGAATTCAACAGTAAATCATTATGCATGCACAGTTGTCTGTTTTTGTGTGTGTGTATGTTCCCCGTGAGACACCATGGATTCCCCGTGAGACGCCATGGATTCATGTCTTTTGTTATTTCATGTAACTCCTGCACTATCCATTGTATCTGCATGTGTGGATCTGGAAATAAGTGTGTGCAGCATATTAAACAGATACTCAGTGTACTACATATTTCACATTCCCACCTTCACTATTCCCTGACCAAATGCTGTAATCACACTGTGTGCATCAGAGACTTTCAATGAGAGCATCTTAACAGAGTCAAGACATAAGGCTGAATACTGGACATCATATAAAAACATTACTGAAAGAAGAACCTATCAAACCAAACACAATTTTAAAATGTGCTGCATTCATCTTTCTCCCTATTTTACCACAACACTTTATCATTTTCTACCAGAGGAAATGCTTGGTCAGAGAAAAGCAATGCACAAGTGTATTGCCTCTGTGAATTTATCATTGCAAACGACTATATCTTCATTTCCTTTATTTCCCCAGTGGCCCAATTTTATCAGCAGCCGTGTGCTCTGCGAGCTTCAAATATGGAGGAAAAAAAGAGATGTTGTTCGCAGGCTGTGCTTTTCAAAAACAACCATGCGGTAAAATATTCATCCTAAATGCAGTGTTATTCTGAAAGTTTTTGGAGTGGCACTCTAGTTTTGAATGTGCCTGAAAAGGGAAGAGGAAGAGGAAGAGGAGAAGGAAGCCAAGAAGGGAATGGTGGAGGGAGGGCTTTGACTGGAGTGAAAAGGTCAATGTGTGTGACTGTGCTCAGAAACAGAGGGTCACTAATGGGTTAGTGAGTGTCTGCCATATACCGAGTCTCACTGAAAAACACTGAGGCACATACTGCTGTAAGAAGAGGATTTGTGGCCATGCCCAGTTGATTATAGGCAGCAGGGATTTAGCTCTCTGCTGTCCATATGTTTTCTAGTAGATGTGTTGAGGAGCCCATTATTGTGGCTATGCTTAGCCAGGCCTGACACACTGTGTAATTTGACTGAAATGTGAATTACTGTACAGCAAACAGATGGTGATTGCATCTACAAGCTACACTAACTGCTGGCTGTCACCTTAAAAAAAAAAAAAAAGCACAGGTAACACTTAACATGGATGTGATTTGTTCTGATAGCCTATTTGGAAATGCTTTGAAAAAATTTCATTTGATGCGCCTCCACTGCTGCACTTTAATGACAAAATAAGGTAGTGCTTTTTCAAATTCAGCAAACAGCCTTAACCTGAATGGTTTCTCATTTAAAATTCTAAATGCTTCCCTATTTTATCCCTTATCTATTTAACATGACTTGCTAGTTTTTTCCATTTTTCATATGCAACCAAAACGCTAGGCTGGTTTTGGTGTTAAGGCAACAGGACATGCAATGGGTCTTAAATACAGTCGGAACACATCATTATAGATAAAATCTAACCATCCATCCATTATCTATACCTCTCATACTGCAGAGGGCACAGAGGGACTGGAGCCAATCCCCCTGACGTTGTGCGAGAATTGGGGTCCACCTTAGACAGGTCAGCAGTCTTTTACAGGGCTCATTACAAGTAAAATATTAATTGTTTTTGCACTTTTTCAAAAAGAATTTCAAATCAAATTCTAATCAGAATAAAGGGTGCCTGTGTAAGAAGAGAAGTACATGGAACAATGCAGCCATCATGCCTAGTGCCCAGTGTACAAGCCTCTGTAGACAGTGTTATGATCTGGGGTTGCCACAATGTTATGCGGCAATAAAACAAAACCAGCTGACTACCTGAGTGTACTAAATGAACAAATTACCCCATCAAAGGGACTTCGTTCTTCCCTGATGGCACCGGCATATTCCAGGACGACGATGCCAAGACTCATCAGGCTCAAATTGCACTTTCCCATCATCAACACAAGATCTCGGCCAAAACTTAATGGATCTGTGGACAGAAATAAATGTTATGACGTTGCATAAGATTACTGAAACAATGCCATTGCAAATGCCAGGAAGTGCCAAGCTGTTATTAGTTATACTAAATGGTGGCAACAAACCTGTGGCAGTCTATGGGGTGGGGGGGCTGAACTGCACATATAACACAACCCAAAATGTGGCCTTATGTGTCCGGATCATTGTCAGCTGTCACAGATTCTGCTGACAGCTGCAAAACCTGAGCCCTGCCATGTTTTCAAGCAATGCTGGCAATCAAAAGGGATGGAAAACAAAGGGAAATAATGGGAGTGGCACAATGACTGATCAGCCAGAGAGACTCATCATTTTATTTTGACATTAAGTTAGACTTCTGCAACAGTCAGTGTTAGTGTGTAGTAAGCATCAGGAAAGACAGCCACTTTATACAAAACAAACAATAAAAACACGTTATCTTAACTTTATCTCACCACTAGAATATACAGAAATAAATTTTACATTACATAAGAGGTGTAATGCGAGCTGTGCAGAATCACCTAAAATTAAAAATAAAATTAAAGTGTCCTTAACTTACTCAAGAAGACATTTGGGAAAACAAATGTTCGACAGTCCACTGGCAATCCACAGAGTGTTATGAAGATCTGAGGCACAGAAATTTACCGAAGCAGCAAATAATACTTTTGCTGCAGGGCAGAGGTTTATTTGGCAGTCTTATAGGTATGATTAAAGCCCATCATAAAAACAAAATTTGCAAGGGATTGCATCATCTGTCAACAGTGTTTGAACTGAGTGTGGGAGCTTCCAGAAGGGTTGTTTCTAAAATTAAATATTGTTCATATTTAAAGGAGACAATCAGAAAGAAATGGTTTCAAACTTATCATCAAAATGCCCTGGGTAACTTTTTCATGCACTGCAAATTCATTAGCAACCTTTTTACTTGAGGTAAGAAGAGTAGGAACAGACTATGTTGACATGTGTAAAGCAACAGACGTTATCTCTGACAATCTCTGAACACGAAGTGCCATAGGTCTTCGAGTATGTGTTGTGGTTGACTGCCATCAGCTAATGATATAGTGGGTTTCTATTCAACATTCTACATCGATGCTCTGTAGTGCAACCTCCACCAGCGGTCAACAAGATGTACATGTCAGATATTACTTTGTCCAACAGCAGCACAAACCGCATCATGATTAATGATCATATCACTGAATGAACACATTTCTAAACAGTTAAACTAACATTAACTGATAGGAGGATTTATAGCAAGACTGTTGGATTAGACTGCACTAGTTTTAGCTCGGTGTACCCAATAAACTGACACACTTTTTTTGAAAAGTGCTGCTATTCCGAATCAGTCCAAACTGACAACACAGGGAAAGACTGTGATCACAGAAGGGATATGAAAAGACCTTGATAATGAATGTGCTAACAACGTCTGACTACCTGTGCCTTTGCTTCTGTGGGAGGTCATTCCTTTCACAGGAGATCCCTCATCAGGAAATATAGGGTGTTGTAAGTGCTTGAACAAATACTGCAGTTTAATGTTGAGGGCAGTCTGCCAATAGTTATCTGCCTAATGAAAAGTACCTTGGTGGCATTTACCGTTTTTGGAGTATGAGTTGGTGCCAAAGAATCAAAACTGGAATAAGGCTCTTCAAATTGAAATGCAAGTGAAGTTTGTGAGTCCTCGTGAAAGTTATTCAGCTCCAAAAGTTAAGTAATTGTCAAAAAAGAATCATTTTTGGACACTACTCTGGAGAGTTGCCATGTAAATGCATGAAATGTAAATGTAAGAAAAAAGAGGATTATTGAAAAGAGCTTGGTGAAGATTTTGAACAGATTCTGAAGAGGGTTTGAATAATTTCCTGTGGATCAATTTTTTTTTAGAGTACTAATAAATCACAGCAAATTATCTAAAATAAAACACGTACTTTACCTCCTCAGTCACAGTGGCCTTCATCAGTGCTGTCAATGTTAAATTATTGCAAATGTGACCCTCACTGAAGATCACCATTATGCAAACTCTAAGATGAGACACTTAAGCATGCAAGTAGTAATTTAACATAGTAATACATATAAAATGGCCAGTCAGTGTCATTTTCGTAAAATCTTTTTTCCCTAAAAACTCTTGCTCACATGCGCATTAATATATTTTAGTGTCCATCTGTCATACACAGACATGAACACACAGTTTGCAATTTTTGGTTCATCCTCAAAACACACCATTTGTCTTGTTCATCTCATCTACCGTACAAAGCGTATTCCTGAATAGAGCAATCCTCTGCTTTTCTGTGTAAGCCTGTTTGTGCCTCTGTGCATGTGCACTCGTGTTAAGCCTTGTTGTAGTGCAATGTATTATTCTTGTCTAAAAACTGGCTTCAGGACACAATGCACTGCAGTGTGTAAGCTCTAAATAAGCTGACACAGGCTAGACAGGCGTACTTGCATTGGCTGGATTCTCACCTCAGTAGCAATTAACACTTACAATGCAGTTCATCCAACACACATCCAATTATCACTAGCGCAAGTATCAACCGCTGAGATCTTTATGATTTTGTGTGGAACGCAGAATATTGAGTGAAGGCAGGCTGTTAATTTTAAAACCCAGTCAACTTGAAAGAGACAACTAATGCAGAATGGAGAGTAGTATAAGAGCTTTTCAGACGTCATCAGTGCCATCAGCTGCCTGGAAACCAGATGCCATTAAACAGCCCACCTTTAATCTACAACTTATTTTATGTCTTTTAAAAGATCCTTTTTTTGTCATAAGCCCTTGAGCAGCCTTGTCATTTTAATTTACTGACAAACCCGTACCACACTCAAGGCCCATAATTATTAATTATTTGCAGTTACTTGCTACTGTGAGCATTTAACAGTTTTATCAACGTGTGTCCCTGTAAAGTCACTTAATGAATTACTCAGAGGGAACATTTGGTGAACTAATTTGACATGGTTGTTTTGCAATGTGAGCAGCATTTTTATTCTGTTGTATTATTTAGGCTTGATAAAATGTTAATGAGGCCTCCTGTTGTCTGATCTCAAGATCAGACTGCTTTCATCTGCTTTAGTTTGATCACTGAGGGAGGGCCTTAGTCACTTTAGGCAGCCGGTACAATCATGATACTGGGATTTGTCTCATGGACATTGAAGAAGGTTATACTATTAGTCATGATAAAACCAGCGGGAAACGTGATTGTAAATAAAAGCAAAACAGTGAAGACAGACAGGAGATGAACAGTAGAGCAGGAAATTTAAAGATAAAGAGTGGACAAAGGGAAATGCAGTGACAGTTTTGTAAAACTGAGAGGAGCTGGATGTACTTGCCCTTGAACTGCTCTTTACTTTTTTACCCTGCAGGCTTGAGTCAGAGTACGTTTAAATGCTGAGCACTGTTCTGTGCTTTTATATGAAAATACTTTTTCTACAATACCAGGTTTTATGGTACTGTCTGCTCTTATAGTATGTTATTACTTTTTGCAGATAAGAAGTTTCAGAACAATCACCAGCCAGAAACATGTATGTAACATGCAACATGTAGCTGGAAATGTAACATGTAACAGGAAACTGGCTGAAATCAGGTTTGATTTGCTTTTCACATTGGTGCATGCAAACAAAATGACAAAACCTTGCATCTTCTGGCTGTGTTCACATGAAAACTAAAAGAAAAAAAAAAATCCAGGGAAATAGAGTGAAAATGTTAAAATGCTGTTGTGCGGCTAACTCTAGAAATAGGCAGATTCAGGTGTTATATTATTTACTGATCACTGCCGCCATCACCCTTTCCCCATTTTGATATGTCGTAAAAAAAGCACAGCTGTAATTAACAATATTAATGAAGGCTGTCCTGCTGCAATTCATTTTAGGTTAAAGCCCATTCCATCGCCATCTTGTAATTGCACATGTTGGTTCACTGATATGGATTACTTGAACACCTAAAATATAACCATTATTAATGTTATTAGTAAGATCTGTGCTTTTTCTGGTGAGACAAATTAGTGAGACTTCTCTGAAAGAGGGCAGATGCTTAGTTAATAGTGTTAGTGCTGTATATGTTTACTTTTTAAAGTCAAACCATACCATATTTTTGAGACTGGTAGTCTTGATTGGCTTTCAGCTTTTCCCAGAGTCAACATAAGATACATACAGCATACACTATATGTAAGGAAGCCTAGTTTCTGTCATATCCCTATCATCTCAGCTCTACCCATCTTGGCAGCCATAGCAGGTTTGTTTAGTTGCTCACTGGGTGTCGAACTGTATCTCAGTTAGACTCAGGTAGCATATTGATGCACACCTTGTCGGCAGATGTATAGTGAATAATCTGTGGTACCATATTCTTTGGACTATAAGAAGTTTGACTTATATAGTGAAGTGACTTATATGTGTAAATTTACAGTCATTTTGTTGAGTAGTCACTAGCATTAGATGGCACTCTTGACTCAGGTGAATATAGTACCACTGAAAAAGTAAAAGGGCTTATGTTCACACAATACTACAACTCCTAGTGTAAAACGTGAAAATGCTGCCCAAAAGAAATCATACTGCAGACTTCAAAGTGCAGGTAGTAAAATAGGCAGCTGAAACAAAGTTTGGACTTAGTGTCAAAATCCGAGAGGTCACGTCACTTCACCTATTTCCCAATGTTGGTGCAGGTGTTTAATGTTACTTGACACAGATGAATGAATTTCATAATGCACTTTTTTTGCTTGTTGTTATACCTAGCCTACCTTCATTATAGGCTAATTTATACTATAGTTAGTATAATTACAAATGCGACTTATACACCAAAGTGACTTATACATGTTTTTTTTCCTGTTCAACATTGCTATATTTGCTAGAAGTGACTAATACTCTGGGGTGACGTATAGTCTGGAAAATACGGTATTTATACAGTATGTAAAGCTGGGCCTGGTCACGATTTGGTTGTCTGAAATAAATTTTGAAAATCCTAAAAGATTCCTAATCCTAAAATAAACCCTGTACTCTGGTCTGACATGTTCACTGACTGTAATTGATGGCTATTGCAATCAATTTTTCCCCTGAAGAAATTCCGGCAGTGCCATAACATTTCAGACACTTTCCTGCAGTGTGACTTGTCCTGCGATGAGGTCAAAGCCAGAACCAATTAGGCACTGAACATGAAGATGCAATTAGCGTAGTGTTATTGCCGTATGAGTGAGTGAATGTACCTATTCACACATATCTTAACAAATTAACCTCCAAAAATTACAAACTGCTCGTATTGGGACACTTTTGATGTCATTATTTGTGAAAAAAAAAAATCTAAACCAAGACACACACACAGAAACCTTACCTAGTTCTGTGTATTTCTCAAACATGCCTGGTACAGCGACATAATAGGAAATGATTTATTTAACTCCAGCTGTAGATGGACAATGCTTCCCCTTCATAATGCAAACAAGACAGAACACAAAACAGCTTTTCTTCCTTAACACCAGATTTTTTGCTTTCTTTCATTTTTGCAACAGCTTGGCCCTCCTAGACTTTAGCACCATTGGAGCCAACTGCTCCAAGAAAAAAAAAAAAAAATCCTGCCAGTGCTAATTCAAAATAAGACACAGGTCCTGATCAAATTAAGAAAAGAGTAGTATAAAAAAAAACAAACAAAAAAAACTATATGTTTAAGTACACACACATGGGTGATGCCCTATTTTACTGCTGTATTCTGTAGAGCTACACATCAGGACAATACACCAAGAAATCCAGCAGTGCACTAGAAAAGTGCTGATAGCAAGTAAACAAGAAATTACTGTAAATAATACAGATTTTCAAAATTTTCTAATTTTTTTATGGCAAAAGTAAAGATGTTCAAAAGTAAAGACGTGTGATAGATTTAACAATACCTTTTGTTCAAGACACTACAGGAAAACTTCTACAATGATCAAGATTTTTCGTCTTTTCCTTAAACCCCCCCCATTTGTCTATGCCAAGGACATGAAAAAAGTATATGTATACAGCACAGTTCAGTGACACATCCACATTTCTTTCAGGGCTATTGCTCTTCAATAGATCATTTTTCTGAGATATAGATACTGTGAATATAGAGAAAAAATGCTATTTAGATTAATACATGGCAAAACTTAATCAGTGTTTTTGTTTAGGTATAAAAATCAATTTGAGACGCTCCATCAAAAAAGCAGTTTACAGCATCAGGCTTTGTTTTTTCAGGCCATTACTTTGTAACCCATACATTTATAAATGATGTCTCCAATATCCCTTAACTAAAAGCAGTTGAGATTTCAACTTTAAATATGCTGCTCTTCAAGACAGTTTGTCAGTACTACAGTTTTTCATCTGTAGATGCTGGCCACCCCCCTCTGACTGATTGAGTGAGAGGCGGGGGGGGTCAGTCCTAGCAGAGAGAATAATTATTTGTTCCCGGATGAGGTGCTTTCTCTCACAGACATACATTTGCAGCCTGCTTCACATTATATTTGTGCTACAGTACTTCATGCGCAACTGTGTTGCTGAGCAGTTTAATCAGATGTAAACAAAGTGAATGCTGCAAACATAAGACTGTACATATATGAACACACACAAAATATAATAAATAATCATACACACACACACGCACTGCTATCCTATCTTATCCCAACAGTACTTGTTTCCACTTGTTTCCTTATCTCCCGCCATCCCTCCTGTTTATTTAGTCATTAAGGTTCCCCTGCGGGCGTCTTTCACTCGTCTGTGTTGCTGCTTTCTTATTGTTTGCACTGTTGCTCATTATTGCTGTTTTTGTCAAAACAGACAGGGGGAACGCTGCCACATCTGCCTCCCTGTTGTTGACACGGTAGTTTGCTGTTGTTTTCTTATCCTGTTGTGTTGGATATGAGAGCACTCTCCCACTAATGACCTACTGTACCGAGGCTCACACAAAACTTACGTTTGTTTTTCTTATTTTGATTGTTGAGTGCTGACGTCCTCTTACACGTCAGTGAAGATAACAGCATCGTTCTTCAAATATGTTTTTATATGTTTATACAGTACACTGCCATTAAAATACCATTAGGGCTGCAATAGACTGGAAACTGGGCTGTTATTTCAAATGAAATGTTAGTACAGTAAATTTCAAAGCAAGAGAACACAATAAATTATGTCTCAGACGTGAGCTTAACATCTTGAAATATGAATAGAGCTCAGTATACTGTATGCTGTTTTTAAGATATAAACTTTGGTCAGTTGCGTTGCTTTGATCGTGAGCAGCCTTTACTTTTACCTTTATTTTTGTGAGAGCTCTGACAGTGTATCCTGCTTTGTTGTGGTTAATATTTAAATCTGCAAAACTGCACTGCAGATATATATATATATATATATATATATATATATGGGATGTTGAGTACCGTAGAATTAAATGTTGCATTTTGTTGTGAGCGTTCTTTGTTGATTCTTTGTGTTGTTTCTCACAAATACCTTTGGTGTTATCAGTGAACTTTTAATAAAATAGCAGTTTAGTCATCTGGCCTAATTCACCAATATGGGTGACTGATTTGATACAATTGGTTTTTCCAATATAGTGTATCTATTTGCTTGGTATCGCCATCAGGTACTTTGTTGATGCATTGAGATAAAACTGTTGAACACACAAAATGCAGGTGGATGAAATATGCTGACATTTGTCACAGTTCTGTGTGAGGAAAAAACTTCATCGCTATCTGTAATGTGGCCAAATAATATAGTGGCCATCCCAAATATTTCCCAAAGTCTAAGAGACCAACTTTCTCAGGAAAGAAAAAGATAAATGAATACACAATAAAAAGCAACAGCCCAGTAACTATCATGGAGGAAAGCAGAGGAAAATATTCAATTTGGTACCATGTGGGGAAAGAATGACTGGCTACACATTTTGCATGTTATAAGCACCATCTGGCTGAACTGTGCAGTTGTGTTTGGCTGAGTTGTGGTGAAAGTGTGACATCTATCCACTAAATTTGGTGGATCAGACTCTCCGATGGATCCAGATGGCTTCAAAACCTGTGCTAAAGCCTGACACAAACACTGTAGCAGGGTATTTGGATTCATAATGAACAGCTGCAGTATGTCATGTTGAAAAGAAACTGTGAGTTAGTTTGTTTAGTAACAGCAGGCACAGAGTTGTGTGTATGGCATCATCTGGGAACTGGTGCTAAACTCTGTGATAATGTCTCCAAGCAGTGTGGGTGCTTGCTATAATGGTGCTTATGACCCACATTGCACCAGGTTCATAGTAAACACCTAATAACTCCTAATTAAATGCTCCATATTTTGCCTATATTAGAACATAATCCATATTTCAGAAAAGTTAACTTTGTGGTGTTCTGGATTAAACATAAGCTTCTAATAAACCCTGCCGACTCTGACGTGAAACTTTCCATCTCTGCAGCTCCCCAAACTCTCCACCTCCTTCTAACTGCAGAATTTTATCCACAGGCCCCTGGTCCATTTGGGTGTTTTAAAGCCTGATTATGGTTATGCAGCATTGTGTTTAAAAGTATGGCAATTTTATGCTTTCCTGTACTGTCTACTTACATAACCCATACACAAGAGACAGCATTGAACAATAACATTTCAGGCAGTGCGCTTTGTTGACATTTATAGCTGCTAAGTTTGCATTTAACACCCATTGATAATTATTACGATGCTCTCTGTTTGATTCACTCACTCCCCAAGAGTCATTTTGCCATTTCTGTAACATTTAAAAGCACAAATATTAATAGCAAACATCTAACTTCAATGTGCTCTATTATTGGCTCTGTACTTTTGATGTATTTCCAAATCAGTTAAAAAACAGCAGGTGATGTCGTATAATATACAGAACTACAAAGTCCTCAATAGGAGGAGGGTAAGGTGCATGGGTGGGTCAGAAAACGAAGTACTATACCACTGGAGCCTAGCGTTGGATCCCAGTTGTAAGCCATTTTTTATTCAGGACCATACCACAACCTTAACCAGATGTTACCAATGTCAAAGGGTATTTTAATCCAAAACTTGAAAAAAAGGCATTTGTTTTTTCTTTTCTTTTTTACAGTAAGTGCTTAGTAAGTAATTATTAAAACACATGATGTTGGTGTTAAGTATGAGCAGATTTTTTTAATTTCACGCTGAGTGATAGTAGTTATTTGGCTTAATTTGATACTTCCTTCCCATCTCCTTTTCCATCTACAACCATCAATCTACCCCCGGACGTATGTGCTATTTTATCTTCCTCACCTTGACTAAGTGCAATGATTAATTTCTCAACTGGATTTTTCCATCATTACACTTTTCAGGTGTTGTCAGCTGGGGTGAAGTGTTTATGTGCCCTGATAAAAATATAAGACAGGGCACACTTCATTTTCAACAATTTCTCAAAGGGCCTATTAAACTAAATGTCTGTCACTGCATTTACTATACAAAGTTTCCAGACAGTGGGA